>NC_035109.1:307188119-307833328 GCF_002204515.2 Aedes aegypti
CAATATTTCGTAAATTAAAAAAGTTTTGATAGTTTTCTTTTTTAACATAGGGCCACCCTAATTTTCGTTCCGACCAAAAAAATTGTTTTTATATTAGAAACAACTTTGTAGAACATTATTTTTACGTAAAATCACAATTGAAGGCGTGAGTTCCATCTTTCCTCCTAAAACCTCAATCCGTCCCACTGTGCATTGCTCCAAGCAGGTGTATTCAATCGAGTTTCTACAATACGGTATTTGCAACCAAGGAGTTCACATCAAATACGTAGGTCTTAATAGACAGGAATGAGCACAAAAATGTGTTATGGCCTGCGACAAATACATTGACCAGCTGCAACATGTAAAATAAAATCCCACAAAGTCGACTGCCGATGTCGTCAGTGAAATTTCAGATTCAACCAAGGGCACCAGCCTACAGGGGGCGCCAAAATGCGTGAAACACTTGGTATTTGTTTTGAAGATTTTAAATTAGGGAATATTGAATTATTGAATATTGAAAAATCTTATCAGTAACAATTTCTAAAAAATTATTGGACATAATATAGAAAAATATGATACAATTTCTGAAAAGTTTTTAACAAAACATGCAATATGCATTTCAAAATACAGTATGGCCCATAAAAAAATGCGAAAATTATTTGAACGTAAATATAACATCCACAGGCGTTAGTTTCATTGTTTTTGATAGTGAATGTAATTTCTGATTATTGTAGTATATTCTGACACAACTTCGCTATCTAGGACAATTTTTGACATATTTGTTTTACTGTTCTAAATAATGTAATAAAGCAAATAAGTTCAAAGGGGTTTTCCGCCCAAAGCTAGAAACAGCGTCTGATTGTCGTATACTCTGGTGATGAACTTTCCACCTTCAAAAATAACACTTTATTATTGAAAATTTTAGTTGGTTTGGTATCAGAGGATGAAGGAATTCTAGAGAACGTGTTCTTCATGATCACAATAAAATATTTTGCCAGGGTCATAGTTTTGAAGGCATTTGCGTCTTATAGGTTTGATATGCCTTTATTAATTGGTAAAGTTGAATAAAAAATAAATACGGAGGCCTATAACAGATTTTTGAGGATAAAATTTGTTCCTTCGGTTAGAGACAACTTATATCAATACTAGCTCATAGGTTGTGAGCAAAACGGAGCCGCTTATCACACTTATATGAAGGTTCAATCAAAGCTTTCCAAAATGAGCCGTTTTTTTTCTAAAATATGTTTAAGTCTCCATTTACCCAGGTATGAACCGGTTCTATCATTTGATATGGGCGTATGCTTGAGACAAGGCCTGTGAAGAATCTCACGCAATTGTTGATGTTTTAGAAGCTTCCATCACACAGATATTGAACTCGACGTCCGCATGATAAAATTTGAAGGTATGCTTCCAATTCCTCTCTGGCAAGGTGAAAGTAAAACTCATGTCCAAAGCGAAAAACTGAGTCAAAATAGATTAAACAGTACAAGTAATGAATAATATTTATGTTTCATTCACATTTTCTATGTAAAAATGACCATAAAACATTATATGACGATTTTCGCATTTTTTTATGGGCCATACTGTATATTGTTCATACCTTGTATATATTTTAAAGCTTGAAGTTCAGATAATTACACCTAAATTAAGTTTGTTAATGAGAAGAAACAAAGATTTTTATTATTTAGATTTGTATGTATGGTAGAAATTAGACTATATGTTTCGAACACTAGAGTTATTTATTACCCCCTCTACTAGTAGCTCCAGTGTTTACCGCAATAAGAAAAAAAATAATTCGCGATAACTTTTTTGTTTCTTGATGTTTTAGGACCATTTTTTCACAAATTCTAAAAAAAACTCTTCTATGATATTGATGATATTGATTTATTGTTTCGATCATTGGTCATCTGGATCGGGAGCTTTTCCGAAATTCCTTGGGGGACCGACACCTAGCCATAACCCACGTTAATTTACAGAATTTTTGTCGTATTCGGATATTCAATCTTCGGAACAATACATTAATGACAGTAGGTTGTGAAAAAAAAAAATGAAGCGATTTGATGCAGCCGTCGGTCCCCCAAGGAACATTGGAATATCTTTAAAACTAGATCACCAATGTTTGGTATGGAAATGGATTCATAACCTAAAAGAGTTTTTTTTTGTGAACTTGTAAAACAATGGTGCAAATTTTGAGAAACAAAAATGTTATCACGATTTGAATATTTTTTTTTGTGGTAAAAAATTAAGCTGCTGGTAGAGGGGTTTTAATTACAAGAAACACATTCCCGCCTACATTCTAAGCCTTGAAAAAGGTTGCAGAATCATGACCAAATTCGTAGAAAACAGTGTCACTCTATCCAAGGCTGGATCCTAAGAGAAATTTTCGTAGAAAAGTGTACAAATTTGTCTAATATCAAAATTAGTTTTAGTTAAAAGTAGTTTTCTCTAAATTTTTCCTCTTTTAGGTAAAAAATCATCTTTCATGAAGTCACTGAAGGTCATATTTCATAACTTGAAAATTCACTTTTTAGTCGCTTGCGCTACCTCTAAATCTTAATATTTTTGGATCATATTTGTGGTTTCCCTTTTCACGTGATTCAAATCCAGAAGAGCACACGAATTTTTGGTTTTGAGAACTTTCGAAAAATAAGCCGCACCCTTACTTACTTATTTGGCTTTACATCAATTATCTTGATAAAGCCTCGCCAACAATATTTCGCCAATTCCCTCGGTTCATGGCCGCTTCTCTCCATCCTCGACTGAGACCCACGCTCTCCAGGTCCTGGTGTACCTGGTCCATCCACCTAGCTCGCTGCGCCCCACGCCTTCTTGTTCCGACCGGATTCGTGGCGAACACCATCTTTACAGGGTTGTTGTCCGGCATTCTTGCAACATGCCCTGCCCAGCGTATCCTTCCAGCTTTAGCTACCTTCACGATACTGGGTTCGCCGTAGAGTTGAGCGAGCTCGTGGTTCATCCTTCGCCGCCACACGCCGTTCTCCTGTACGCCGCCGAAGATCGTCCTTAGCACTCGGCGTTCGAAAACCCCAAGAGCTTGCAAGTCCTCCTCGAGCATAGTCCACACCTCATGCCCATAGAGGACTACCGGTCTTATTAGCGTTTTGTACATCGTGCATTTGGTGCGGGGGTGAATCTTTCTTGACCGCAGTTTCTTCTGGAGCCCATAGTAGGCACGACTTCCGCTGATGATGCGCCTTCGTATTTCCCGACTAACATTGTTGTCAGCCGTCAACAAGGATCCGAGGTAGACGAACTCGTCCACCACCTCGAAGGTATCCCCGTCTATCGTAACACTACTGCTTCCTAGGCGGGCCCTGTCGCGCTCAGTTCCACCAACCAGCATGTACTTTGTTTTCGACGCATTCACCATTAGCCCGACTCTTGTTGCTTCGCGTTTCAGGCGGGTGAACAAATCTGCCACCGTTTCAAATTTTCTCCCAATAATATCCATGTCGTCCGCGAAGCAAACAAATTGTCCGGATCTCGTGAAAATCGTGCCTCGACTGTTAAGTCCGGCTCTCCGCATGACACCTTCAAGCGCAATATTGAACAACAGGCACGAAAGTCCGTCGCCCTGTCGTAGTCCTCGCCGAGACTCGAACGAACTGGAGTGTTCGCCCGAGATCTTCACGCAGTTTTGCACACCGTCCATCGTTGCTCTGATCAATCTTGTGAGCTTCCCGGGAAAGCTGTTTTTTTTTTTTATTTAACCAACAATTACTACAACTAACTGTACAATAAATCTTAAAACTAATGGCTCTCCCGGTTTTTAACCATAACTGAGCCGTGATTCGATTTGATAATTTGTATGTTTTTTTTAATTTTTTTTTATTATTTTTTATTATTATTATTTATATTAATATTATTATACACTATTGACTGCATTACTACACATTTCGTAGTTATTGATCTTTCTATAAACATGAACTTCGATACATTTTTATTTTCATCAAATCCTTATTTTGTTCTTAGACATAAACACGTGGATCAGTTGTAACATCTTGATGTCTTTACAGCCCAAAATGTCTCTTATTGGAAGATAATTGCGTTTGCCTATGGCTTGTAAGTCCTTTTTGAGTTGTTCTCTACTTTCGTTGAACCGATTGCATGACCATAGTATGTGGTCAAAGTCTTCGTAGGAAACTCCACACTCGCACATATTAGAATCCGTTAAATTAATTCGATAAAGATGGCTTTTCAGGGCATAATGGTTTGAAATTAGCCGCGAGAATGTTTTAATAATCGTTCGGGTCACATCCAAGTCATGAAACCAAGGGAACTTTGAGACTTTCGGTATGATGGAATAACACCATCGCCCCATATCACTTCTATCCCATGATAGTTGCCAGTCTTCCGTCATTGAAGATCGTACTGATTTAGCATATTCCCTGATTTCTGTCCCGTAATCAAACAACCTCCCTTTTAGAGCTCCCAACTTTGCTAAGTTATCAGCTTGCTCATTGCCATAGATGTTGCTATGGGCAGGTATCCAAAGGAGCTTAATCCAAAATCCTTGAGAGGTCAAAGATCTGATAATGTCCTTTATTTGTAACACTGTTTGATTTGTGTCATTGCAAATCCGATTAACCTGTAGTGCTCTCAAAGCACTGAGGCTATCGGAACATATGATGTAACGCGTGGGAGGAAGTTGTTGGATTATTTTGCATGTGAAATAGATTGCTGTGATCTCCGCAGAAAACACCGAGCATGGATCTTGCATGCTAAAGAAATATCCTATTGTTTCATTGAATACCGCAAATCCTGCTGATCCATCAATCAGAGAACCATCGGTAAAGAAAATATTTTTAATGTCTTCAGAATTAATTTTTTGCTGAAAAATACTCGGTGCCACTCTACCTAATTGATGTTCTGGGATGTTTCTGATTTCTGCTAAAATTGAATCATCCATATCCGGTATATAGGAATGAGTTTCAACACAAAATGAAAAGTTTCTCGTTGCTGGTGGATCATTTATCTTAATCGTAATAACGTGTCGGTATGCAGATAACATTCTACAAGATGGATTTATTTCAAAAAGCTCATCTAATGTTTCTACTAACGGATGGTTTTCAGCTATGCATTTTACCAAGTATCTACAATTGAGTTCATGGAACCTTGTCTGTAGAGATATGACACCAGCTATAACCTCCACCGACTTTGTGTGCGTAGAGTGCATTAATCCGATACTTATTCTCAAACATCGGTATTGTATTTTCTCTAATTTATGAAGGTGCGTATTGTGAGCTGATCCAAAAGTGAAACATCCATATTCGAGTACAGATAAAATTGTTGTTTTATACAGCATTATCATGTCTGTAGGATGTGCCCCCCACCATGTTCCCGTTATGGTCCTGAGGAAATTGATTGTCTTCGAACAAATTTTCTGAAGATAGGTCACATGGGCGTTCCAGGTCATTTTATAATCGAACCATATTCCCAAATACTTATGCACAGTGACATTTTCAATCTCTTCACCATATAGCCACAAAGAGAGAGTAGGTGGACTATGTTTTCTTGTAAACAGCATAGATTTGGTTTTTTCTACAGAAAATGTTAGACCATTTTCTGTTGCCCAATATTCAATGCGATCCAGAGATTGCTGCATGAAATGTTCAATAACGTATCTATCTTTTCCTGGTATAATTAGTACTGTATCATCAGCGAATTGATAGAATACACAACCATTAGGTAATATGCGACCAATATCATTCGTGTATATGTTATACAAAAATGGGCTCAAGCTAGAACCCTGCGGTATGCCGAAATAGCTGTAGCGAACTGTTTGTAGTGTATTTTTGTTGTAAAAATGCATTACTTTGAATGATAGAATATTACTCGAAAAATTGACGATTTTTGAGGGCAGACCTAGTTTATGCATCTTTTCGATAAGAATGTTAATAACGATTGAATCGTATGCTCCTGAAATATCCAGAAACACTGATGCACACTCCTGTTTTTTATTAATGCTCAATTGCACATTTGATGCTAGAAGCGCTAAGCAATCTCTTGTTCCTCGCCCTTTTCGAAATCCGTATTGGGATTCGGAGAAAATATTTTCTTTTTCTGCCCACAGCTCTAGTCGATTTAACAGCATTCGCTCTATCAATTTCCGAAGGCAGGATAACAGACAAATCGGACGATAAGAGCTTGCTTGAGATGCGTCCTTAGTTGGTTTCAGAACACTAACTACTTTGATTTGTCTCCACTCATCGGGACAAACATTTTGCGTAAACAGATCATTGAAAATTTGCAAAAGTGTCTCTTTTGCAATTTTCGGTAGACTACTAAGAACAATCATTTTGATTTTATCTAATCCCGGAGAGGTATTGTTTGAAGATGCCAAAGCCATATTCAATTCCTCCATACTGAACGGTAAGCTTAAGTTTCCAAAAGTTTCATTTCGGTTATCAGCAAAGTTCCTTATATCCGTTGGGACATATGGTGGACAAACTTTAGACGAAAACTAATCGACCCATTCATTAGAATACTCTGTTGTAGGCTCAGTCCGAATTCTGCTATTCCTCATCTTCCTAGCAATTGACCAAAGAGTGGAAAGTGATACATCTTTATCTAACGATTCAACAAAATTTTTCCAGTAGTTCCGTTTTTTATGCTTAGTCACTCGTGTAAATGCGGCTTCAGCTTTCTTGTATTCAAAGTAGTTTTCTCTTGATCCGGTGGACCGAAATAGTTTGAAAGCCCTCGTCTTCTCTTCCAGTTTTTCTGAGCATTCTCTATCCCACCAAAATGTAGGATTTCGAATTTTATTTTTCCTCGATTCAATCCGTTTGGTCTGAGCCTGCAACAAGCATCGTATAAGGGTATTCGAAAAATGCTCATATCTGTCCTTCGCTAATTGGAAGTTTTCTTGTGATGATAATTCTATTATTAACGTATCTTTAAATTTTGCCCAATATATATGTTTTGTTAAATCGTATAAGATATCTTCAGAGATAACGTCTGGACCAACTGACGGAGAGAAATCTGTAATTATTGGTAGATGATCGTTGTCATTGGGATCATCTAGCACCTCCCAAGTGCAATATAATGCCAACGAACTAGAGCATAATGACAGGTCAACACAACTTGACGAATTCGGTGGACACGCAATTCTTGTGTGTGACCCATTATTCAAAATAACCAATTGGTATTCATCAATAATGTCATACAAAATATTTCCTCTCGCACTGTCTCGTGAACTGCCCCATGAAATTCCATGTGCATTTAAATCACCGACTAAGAAAAATGGTTCATTTATCTGTGAAAGCGTAGTTTGCAAGTCCCGGGCTGTACACCGACCATTTGGAGGGATGTAGGTTGATACCACGGAAACAAACACTTCATTCACTTTAATGGAAGCTCCTATACACTCTACGCTTCCTGATGAGGAAAGGTTGATAGATTTAAATTCAATACCGTTGCGCAATCCGATCATGACTCCACCGTATGGCTCAAGACGGTCTTTGCGAAGAATGTTATAATTCGGGATTCGAAAATATTTACTGTCCACAAGCCAGGTTTCACATATGCAGAAAACATCTATGTTGTTTTTCAGCAAGAGGACTTTAAGACGATCTAATTTCGGAACAACGCTGTGTGCGTTCCACTGGAGAATTTTCAAAGATTTCTTTGGGGTTAAATTAGCCATTACAGCGGTTGAGGAGTTTCAAGGGGCGTCGATAAGGAAGTTAGTTTGTTCCAAAGGGCAGTCAATAAGGGGATTACTTTGACGATCATGTCTATCCAAAACTGATCGAAGTTGAGGAATTTGCATATGGTTTTCACTAATTCCGTAACGTTTTGCCCTGAGAAACTTTGCGTTTGCTCAGCTTTTTGCTCTTGGATTTTTCTAAATCCTGGGACATCTCTACCACTCGGTAAAGGAGGGAATGGATCACGCGTGCTATGTGGGAGCTTTTGGTCATTTCTATCGTTTATTTTGTTCTTTGGCTTATTTTTTTTAGAGGTTGTGTCATCTTTCGGAGAAGAGATCCTGTCGACGGACTTACCGTTGACATCCCGCTTTCTCTTTCTCCTAGGTGGTTTAAAACCACTGTTCGAGCTGTTCGTACCATCATTGTCCTCATCTTCATGATGGGTCAATGCTTGATAGGTGTTTTCGGAAACGAATGTTGGATCAACTTGTTTCACCAACGTCTCGTAGGACAACCTGCTACGATTCAGCAGCAATTGTTTATTTTCTCTCTTCTTTGCTTGATAATTGCGACAGTTCTTCATGGAACCATGTGGTTCCATACACAGAAGGCACTTCTGAATAGATGTACTTGCTTCCTCGCAAGCAGCCACATCATGATTCCCTCCACATTGTCCACATCGAGGTTTCAAACTACAATACTTACTCGTGTGTCCCAGTCGACCACACTTTCGGCATAACATGATTTTCGGCGAATAAAGACGGACTTTCAATAATGCGCCGTTTATGCACAGATAATCAGGTAAAGCTGTCCCTGCAAACGTTACACGCATTGCATTTGAGGGTTTGAACGACATTTCATTGGAGGCTACTTCTTCGCGCATCGCGAGTCTTTCGCATTCCAAAACGGAAATCATGGGGAGCTGAGGATTAGTGAATTTTCCCTGGCCAATTTTCACCACTTCTTCAGGAGAAATCACTTCGTCATACACGACACCGTCGATTTCTACTTCCGCTGACGGGATGTATACTCTGTACAGTCCCTTGAACCGAGGGAGGACAACAACTTCATTTGCTTCGTTTCGATCGGACATCGTCACTCGAATTTTGCGTAGCTCAACTTGCTTGATTTCTTTGACCGTTTTGAACTTTTGGTTCAATTCGGCAGAGATCAGCAAAAGATTGAGAGGTCTGTCGATTTTTCGAAAGAAAACCGTGTAGGGACCATTGGCACTTTCAGGATAAATCCTTACTCTGGACGCCTCAAGGAGGCCATTCGAGTTGCATTTTCCATGAGAAGCATTTTCCGAAAGGGTCAAATCCATTTTATCGCCTACCGTCTCATCCGGAGGATCAGGTGGATCACCTGACCCTTCCATCTCCGGATGGAGGGCTTTGCCAAAAAAGTATCAAAAATGTACCTCTGATCACGTGTTAAATCCAACCTCGAACAACAACAAAAGGGGCGACTTATCTTTTCACACCACTCGAGTCAAAAAGCTTTGTGTACCGAACACTAGTATCTAACAATAGAACCGAACAATATAGCACGGAGAATCGGAACGAACGTCTGTCTTCACTGACCGATGAACTGCGAATGAGGGAAAGCTGTTCTCGTCCATGATTTTCCATAGCTCTATGCGGTCGATGCTATCGTATGCCGCCTTGAAATCGATGAACAAATGGTGCGTAGGGACCTGGTACTCACGGCATTTCTGGAGGATTTGCCGCACGGAAAAGATCTGGTCCGTTGTCGAGCGGCCGTCAATGAAACCTGCTTGATAACTTCCCACGAACTCGTTTGCTATAGGTGATAGACGACGGAAGAGAATCTGGGATAGCACTTTATAGGCGGCGTTTAGGATGGTGATTGCACGATAATTTTCACACTCCAGTTTGTCGCCCTTTTTGTAGATAGGATATATAACGCCTTGCTTCCACTCCTCCGGTAGCTGTTCCGTTTCCCAGATTCTGACTATCAGCCGATGCAGACAAGCGGCCAACCTGTCCGGGCCCATCTTGATGAGTTCGGCTCCGATACCATCCTTGCCAGCGGCTTTGTTGTTCTTGAGCTGTTGAATGGCATCCTTAACTTCCCCCATCGTGGGAGCTGGTTGATTTCCGCTGTCCGCTGTGCTGACGTAGCCATCGCCTTCGCTGTCCTGACCTTCTGTGCCTGTGTTCTCTGCGCCATTCAGGTGTTCATCGTAGTGCTGCTTCCACCTTTCGATCACCTCGCGTCCGTCCGTCAAGATGCTCCCATCCTTATCCCGGCACATCTCAGCTCGCGGCACGAAGCCTTTGCGGGATGTGTTGAGCTTCTGATAGAACTTCCGCGTTTCTTGAGAACGGTACAGCAACTCCATCTCTTGGCATTCCACTTCTTCCAGGCGGCGCTTTTTGTCCCGGAATAGGCGGGTTTGCTGTTTCCGCTTCAGTCTGTATCGTTCCACGTTTTGCCGCGTACCATGCTGCAGCATTGCAGCCCGCGCTGCATTCTTCTCCTCTAAAACCTCCTGGCACTCCTCGTCGAACCAATCGTTTCTTGAGCTCCGTTTCACATATCCGACAACGCTTTCGGCAGCGTCGTTAATGGCTGCTTTGACTGTCCTCCAGCAGTCCTCAAGAGGGGCCCTATCGAGCTCGCCCTCATCCGGCAACGCTGCCTCAAGATGCTGCGCGTACGCATTGGCGACATCCGGTTGTTTCAGCCGCTCGAGATTGTACCGGGGCGGGCGTCGGTACCGTACATTGTTGATGACGGATAGTTTTGGGCGCAGTTTCACCATCACCAGGTAGTGGTCGGAGTCAATGTTGGCGCCACGATAGGTTCTGACGTCGGTTATGTCGGAGAAGTGCCGTCCATCGATCAAAACGTGGTCGATTTGCGATTCTGTCTGCTGAGGTGATCTCCAGGTGTACCGATACGGGAGGCTGTGCTGGAAATAGGTGCTACGAATGGCCATGTTCTTGGAGGCGGCAAAATCTATCAGTCGTAGGCCGTTCTCGTTCGTCAGCCGGTGGGCGCTGAACTTTCCAATCGTCGGTCTGAACTCCTCCTCCTGGCCAATCTGAGCGTTCAAATCTCCTATGATGATCTTGACGTCGTGGCTTGGGCAGCGGTCGTACTCGCGTTCGAGCTGCGCGTAAAATGCGTCCTTGTCATCATCAATGCTTCCGGAGTGTGGGCTATGCACGTTGATTATGCTGAAGTTAAAGAATCGGCCTTTGATTCTTAACTTGCACATTCGTTCATTGATCGGCCACCACCCGATCACGCGCCTTTGCATATCACCCATCACTATGAAAGCTGTTCCCAGCTCGCGTGTGTTGCCGCAGCTCTGGTAGATGGTATGATTACCTCTAAACGTTCGCACCAATGCTCCTGTCCAGCACACCTCCTGTAGCGCTACGATGTCGAAACCGCGGGTCTTCAGTACATCGGAGAGTATGCGAGTACTTCCAATGAAGTTGAGAGATTTGCAGTTCCACGTACCGAGTTTCCAATCGCTAGTCCATTTTCGTCGCTGTGGTCTTTGCCGATTGTTCCGGTCCGTATTCTCTCGTTGACGTTCCTGTGCTGATGTGTTTTTACGGTTGGCTTGCAGGGCCTGACACCAACCCCCTAGATTTCCGGAGGACCATTCCCCCTAAATGTTCGGAGGGCCATAGTGCGCAGTTTAGCTTAGAGTCCTTCTCTGGCACTCGGACGATGATCAGCCGCCCCTGACATGGGGAACAGACGCTGTTGTGAGCCGCTCCTAACGTGGAGTACAGACGCTCCAGGTTTGCAAAAGCAAACCCCCCCTTCCCTGTCAGCATACGACCAAAGTTCCCACCGGGGGTTGGTTACCCAATCTTCCCCAAGGTTACTCGTACCCCGGCCAGTACCACGAGGAGGTAGGGATAGGAGTTGCTGGGCAAGAGGCTAAGGACCGCACAAAGGGGTCTATTTTATTCCTGCAAGTACACGAGGTACCAATGGTACGCCATGCCCAGCCATTTACCGCGCCAAGCCGCACCCTAATGTGCATGAATCTAACATAATCCTGAGCGGGATCCACGAAACTCTGGCCAGAATTTCAACAGAAAATTAGTCAAGATTCTCTCAAGATCAAGGACGGGATTCTAAGCAAAGCTCTCGCTTCGTCTTGATCGGTCTTACACATAATTTCAAGTGTCATTCTGAAAAAATGTTGATTTTAAATCTTCATTTGATTTTTTACTGCTCGAAAATTCCCACAGCAGACATAATTTTAGAATCTATAATACATTTTTAGTAACCTAAAGAATGTTCTATACAAGCTGAAACTTGTTTGGTGTTCCATAAAAGATTGCCTTTTCCTTTTCGATATTTTTTATTAAGATTTAACCTGGCAGTGATTGAGATTTTTCTTGTTTATTTGGTGTTTTTTTTTTCATCAAAAGTATATATGGTGAACTTTCTTCTAATAGATCCTCTATTACCCTTCTCATCCACCGTGAAATTCAATTAAAAGGTTCTTAAAAAAAAATTTAAAATTTTTGTAAATACTTCCTTTTTATTTGGTATCTTACTGTGAAAACAGCTTTCAAAGACAATGGTTATATCAATTATCATTTGAATACATCATTGAGGGGCTACTCATTGATGTATTTCAAGTAATTTAGTAAAATTGTATTTAACGATAATTTGAAAATTTTGCCTGAAAGATCTAACCATATGAACTATAAATTTCTTCGGAATTTTTTAGAGCATCTCTCAGATAACATTCAAAAGTTTTCAGAAAATTTTCATTGGACAAAAAACAATAAACATATTTTCTTGGCGGATTTTAGTCAATAGTGTAATGCGTTCTGAACTTTTCTGAACTTAAGAAAATATTTTAAATAATTATGAAACTTTTGATGATTTTCATAAAAAATTCTTGTAGAAATCGCTCAAAGTGTTTCAAAAATATGTTTTGATGAGCTTTGATTTAGGGGCGCTAAAATGGAGGTTCGCCAAGGGCGCCATGATACTACGCTACGGCTCTGCTGACACAATTAGTGTCGAGAAAGTATTTACAGCTGTTCGCCGGATTATGTAATCTTCAAATGTCTAAGGTTCAACGATGCACGCAAATAGATGCTTGAAATCTGTAGAACGGATATCATCCTTTATTATATCGTTAACAGGTATGAGTGGCAGACACATATGGAATACATGCAGCAAAGTACTGACGCTGCGATACAACGGAAGGGAAGTGAAACGAGAAAAAATCGGTTTGGCCATTTTCGACATTGAGAGGAGAAGGAGGAGAACTGAAATTCAAGGAATGGAAAGTGGAGTACGTAACGAAAATGGATAGTCCATGTTTTATTTAAAACTAGTGGTCCCGGCAAACTTCGTCTTGCCATCAAGTAGGCTGTAGAAAACCACTACGAATCGTTCCATACAAAATGACAGTTCCGTTCACTCTCGTTTTTCCGACATTCCCGGTGGATATCATGGAACTTTTATACACACAAACACGTCGGAACCCTTGACGAACAAAATGGAGAAAGAATCATCCAAATCCGCTGAACCGTTCGTAAGCCAATTCGTGACATACAAACACCATTCCATTTTTATTTATATAGATAATAGATAATAGATATAGATAAGTTTAAATTCATGTGAAATATCAAACAGATTAATATCAATGAATGTGAGCTGACTCTGCACTTACCAATACCTGCACCTTATGCTTCTCCTAATCGGTTACGAGAAGCCAGATTTCTGCAGAATGTTTAATAATCGAAAAGTTGTAATTCATCTCGGTTGGATGGCCTCGCAGGTGGTGTTGGCGGAAAATACAAACTTTGCCACTCAAAGTTCCACATTGTGCTGCGGAAAGCCATAATATCAGTTGATTCTCGCAAGCTCATCCGGCTCGATTGATTGCATGCAAGAATTTACGGCGATGACGCTCCGATAGACACTGGAAGGACGAAAGTTTAGCGACAATGTTAAACTAATGTGTCCCCTCTGGCTTATGATATGATTGACTTAGCTCCAGCCCGTTCATCAGAAATTCGCTTCTGGTGAGGCTTTCTACCGATGAAGGCCTCCGTCGCCTTTCCGGACATCACTGTTCGGAACGGATATCGCAATAATGGAACCAACCATAAAGTTATGCAAACATCAATTAATATTAATGAACTCGAAAACGCTTTAATGGAATCCAGTATTCGATTACAGTGCAGTAGTGCAATGCGCAGCAGTTGGCAAAATTTCCCAGAACACTCACTAGCCTAGAATGTCGTCGACAGACAGGAACGCATCGGTAGTTTTGATGGACGAGGGGCAACGAAAGCTAAAAGTGCAATCAACTTGCATCCTGGTTCACATTCCTTTCGTCCGAGTCGCCTCCCTATGGTCCATCATAAATATAAACTGCGAGACGTGTGAGAGATATATTTAGTCTTCATCCGGGGGATGCAACAAGGATAGACGGTCAACAGTGTTGTTAGGGTTAGTGCTGCAGGCGACGTAACCATGACTCGTCGTTCTATGTAGTTTCAATCCGTTGGCGCTGAGATTGGATTCTAGCGGCTTTGGTAACTAGAAGGTGCTAGGACGAAGTGATTGCCATGTTGAGGGTGTTTGGGTGAGGTGTGTGCCGGTGACACGGAATGTTCAACGAAAGATTTATGAAGCTTAAATATGACAGTCAATTTATTTTTATTTTACTGGACATCATATCGTATTTAGTTGGTTTTTACTTCTGAAGGATTTTTTTGCTCAAGCATTCATATTTGATCATAACAATCAAGTAGGCAACAACGAGGTTTATACTAAAAGTATCCTCATAATTTTTGGTGTCCATCAAATTTCAGTACCTATTGACTGAATCGAGTAACTGACACTTTAGAAGTCTGCAAATGGAAGTCGAAATACGCGAAGTTATTGCTGACGCATCCACAACCAGTCCTACTTTTACTGTTTCAAATTGGCGGGATCTGTTGCGAAGCTTTTTTCGGTTGTTACAACCAGCTCCCCGCATAATTCCGTGTTGGCTGGTTTCCATCGTTCGCAGTATCGACGTAGACATATTCTTTGTTTCCTTGACCCTCTGCGCCTGCGTCTTTCGTGCCATTCAAGTGTTCATCAAAGTGCTGCTTCCAACTTTCGATCATCTCCTGTTCGTCCGTCAAGATGCACACATGCACATATCGGCGTCCTTTATAAACGTTTCATTTTATCGAACCAAACGTCCCGTCAACTACGTTGAACTCCAGCAGTTGTAAATTGGTGCTCCTCCAAGCTCTTCATCTTCTTATTGCCATTACGTCCTCACTGGGACGGAGCTTGCTTCTCAGCTTAGTGTTCTTATGAGCACATCCACAGTAATTTACTGAGATCTTGCTTTGCCAAAGTTGCCAATTTCGCATTCTTATATCGTGCGGCAGGTACGATGATACTCTATGCCCAGGGAAGTCTAGGAAATTTTCATTACGAAAAGATCCTGAACCGACCGGGAATCGAAACCACACACCTTCAGCATGGCTTTGCTTTGTAGCCGCGGAATCTAATCACTCGACTAAGGAAGGCCCCTGAGTAGATATTACACTCATCAAATATTGATACATAAATTTCTATGCTTATTTCTATGTCATGATGACTGTTTTTACTTAGCAGTATAATTATAACAGCACATTACCGAAATTTGAATACCGCTGTCTGACTACAATTTAAAATAGCCATGCTTATGCATTGACACCATGCAGCGTAATTGGAACAATTTTGATTTGCACTGATAAACATTTTCTACTCTTCACATGAAACGCTCGAGCTTCTGGTCAGTAATAGTCAATGAAACCTCCATAACATAATATGCCCAACATGCAGAACTCATGCATGCCTACCTCCCGACTCGGTTTGCTACATGAAGATGCTGCTATCGCAGATTGGATCAACACTATAAACCTAGTCCATACTGTCCTGCTTAACAACGAGCCATCATCCGATGTCCCCGCATCCCATATCTAGCAGAACATTTGAAAAGAACGCGTTACTAAAATGTAAACAAAATCGATTGTGATCTTTGAAATTAATTCTGGATATTCTCACGAACACGCAAATCGCGTGTTTTCAGATATTGGAAAATATCAAAGTTATAATTGAAACCGATAGCTGAATCCATAAAGCGTGTGCATTCGATACCTCTTTCTAATGTTTCGCTAGATATGCGCTAGTGGCACACTCGAGAGAGTGTCGGCGAAGTCGATATTTTACATCGACCTCTTCTGTTGTGAATTATGAATGGACTTGCATATGCAGCCCAGGTCACGTTCGGAGCAGCATAAAGAGGTCAATGGGACGAGCCTGGCGCGACCACACGCACATACACATTCCTAGTGCTCGCTTCTAAAGCTTTCGGAACAACGGCCTGCACGTTCAATTAATCGCGATAGCACAAGGGTATTATCATAAACAGAAACGCAAATTGTGCGGATAATAAGCCTTTGGTTCTGAGTGGTGGTTTTGTGTCGCTTTACGTAAAGTGGTGCGCCACTTTGTTGAAGCCTTTGGCAATTTGGGGTATTTTGTATCTCACTTTGTGTGCGAAGTAAAATCAATTCCTCCTTTTTAAAGAATGCATTGGCTAGCCTAGTTTCGAATATCACTTTTTCATAGGAAAGAATCTCGAATTGAGATCTATGCGTTTAATAGGAGATCCGATACTAAGCATTTTTGCCGAAGACGCCATCTTTCTAAGTGGTCAGGCTACTGAGCTATACAAAAAACAAAAATTATTTTCTCGCTAGCGCCGCTTAGTGGCAAAATTTCAAAACTTTCGGCTCAAATAATGTTAGCCCTTGTGATACTGAGCAACTTTGCCGAAGACGCCATCTTTCTAAGTGGTCAGGCAACTGAGCTACGCGCAATACAAAAATTCCATGCCCACTAGCGCCGCCTGGTGGCGTAATTCCGTATCAGAATGACCACCGCATATCAGCCATTGATGTACTGAATATCTCGTCCGAAGACACTAACCTTCCAAATCATCAGGATCTAGAGATATCATATGTTACATTCTTATCCCTCATGGTTCATATAGTGCATATCAGAAAAAGCGCCCCTACCGGACAAGTTCTCAACTAAAAGGATGATCCTCAACTCCTAAAGGTAGATCGTACTTAGCACTGAAACTTCGCCGAAGACAGTACTGTGCTATCTCTTTTGGCATACGAGATATACAACAACACCCCCAAAGTGATGAAATCCCATAAGCCCTGGGTCTCCTATAACGCAGATTCCTATTACGCCCCCCAACCATGTGTCTAATAGGAGACCTGACTGTAGTTCAAAAAACTATTTAAGGCCTGACGCTACAGTCATCTACAGTTATTGATAGCACACAGAAATGGATCAGAGTTGGTTTTGAACGGGAATATCTCATCAAATAGAGTTGCAATTACACAAAACATATTTTCTACGTGAATAATAAATCTATACCGCATCACAATCAATTATAATGGTTAAAGCATATTGATTTCCGACACGAAGGAAATCAAATGTTAACCATAATCCCAGAAGCGTTGATTCACATGTGGGGCATTGAAAACCATACCACAGTTATGAATCAAAGATAAGCCAACTCCAAAAGAAACGCCAAAACGTACGCTGACCTTGTTCAGACTACGGAATTTCCTTTTGTATTTTCCTTCGGCACTTCCATCGAAATTTCCTTTGGAATTTTTGTTGAATTAGCAATTACCTTTTGAATTTTTTTCTGATTTTCCTTCGGATTTTTTTTTATCCTCTGAAATTCTCTTTGTTTCCTTCAGAATTCGGATTTCTCTGTGGATTTATTTTTTAGAATTTTCTTTGGCATGCCTCTTAAATTTTCTTAGGCATTTCCATCGTAATTTCATTTCGAATTTCTTTCGATTTCGATTCTTTTTCGGAATTTCTTTTGCCTTTGGAATTCGGATTTCCCTGTGTTTTTTTTTTTTTTTTTTTGAGTATTCACTTTGGACATGTTTTTTAACAAATGATTGTTGGTTTCTTTTTTTTTTTGGATATGGGATTTAATTCGAAATTTGCTTTGGATTTTCTTTCGACATTTTCATTGAAATTTCCTTTGCATTCGGATTTTTTTATTTTTCAAAATTTATTTCGAAATTTCCTTTTAAATTTCTTTTGACATTTTTTTTAATTTCTTTTGCCTTTGAAATTTTCTTCGAAACTTCCTTCTGTATTGCCTTTGGGATTTCCTTTAGAATTTTCTTTGAAATTTCCTTTGGAACTTCCGTCGGAATTTCCTTTGGAATACCCTTCTAAATTTCATTCGAAATTGCTTTGGAATTTCCTTTAAAATTTCTTTGCAATTTCCTGCGAAATTTCTTTGGAATTTTCTTTGAAATTTCTATTGGAATTTCCTTCGGCATTTCCATCAAAATTTTGCAGGAATTTCCATTGGAATTTTCTCTGGATTTAACTTTGGAATTTTCTTTGAATTTTACTTCGGCACTTCTATTGGAAATTTCTTTGAATTATCTACGCAAAATTCCGTATTTCCGGAATTTCCTCTGGATTTTGCTTTGACATTTCCATCTGAATTTCCTTGGGAACTTCCATCACTTCTTCGACATTTCCTTTGAAATTTTCCTAGGAGTTTCTTTTGAAATATTCTTCGGAATTTCTTTTGTATTTTCCTTCGCCATTTCCATAGGAATTTTCTTTGGAATTTCTTTTTATTTCAGAATTTAAATTGAAATTTCCTTCCTTTGAAATTTCTCTTTCCTTTAGAACATCGTGTAGAATTTCTTTTGTAATTTTCTTCGGAATTTCTTGTGGCTTTTCCTTTGGCATTTCCATTGAAATTTCCTTCGTGACTCCCATGATTTCCTTCGTAATTATCTTTGAATTTCCCTTTGGGATTTCCGTTAGATTTTTTCGGAATTCCCTTAGGAATTTCATTTCGAGTTTCTCAAAGGAACTTCCTTCGGAAATTTTCTTGGAATTTTTTCCAGAAAATGCTTTAGGATTTCAACCTGCCCTTCTATGCCTACTTGTCCCATGTTCTATGTAAACCTTATGGACGGCGATACAAATATGTGTAGAACGGCAGTTTCCTTCTGGAGAAATTCCAAAAAGAACGGTTGAAAAAAAATCACTGTGAAATTATAGGAGACGTTTTTGGAGGAATTCCCTTTGGAAGTCCTGGAGGAGTATTTACGGAGCAAATCTTGGTGGATTTTTGGATGAATTACTGAGGTATTTTTGGAGAAATTTCCGGCATAATTCCTGTTGTAATTCTTTGAAGAATGGTGGAAGGATTTCTAAAAGGAAGTTGACAGGAACTGGAGGAACTTTCTTAATAAACTCTCTGGAGGAACTTGCAAAAGAAATTTCAAAGGAAATTCCGAAATAAATTTTAATAGAATTTTCAGAGGAATTCTCGATAGAAAATCCAAAGGAAATTTCGAAGTAAACATCAAAGAAAATTTGTCTCTTACATAACTATATGAATAATACATGATAACAAGTAAAAAATTGTGATGTTTGTGTTGAAATTTTCGCTGCTCTGGAATAGATCCCCGGATACCCGAATGTTATAAATCTCTGGAGGATTGATGAAAGTCATGGAGGATGTAGTTTGACCGAGCCAGTAGCCTTCCCAGTTAGACTGTAAATAATTGATAATTAGTCCAATGAAAAGTACGAAGGTAAAACTTACTGTTTATATTTTTTTCTTACGGTTGTTCGATCAAAACCAGGGCTTGGTCATTTTCACTCCGACCTCGCTTCACTTGATGTCAGGATTATTGACTTCGCAGCACTAATCTGGAATTCGCCTGTTGGACATCCGAAGCGAAGTTTCAAGCAAACTAACTGTTATTGCTTTTGTCTCGACTGTTTTTGAAATTAGTTCAACATCACGTCGACGGAGGAAATTTCACCACAACGGAGGATTTGTCAATTCGAGCGCGCGAAATTTTCACAAGTCTTTGACGTTTACAAAGTGAGTCAAATATATTTGTGTTTACTCAAAAGTGAGTAAGGTCGTTTTCTTTCATGGTTGAGTAAAAAGTTACTCACTTTGATAAAATAAAGTTACTCACTTTTGACTGCTAACTTGAAACTTCAAAAGTGAGTCAAAGTTACTCTCTTTTGAGTAGATTTGAACGAGCGTGTAGGGCAATCTGACGTTTAATCATCTTTCTCTTTCCTGCACACGCACGCGTATGGATTGTTCTCATACGGAAACCGTTTCCGTATGAAAACATCAAACAAAATCAGAGGGGGTTGTGTACTAAGATAAGATCGGACAACTGGCTTCTTTTAGTTGTTCTTCTTTTCATCCATGAGCCCAATTGTAAATTTTCGACCCTTGCGTGTTACGCTAAAACAGTGTTGCCATTTGCCAACACTATTTAATTCGCATTCGATAAAAATGATTATCCGGATGCGATTTACTGCTCCTTGCACAATTGAAGCCTTTGCACTTCATTTCTTAAACATTCAAGTTGATTTCGCTTAAATATTTACTTTCATTCACATCAGTCGGCTAGTTGGCACGAACTTTTATGAACAATTGCAAATAATAACAACATAACAGCAACACAGGCAAAATCAAAACAAACGCTTCCGATGGTATTTTCTCACACGCAGCCACACACTCGGAGGCATCAAAATCAACCAATCAGCGACTGGATCACAAACTGGATCAAATATTATACCCAGTTGTCCGATCTTTATCTTAGGTTGTGTACAAGACACGACTGCATGACGTTAACTACGCCAAGTGATTTTTTGCATTTGAATTTTAGTCGATTGTCATAGTTGCAGCCTTCCTCAAACTCTAACATAATATCGTAACGGTCGCAACATTACAGATTTTCAATTGGCATACTGGGTGCCATACTCAGTGCCGTAAGCCGTAGTTAACGTCAAAAGTTAACGTCAAAAGAATGAGCGAAGAAGCAGAAATTGGTCTGCTTTTATAGTGTGCTTCCCAACCCACGTGTTTGAAAGTGTTTGGTTGCGTAAGAAAGGGGTCGACATTTTCACAATTTTCGAAAAAATCAAAAGTTCTCTTAATTTTAGTAAAATGTTGTATAAATTCCCAACCGATTGGTGGGAAAATAATAAAAATCTACCGGTAAATGGCTGAATTATTAGTATTCAAAATCTTACAAAATTTCGTGACGGTCGCAACATTTTAGATTTTCAATTGACACCCAGTATATTGCCGTAAGACGTAGTTAACGTCAAAATTTAAAATCTTTCATTACTAGGGGAAAGAAGGGGAACCAAAGCTGGTAAATTTTGCGTTACGTAATATTTGAATCATTCCTTAACAATAGAAAATATATTGCATCCCAACGGCACAGCAGCAGCAGCGTCCTCGGAAACATCTTCAAATTGTCATATTGTCAATGATTCGTAATAAATCAATTATTGTATGCTGCTATGAGATGAATTAAGAAATTATAGCAAGTATGTGGTAAACACATTAGGGAAAATTACACAATTAACTCTTTAAAACACATTATTGGCTCTGGAAAGGGCTGATTGAATTGTTGAATTTGCGTAACACGGACACATTTTGACGGCGCACTGGTTGCGTCCTCCTCGCCCGATAAGAATTGTGGTGCTGATGACGATGTGCGCTTCAACAAGCGGCTTCAGTCGCGGCGGCGTGTTGTTGTTCCATTCGTGTTCTATTGAAAACTGAGCTGAGAATGCGAAAGGCACTCGAGACTTGCTCGCCGACCATGTTCACAGTCTGACGGCAAAAAGAAGAATGAGCGAAGAAGCAGGAATCGGTCTGCTTTTATAGTGCGAAGCGGAACGCAAAAGAAGCGTGGAAAACTGCTTGCACGCGATTGGTTGCGTAAGAATGGGGTCGACATTTTCCCAATTTTCAATAGTTTATTGTCAATAATGAATAGTTTTCTTCATTCGAGGAAATTGTTGTATACATTTCCGACCGATTGGTGGGAAAATAATGAAAATCTATCGATAAATGACTGAGTTATTAGCGTTCAAAATCTTACATAATTTCGTGACGGTCGCAAAATTTTAGATTTTCGATTGACACCCAGTATATTGCCGTAAGACGTAGTTAACGTCAAAAAATCCCATTTGATCTTGTTGCTGGCAAGAGAAGGGTGCGATAGCCTTATGCCATCATTAACTCCAATAGATCCATGAAATTGCCAAACGGGTGGAGATAGTGTTATCGTCGATCCACCTCCAGCTCACTCGGTCAAGGTACTTCCAGCTAAACTTCCTGCAGTCTGAGATTTCCCGTTTAACTGGTTCAACCGTTCTAGCCGTTCGAAAAAATAAACAAAATCAGAATCAGAACGAAAATAAACATTCAGAATGACAGTTCTGTCAATTTCCCGCAGGGCTGCTGCAAATTTGCGTTCGAGCAGTTTGTATCATGATATTTGAAATATCAATAGAAATAATAAACCATAGAAGAATAATGTCGCTGTTCTTCCCTTTGTTCTCGCTCAGATACATGTTGGGTACATAAGTGTCAAACTGCATACATTTCCGCGTTGACATTTATAGCCCCGTCTATCTCCGCCAGCAAAAGATGTTCCTACTGCGACGCCAGCGACATTCTTCTTCTATGGTTTATTATTTTTATTGAAATATCATGTTCAAAAAGATGATATTGGAACTGTCAAGAATGTATGGAAATATCCCAGAAACATGATATTGGCCCAATATCACGCAAACCGCTTGTATCATGATACAACTCCGTAGTCTGAACAAGGCATTACAACTAACACACCATCAGTTTACATCTCAGATAAATTGCTGTTGTAGTGTTCAAGGATTATCATCTCCCATTTAAAACAACGTTTGAAATATCTATCGAAATCGACACTTTTTCGTAATTTTGAGATGAATTCCCGAAAACAAATATATTCTGCACTGCCTGGAAGGTAGCTATGTTTTTTACATTGTCACCATAATTTTTGATCATATTTTACTGTGGAAAATGACCCCTAACTGTGGGGTGATACTTCGTTAGACGATTTAAAAAATAAATTCCAGAAAACTGCTATCATTAATACACAGGTAAATTGGTGTTGAGGTATTCTGATCCATAATTTGTGGTCATAATAAGAATGAAGGAGGATATCCACATTTGCGGAACGAACCACTTTTGAAAATTATTAGTTACTCTAGAAGATATATTTTCTATCATTTTTACAGTTTATTTATCTCATTACGTTTGCTGTATCTTGCTGCCAAACAACGCACTCAGTAAACTGTAAAATATATTGCTGAATAACTTAAACAAAACTAAAAATTACAAGACTTACCTAAAGATTATATTAATGTATGTGCTTTTCGTCTTGCGAATCACCAAGTAACTGCGAGAGTAAAATTTAAAGCACCCAGATTCCTTTGTGGTTCATTCTCTTCATTCAATATAATCGATATAATGTAATCCACACTCCAACAGAAGCAGTTGGCATTCATACAACAGCATCTTGTCCCGGACGAATAATTTCGCTGAATCCACCAAGAACCTGTCGCTCCTAGGCTCTTAATCCAGCAGAAGCCACTTACCCCCGCTTCCACTAACCTAATGCAACCTCAATCCGAACACCTCCTCCAACCAAAATGGCTGAAAGCTGCGAATTCTCGATCCACCCGGGATAATGAGCTTTTGTTCGATGCTATTGTTTTAAACCATTTCACTCGCGAAAATGGAGTCGCCCCGCCCCCTTTCCTTCTTCGGCAACTAGGTAGCATTCACCGTGGCGGGATGAGCCACCAACGATACCTTGCATCCAAATCGAATCCGGCGTGCGGTGCCTACAGAATTCGATAACGAAGCAATCGCTCGGCAAAGCACTTCCAGTCAGCTTCATCTGACGACGAAGCCGCACAGTGGGACGAAAGAAAAAAATGTGTGGCATTGCGCTGAACCATTTAGGTTTGGCGTTTAGACATGTTCTATGAGAATAACTGGGGATAATATGCTAATGTTGAGCGATTTATGATGCGAGAAACATTAATATTCGATCTTCATTAGTTATAATCTGATAGACAAACATGATTTTTATCAAATAGTTTCAACCCATCTGTTTTAATAATAAATCAATATTCAAAAACAATGCTTACTGAAGATGATTCTTAAACGAAGCCAAACATCGAATTTTCAAGAGCACAAGTATAGAAAACCAAACAGCTGAAAATTTCAAGGATTGATTATCACCAGCATGAAATCAGGAGATTGCCAGGATCTCTAGATCTATGAACGTGAATATTCGAAGTTGTGAGATGAACTGTTGGCGAGAATGCAATCTATCATCAAGTACCATCTGGTGATGCAATCTTAGAAAGGAGGCCGTATATTTTGTTTTAAAATTCTGCTTATACGGTTCACTTCATAAGTTCTCGTACCTTAAAAATGCCTTAAAGATGCCTTATTGAGAAATCGCTTCATTAACCACTAAGTTCGATGCACGCGCATCATATTTTACTGATCTGAGTACATAATCCAATTCAACAAATTATTTATCTGCAGTGTCCTCTGGAATCTCGTCCGAATCGACGTCCTCTTCACCAGGTTGAACCGTTATGATCGGATCTTGACAAAACTTCAATGCCCCTTCTTCAATTATCAATTTAACGAACTTCAGAAAATTACTACCACAGTTGTTATTGAATATAATTGCGTGATACTGATAGAAAATTTCTCCAATAACTGCAGTATTTCCTTTTCAACATATATGACATTCTGATGGTCGGTTTATTCAATGCTAGGTTTGTGCTAAATGTCCTGGTGAATGTCCATGGCGAGTCGTTCGGACAAGTTACAATGACATTGAGTTTTAATCGGTTTCATTGTTTATCAAGTCAATGAAAATATTGTCAACTTATGCACACAATGCGGTAAGGGGCGATCCATTAATTACAAAAGACAATTTTCGGGGTTTTTCAACCCCCCCTCCCCCCACGGTAAGATTTTTTGTATGAAAATAATAAAAAAAAATGTATGACGCGTAAGAAATCTCAAACCCCCCCTCCCCCCATAAACCTTTACATAATTAATGGACAGCCCCTAAGATGGTCTAATTCACTGGTGTACTAAATTTGCTCGGTCTGAGAAATTGTGACACTTGAGCGGGGCACGCTCCCGTATGGTCCCCACGTGATCTGGACCCGCTCTAGTGTCAAAATTCTTCGACCGAGCCCGGTCAACCATTTTTTCAATTTTCTTTACATTTCGATATATCGAGCTTTAAAAACGTTCATACTAATAATTGATAGCAATCGTCATCGATTCATCCAGAAACATGAAGTTACCGAAAATGTGTCGTCAAAACTTGATAAAGATCTTCGCCAAAACCTCGATATCGTTCTTTATAAATGTTAATATATCGAATTTCGCTGATACCCTGTCGTGGATCTTGACATGTTCACATTGTTGATTATTTGTTTTGAAACGAGTGTGCTGAAATCGTTGTTGGTTGTCGATCCTCTGGTCTACGGTTGCTGTAGATCAGATAGCTATTAAAATGTAAAGATATTCTACATATTTCAGGAATATCGACTACTTTCATCACATTTAAGCTTGTTTGTGATGCATTTGACAATGTTATAAAAAATAATTTTACAGGTGACCAAGTTAGCTGATTTCCTTCTGGATGCCACGAATCTTACCAAGGGTTCTTAAGAAACGTATGAGACAGTGGGTGAGAGCAAGGCCAAAAGCATATCGTCGTAAAGTGAAAGAAGTACTATCACAAGAAAATACTTCACTGCTGCAATCGACCAGTCTTCCGGTGAAATCAACTGCAGTTGACAATACCGAGGATAATTCCTACGATTCGTCAACAGAAAGATCCAGTTCTACAGAATTTATTGATATAGAGTACTTGGATGAAGCATACAAAGTAGCGTTGGGCAAATTTGTCCATAACATCGATGTTACTGAATCGATTTATATTTAAACTAATGAATCGATTCACCGATTTAATCGAATCCTTTGAATCAATGTTTTTGAATCGATTCGAATCGAATTCAAATTGAAATTTATGAAATTTGAAATAAGACCAAACGCATTTTCATTCGTTTTTAACATCTTTCAAACAAATCAGTTCGAAATTCATTAGAGCATACTAAATACCTAATTGCGGGTACAAAATTCTATTGCTTCTTCATCAACTCTTCAAGAAATACTAATAGATTTCACCAGAATGAATCGAATCAAAGAATCGAAAGAAAGAAATCGATTCACCAGATTTTAGGTGCTCTAAACATCGATGCAAAAAATCGATTAATTGAAATGAAAACATCGATTTTCGGAACATCGATTCAAAAACGCCCAACGCTAATACAAAGAGAACACTGGACAATATTTGGACAACACTAATGAATATGAAACTAGTAACACTGTAAGTAATCCAAGCAATTTAAAGTTAAAAAAACAGGATAATTATTAGCTGATTGCTTTACAGACTGATACTGAAGTGAATACAAAAAATTATGTATCTCCCACTTCACAATTGAAATCTGACCTTAAGGAATGGGTTTCAAAATACAGCGTCCCTTTATCCGCAGTATCTGATTTGTTGAAGATATTGAAGCACCACACTGGACTGGATTTTCCAAGCGATGCCCGTAGTCTTCTCAAAACACCAAGAGAAACTAATATTCGACAAATGTGCAATGGAGAGTATGTTCATATTGGTATATCGGAGTTCTTGACCCAGTTCAATTTTGTTGACTATATCCAACAAGAACACCCAATCATGCTTTCATTTTCTGTGGACGGTACACCAGCCTCTAAGAATGGTTCCAATGATTTATGGATAATGTCCGGAGCCATTTCGATGGATTCTTACGCCATATATTTATCGTAGGAATGTTCAATGGGCCATCAAAACCAACGTCTTTCAACACATTTTTAAACGATATGGTTGATGAATTGCATGGGTTGCTTACGAATGGTTTTCAAAAAGACGGCAAAATGTATGATGTGAAGCTGAAATGCATTACTGCAGATGCGCCGGCAATAGCTTACATCAAGAGCATCAAATCACATGGAGGATATTCAACATGTCCGAAATGCAAAACGGCCAGGAAAATAGTTTATCCTGAAATCGATGCTCCTCTACGTACTGATTCGAAATTTAGACAGAGATTGTCAAACAACTGTGAAGATGATCATCACATATCAACTGATCACTCAATTTTAGGAAACCTGGCAATTGATATGATCAATGATTTTGTTGATGAAGGGGTCTGTAAAAAAATGCTTGTTGCATTCACTGGAAAAGCTAATCCTCAAAAGTTACCGAAACAAAAACTAAAGGCTATTGATGACCGAATCAAAGAATGTTCAAAACACGTTCCAATGGAATTTCAAAGAAAATTGAGAACTCTTAATTATGTCACAAAAATGAAAGCAACTGAATTTCGTAGCTTTGTTTTGTACACAAGGCCTGATATATTCCATCAGATACTCCCTGAAGACACATTTAACCATTTTTTGAACTTCTCTCTTGCTATTCGAATCCTCTGTTCTCCTAAATTGTATCAGAAGTATACTGCCCATAACTGCATAACAGTCACATTCGACATTTTTGACAATTTTGAGTTAATACCGGGGAGTGTCATCAAATGACAAATACTTTCGATCCACTTACTAAAATCTGTGAGATTGTTCTAGAAAATTCGAAAAAAATACCAAGTTGTTTTGTCACATCGGCAATTGTAACCGCATAACAGTCACATTGAGATTATACATGAGCCTCATAATGCAGTGGCAACGAAATTTCTATCAGAATTTATTTCTGACTATTCACCCAATAAGCGATATGAGTTGTACAAAATTTCAGCCTCAAATAAGCACTTTTGAATTCTTAGTGATTTTTTGAAATATCAGTTCCCTCCCATACTGCAATAAAATGCAAACTTGGTACCCCATTTACTCAATGCCTACTTTTGTCGAATGTTACAAATATGCAGTTATGGGCAGTATAATACTGTCGCGAAAAAATTACTGATTTCATTTGTCCAGAGCTACCCTGAGTTATATGGAAAAGATACAGTGTCCTACAATGTTCATGTGCTCATACATCTAGCGGATGATGCGAACATACATGGTCCTTTGGATTCATATAGTTGTTACCCATTCGAAGCTTGCATTAAAAAAATCAAACGGATACATACATGCTCAAAATAAACCTTTACAACAAATATTCAATCGTATTCAAGAAGAAAATGTTAATAACATCTAACCAAACATCACCAATTCCGTCCAATTAAATCATTTCGATTACGATCAGCATAAGTTTCATAGATTAATTTATCCTAATTTCACAATTCGTGCGGATATGGTTAGTGATAACTGCATCATGTGGGATTCTGGAAATGATATTTTAATTTTTCGCGTTAATTGTTTTGAAAAGTCAGCTGAAGGTATATGTGTTACAGGACAGCAATTTGTGGTGAAAAAATCATTATGTAACTCAAGACTAACATGGAAATTGCAAATGTTTGCTGGAAAATTCGAGCTTAATGATAAAACTTTTCTTTTGAATCCTATCATATGTAAAATGGTTTGTTTGCCATACAATTTGAACAGCTGTGACAATTTTGTGGCACCATTGGCCCATACAATTAATTAAAAAATGTATGTCAGTTCAATGTCATTTTAATGAAAAAAAATCAAAATAAAACAAATTTTAAAACTACTTTCAAATCATGTTTCTTTTTAAATTCATCCTCATTGGAGATCCTGCAACTTCACTCAACGTCTTCATCTACAGCCAGACTATGAAGAAACTCCATCTTAAGCGTGCCTCGCACCTTCCGGCTGCTGGATTATTTCCGATTCCCAGCTCCAGACCGTTTGCGTTCGCTGCTCTTAATGCGGTCACAAGCATGTTGCATTTGGTACCGGAACTCAGCGCATGCTTGTGTGCCTGGATCTTCCTTGTTGTCAAATAGCGAATGATCAACTAAAGCCTCTACAATTAAACAAAGTTTGATGCATCAGCTTATTGTGTACTTATTGAAGAAAAGAGATACTTATTGATAAGCATCTGCGTTGAGCACAATGTTTTTAGTGCATATTTGCCGCCAGCTTCTGAATAATTTACTTGTGCTTGCAGTTCCAGGGAGTAGACTTTCTCAATTAGAGCCATCGTTATCTCCTTCAGTGGCTTTTTGAATAGTACAAATGAAGCCAAGAATTTTTCCTGTAGAATATAAAAAACTTATTAGTACTAGTGAAAATTCGATCAAAAATAAAAACGTACAAAACTTTTTTTGTACCCATTTTGTTCAAGACACTTTAGGATGTCAATTTGTCGCTTAATAAATGCCACATCGGACTGGATTGTCCTGATCAACTCCGATTGCTCATTATACACCTCAAGTGGAAGCGTCACAATCACCGGCTGATTATTCTGAGCCTCCTCTAGCACTTCCTCGGTGATATCAGGTTGAGAATCCTCGGAAAAAACCTTGATTGAGTTATTCATGATCACTGCTATTTTTCTTTCTGCTTTCCGAATACTACTAATAAACTACTAATAAACTAATAAACATAAACAGTGAATCTGTCAACCGCGATCGCAACGGCGATGGAATCATATCGAACTACATAGGTCTTTTCATGTGACAGGTCCGTCTATGCATTTGTTTACATCGGTGAAGGACCGGTGCATAGACGGAGCTGTTATTCCCATAGAAGAACTGTCAAAGTGTTTCAAGAGCAGCTGATTTGAAACGTCTCGTGAAAAGGTCTATGCAGCAATCGGTAGTTTCAAAGTGGTCAGATCTATCAATCACCTGAGGCATTTCTTTGCATATTTGTTACACGGAAGGTGACAAGCTGTGACAATTTTTGTAATTTACTAGCACCACGATTGTTGCGACGGATGACCCATGATTCCCGGACAGTTACCCTATGGCCCTGCAGAGGATGAAGCAGCTGGAGAAGTGACTCGAGAAAAACTAGAAGTTGCTGGAAAACGTCTGCAGACAGATCGACGAGAACCGTAAAACGGGATAACTTTGATAGTACGAAACCCACAACATACTAAACGAAATAACGAAATTTCGGTTAATCAGTTAAGCGTTAAGGTATGCTAAAGTAAAGAGAATTAGTACGACACTTCATTTCAAAGCAATTTTTTGTTGGAATCAAGTGCATTTAAGGATTTATGAGCAAATATTAATGATTTATAAGATTTTAGTATTTTTGTAACGCTTACAAACAATCTGTTCTACAATCAGTATTTCATGAAGTCATAATGGGTTCGTCACTTATCCTTGACAGCCTAGTTGTAGTAGAACATGAATTCGGTCTCAAATCTCTTAGCAAACACCATTTTTTTACAAATTGAGACCATTTTTGTAATCTTAGGGGCCATCCATTAATTACGTAAGGGGTCATGGGGGGAAGGGGTTATTGAGAATTATTACGTGCCATACAAATTATTTTTAATTTTTAAACAAAAAATCTTACCTTGGGGGGAGGGGGAGTTGAAAAACAGCCAAAAATGTCTTACATAATTAATGGATCGCCCCTTAGTCGGAAATTTCCATGGAGCGTAAAACGCCTAGAGGTATGCAACGCCCTATGTTCCGTAAATCATTCAATTTTGTTCCATTTATACTCCATTATCAAAGTTACCCCAAAACCATCTTTCGATTATATGAAAAATAATATATTCATTCAGAATCTTTTGGCAATCTATCAACTGCAATCAATAGTTAGGATACCAGTACTTGTTTTTTAAAAATATAAATTATGATTTTTTTTTGAAACAGCTTGCGTAGTGGTGAACTCGCCTGGGGCGAAAAACCACTTTAATAAAGAAAAAAAAAAAAAACAGCTTGCATATTCAAGTTTTCTTCAAAAAAAACTATCAATGTTACCTCGTTATACGGTACCAGCAAAAGGGGTATACACACTTCGCCACAGTGGAAGAGCTAAACGGCACTGCCTCCGATCAGGTCTGGTACCTCCCGCTCACCGTTGTCTAAAACCCAAAGAAACCTGAAAAGGTTCGCCTTGTTTGGGATGCCGCGGCTACGGTACAAGAAATTTTCATGAACTCTCAACTGCTACGACCGAACATGTTTGTTTCGTAGGTAAAAGTTCTTGCTGGTTTCCGCGAATGGCGCATCGCGTTCGGCGGCAACTTGAAAGGAATGTTCCACCAAATGAAGATTCGCGCCGAAGACAAACAAAAGCAGCGATTAATTTTTCGAAAACATTCAGATGACCCACCGAGTGTCTACGTCATGGACGTAGCGACGTTCTATTCGACGAACTTTCCCTGCTCGGCCCAATTCGTGGAAAATCGGAACGCTGAAGAATTCGCCTTACAATAACCGTTAAAACGGAGGAAGAAGCTGTCAAGCGAGCTCAGGAGGTATGACTGGTTCATCAAAAAGCAGTATCCAAGATGCGGGGAGTGGGACTCCTGCGGAGTCTGGGAGAGGAGAAACCGGCGGCACCGGTGCATTTCGCCCGTGACAAGCAAACCTCGTATGAGAGAGTCTTTGGAGTCATCTGGGACTCGGACATGGACCAGTTTGCCTTTTCAACGACACACCGCGAGGAGTTATTGCCGTACCTCTACGAAGGCAAACGGCCGACGAAAAGACTAGTCGCCAGCTGCGTGATTGGATTTTTCGATCCGCTTAGACTGCTGTCGCAGTTTACCATCGACGGAAAAATCGTCATACAGTATCTGTGGCAATTCGACTGCGATTGGGACCAAGAAATCGATCCCGACTCCTGGCAGCTGTGGAAGCGGTGGTCAGCCTTGTTACAGGTGGTTGAAGCTATCCGGGTTTCTCGCTGTTACATCGATGGCGCTAAATCTGCCGAAGTTGATTCGCTCCTCATCTTCAACGATTCTACAAAAGTTATCCGGTACTGGACGACGAGGGAGTGACGAGGGATGGCAGACTTGCAAATTCCAAGGAGAGCTCCTTCGACAAAAAGCATTCGATTATTCTGTCACGGACCCACGGAATTACGCAAAGGCTGATACAGCACTACCACGAAGAGTTCGGGCACGAAAATTCGAAAACCGTAATCAACGAGATGAGCCAGCGGTGTGGATCCGGACATGTTCAGAACCACGATGCAACGCTGCATAGATCAAGTAGATCCCGGATGTATGGAAGCGACAGAAATACCAATGGCGGGGAAACCACCAGGTGACCCGTCGTCGTATAGACCTATCTGTCTACTAGATACGACGGGCAATTTATTGGAGAGGTTGATCCTCACAGACTAGTACCGTAAGTGGAAGGTGCGGACGGCCTACTCAACAACCAGTTTGGATTCAGGAAAGGTAAATCTCCTCTGGAAGCTATCCAGTCGGTCGTTCAGACAGCTGAGGTGGAAATCGAGCATACAAGGAGCGGAATCCGTTACTGCGCGATTGTCACTCTGAATGTGAAGAATGCGCAAGTTCAACTGCGCAAGCTGAGAAGCGATAGCTCACGCACTTCACCATCTCAAGGTACCGGTGCAGTTGTGTAAGCTTCTAAGAAGCTATTTGAATTAGAGGATTCAACTGTATGATACATAGAAGGGACTGAATAGTTCTCGAATTATCGCGGGAGTACCTCAAGATTCAAACCTGGGTCCGATGATATGGAATGCGATGTACGATGATGTACTGAGGCTGTCCCTTCCGACGGGTGCTAAGATTGTTGGCTTCGCCTACGACATCACCCTAATGGTCTATGGTAAAACGAGAGAGGAAGTAGAGTTGAAAGCAGCGCACTCTATCTCCATAGTTGAGGAATGGATGAAGTCTAGGAAACTACGACTGGTCCATTACGTGATTGAGGTGGTGATGATCAACAAAAGCAGGTCCGAGCAACGGGCGCTCAATTCGGTAGGTGATTGCACCATAGAGTCCAAGCGATTTCTAGGTATCTTGGGGTAATGATCGTGGCTCAGCTTCACTAGCTACGATGAATATGCCTATAAAAGGGCATCTACGGCTATAGCAACGCTTACGAGGATGTTGTCTGACAGCTCTGCTGTAATTACCAGCAAACGCAAGCTTCTGGCAGGTGTCACGCTGAGGTATGGAGGACCAATCTGGTCAGAAGCACTTAGAACGAGCAAAAACCTATAGAGGTTGGAAAGCACGTAAAGGCAGATGGTTAAGAAAGCAAACGCATACCGAACGGTTCTTAAAGAGGCCGTGTTCATCATAGCCGAAATGACGCCAACCGAGCTCTTCATCAATGAAGATGTTCAATACTACAATCAAAGAGCTACCAGAGGAATCCGACAACGCTTAGAGGTTGGCAGCATACATGGGATAACTCCACTAAAAGTAAATGGACTCATCGGCTAATACCAAATGTGTCAAACCGGTATAAAAGAAACAATGGGGAATAGAATTTCCACCTGACGCAGTTTGTGTCAGGGCACGAGTTTAAACTTAATAGTTTCAGTACAGACATCGGAGAGACTTAAACATCTACCTTGTACCTTTTAATTCCGCCTTAAATTAAAAGGTACAAGGTATTCTATCTACTTTTAAGTCTCTCTATTGAGATTCCGCTCAGAGGATTCGAATACATTAATGAGACAGACATCGGAGTTCAATTTTTTTTATTGATTTCGTCCCACTGTGCGACGACGCGAAGACGACGTCAGGTGGGGCTTTGCTATCCCTCGTGCACAGCACAACTCTGGAGGACTTCCGCGACTCGCGGCCTCTCCTGGAAGAAAAATGAAACTCACGACTTGACTGCTGACGATGCCATTCGAATGTTGGTTCGCCTTTTCTCTGCTTTCAGCTTTACGCGGAATGAGTTCATTTCAAAAACCAATAAAATTTAAACAGCCTGAAAGAACGTGTAGCACGTACCTCCTACAGAGCAAACAACGTCTACAGAGCTCTACCAAAACGGAAAGAAATACGAAAAGCTTGAGAAAATTAATCAATGTCAAAAGATTTTGTCGGCCTCTTGCCCCTAGCTTTCAGTGGCACCAAAAGGCGACCGACTAAGCTTTTTGTTTTCCTTTCCTTTCGCATCATTTTGCGTCGCACTTTCTTTTCTAACGATGGAAATTTAAAAATGGACCATCATCCAGTCGTCATCATCAGCGAAGGCGTCGGGTGTCGGGATCAAATGATGAACATTCGTCTTTTTTATTTGGGCTTTCAGAGGGTGATGCTTTCAATAGTCGCTTATGATGTTGTTATTCTTTCTAGGTTTTCCTTTTTGTTTAAAAGAAAATGGTGAATAACACTGGGTGTTAAAGGAGACGCACCATTGCCTTTAGACGGTTACTGTTAAATGATAGAGAGTTAATTGAAATGATTTCAAATTTACTGAAAAAGTGTCTTTTAACCATTAAAAAACAAGTTCATCGCCAAGGGCTCATATTTTTGAATTCCTAATACATAATAGTTTTCACTTTTATCCTCTCAGGACCCCAGAATGGTCCAGAACGTTATCTTTATTAAGAATGCTTTCGAAATACTGTGCAACATGATTTTCAATTGGTTGATTGATTGGTTTTGGGCAATTTTTGGTAAAAATGTAATGTTTAGTTTTTGTTCGTGAAACCATACATGCAATCATACTCGCCAGCTAGTCAGCTCGTTAGCTGTCACTTCTCCGTCCCCTAAAGCTGATCTCACCTCGCACCCACTGACTGCTTAGATTGCTGAGACCTCCCTTCAAGAAATCTTGATTGCATTAAACGAAGATTTTGTTCTAAAGGCGTTACGTATCAATATTTTGAGGTAAATTATGATCAATATTTTGAGGTAAATTAACAAATTGTATTTAATGTGCCTCACTTGCGTCTTATAGCCCATTTTGTTTTCAAGATTTCAATATTTCGTAACTATCACTTCCCATTCATGCAAACAGCAAATATACTTCCGTAAGGGGACTGAGCCGTTAGATTTGAAAATCATTTGTGAATGGATTATTATTATTATTAATATTTATTTAGGACACTTTACCATACGTGTGGCATTCGTGTCGAAATAGTCGTATTCATTCTTCAATTACATAACATCGTTCAAAACTAGATTTGATTATAGATATTACAATCTTTGAGAAATTGCAAAATGTTTGCTTCTTTTTTTTTCATCGTGCGCTAGTATTTCAGAAAGTGATCCGTTGATTTCGCATCTGACCCGTTGTTGAGAATATCCTCTGCAGTCGATCTGGATGTGTGGGATTGTTATTTGGGTTCCACAAAATCGACATATAGGCGGTAAGGTTTTGTCGATGAGATGTGAATGGGTGAGACGAGTGTGCCCTATGCGAAGCCTTGTCAGAGTCCGTTGTTCGGAAGTATTGTTACGGTCTGGATATTTAACTGGAGAACACTTGATCAGTCGAAGTTGAGACTGGACTTGACGCCATTCAGATTCCCATGTGGACCAAACACTTCGCTTTAGAGCCATTTTTACGTCTTGAGAGGGTAGAGGAGTGTTCAGCTTGTGCTTCTTTTGCGCTGATTTAGCTAGGCTGTCTGCTCGTTCGTTCCCTGTAATACCACAGTGACCTGGGATCCAACAGAAGGTGATGTTCCTGTCCTTAGATAGTCTTTCTACTGATTGAATCCATGGGTGTTTGGATCGCCCACCTCGTAGAGCATCTATGCAGCTGGCGGAGTCAGTGAAGATGATGGTGCTGTGATTTCCATTTACTTTGGACACAGCAGTAAGCAGAGCATGGGCCTCTGCTGAGAATATGCTGCATTCGTCTGATAGGGAATAGTTTTCTTCTTCTTCTTCATCCATGACAACCCCAACCCCAGTAAAGGAGCCATCTTTCGAGCCGTCAGTAAAGGATTTCACGTAGTGCCGGTAACGATTTGTTGTGAAGTCCTGGAACATTGGTATCACGATCCTACTATTCGTGCCAGCTTTAACGCTATTTCTAAAAAAGTTATCAATGCGTGGAGAAAGGGTGTACCATTCTCGGTCGGTGTTTCTGAGAGTAATGCAAATGTTCGGTAGGGAGTAGCCTGTTGTTTGTTGGAAGATGTCCTTTGCCCTTGATACCACTGGGTATTTGGAAGATAACAGATCTTTCTCCAGAAGTCGTACAGCTAATTTCGCTAGTCGTAGAGTTAGTGCAAGGCGGAAAGGTAGGCAGCCGGCTTCAGCCATAATAGATGTAGTGGGGCTAGATACAAATGCTCCAGAAGATAGGCGCACAACTTCGTTGTATGTTGGCCCTAGCATCTGCTCCATATCCTCGGTGTTAGTACTTGTTAGCCCTAGGCCGTAAAATAATTTTGAAAAGATCAGTGCTGAACCTGCGCTCAGTAGGGTTGATCTGTTACTTCTCTTCAACCGAGACCCTAGAATTCGGAGGATATTGATTCTACTGCTACAGCTTTTCTTGATAGTTGCTAGGTGCTGTTTGAAATTAAGTTTCGAGTCAACCATAATTCCCAGGATTTTAATTTTCCGCACTTGTGGGATGGGAATGCTGTTGATATTGATCGCTCGACCTCGTTTACGGTGGCGTTGACGACAACAGTGCATAAGCTTGGATTTAGCTGGAGCAATGGAGAAACCTACGCTGGCTGCCCATTCCGTTACGTTTCCGACGGTTTTCCTCATGCTCTGGCGAACTAATCGACGGTTGTTTCCCTTCACTACGAGAAGAACATCATCAGCGTATAAAAGAATTTCAGCACTCGGACGGAATTTTTTTGAAAATAGGCTGCATGGCTACCAAGAACAACGTAACTGACAAAATAGATCCTTGTGGCACGCCATTGTCCGCTTTTCTGAGGCTTGATGTAGATCCATTGGCGAACACCTGGAAACGTCTGTTTGCAGGGAAACTGGATAGCATGTTCATAATTCGACCAGAGATTTTCCATTCTTTCAGTGTGTGGAGGATGCCAGGTTTCCAGGTGGTGTCGTAGGCCTTGGATATGTCCAGAGTCACAATCTCAACATGCTCGTCGTTTTCAAAGCTGAGCAAAGATTCGAGTGCAGCCAAGTGGGAATCCACACCTTTTCCCGAGCGGAAGGCGTGTTGACGTGGGTCCAGCCTTTGGTTTGTTTCGCGCTCAGTGATAAGCCGACGGTTGACCATTCTCTCGAAAACTTTACCCATGCAGCTCAGAAGAGCTATTGGTCTATAGCCATCCGCTCTGCTACGGTCCGAATCAGGTTTGGGAATTGGCATTATTGTTCCTAGCTTCCACTGATCGGGGAATGTACCGTTGTCCCAGATACGATTAAAAAGCTCCAGCATTGCAACTTTCGATGATATTGGTAGCCGTTGCAGCATTGGGTATCCAATGTTGTCTGCGCCTATTGATGAACCTGCTTTGCGCTCTAAGGCCCATAAGAGTTCCTCCAAAGTAAAGTCTTGGTTGTATTTTTTATAGAGATGCGGTCGCTGAGTTTGCCTGAACGCATTCCAGTCAGATTTATGTTGCCGTCTAAACTTATCAGGGTAAGTAGCATTGGAGGATTTACTTTCATATTCATCGGCTAAAGCTTCCGATACGTCCCTACCATTGTTAGTGAGGCCAGTTGGTAGATTAAGTGTGATTGTGGTGGTGGATTTATTGCCTTGGAGTCTGTTAATCTTACTCCACACTTCGCTGGCTGGACTATTAGGATTAATGCTTTCGACGAAATCTTCCCAGCATTTTTGCTTTGCTTCTTTGACGATTTTTCGAGCTTTAGACCGGGCAATTTGAAATTGTCGAAGTGCATCGAGCTTTTGGGGATCTTCGTCACTTAACCGCCGGAGAGCACGTAACCGCTTCCGTCTTTGCTTCACTGCTGATTTGACGTCTTCGTTCCACCATGCGACAGATTTCGTTCCCCTTCTTCCGGAAGTTTTTGGAATGGATGCTGCCGCCGCCGAAATGATATAGTCTGAAAATTCCTCCACTGTCAGCAAGTGTCCTGGGCGTAGAGTGTTGCTTGTGAGTTCTTCGAAGCATTTCCAATCGGCTTTGGTATAAATCCATTTTGCCCAGGTTAGTGGTTCGTTTGAGACGTCGAGCGTGTTGATTAGGATCGGTAGATGGTCGCTGTCCGAGGAATCCGACAGAATTTTCCAGTTGAACTTTCCTGCCATAGATGTGGAACACATCGAGATGTCGAGCGCTTGCGAGTTACCAGTTACTGGATCTATTCGAGTATGGGAACCGTTGTTTAATACAATCATGTCATTTTCGACCACGAGCTCGAGGATTTTTTCACCTCTTCGATTTGCTTCTGTAGCTCTCGTACCGGTACGACTTCCCCAAGCGGCGTGATGTGCGTTCACGTCACCCAATAGTAGGAAGGGTTTGGGAAGTTCTTCTAACAGATTTTTCAGTAGGAGTACTGCTTCCTTGTCCTTCGGTGGCAAGTAAATCGAGACGACGGTAATTTTCAGGGGCGCCAAAAGTTCGATGGCGACAGCTTGAATATTGGTTTTAAGCAAGATCCGTTGGAAAGGTGTTCCGGTCTTAATTGCCATGCCAGCACCTTGTCTCCCATGCGTTGAGCATTTGCTGAACAAAAACTCGTATCCGTTTCCAAGGAATTTGTTCGGAAGTTTGTGCCCATCTGCGTTTGTTTCTTGCAGACAAATCACAACCGGTTGGTGTTTCGTGACTAAAATCTGCAATTCGCTACGGTGCGACCGAAGACCGCATATGTTCCACTGCATAGCGAATGAAGACGGAGGGAATCGTTCAGCGACGTCCGAAGCCGATGAAGGGGTGGAGGGTCTAGAGTTGGAATGCGGTGGCCTGGGATACTGTTGGTATCTGTTGCTATCAGGGCCGAATGTGGTGTTGCTCGACTCGACTGGATTCCAGGAGGAAGGCGAGAATGCAAGGCGCTCGTGACAGGCCTCATTCAAGTCCCCCCAGACATCCACTCCCAAGTTTGGGAGGGGGGAGGTTACTACACGCTCTCCCTCCCCTCGTCGAGGACGCCCGCGAACTGGGCTGGAAGTAGGGGGAGATCCCCCAGTACCGGACACATAAGCCTCTAAATTCATAATTCGAAAAATATTGATTTTATGGGCTCGTGTTACCCATTTATGATAAATATTATCATTTTTATAGTGTACAAAAATAAATTTGAAAATATAAATGTGAATTTTGACATTGTGTTTTGATGATGTATTTTAGTACCAAATTGATCGACCTTGAAAGGTGGCACCCAATACCGGACACGATCTAGAAATGCCTCGAATTCTGTAAATTTGAACTTCATTGAATGTGTACACTATAAAAATAGTTTGTAATTACCAATTCAATGCAATTGCTACATTTACAAAAATAATTTGAGTTTTTCTTAGTTGCAAGATGCCTATCAAAAACCTCTTTCATATATGATGAAAAATAGCACATTTTACGGTGTTGTTATGAATGTCCATTCTTCTTAATTTTATTGCATGTTTGATACCATGGTCGACGGAACCCATGAAAATATGAAAGTATTTTGAGACACTGATGCAATAATTACAAAGATATCATATAACAAATCAAGCTGTCCGAAACTGAGGGACAGGAGGTGCTTAACCAAAATTGTAATTTGTCCATATTTACTTCAATTATGGTACAAAATACATTCATACTATCAAATTAGGATTATGTTCGATCATGCTTGCGGGATCCAAAGTATTTTTTCATATTCAATATAATTACTAAATAGGCTCAATATTAAGAAGAAACGTCAATTTTTTAAAGATTTTCAAACTTTTCTACTTTTTTAAAAAGGGATGCATATTTCAAGGATGTGTTATTCTACGCAAACATTAGTCTACATAATAGCTTTCTTTTCTACTAATACACCATCTTGATTGGACCATGATTTCTCAATGTTTCGACTTTGTCCGGTATTGGGTGCTGTCCGGCACTGGGGGATCTCCCCCTACTTGGTTTGCTGTTGTTGTTTGTGTTGGTGTTGTTACTCTCTGGCGTGGTAGTTGATTTAAGTCCTATAAGGATGGGAGAGTTCGAGGGAGTATACTGGTTCACAGTTAGGGAAAGTGATGCAGGAATACTTGCCTTAGAGAGAAAATTGACCACGTCGACTGCCGCCAGAGGCTCATCGGAAATATCCGGAACATCCCTGGTCAGGGTCGACGTGGTGAGCCTCGCACTTGGCTAATCAGGGTTTGTAGAACTTGACGATGGCACAGGTTTCAGGTTGTTGTAGTGGTCGTAGGCAACAGAATCAGATACGACAGCGCATGGTAGCGCTAGAAGTTTCCAATTGATGGACATTGGAGCTTGGAGGTCCGCGGATAGAGGGTTGGATACCTGAATCGTCTCATTTTTCTGCTTCTCTTTCGGAGGTGTAGGGGTTGCTGAGGACACTCTACTTTCCTCAGCAACAAAGAGCTTGTCATCTTGGTTGGTATAGTCTAGCGTGGTGCAGAATTGTTGTCCATGATCGGGTCCAGGGGCATATTTGCAGGGGTCTAATCTTGCGTCGGTGGATAGTCGTCGTTCTACCGTTATCGTGTCCGTTTTCGATGCCAGGTCAATATTGAGATTCGGTGAGGAGTTTTGAGGGGTTTTACGAGCCATTATCCACTGTGGTTGCACTGCTAGACGTACCTGGGAGATTCTGTATACGCTTTCCACGATTGGCACTGGAACTTGTTGGAGAGATTTCAAATATACGTTTGCCACTTCGGCTCCGAGTGCGGGCGCCCACATCGGTCCCGATGTCGCGGATGTCTTTCCTTTTAGCTGGTGGTGAGACAAATGTCTTATCTTTTCTCGATTGATGTGTTGTCTTGTGGGGGATGTTGGGGACTGGGTTTGATGAAGTGGTCTGGTTGTCCATGAATGGGCTGGGTTGAGAACTTGGCCGCAGTGATTCTCGAGGAGTTGGTGTGAGGGCAGCAAGCTTTTTAGTCAAGTCGGCTACTTGTTTTTGGAGTGTCGCTATTAATTTGTCCTTTACTGCTAGTTCTTGTTTGAGCTGGTTTTGAATCGTGCGGGCAATAGTTTCTCTCCTATTTTCTTCGTTGAAGAGGCGCCTAGCTTCACCAAACGAGATGTTTTGATCCACTTTTATGTGGATGATTTTGTCTTCTTCTTTGAATTTAGCACAGTCCCGTGAACTAATGGGGTGCTCTTTTTCGCAATGGTAACAGTGTGCGGTGTTGTTGCATTGTTCTCCTTCTGCTAAATGGAGCGGTTGTGAGCAACGTAGGCAAATGCCGGGCTTTTGACAGGCTTTTCGTGGGTGGCCGTATGATCCACAGTTGTAGCACAGTAGCGGAGATGGGTAGTATGTCCGCACTGGAATACGCAACAACCCAAAGAAGACATGATCTGGAAGCGTTGTACCGTGAAAAGCTAGGATCAGCAGCGGGGTGTTCTGGAGCTTGCCATTTACTCGCTTTTTGATGCGACGGACTGCTTGTACTTCTTGGGAGATCAGATGCTTGTGGATCACTTGTTCGTCCGTATTGATTGAGTCCGGCTCATATACGATGCCCTGCACCGTGTTTAGGGTTGGGTGTGGGAATATTTCTATCTCCGTACCATCGGAGAGCTCAGTCAACTGCGTTAGCTTATTAACGATACTTCTGGAGGTAGTGCGAAGTAGGTATCGTGAACCACGACCTTCGCGGGTAGCTTTTACGCTTCTGGCTTCTTTAATACCGATTGCCGATTCTACAGATAGGCCGATGACAAACGGTTCAGGAAGTTGAGGATCGTCCGTTACACCGTCGGGCACTTTGCATCGCAGAACTAAAACCATGGGTTGACCCAAATCATCCTTATTAAGCATCCATCCCGGCACTCTTCCACCGCGCTGAGACCCAGCTGGGTCCCCGGGGGCCCCCGCCAATACGGCGGGGGGTTCGTCGGCCATTAGGCCGAGCGTCAGAAGCACTAATTCGGATAGATTTCTATTTTCGATTAATCGCGACGAATAATTAAGTGTCGATTTTGATCAGTTTTTGACACCAACTTCTATTCGGGATTCACCGATCAGTATAGTCTATTGTTACAGCGTTTGTGTGGATAGGAATAACAACTGCACCACCGTGAGACACTTTTTAATGATTTGCACTGTGAGTCCTTAGAGATTTCTCCAGGACTTCACGATGACCGTGGCAGCACCGGCGAGACCAATCGCGTAATGATGGTTTTGAAAATTAATTGCGCGAAATTCGGAGAAAACCGTGCAAAAAACATACGAGCTACTGACACGTGTTGATGTACGACGTAACCCGAACACTCGAAACTGATTTGTGAATGGAGATTATACTATAATTTGTCTGAACTGGTAATTTTTAAGGTCCCACTTGCCCCGGGGTACCTTAATGTAGTGAACTGCGATAATTTGTGAAATTCATTACCAGCTATCAATCGGGTATAAGACTAGATCTACTTATGAAAACTTGTTAGTTTGTGCATAGTTTGGGTTTGCTTGATAAATTGAGACATGAATTTGCGAAAAAAAATCCGTTCTAGTGAGACTTGAACTCACGAATACGTGTACGCCAGATCGGAGGACAATCAACTAAGCTACGGAACTCCTTATGATACGGCGAAAAGGAAAGCCAAACTGAATACGAGTACTAACCATTAACACGTTACTATTCGCAATTTCATGTCTCTTTCGACTTTGTTGCCAAGACCCCAACACGCTCGCCATAAATGGCCAGGAAATGCTCCATTGTCCGAGCAAAGCTTGAGATCATATGGAAAACTCATTTTGATGTTGTGATGTCGCAGATTTTGATAACCCAGTTTGTTGTCATTTTGGTCGTTTTAACGGTTAAATATCAAAACTGAGAGAAAAACAGCCCTGTCGTCGTAAAATTTGAGCTTCTTAGTCGTCCCTTTTTGAGGAGGACGTTGCTATACCCAGAGGGCGCTACTCCCTGGCACTAATGATGTCGTCTCATAAGAAATATCACAAATATTTTAATGTATAGGGATCAACTGTGATGGAGGTTACGTTGATATGGGTTATCGACTTTCAGTGTATATAGAGCATAAACGGAAATCCGAAAACCCTTAGTAACATTTTAATATATAAAAATTACAAATATCACAAATATTTTAATATACATTCCTAACAAATGAAAACCAATAAGCATTTGCACGTATTTGGTTTGTGTTCCATTTATATTAAAATATTGCACAAAGAGATCAAGTATCAAAAGATCATGGGCTTAAATATTATTTAGTTGAAAAATTTGCTGATGTAAAAAGTGAATGTTATTTTGTCCTTGTATCAATTGAATCTACCTTAACAATACCTACTGTGACTATTTCCTAGAGTCATACACCTAATACTACTACGATGTGCCCTTTAAATAAAAATCTCAATCCATGAAATAAACTCAGTCTAGAACCTATCATTCAGTGTAAAACGAATCATCTAGTGACAATCTAAAAACCACAAAGAACCGTTTATTTATAAACGTTTTTGTGTCTCCCTCAAATTTCAAAACTCATGTTCAGCATTTCACTTTCAAAACAATATTTTGTTATTGCATTTCGCATTTTCACAAAATTGTGAAAAATTGAAGCGAATTGATGCAAAAGTTTTCCAGTAACGACGATTTATGTTTCTGGTACTATTCTGTCCGTGTAAAGCTCTTCCAAAGTCAAAAGCATAATTTTGACAATACAACTTAATTGTATGATTTTTTCTATTACTTGATATTGCATTTCTTTTTGTTTGATAAATTGACTAAGAACAAAATGGCATTGTACAAAATATGATGTTTGAATTTAATAAGAAAATCGTTCATTCGTTAAATATTTTTGTAGGTACTGCTTTTTCTATGCTTTTTGATGCTGATCTCAGAATTCAAAACAAAGCGCTAAAGGTGAATCACGTTTCTCTGATAAAATTCAAGATGGAGCCAAATTCAAAAAGGTCGCCAAAATTATTTTAAATTAGACTACAACTTTCCTCCATGACATGCCCTATGATTGCTTCGTGTTTCAGGGAATATATGAGAAGGAGATACGTGAAGAAATACATAGAATTTTTCAAAAACTGAGCTTTTTTGCCAACTGTCAAGCTAGGGTCCAGCAATTTGAGTCAACCAAAATGTTTCTCCTCTAATTCAAGCAAAATACGACGCAAACTGTAATTCCAATTATATATACCGATGGTAACCGCGTTTCAACGATTAAGGTACCGTGGGACAAGTGGATACAGAAAAATCAATAGTTAACTTCATTGTTATGTATAGCTAACGTGAATAGTTTAACTCAAACTTTTTTCTGTGGATAACAAATAAGGGACTATTATACTTCAAATCGTCATTTATTTCGATTTTTCTAATTGTTATGTACTGAGAATGAGAGACTTAAAAATTTGCGCCAAATGATCCACTTGCCGCACCATGGTGGGGTAAGTGGATCACCATTAAAAAAAAATCTGTTCTCGAAACAAATGTAGTATGATTATGTTTATAAAGAATGATATTACCCTCGCACTTGTTATTAGTGCTAGTAATGTTACATTTTATTACTTTAAAATTAAAAAGTATCTTTATATAATCAAAATATAATAAAAAAGTATGTATATATTAGTTCATACTAATTAGTACAAAAAAAAACATTGTAACTAGAAAAATTTGGAGAAAATTCATCCATTTATACGCATAAGTTATACAGAAATATTGTAGGATTATTCCTAACGATATTTTCGAAAAGCACTCTTGGTTTAAAAATATTAGTTACATTTACTTTTGAATAACAAACTGAAATCCTTCTGTTTTATTCATGAATATATGTGTATCATCTGTCTAGAACAATTTGTATGGTCAAATCATGTACGAGACTATGCTTTCGATTGGAAAATTAGTATATTTTGCTCTTTTACAATTCAGCTTAGATAAACCACGAAATGTTTCGTGTGAATATTGAAATTATTATTCTTTTTATATATTTTTTATACCAGAAAGGCTAAAAAAAACTTTTAGGTGGAATAATTCAAATTTTCTATGGTCAATTTAACAAATTCAAGCTGGGAATGGAACAAAATAAAGGAAAACAACATTTGCGGGTATTAAAGCTTATTAAAATTCTCCTAAGCAGTCTGCCAATAAATGATAATTTTTCTTGCTCCACTTACCCCACCCCATTAAAAAGCAGGGGTAAGTGTACCATGTCCAATATATTTGTATTTGTTCATAAAAATGACATATTTTTCATTGTGATTCATTCAATTAGAACTGAAATGCTCATCATGTGTCGAAAAAAATAAAAGAATTTGATTTTAGACAGAGATACAATGGATTTTTGATTGATGGAAAACAATTTTGAAATTAATTACTTTTTGCAACTAACAAGTTTGCTTGTGTTAGTGTACGTGTAGTGCCAGTTTTGCAATAGTATCAGTGTGGGCGTAAGAATATAACCTAAAACGAAGCAATGGTGCGAAAACATTCAACAATTCCAAGTATTTAGGCTTTATATTGACAAATGATCCACTTACCCCACTGACACACTTCCCCCACTGTACCTTATTACTCAACCATAACTCGGAACATTTTTTAACAAAATATTATGCGTATTCTCAGTCATGTCAGACCAGAAAAAAATGTAGACTTGACTAGAACGCGAAGAAAAGTTTTAAAGTTTTAAATAAATTAATATCTAAGATTCGATGTTTTGAATGTTTGATTATGTTTGTTCGTGAAGTAGTAATATATGAAGCATTCTTATAGAAATATATGCATTCTTATAGAAATATATGATATTTTTTACTAAGATTTTCTTGAGTTTTCCAAAAGCAGAAAATCTATAACGTTTGAACTTTTTTTTACATAAAGAAGAGGTGTTCGATTTTTAGCCAAATATATGGCTTAAATTACAAATAAAATATCGCTGTTTAGGTGATAACAAAATGGAAAAAAAAAGTCAACAATTTCTCTGGATTTCAATATGTTTTGCTATGGTTTTATCTTTTGTAGTTTTACGTTAGATATATTAGTGAGTCTTGGAATTGCTAAGTATCAATTCCAGATGGTTTTCAAACTAATTTCATCAAATTCAAAAACTTGATTATGGTGCATACTTGATTATGAAATTTATTACTGTCACATGAAAATTATTATTAAGCCAAATATATGGCTTAAATTACAAATAAAATATCGCTGTTTAGGTGACAACAAAATAGAAAAAAAAGTCAACAGTTTCTCTGGATTTCAATATGTTTTGCTATGGTTTTATCTTTTGTAGTTTTACGTTAGATATATTAGTGAGTCTTGGAATTGCTAAGTATCAATTCCAGATGGTTTTCAAACTAATTTCATCAAATTCAAAAACTTGATTATGGTGCATACTTGATTATGAAATTTATTACTGTCACATGAAAATTATTAGTCCAAAATAAACAAGGGTATGAACTGACTGTCTTAAGAACATATAAGTCAAACTTCAAGAGTGGTCTTGGGCTTCTTAATGATCACGTGCTTTTATCGAGATAATTTAACTAACAATTTCTTTAACAATACCGAATATTAGGGATCAAACGCATACAGCCCTGTTGGCAAATGTTTTTATATAGTAATATCCATTTAATTAAGGGATTGTGCTACTTTGCTATAAATATTAATTTCCCAAATGTCTTTTCCTCGAGCGCCAGACCCTTGAATGGCTGTTCTCGGAATATCCCGTTTCACAACTTCCCACATTTCAGGGTAGTGAACGGACCAGTCTTCTGGTACGCACACTGTCACTGAGAACTACTCTTGTATCTTCATGAATTGCATCACTTCTCGAAGAGACAAATCATTCGGAAAAATGGCATTCGAGGAAAACGGTTATTCGGGGAACTGTCATTCACGGAAAAAACATTCGAGAAAAGTACTACAATCTTATTTATTTATTTTATTTTTTAACTTCAAATTTTGAAAGAGGGAAAAGCCCCTTTGAGTGATTTTTAATTAAAATCTTTCTCAAAAAGGCACAAAACCAACCTTGGTAAACATACGAAGAAAAAGAAAATATCACACATAATATGAGATTTCATTTAAAAACTGAAATAGAAGTTTCAAAATTGGCAGAAACATATTTCCTAAAATATCTCGAACAGATATTGGAATGGGATAACCTGTATTTTGAATTTGTTTTAAAAATGTATTTCTTGGTAAGATGTATCGAGTACAATGAAAAACTATATGATCTATGTCTTCATAGGATTCACCACTAGTACTACAATCGTTTGATAAATAGTATACACAAATCATATGAGACAAAATATAGATATTATAAGCAACATATAGAACGGAAAGAACTTACCAATATAATAAATAAATTGCTCGGCATACACAATACGCTATCCTGATTGCTTCGCTCATTCCCGCAAGAGCAGACGGCGCAACTGAAGGACCAAATACTACTCTTCTCTTGATGTACATTAGTTAAGGTCATAAATCAAACAAAATTTAATTTGTTTCCGTTAAGTTGCAGCTTACCTACGTGAAACAAGGTTTATTCAGGGCGTTGATACAGATTAAAAAAATGATTGATTTTTACAGCGCGTTACGATTTCATTAATTAATATGAACTAAGGTTAAATTACTGCAGGATATTGATAGATCTTGGAATTGTGAATTAATGTCATTCAGGGCGTTGAGATGTACCTGATCTTCATAGGATAAGGTCAAATTACTCCAGGGCGTTAATACTGCTCAGTATGCATGCACATTTTAACTTGCAATAATTTAACTACAAAGCGTTAATATGCGTCTACATGAAACAAGATCAATTACTATACAGCTTGACAATTTCGATTGATGCCACACAGGACATTAAGATGCACCTGATTAATGTGAAATAAGGTCAGATTACTCCAGGACATTGATACAGCTTGGAATTTTCGATTCATGCCCTACAGATCGTTAAGTTGCACCTGATCCACATATAATAAGGTCAAATTACTCAAGGGCGTTACAGTTTGGAATATTCAATTGATGTCCTAAAGGGCGTTTGGATGCACCTGACCTACATAAGATAAGCTTGAATTATTCCAGGGCGTAGAAAAGGCTAGAATATCAAATTGATGTCCTAGACGACCTTAAGATGTACTAATATACGTGAGAAAGGAAAAAAATGATCCAGGGCTTTGATATATCTTGACAATTTCGATGACATCCATCAGAGAGTTAATATGCACCTGATCTTCATAAAATAAAGTCAAATTACTCCAGGGCGTTGATACTGCTAAGACATTTCAATTGATTTTCAACAGGGCATAAATATGCTCCAGATCTCGCAAAGATCAATATGGAATAAAGTCAAACTACTTCAGATCGTTGATATAGCTTGATCGATTCATGTTATACAAAGCGTTCAGATGATTCTGAACTACCTGAAATAAGGCCAAATTACTACAGGGTGTTGCTAAAGCTTGTAATTTTCAATTGATGTCCTACAGGGCGTTGAGATGTACCTGATCTACATAGAATAAGGTCAAATTACTCCAGAGCGTTGATAGAGCTTGGAATTTTCAATGGAAACAGACCATTAAGTTGCACCTGATCTACTTAAGACAAGGTCATTGAACAAGGTTAAAAGACAAGAAATATAGATATCGAACAGGGCGTTAATATAAAGTTGATTTACATGACACGAGTCCAAATTACTCCAGGGCGTTGATACAGCATGGAATTTTAAATTGATGTCCTACAGGGCATTAATATGCACCTGATCCAAGATTCACGTGATACAAGGTCAAATTACTCCAGGGCGTCAATACAGATTGGAATTTTCAATCAATACAGGGCATTGAGGTGTACCTGATCTACGTAAGACAAGGTCAAATTAGTGGAGGTCGTTTATACATCTTGACATTTGTCCCTCAGGGCGTTAAAATGCAACTTATTTACATGGAACAAGGTCAAATTACTCCAGGGCGTTATTAAATCTTGGCATATTCGATTGATATCATACAGGGCGTAAAGATGCATTTGGTCTACGTAAAATTAGGTCACATTACTCCAGGGCGCAGTTAAAGCTTGAATTTTCAATTGATGTCCTACAGGGTGTTGAGATGCATTTGATGGATATGGGATTAGGTTAAATAACTCCAGGGCGTTGATAGAGCTTGGAGTTTCTATCGACGTCATACAGGGTGTCAAGATGCACTTGATTTACATGGGATGAAGTCAAATTAATCCAGGGCGTTTATGTAGCTGATCTATATGAGAAAAGTTCAAATTACTCTAGCGTGTCGATACAGGTTGTAGTTTTTAATCAATGCAAGGCAGGGATCTACGTAAGACAAGGTCAAATTAGTCAAGGGCATTTATACAAATGTTAAGATGTCCCTCAGGGCGTTAAGATGCAACTGATTTACATGGCATGAGTCCAAATAACTCCAGGGCGTTGATAATGCTTGGAACATTGAAGTGATGTGGGGCGTAAAGATGAACTTGGTCTACATAAGGTACGGTCAAGTTACATCAAGGCGTTGATAAAGCTTGAAATTTTATTTGATGTCATACAGGGCGTTAAGATGCTAGATTGGGGCAAATTACTCCAGGGCGTTGATACTGCTTGGAGTTTTCGATTTTGATCTACGTGGAAAAAGGTCAAATTACTCTAGTGCGTTGGTAAAGCCTGGAATTCTCAAACGATGTTCTATAGGCCAATAGATTTGGTGAAATTAGTCTAGGGCATTGATACAGCTCGTAAATTTCGTTTGAATTTCTACAGGGCGGTAATATGGCCTTGTTATATATGAAATTCTATGCAAATAGGTTTAAATAACTCCAGAGCGTTGGTAGGTACAGGTTGGAAATTTCAATTGATATCTTATGGGGCGTTAGATTGTTGTTCATTTCGCACATTATTTTATATGTCTTCGGGTGAAAAATTCTAAAAAAAAATCTGGGAAAAGCTCGTGACTAAGCAGGACGACAGGGCTGGTTGTACATATGATGAGGTGATGAGGTTAAATTAATCAAGGGCGTTGATAAGCATTGAATTTTCAATTATTGTCCTACAGGGCGTTAAGATGCAGCTTGAAACAAGGTCTAATGACTCCACGGCGTTGATATAGCTTGACAATTCCGATTGATATCATAGAGGGCGATCATTTGCACCTGATCTACGTGGAATACGGTGAAATTACTCCAGAGCGTTGGTACAGGTTGGAAATTTTGATAAATGTATTATGGGGCGTCACCTTTTTGTTGATCTTGCAAAGCTCTATCACATTACCTACATTTTTTCGTGAGTTCGGGTGAAACTTTCCAAAAAAAAATCTGGGGAAAGCTTCTTAGTCGTCGACTAAGCGCGACTAAGCAGGATGACAGGGCTGAGCAAATCACGGTGGCAAAATTGCGTGCGCAGAAGATATACCTTGAGTGGCTGGTCAAGCCAGGTGTCTCGTCATGGATGACGAAACATAATCAAGGCGGACAACAAACCACTCCCCGGCCTTAAGTTTTTTGTCGGTACATCCCGCATGTAAGTTCTGGTAGAGAAAGATGGACAAATTCGCGATGAAGCACCTGTTGTGGCAGGCGACCTGCGAGTGCGGACGGTACAGCATGCCGTTCGTTACAACCGGCACCATAAACGGGCAGATTTATGTAGAGGAATGCTTGCAGAAGCGCTTGCTGGCCGGATTTTGCTTCGTGTCATTACGCCAAGCCTGTAATGGATTGGTACGAAGCGAAGGGCGTTAATGTGGTCCCGAAGGAGGCGAACCCATCAAATCAGCAGAGCTGTGAAGGTAAACTGGGAGAAATTGTGTAAGAAAGATGGGCAAAGCCTCGTGTTAAGAGAAATGTACGAGCATTCAGCTTGTGGGAGGAAATTCAATGAATAAATTATGCCACAACATAGCTAATACAAAGCTATTCAATACCTCTAAATTTAAGAAGTACTCGATTTAAAATAAATTTTTGGTGAACATTTTTGTGTATCTCATTTTTTTCGAGTCCAATCTTTATTGCCGAAGATAACTGTAGAACGTTTACTAGCAATTCATTCAGCAGGACTGTCAGATATTGGTTCTGATTATTGCCAAAATATATTCAATTTCGCCTTGAAAGTTTTAGCCCAATGTCGTTTCCTAAGTTACGCTACAATCTCCTCTAAAATGTTTTCACAGCCAAACTTTCCAATTTTTCGTTGAATTTGTCTACGAAGAAAGGTATGTCACCAATTGTTGAACAGCCTAATTTATCCCGAACTGTAGGGTTCATTACGAGAAAAACAGAGGCTGTTCAATATTTGGCAAGAAATATGAAAATGCTAAAAAGTTGTCTACTACTTACCTGAATTCTTCCAGAAGTTCAGCTAGGAATCCCTATCTCTCTTGGCACTTTGATTTCCAGAACACACTCTGTTTGTCTTTAGATAAACAAATATCTCTTTCTTGCTGTTTTAGTTCAAAAAGCTGACCCAGTCATTAGCATCTTTATCATCAGATCACAAAAAAAAATTTAATAAGTAACTATTTTTCTGAAAAATGGCTTTAGTAACTTTTTGTTTCAAATAGTCACTTTTTAGTGACATAAGCGACGAAGACTCTAAAAAGTGACTCGCTACCAGCCCTGCTATGGGGCAGAAAACTTCTTTGGTTCTTTGGCCCAAAACATTTAGCGCTCTGCGGAGCGACCTAAAGGTTTGATGTCTTCGGCAAATTATTTTGGGTGAAGATGGACTATTTTTGAAAACGTGTCCAACTGTAACCCCAAGGGACGGTTTCAAATAAGGATCGCATAGCGATCAATGAGTTTAAAAAGTAGCAAATTTGTGTACATGGTTTTCCAGCAAAACTAATTGGTCTGACACGTGCAACGGGTTGCAGACGAAGTGTCAACCTTATTTGTGACGTTTGTCTTTGTTTAGACCGGTTGAAGTAGAGCGACTACTCTTCGAAATTACTGTTCAACATTGCTCTGGACGGTGCTATTAGGAGATCTAGCGTGCAGTGAAACAGCACTATTATCATACGGTCGCTCATGTTTCTTATCTTTGCGGGCGATATCGACCTTATTGGAATCGTTCGCAGGTCAGTGGAGGAGGCCTTCGTGTCTCTGAAGAGGAAGCCAGCGAGGGTAGGTCTGGCCATTAGATCTATCAAAACGAAGTGCATGGTTGCAGGTAGAGATTGAGGTATGGCTAGTGGTGGTGGTGCTGAGGGATGTGTTTGAAGTTGAGGAAAGATTGTTTATCTTGGAACACTTGTGACATGTGATAATGACGTTTTCTGCGAAGTGAAAAGACGTGTAAAAATGTATATCACTAGCTTTTACGGACTACATTAGGTCCCGCAACTTGCAAACGGAAACAAAATTCGCCCAGTATGAAGCATAAATTCTTCCAGTAGCTTTCTACGGGCACGAAGCGTGGACAGGACAGGAAAGCCTTCAAATTTACGGAGCAACTGGAGAAGTATCACCCAAACGCCCGGTAATGACGTGAAGCTGTTATAAAGCAAGCAGCAGTCACTGTGATGTCCCTGAGTGTTTAAGGCATTTCGGATTTAATAATAACTCCATCTTAACCAACCAGTAATATTTTTATTTTTATTTAAACTCGACTACAGCCCCCTTGACAAGTTGTCCAAATAGTTGTGCATTTATCAAGGAAAACTGTACTGCTTTGGGAAACTGATAGGAATTTCGGATCTCTAACAATAAATACGTTGTTAGTTTCAAACAAAGTTGTCGTATTTAATGTTGATAAAAATTTCATTGATATACAATTTTTAATCTTTTTCTCTCTTGTTATCATTAATATTATTATTCGCTCCTGCCATCGCCTTTTATTCATCGAGTTTGGTATTTCCTTTGCGGATTATTATACTGTAAGATGAGTAAGTAAATGATTCATAGCCTAAGTCTTTAAGTCATTAAAACTGCACACAGTACTCGTTTAAGATGAGATTGTTCTAATCCTAATTTTGTTAAATATTAGCTTTGTGAAATTTGTACACAGTTACGAATTTTGGAAAGTTTGAAAACTAGATAATAAGTTGGCTTAGCTTTAGAGATAAACATATCGCGTAGTTCGTATCGAATAAAATGATACACAATTTTGTACATAAAGGAATTCCGATCAATCAGGTGTTAAAATATGCGAAATCGTTCCGCTTCGATATCAATGCTATACCTATATACAAACTTCGTACATTACAATGGAATGCAACATGTGACTATTTTCTTTTAACATTTGATATTCGCTGCAGTTTGTTCTATTCACTAGATATTTGTTTTTTAGATGCATCGTATTGTAAATTATTAACAAAAAATAAATTGAAAAGTTAAGAGTATTCATCACTTTGTATTAAACGAAACTGGTGCTATTCAACTGGAATGGTTTCTTTCATTGACTGCTCTCTATCAGATAAAACAATAAAATTATAACTTTTGCTAAAATGTTCTCGCATTTGCATAACTTATCCGCAAAATACCTCCAAGTAAAAGAATTTTCACCTGGATTATTACGTTTCTTATTGTATCGTCTTCTTTATTCACGCGATTTCGTCTTCCTTCAACTCGACGGCGCTAATCATAATCTCCATAATGCTCAAATTTTACACGATGCCTCTCAAGTTACAGCTTTCAAGAACAAACAAAAGTCGCTTCACTCCATCAAACGCAGACACTTTTGGCAGCAAACCGAAGGAAGAGGCCCGTGGTGTGGTTGGTACTCGGAAAAGTGAGCTAATAATTTGTACCATTTCTGGAACATTTCCCCGAAAAAGTTTCAACCCCATTTCGACATACCGCTCCGACCCCCTTTTTTCATCCGTTCCCCGAAACCAAACAAACAATCGTATTGACGTAGGCGGCAGGTAAGAAGCTAGGGTACACTGAAAACTCGTTTTACGAAACATTTTTTCTCTTAAATTCAATTTACGTAACTTTTTTACGAAGTACGTAAACTGAGTTTAACAAAATAAAGGTAAGTTATGTAGATGAAAGATAATTTCATAAAAAATAATGCGAATACTAATATGAACAGATTTCCAGAAATACAAGTGTGATACATGAAACTATGGAAATCTTTCCATATACAAAAGAATTCAGGACAATATATTACTTTGTTTATACAACATATTGCATATGTTCAAAAAAATGAGTCATCTGAAACTTCTTGGAATATGATTTCATTAGATCTACCTACGTAATAAGGTAGATTACAGCGCGGAAAATATACTTTCATAGTTGCCTATGTACCTTTTCGATGCACTGGGCAGCAAGTTAATTCGCTTCAAACTGTCTAACGAGTCACCATGACCAAGCTGAAGGTCGTGGATTCGATTCCCACCGGTCAAGGATCTTTTCGTAATGGAAGTTTTCGCGGGCATAGAGTATCTTCGTACCTGCTACACAATATACAAATACAAAAATAGTCCATTGGCATAAACTCTGGAAGTGCTCATATGAACACTAAGCTGAGCAGCAGGTCCTAGATGGGACGTAGCGCCAGAAAGAATAAGAACTTCTTCGTTTTACGAACTAATTCAATTTACGAACCCCCAATCTAGTTCGTAATCTGAAGCTCCACTGAATATGCAAAGTGGTTTCCCAGAGGTTCCTGTTTTAGGCGGGGATAATCGTGATGGAAGTTGCAAAGTGTCTAAACTTCCGGGAAAAGTTTTTCCTCCTACCATCGGCGGTAGCAGCTCCGGAAAATGGTCGTCAGGCAGTGGTGGTGATGTGCGGTTGTTTGAAGCATCCATCTTTCTAGCAGCGCGACAAACAACCGCCAGCCAGCACGTGGAACGAAATCGACTGACTGACTGACTAGGGCATCTACCGAGTGACAAGCGCAGCCAACAAACAGACAAACTGGGACGAAAAGTTGGTGTGCCCCGGCGGCTGGTGTCCGAGTTATTTGATTCACCTTTCTGTGGTAGGGCGAGCGCTCTGTGGTGGAAGGAAATGATGTCAGCTGAATTTGTTGATCTAGTTTCCTCGTAGAAAGGATTTGTTTGGTGTTTCAACATTGTACGAAATCTGTTTGGCTGTGAGCCATACGGAGTGTTGATAGTTTTTGGTCCTCAAACTTTATGGACCTCATGGGTTAAATCTTTACACCATGGATTACTTTGTATAATAACATGTAGATGCCTAACACTCTTATTCATCCATGGATTAGTTTCCAATTAGTGGTTAGTTCATAGCAGCAAAACTATATTTCAGCACATTGACATTTCCGGGGTGTGATTTAGTTTAGTTTGTGAACCGATGTTTTGATTAAGGATTTTAATTGCAAATTATGTATCCGAATCATTGTCATTTTTAAGGGATTTCATATCAAATGGTTTTAGTGAACTACCGAAGACAACGAGGATTTTAAGAGCATTATTCCAGAAGATTGAATTCCAAAGGGGTACAAAAGGGTTCCCAAAAGCAATTGGTCGTTTCAGTGATTACCAAGTATTCCCTAAGAGTCTCTTCAAATTCTAAGGGGTTTACAAACAAATTCCCAAACATTTTCAAATGGTTAACAAGATATATTGAAAGGCGAAACATCATTCAAAATAATTACTTTCGGTTTTTGGATAATCATTGAAATTTCATGTTTTTCCAGGAATTGCTCAATGTCTTACTTCAAAACATTCGTCATTGGATCTCGCGAAAACTTCTTTGAGGAATCATCGTACTTTTCCTACTAGGATCCCTTACTTTTCCTCACAGGGATTCTGTCTAGAGTTTCTCCTGATTTCATGTTTGAATATCTTCTGGGAGTCCTCCAAGAGCTGCTGTAGGGAATCGGAAAGTTATTCGATCAATTATTTTTCCCATAGATTTATCCTCGGTTTCTTCTAATGAATTCATAGAGATTCCTTAATCCTCTCCTCTTGAAACTTAGGGGTCTATTTTGTAACTCAAGCAAATTCATGTGACTCGTCTACTGGAATTGTCGATCAAAGTAAGCATGCATATTTCAGATGTCACCCGTCGACTCCAATGGTAATCCAGTCACATAGAGTGAGAACTGTCGAAAAACTCGAGTGACAGAGCTGAGTCGAGCGAATTTTTCGGTCGACGGTGACTCCAGTCGAGTCATTTTGGTCGACTCGACTTATAAAATAGTCCCCTAAGTTTCGATGTTAAGGATTTCCATACTATGGGCCGAACACCTTCAGCTGACTCAACTGGTTTGACAGTTGGCGATCTATAAGAGGAAAAAAATAAAACATTGTGTGATAGTTTGTAAAGCATAAAACTCAGATTAAATACACGGATTGCTGTTTTATCAGCTTAACTACTAAACTAGAAACTTTTTGTTTATTTTAAATTAGTAGAAAGTTTCAGTTACGGTGAGGATAAAAGTTAGCAGTGAAGTGAAAAAAAAAGTAGCTGGGAACTGCATTATTGGAACAAGAGGTTGCTAGCCGGAACGTCATCAACGGAGTTGGAAATGTCAACCGGTTGAGCGTGAGCGTATTCACAAATCGGGATCACTAGCATACAAATGGAGGTGAGTGCACGGCAAGAAAATTAACAAGACAGGCTCTTTACTAGTGTAAACATCAAATTTGATTGTTAACATGATCACTCCATATACCATCCGTACCACTAGATCCCCTTTTTTCAAAAAATTGTTCGATGTGAATAGTAATGTCGTCGTCAAATAGCTGTCAGTTTTCGGAATATATCACGTTCATAATATTGTGCATTCAGATTAACTTTAGACTGGAGCTCAAAAATGAAATGAAATATCACCAACAAAAATTCGCCGAGGTTCGACGTCGGCATTCTACCGAAGTGCTACGCCGACAAAGGCATTCCTTATGCGTCGGCGAAGCACTAAATTAGAATGCCGACGCCATACACCGCCGAAGTTTTGACTGCCGAACTTCTAAATGTCACTCGAATTGTCAATATTGTACACCGTGGATGAGTGAACTTTATTAGGACTAACAAGCAATAATATTGAAAAATGTAAGATTGAGCTAGTTGGAAAGAAGCCATCTCAGTAGCCATTGTTTTTCTACTCTTGCTGATTGCGCTTTGTGCTTTTGTAATACCGTAAAACGGGGTAACTTTGATAATGTGGGTAACTTTGATAGTGCGAGACCCACAACATATTAAACTAAATAACGAAGTTTCTGTTAATCAGTTAAGCAAAACGAATGAAAGAGTAAAGAGAATTAGTATGACACTTCATGTCAAAGCTATTTTCGTTGGAATAAAGTGCATTTGAGGATTTATATGCAAATTTAAAATAATTATAAGATTTTAGCATTTTTGCAACGCTTACAAACAATATATTCTACGATCACTTTTTGATGAAATCATAATGAGTTCGTCACTTATCCTTGACAGCTTAGTTATAGTAGAACATGAATTCGGTCTCAAATCTCTTAGCGAAAACCATTTTTACAAACTGGAACCATTTTTGTAATCTAAGTCAGAAATTTCCATATAGCGTTAAACGCCTAAAGGTATGCAACCAGTGCCGGATTTGGGCTTCGGGGGGCCCGGGTCAGATCTCATAGAGGGGGCCCTTTTATACAAAATTCAGCACGTTTTTGGGATTCCACAAAACAACTTGCAAAGAGTTTTGCACGAGATGGTCGGTCCAAAGATATGAGGGGCCCAAATGCAAAGTGGTGTAAATGAGATTTTCGATTGCGAGCTGTATACATTGAAAAATTTATCTGTTTTTAAAGTTTTTAATAGTATTTCTAGGTAATTTTTCCGTCCAATGAAAAAATATAACAGTTCGTAGAATATTGGCTTTTATGTGGTCGGTGTTCAGACGGACTGGACTAAGTGTTTTGTTTTTAATGGCTCCAAGAAAACGTACCTGTGCCATTTGGAGTATCAAAATATTTGCATTATTTGCTATGATAATTCAACTTTTCTATTTGATGACAAATTTGCATAATAAAAGCATCGGAAAAATCAGAATTGATGATGTCCTCAATGTATCAAGTCCTGTCTGTCTGAACACCGGTCATATAATTTGCATGGAGTGAAAAATTGTTGAAAATGTTTAAAGCCGTTTTTCTACAAACTCCTTTTGGTTCTACTTACTACAAGTTTCCAGTTTATCTCTGATATAAAAAATGATTTACAGTACTGGCGAGAAAAAATTCACAAAGGATGATTATCATATAAATTGATCAAGTTTGGAGATCTGCATCTCTGCTTCTTACAAACCGATTGACCTGAAATTTGAACCGCATGTTAAAAATAACTTCATATTAGATCTGTGAATCAACCATCAAATTCTATGCAAAGGTGTCTAAGTTCTTAAAGTTGGCCTATTTTGACAAAAATGTTCAAATTTTGATACTAAGATATTTTGAGAACAAACAACTTACGATAAGTATAATCTTTTACAAAGTTTGGCATTTCATCGAAGTGAACAAATTTGCAGAAGCATGCCTACTTCTAAATAATCACATTTAAAAAAAAATCCAAATTAAAATTTTTGGCATTTTTTAAATAGTGTTTTTTAATGCCTTCTAATATATTGAATAGAATTTAATTAAATTCACAAAAATCTAATTTCAAGTTATTTATTGGATGTAATTCAAATTTCAGATTAATCGGTTCGTCAGAAGCTGTTATTAAGTTCCCTAAACTTGAACATTTTGTATGGGAATCGGCCTTTATGTACTGTTTTCCTAGTATTGTATATTCAATGGAATATATTCAAAAATAAACCTTTACTAAAACAAAACTAAGCCTATAGTGATTTCAAAGAAAACTTCATCAACTCTGGCATACAAAATAAAAAAGTATTTAAAAATACTGATCACCGCGAAACAAAAGAATTTTCCATACACTTCAGGGCTCTGATAGAATTGCAAACATGTTAAAATTTTGAAGTTTTGATAGGAACCCAATAAAATCTTTTTTTTTTAATTAATTAGAGAAGAATGTTGAAGGTTTTGGTTTAACATTCATGTTGTCTTGTAATATACTGTGTGGTTTAGATATTAGGTGAAGAAATACAATTAACTCAAATATTGAAAAGTTGTCTTAAATATTTCAATTATATGTTCAAATGTCTAAAAAGAAAATATGGAAAGGTATTTTATAGAGTTTTTTTTTGTTCTTAATGTTGGTTCCTCGAGGGGGCCCCTCAACCGGGGGGGCCCTCAACCGGGGGGCCCGGGGCATTTGCCCCCTCGGCACCCCCTCAAATCCGGACCTGTATGCAACGCCCTATAAATGTTCCGTGGTTCATTCAATTTTGTTCAATTTATACTCCATTATCAAAGTTACCCCAAAACAGAAAATCGACTTTCGATTATATGAAAAATAATATATCCATTCAGAATAAATCATAAGGCAACATATCAAGTGCTATCGATAGCTAGGATGTCAAAACTTGTTATAAAAATATAAATTGTAATTCTTTGAAACAGAATGCATAAATATTGAAGTTTTCTTCAGAAAAACTATCAAAGTTACCCCGTTTTACGGTACCATTTTAGAAACAGCGAGCTGGTCGGAAGCGACGCCGTTCAAACAGCTAGTGTTTTGCGCTACAGCTGCGACACAATTCCCGAAGGATCCGGAAGGCCAGTGTACGTAGGCTTACGGCACATCTAGTGCATGTGTCTGGAGAATCCACTCGCTGAGCGTACAGAACTGAAGTAAATCTCGAGCTGCCGGTATGGCAGGATTTTGACGTTTTTCTGAGGGGAAGAAACTGAACTTAAAATTTTCAACACAGATCCTCAAGCGATCCGAGTGTGAGTGCAAAAAAAGCGAGGATTTTTTCAGGTATTCTCTCTCTCTTGTTGTGATGCTCACATTTACTCACGCTTCAAAAAAACTCTTGAGCGTCCCGCCCGAACAAGACAGTCCTCGGGGAGTTGTGATGGCAACTTTTTTTTTATGAAATTTTACTCTGATGTGTTTTGTGCTGCACCTTCCTCGCTCAATTTTAGTTGCCTCTCTGCTTAGCATTTTTACGTTACATTGCAAAGAGGCAAAGGCAGCACGCTGCTCTTGAGTATGTCACCGAACATCTGATGATGTTGAGGAGTATTATCAAGCCTGCCCGTAGCCGACCCATACCCAATAATTTGATAGCCTCGCAATCCCGAACCCGAAAATTTGTAAATGTTCAAACCCGAACCCATCGGAGCATTTGCCAATTCTAAAAGTTGTTTTCGAATTCCCAGGGATTTCCAAAAAGATTGCAAAACATTTTCAGATATTTCACAAGGGATATTGAAGGAATAAAATTTATTCAAAATAATAACCCAAATTTCATGCAAATTATTTTTCAAAAAATGTATTTATAAATTCTGGGGCACAGATAGCCGTAGCGGTAAACGCGCAGCTATTCAGCAAGACCAAGCTGAAGGTTGTGGGTTCGAATCCCACCGGTCGAGGATCTTTTCGGGTTGGAAATTTTCTCGACTTCCCAGGTCATAGAGTATCTTCGTACCTGCCACACGATATACACATGCAAAAATGGTCAATTGGCATAGAAAGTTCTCAGTTAATAACTGTGGAAGTGCTCATAAGAACACTAAGCTGAGAAGCAAGCTTTGTCCCAGTTGGGACGTAACGCGAGAAAGAAGAATAAGAAGAAGATTTATCAATTCTTATTCTATGAATTCTAAGAGCCCTTCTTGGAATTAATCCATGTTTTAATTCAAAAATTTCTTCATTTAATCGGACAAAAACTTCGTCAAGGAATAATTGTAATTTTTCAATAAGAGATATTTCAGGAATCCTCACAGGGATCATGTGTGAAGTTTCTCCTGATTTCATTATTGAATTTCTTCCGCAAGTGCTTCAAGAGATTTATTCAGTTGCTGCAGCAGTATTGTTAGCAATCACGATATCAACACGTTTTCACTAATATTCGGAAGCACTTCCCCTAAACATTCACAACACGAGCGAACAAACGAATGTCGGAATGAAAAATGTCAATTGAATGCCGCTGACCACAGATAGCTTCGCTAGGAATCGTCACGGTTATATTTGTTTCTGTTATTTTTCGTAATAGGAGTTCGCTGTATGTGTGTCACATTCGACATAATAAACAAAACCAAACTATTCATGTTGTCTATGATCCGATATGATCGAATTCTATGCAAAACTTATGATTTATGCAAATGCCATCGTGTCAGACGATATTCAATTGACACTTTTTTCCGGTTTCGCGATGTTCATTCTACCGCTCGTGCGAGAGGAGACGGTAGCAAATGAACGCGGAATAATAAAACTGACTGCTGACCATGAACTAATCTGCGATGGCGTCACGTTGCAACTTCCATTGGGAAGAAAACCTTTACTGCGGGCCGTGTTTACAGAAAATAAATGATTTCGCTACACATTCATCCACTCAATGTTCATCCGGTGAACATTCCTTCACTGGGTGTTGATTCGAATGTAATTTTATGTAAACACGGCCCGCATTTAGAGCGGAAAAGAAAAAGAAAATCGACAATAAAAGAATACCGTGAATAAGTTCATGGTAATGAAACGAACGTCGTACAAAGTGTCAAATGTTTACAGCACTGGCTGCAGGGAATCGGCAAAGTAGTCTATCAATTTATTTCCCAAAGATTTCTTCAAGGTTTCTTTTACGGAAATTTCTCCAAATATTCTTTCTTTCTTTGAATTTTTCCATTGGTTTATTTTCAAAACTCTTCTTAGAAACTTCTTAAGATCCTCAATAACAACCTCTTAAAACTTCTACAGCAAATTAAAGTTTCTTTAGAAATTTCTCCAGCGATTTTTCAGAATCTTTCTCACATGCAGTACTTCTTCCCAGAATTCTTTAAGAAATTCAATCTGATATTTCAGTTCAAAAATTCTATATGTTTTCTCCATGAGTTGTGTTTTTAAGGAATAGTATTAGAGATCCATCAAAAAATCTCCCCAGAAATTCCTTTGGTAACCCGACAAGTATTTTTACAAGGGTTTTCGACAAATTTCTTTGGGAATGTCTCGAAAAATTATTACAATGATTTCTCCACGTATTCTTCTGAGAATAATTCTTCTGATTGCTGCAGAAACTTCTCTAAGATATGATTAAAGTATCTAGGATTCATTCAGAAATTCTTACAGTGATTCTGCAAGATTTACTTACATTTTTGCTGAAATTACTCGAGCATATCGGCATGGATTCTACAAACTCCTGTTCCAGAAATTTCAAGGTAGTTCAAATAAGAAAACAATTTTGAAAATCCCGTCTCCCTTATCTTTCGAACCTATGATAAAAATAAAGTACTGTCAAATTTTAGTTCATTTTGGTTAAGATTAAAAGGTGGCTCAAAGGCATCGAAGGTTCATATGAAAATGTATATAACAAGTCTGAAATGATATCTACTTCCAGCACTGGTGCAACTATAATATCCTCATTACATGCTTACATTACATACGTCAATGCTAAATGACCTTCACAATAGACAGAGTGTTTTCTGAAAAAAGTTGCCTAATGAACAAATTTATTATATTTTTTTTGTAGTAGTAGTAGTATACTGTTAGGCACAAATTTATAAATAACTCTTCAACGATCGGTTTGATTGTTTTAGCCACATTTTCACAATTTCTCTATCTATAGTTTGAACAACAAGTTAAACGTTAAAGATAAAATGTTTGTAGCTTCAAAAAATTCTAGCACCCTTTTAACATTTTATCCGAATTACTGCATAGTAACTTATATGTAAATCTACATTGTCTTTAAACCACTTTTAAATCCTCATCGAAGGGGCTGAAAATGTGCCTCCTAATAGTGTGATGTAAAATTGATTCTATGGAGAATCATTAAGGGATTATTCAAGAAATTCTTCTAATGGTTGTATCGGTAGTTTTTGAATTATTTCTTCGACAATTGGTCGGTGTTAAATCAGAGGGGACCAAGTACAAAACTTGGGAAAATGGGATTATTCTCTCATTAGATGCAAAATTACCTTACCTCCATTTCACTTTGATCAGATTTGATAAATGCTGTAAACTGCGAGAGCTATGTAGCAAATTTACTCTGGATGATCAATAAAAATCGAGAAAAGTGTGCAGTCAGAGTGGACCAAGTGCTTATTACCATAAGAGCAAAAATGATCAGCGCGCTGAGGAATGCGAGGAAATGAAAAACATTTCAAGAGATTTGTTAGATTTGCAACATCGAATGATTTTTCTACTTATTCATCAATAGAAATTTATAAATATTACTTAATTCGATGCATTTGATTTTGATTTTGGACCATTTATCATATTTGGATGGGTGGTCAGAAATTGCAACAATTTCTGTGCAGACAGAGTGGACCAAGTGTTGAAGAGCGATAAACTGATTGATTATTGCATTTTTTGAGTCAATTACAGAGTCTGATAGAAGTTTATGGTAGTTCTATGGTGTATGTATGGAATGTGCTAAAACCCGCTTATTGGACTAGTATATTTTGGTCGGTATTCAAGATTTCCACTTGGTCCACTCTGACTGAACGCATATTTGAATATTCCTGGTCGTCAATGCCCTGACCATGCAAAAGTTTAATTTTCAAGCTATCGTAATGTCACTGATTTCGGTATTGACGATATGGATTATTGAAGAATTTAAGATACTGGTGTCGAAGGGTCTTGATAATCTGCTTATCTTAGAGACAAGCATCGAGTTTGACCATGCAAGCATTGAATGACTGTTATTTTCCTAGAAACTGTTCAGTCAGAGTGAACCAACTCACTGAACGGTGTTCTTTAGTTCAGTCAGAGTGGACCAAGTGCACATAGTCCATCAGAAAATCGTTCTATCAGAGGTTTGGATTATGATTTTTCATGATTATCACTTCACGTTATATTGTTTGGAAGTAACACAAGGATGTGTAGATATATTGAACCAAAATTTAAACGGGTTCAAAAATTACAGAGCGTTAGACTTTAAACCCTTTTTTCTCAAAATATGAAAAATGTCACTTGGTCCACTCTGACTTAACGCCGACCAATTGTTCCCAAAATTCATCCTGCATTTCATTAAAGGATTCTAATATGTTCCCGTGGGCGTATCTATGAAATATTGCCGAGAACCTTACAGCAATTATTCCAGAAATTACTTTATGGATACTGTTGGGTTTTTATGGCTGCTGCCAAAAAAAACTACAGATTTTCTACTAAAGTTCATCTCACAGGATTCGACATTGAACTCCCTGCGGAAATATCTTCACAGATTCTCAATGAGTTTTTAGTGATTCCACGGGGTCTTGAGTCCCTCGATGGAACTTCCTTGAATTATCCAAGAACATTTCAAATGATTTTCATAGGTTCCAGAAAGGTTTTATTATCTAGATTATTACAGCGATTTGCAGAGGCTCTCGGGAGATTCACTAAGAGTTACGTGGGATCTTAAAGCGTTTTTTTTTTCCTTTGATAAGTACAAGGAAATCGACGGAACGGTTGGTTCGACGAGGAGTGTTAAACGGTTTTGGACGAGAAGAATGCAGCACGGGCACTTATTCTCTATGCTACAGCAAGGCACCCGTCAAAGCGTGGAGCGATACAAACAGAAGCGATGACAGCAAACCCATCTATTCCGGGACAAAAAGCGCCGCCTGGAAAAGTTTGAGTGCGAAGAGATGGAGCAGCTGTATCGTTCTCAAGAGACGCGATGCATCCCGCAAAGGCTTTGTTCCGCGAGCCGAAATGTGCCGGGATAATAATGGAGGTATCTTGACGGACAAACGTGAGGTGATTGAAAGGTGGAAGCGGCACTACGATGAACACCTAAATGGCGCAGAGGAGGAAGACCAACGCAGCAAGAGAAATAGCTTCATCAGTACGACGGAGGAGGAAGACGTGTCTACTGCCACAATAAGGATGATATCGAACAGCTCAAGGCCAACAAAACAGCTAGTAAGGATGGTATTGGAGCGGAACTTATTAAAATAGGCCCGGATAGGTTAGCTACTTATAATAAACTGATTGATAGTCAGGATCTGGGATACAGAACAGCTACCGGAGGAGTGGAAGGAGGGAATAATATACCCAATATACAAAAAGGGTGACAAGTTAGTATGTGAGAGCTATCGAGCGATTACCATTGTTAACGCAGCCTATAAAGTGCTTTCCCAGATCATCTTCCACCGTCCATCACCGCTAGCAAGATTTGTGGGACCAATTCTTTATGTTGCGGCAGATCCTCCAAAAGTATCGCGAATATCAAGTCCCTACGCAATACCTATTCATCGATTTCAAAGCGGCCTATGATACCATCGACCGCGAAGAGCTATGGAAGATTATGAACGAGAATGGTTTTCCCGGTAAACGGATTGGTTTGACCAAGTGGAGCCACGGTTCGAGTAAGTTGGCGTACCATTTGTGGCGCAGGTCATGTCTTGAAGAACGTAGCGCCATCAAAAGCAATTTAGTAAAGTAAATTAGGTAAAGTTCGATTAATTACTTAAAAAGTGAGCTGATTAAGCCAAAACATGCTATTTAATCGGGATTTTTGATTGCTTGGGATATTTTCAGAGCATCCGTCATGTGCTGCTTCAGAAATGCAAAAAAATTTTGTCAGGTAAACGTCCAAATATTCCTCCAGGAATGACTTCATGCATTTCCCCAGTACTTTAAACCTCTAAGGGTTCTACAATTTTATTTCCAGAGGTTATTAAAGGGACTCATCAGAAAAAAAAACCTTCAAAATTATTCCCAGAGATTCTTTTAGGAGTGTATTCGGAAATATCTCTGAGAGATTCTCTTATTTTTTTCTCTCTGTTCGGATGCGCCACTGCGACCAGTATTTAGATCTATTGTGGCATTACCCGTATCCTTAGTGTGTAGTGCATGTCGCATTACTCCATTTCCTTTGATAAGTAACGAAGCATCGATTTTTGTACAGTTCTTGTTTTGATTCCTCAGATATTGATAAAAATCGACTATGATGAAAAGGTCCCGCTATTTACATCTCAGCGAAGGCGCGCCCCTTAGTAAACATAATTTCTGAGGAACCAAATCGGTACTACTGATATTTGACCATGCAACGGAACTCTAGTTACATCCTTGTTTCGCTTTTAGTTTAGTCCCAGAAAAATACAAGGGATTTTGCACAGTATTTTGTGGAATTTTCTACAAATATTTTTGAATTTCTGTATTCTAAAAGAATCATTTGAGAATTTTTCCAGTGGATCTTCTACAGATTGCTCCAAGGATTTTTTATGAATTTCCACGATCCACGATCGATACACAAAGAAGATAAGAAATGTTTGAATTATCACTTTGGGAATCCACCAAGCATCTTACATATATTTTATCACAAACCATACCCGCAATCCCCCACTTTGTTTTACAATAAACGCAATAAAGTCGTCAAAGTCGTCAAATCGTCACAAATATTTTCACAACCTTTATACTGAAAATTTTGCTATGAATAAGAAACCCATCATATATAGCTTTTATTATAAATTCTAGGAGCTACTCTACCGCAAACCATAGAACTAATCTGCAAAAGATCTTGTATCCACAGGGGAAGATCCCCTAGTACCGGACAAGATGGTGTACTAGAATAAAAGAAAGCTATTTTAGAGAGCAAAGTTTGCATTGAAGTCCACATCCTTGGAATATACACATTTTTTTAAATATAAATAAAGAAGAAACTTTTGAAAAACGTTAAAAACTAACGGTGACTAAATCCGTTTAAGTGATCCTACAAACTTAATTAATAATGATTTTTAATATGCAACCAATATTTTATTCATGCAAGCATGATCAAATATAATTACAATTCGAAAGTATGATTGTACTTCGCTTCAAAATTTGTTCAAGCTTCTGTACCCCAGATTCAGACTGCTGACAATTTATTGCACAAATGTCTCAAAATACAGTAATTTTCCACATATTCTGTCGATCATGGTGCCAATCATACAACAAAAATAAGAAGAATGAACATTCAGAACAATATCTTAAAAAGTATTATTTATCATCATTATAGAGGTGTTTTGAATTGGCAAGATGTAGAAAACAGAATTGACCCAGTAGACCTTAAATAACTTGTGTAAATGTTGCAAATGCATTGAATTTGTAGTAAATTACTATTCATGGAATGAAAGTATTCCATGATGTAGAAATCAGGAGAATAAATTCTAGGTTTCCGGTATTGGAGCCCACTTTTAAGATTGGTCAAATTAGTATCAAAATACATCATCAAAACACAGTCTAAATTCGTGTTTATGTTTACCAATCGTTTTATATTTAAGAACGCGCTTTAAAAATTCACCAATAAACTTACCAGGAAAAATAAAAAAACAGTTAGAAGTCCAGGAAGGAGTTTTCCTTTTTTTTTTCTTCAGAAACCAGAAAAGGATCTCAATATAAAGCAGGAATTTGTCGACAAGAGAGGCGCTGAAAACACTAGGCACGATGAAACTTCTCTCTATTATGAACGTATATTCCATTTCCACATTATTTCCCACAAATTTTCTTGGATTAGATTTAACAAACTTGACCTGACATCATTGCCGCCATACTTTCAAATACACCATTCTTCAAACAAAAACCCTAATAAGTTCCGAAATTAGACAATACAGTGAAATAACTTTTCCATTCCCGGACTTCTGAAACTCAAGCAATTTATCCATCCGCAGTTCGCCACAGCTAATCTAATCAGAAAATTTCTCAAATTTGTTAACCTTCATCATTGGCACGCTAGGCCATCCAGGGATAGAAGAAGCCGTCCCGAGCGGCAAATTGACACAGCTTTACCGAAATTCCTGCCAACTTTCGCTGCCGGAAGATGATGAAAACGGGACGACGGGCGGTGACGATGCTCAAAAGTTTCCCTCACTACTTTCACCTGCTGGCCTTTTGTTTGGACCACCGGCGCCGTCTAATAACGGGGATAACTTTTCACTCGCTTCAGCCACACCCGACTCAAGATCGCATCCGGAAGTTTTGCGCAAACTAATTCTGACAAAATCTCGAAAAATTATTCATACAGACTCAAGTCAAAAGAGTATACAAACTTACTTTATCAATCCTACGTGTTTCGCAGACGAAATTCTACACGTTTCGCTCTGAACCAACTCATTTTTCACTCTTAGAACGTTTAATTTCCGGATTTACAAAACGACGAAAGTAAGATTTTCAACTTTCGCAACCTAACCACTACTTTCGTCACCCCGCTGTATAGAGAGACAAAGTGACTTAACCACGAATCAAAACAAAACACTACTTGAGTCGATTTTACACTGGTAGAAAAACGTCGAAAGTAACTGAATGAAACGACTTATCATTTTGGCATACAATTTTTGTGGTAAACAATAGGAACTATCTAGTATTTCAACGCGAGCTGAATGCATGCAAAATTTAGGCGATGTACACGGTAAAAAAAAAGTTAAAAAGTGGATTCATTTTAATACAGATTTAGAAGACAGGTTGTGATTCTTCTAAATTAATTTTCTCAAAACTGTATGAAAGTTACTTACGTCTATTTGAAAAAGTAATCGAGAAATGCTGTCAAAACCTAATGAGATTCAACCACCCCACTCTTCCACAAAGAGAGAGGAGAAACTTCATCATCTCCATCAAAGAGCGGGCGTTTGCTAAATTTCACCATGCAAGTCGCGCCCCACTGGCTGCCAAATGTACTGTTAATGTTACGACTTGCAAACCTTGAACCCGGCGGCGGAAATCCGAATGCAAACATGTGGAATTACACGCTGCATACCACCGAAACCGACGGCAAGAGCGAAAATCGGCTCTAAACGCGGGTTTCTGGCAGGTCTTTTCGGTGGCTGGCCGGCAGCTTGTGGTCGCGGTCGGTCATGGCCAGAAAGGTGTTCCACAAGCCAGTAGCTAGCGCAACATACTTCCCGGGCGCATGCAAACCGGATTGTTACGCTTCCGCACTTGGTGGTGTAGGGCTGTGTGTATGCTTAAATAAAAGAGCAGCTTGTGGGCTGAAATTGTTTGCGATTATTACGACTACACGGTTGGCCAAACGACCGCCGCCCCAGCGAAAAAGTTGGTCCTTTTGCGGGGCGGATGCCGCCGCTGGGATTTGAAGGAAAAACGATGTGTGGGAAATTTCGGCAGCAGACAGTGATGAAAACCGGATGCTTTGCTCATGTGGGTGTGTTACGAGCTAAGAGCATCATCGCCCGGTTATTTGTGGAAATGGGGAAAATGTCCAACGAAACGACGGCTTGACCTGGAAGCGAAAAGCCGTCCAACGACGAAGGTGTTGTTTGTTTTTGTTTGATGGTGGTAAGTGAAAAAAGTGAAATGAACATCGGACATACATATGGATTTATTTCGAGATGTTCAGGGAACGTCAAATTTTCAAGTACTACCTACACTGATAGGTAAGGTGGCCCATCTCTATATGAAAAAAAAAGACCGAACCGTACAAACCTCTTAGTTACAACCAATCAATTTGTTCCTTTGGACCCTCAGAAGCTGCAGTGCAAGTTTAAGAGAAATCCATGTACAATGAAGGGCGTAATTCCCCCCTTGAAGTTTGAAGAAGAAACACAGTCAAATGTATGGGAAAGGCTATTTCAATTTCATTTCTGCCTATAGTTGACGCTATAGTTGATGTTTTTTTTTGTTTTCGATTTGAAAAATCTCCAAACAAATTCAGACATCAAAATTAGCCCTCCCAACCGGTGGTCCACGCACCTCTATGCGATCATAACTATTCGCGAAGCCATTTGTAAATAACTGTCGTTCTTCTTGATTGATGAAAAAATGTGAGAAATCTCTTACTTCGTTTGCTTTACAGAGAAGCATCTTCTTCTTCTTTCTGGCGTTACGTCCCAACTGGGACAGAGCCTGCTTCTCAGCTTAGTGTTCTTATGAGCACCTCCACAGTTATTAACTGAGAGCTTTCTTTGACGATTGACCATTTTTGCATGTGTTTATTCGTGTGGCAAGTACGAAGATAATCTATGCCCTGGGAATCGAGAAAATTTCCATTACGAAAAGATCCTCGACCAGCGGGATTCGAACCTACGACCCTCAGCATGATCATGCTGAATAGCTGCGCGTTTACCGCTACGGCTATCTGGGCCCCTACAGAGAAGCATAATTGAGTTGATTAACGATGGAAAAGTTAAAGTTGTCCGTAGCTTGATCGAAAGAGCACATTTTTGTTAGTAGAACACAATTTAATTGCGTTTCAATATATTAATTTTGGCATTATAAATTACTAATGGAGATATCAATCTGTAGATTCAACGACATTCCAATTTACATAATGACAGCTTGTCCCGTAGAAAAAAAAAACCGAAGGGTGATTCAAAAGAGATTTACATACTAACTTCAAACGTGCTTTAATATTAGTTTGCGGAACAAGTTGCAGAATGATGATTTTTACAGCACGAGTCGTAAATTTATCCTACGTGGCTTGTCGAGTTACGTACAACATTTTTGCAATTTCTTAGAAGACCACTTGAGGGTATCAGAAATTATATTGGAATGCATTCACCATTATTTGACAATTTGCAAAAAAAAATAGTTCCATCGCATTGAAAATTATGAAAATACAGTTATGTCCTGATTTTGTCCACCTCATGCTGCATTTATAGTTGTCAAAATCGGGAAAGGATAAGACCCTCTAATTGACTTTATGCATCCAATATTGCCAGTATAGATGTGTTTAGTCTAAATAAAATAAATATAAATTTTAGGCTGACAAAATCGGGAAAAAAGGATGCTAAAATCGGGGGTAGATAAAATCGTGGGTAGAAAAAATCGGGGGCTGACAAAATCGGGTCATTACTGTATTCCCAAACAAGTTAAATTAAAAAGTAACAAATCAAATCTTGATTTTTTTTTTTTAAACAGAAACATCTTTAACCCAGAAGAGTACACAAACTTTGTTTATCGATAATACGAGTTTCGCATACGAAATGCTACATGTTCCACTCTGGAAAAAAAACTCTATTTTCATTTTTATAACGTTTTATTGGGGACGATGTTCGACTTTCGCAATCTAACCACTACTTCCACGCTTTGTTTTAGGGAGAGACTAATTGACTAAACCAGAAACAAATCAAAACACTACTTGAGTCAATATTACACTGGAACAAAACGCCGTAAGTAATTTAACAGAATGGTTGATCAATATGTCGTTGGGTTTTTGTGAGAAAATGATAGAAAATCAAAATTTTTGGACGCGTGCAGCTAGCATGAAAAGTTTTAAGGATACACGTGAGGAAAAGATCTCGAGATTAAGATTGGTTTTCAAATAGATTTAGAAGTAGGGCTTCAATTCTTCTTATATTTTTCTCCAAACCATGTTACTTACGTCGATTTGAAAAAGTTATCGATAAATAGTTTCAAAATATAACTTATTTTGTTTTTGTTTTACATAAGCGAATAATGATAAAAAAAAATGCCATGCCATTATATCAACAAGAGATTGTAATCCTTATTTTATTGGAATTAGACAATTAAAATAACATCTTCATAGAGAAAGTTTTCAACGTTGACAGTTAGATATTTATTGACCAACATAATGTGTAATTGTGTTGTGACTTGAACCCGTTGAATCGATACTAGAGGCACCAATCGGAAATTCCTGACATAAAGACTAGAACGCGCAAAAATTGGTCAACTTCAAATGGTTGTGTTTCGATTGAAAATGCATTGAAAAACCTGAAATGCTGCATTTGAAAATTGAGTGTATATACAACGGTTGCTATAATGAATTTTCACCTTTTGCTCTTCAGACTCCAAAATAATGTCTAAGTAAGAGGAACAGCGTTTCAAAATTTTACTCGCGCAGCTAGAGAATCCGACGTTCTAGCACAAAACTTATGTGAAGACGGATGTCAAGCAGCTTCCGGGACAGGAGTTTTATACTGCATCAGGAAAAGGGAAGGTGGCTGAAATTTACAAAACCATCAAACTATCTAAATTCCCAAAACAATACTTCGCCCGGCATGCCATAGGCTAGTGTTGTCTAAAAAATGACATTTCCATCACTACGGGAACCATAAATGATGAGATTTACGTTTTGGATTGCCTCGAAAAGCGGCTACTACCATTCCTGACGCAACATAATAGACATGTGGTGTTCTGACCAGGTTTGGCGAACTGCCACTATGGGAAAAAGGCAATCGAGTGGTACGATGCGAAAAACGTGGTTTTGGAACCCAAAGACCACAACCCTCTCAACAGCCCAGAACTCCATCCTGTTGTATGATATTGGGCCTTGGTCAGATGGAATTTCAAAACAAATCATAAATCAATGGGAAACGAGCAGCAGTTTAAATTAAACTTAGGTTGATGCACTGTGCAAAATTTTATGGAAGGGGTTAAACTGAAGGCACGGCAGTTCGGATTTGGCAACCCAAAATAATAAACAAACTTTTTTCCTTCAAATGTATGATTTAAATTATAAAAGAAAATAAGATGGTTTTTGTATTATGAATTTTGACTGAGAGATACGATTTTTCGTCGACCAATTTTTGCGCGTTGGAGTCTTTATTTCAAACTAAGTCTTTGCAAATTTTGGCAAAATACCTTGGAAGTCTCTTAGCAAACTTCTTGCGGGCTGAAGTTTCAAAACTGTTCGCTGTAGTCTTTACTGTTTCCATCATTGCACAGTGGTCCAGGAATCAGTTTTACGCGGAAAGATGCATTTTGAGCTTTAGAATGAAATATTAGACAAAAACGGTCTTCTACAAAGTTGTTTGTATTAGTTAAGCCCTTTGTTTGGTTTTATTGAAAATTAGGGTGGACCACATTTTCATAGAAATTGTGTAACTAACTTTCTTATTTGTAGAAATTATATTATACATGCTTCAGCAAAGTTATAGACCATTCAATTTCAAGCAACTTTGCCAAAAAAAGTTTTTTTGTATCTCTTAAATTGACCGATTTAGAGCTTTTTTCCTGCAGTGACATAGGGTGGTCCGAACAAAACTGGTTTTCTGGCTCTAGAGTTTTCAGTTCAAATTTCTCATCAAAGTAGTCTATGAAACACTTTTAGAGCTTCAAAAAATGCGTAATTTGATGAGTGAAAAAACTCGCTATCTCCTTTCGTTTAGGAGTTATTGTTGTTTTTCTCTCAAAAACATGCCTACTTTGATTGTGAATATCTCTGATTGGGGCAAACATAAAAAATATCTTTTGACGGCATTCAAAAGACAAAATAAAATTGTATATTATATCAAAAAATTACAAATGTGTTATTTTTGTAAATCTAATAAAATGCCTTGAAAAACAAAGGTTTTTAAGCAGAAAAACTTTAATAACTTTTGAACTAAAATAGATATCATCAATATTTTTGCATGAAAATTTGCGTTTTGTTAAGTTCTTAAAGTCGTTCATAGACTGCTTTGACGAGAAATCTGAAATAAGAAAGATAGGGCTCTAAAACTATTTTGAAGATTTTCATGGTATGTATTTCTTTATTATTTTACATTTTGAGCATGAAAATGAAATTTTAGATAAAAATGGTCTTCTACAAAATTGTTTCTTATAATGTAAGCTTTCATACTGTGTCATTTGAAACTAGGGTGGTCCACAATATCACACATATCATATAATCAACTTTTTTGTTTGCAAAAATACTGGTATATGCTCTTAGGCAAAGCGGTAGAACATGAAATTTTGATCAACTTTGCCAAAAAAAGTTTTTCTGTAGCTCAAAATTTGACCAATCTAGAGCATTTTTTCCTAATCATCGCAGGGTGGTCCAACAAAAATAAGTTTTTTAACTTTAGTTTTTGTAATATTATTTTCTCGTCAGAGTCGTCTATGAACGACTTTTAGAACTTTACAAAACGCAAATTTTCATGCAAAAATATTGATGATATCTATTTTAGTTCAAAAGTTATTAAAGTTTTTCTGCTTAAAAACCTTTGTTTTTCAAGGCATTTTATTAGAGTTACAAAAATAACACATCTGTAATTTTTTGATATAATATACAATTTTATTTTGTCTTTTGAATGCCGTCAAAAGATATTTTTTATGTTTGCCCCAATCAGAGATATTTACAATCAAAGTTGGCATGTTTTTGGAAGAAAAACAACAATAACTCCTAAACGGAAGGAGATAGCGAGGTTCTTCACTCACCAAATTACGCATTTTTAAAAGCTCTAAAAGTGTTTCATAGACTACTTTGATGAGAAACTTGAATTGAAAACTCTAGAACCAGAAAACCAGTTTTGTTCGGACCACCCTATGTCACCGTAGGAAAAAAGCTCTAAATCGGTCAATTTAAGAGATACAAAAAAACTTTTTTTGGCAAAGTTGCTTGAAATTGAATGGTCTATAACTTTGCTGAAGCATGTATAATATAATTTCTACAAATAAGAAAGTTAGTTTAATCATTTCTATGAAAATGTGGTCCACCCTAATTTTCAATAAAACCAAACAAAGGGCTTAACTAATACAAACAACTTTGTAGAAGACCGTTTTTGTCTAATGTTTCATTCTAAAGCTCAGAATGCATCTTTCCGCGTAAAACTGATTCCTGGACCATAGTGCATTGGTGAAACTCTCCCGAATCTACCAGCAGGATTTTTATGCGGTTTTCAACTGAAATCTGTAGCAGTGATACTTAAAAACATCAAAGATTCTTGATACGTATCTGAGAAGATTCCTGGCACAATTTTTCACCCTTTTGTTGTCATCGACCTTAAGCTGGCTCCTTAAACCTCATTAGTAAGTTTCTCAAAATATTCAAGAAATTGATCTTCAAAATCTTGGCGAGAAATCACAACCCGATCAACCAGTGAATCAATTACTTTATAGATCTTTGCCCAGCGATAGCGTTCACCAACGATTCAAAACGAATTGATATCGATCGCTATCGTTAACCACTGTAAGCGGATAGGAATCGGTTGATCGGGAAGGGAAACTTGGAGAAATCCTACAAATCTTGTGAAAACCCTTAGTGATGATGCTCTAAGAAATCAAGATTTTTATTGGAAGCTGGTTATTTTTTAAGAACTAACAAATCTGAATCTTGAAAAAATGTTTGGTAAACTTCTACCTAGATTCTTAGTGGACTTTCTTAGCTGAACTTTTTCATAATCTGTGGTGGATTACAGGCCTGCTTTTTGAGAGTACATATCTGTTGATTCAATAACTTTGAATTCAAGCATTACAGGGGGTCGCCACTTCGAAAAGGTTGGTAACCACCGATAACGTAACGAATGCGTCCTCAGCGACTCGCAGTCATCCTCGTTAACTATTGCACACAGGGAAGACGAAAGTTCTATCAAAATCCCAATGTACAGTCAGTGACAAAAATTAGAAACCAAATGCCATTTTTCCATACAAGATTCCCAAGTTTGGAGCTCTATATATATTTCAGCTTCTAATAGTCAGAATAAGCTGAAATTTTGATGACGAACTACAAATAAACTAAAGTTTTGTTAATAGTAAATAGAGTTTCAGAGGGTTGTTCAAAGACAAATGTAAGTAACCAAGCGGTACGCTGTGGGTGATTGGTGTATTCTGCAAATTGGCGTAACTTCTGAAAATGATTAACTTTGCCGAACAAACCAATCATTCACAACTTATCGTTTCTGAATTAAATAAAACAATCTCTTGGTTACTTAATTTTGTCTATGAACAACTCTCTGAATATTTTTGGAACAGGACTGAAATTCAAAAACCTCAATATAAACAAAACTTCAGGTTATTTATAGTTCGTCGTCAAAATTTTAGCCAATTTGGACTGGCAGAAGCTAAGATATAGAGCCCCCAAGCATTTTGTATGGAAAAACGGCATTTTATTACTAACTTTTGTCACTGACTGTATCTCGCAAAGATTTTGTGTCGAAAGCCAAAACGTAAGATGACGAAAAGGTGGAAGCACCACTACAATGAATATCTGAATAGAACTCTCTCTGAAAGTTTGCCTAATTGAGGCAACATTGAGCAATGTGCAGAATTGCATTGAGTGCTCGGAGTTGTACTTAAAACTCTGATTTGTTTTTACCTCGTTGAGGACTTCGCGCCTGTAATGTGTAACATTTCACCAGGAGATATGGCAGATATTAACCATTCTGGCAGAGGAAGCAAATCACGATCAACGGTGGTAGAAAAAAAAATGCAGGCTTGCTCATGGATCAAGTCGGACACGCGGCGATACAGAAAGTTCGTCGCTTTTAGGGTCGAAGAGATAATGAGCCTCTCATGTGTCGACTGATAGCGATGGGTTTTAAGGGGGCAGGATCCGTCATTGATTTCGGAATTTTCAAAAGCAGTTTTTTTCGTTTCAAACCGATAAACCTTTCCTTTCAGCACATCAAGCGTAGTCTCTCCTTTCTTTCGTGCTACTTGTGCATCGCGTGTCATGAATCGGAGCCTCGCCTCACCGTAATGAGCTGGTCTTTCAATCAGTAGTCTCTAACTTTTGGGAACTGATTAACTCAAATGAACGACGTAGTGGCCCGTATAGTTTCTCTGTGCATGCATTACTATAGCAAAAAGAGTTAAAATTCAAATTAAAAACATTTTCATTGATTTCCATTGACTGTTCAACGAGAAGCTTGTGACTATCGATGCGGCTTCATAATTCATATAACGGAGGGAATTAGAACTAAGTTGGAGATGATGATCACTCCAAATACTAGCGACTTTGCGGTGGGATGATGACGTTTGATCACGAATTAATTAAAATGAAACGAAATTCTTACTCTATCATTTCACCTTTCTTGTTCGTTGCTCTCAATCGGACAACTCAACGAACCCTGGTCAACGGATTATATAAGAAGGTTGTCATAAGGTTCATAGCTCGAAGGCCCCGTTGGAAATCTACTCGGACAATGGAGCAAACTTCGTCGGAGCACGTCGAGAGCTGCAAGAGGAAATCAAGAGAATCCATACGGAGTTCTGCAGTGCTTTCACAAATGTTCAAACCCGGAGGCGGTTGAATCCTCCTGCAGCTCATCATATGGGGGTTTGGTAGGAAAGGATGGTTCGTTCTGTGAAATCAGCATTAGGATCCGTTTCAGTACAAAGAAAGCTAGACGATGAGTCGTTTGCTACGGTGCTAGCTGAAGCGGAAAGTATAGTCAATTCCCGTCCATTAACTTTCATCCCTTTGGAAGCCGCGGACCAAGAATCTTAAACCCGGAATCACTGCTGTGTTCAAGTGCCGTAGGTGAATCAGAAAAGTTTCCAATGGATGCAGGGATGGCTCTACGAAGCAGTTGGAACTTGGTGAAAAATACACTGGACATTTTCTGGCAACGATAGTGGATAGAGTACTTGGGGATTTTTTTTTTATTTCCGTACAAAGTGGGTCGAAGGGTCTCAGATTTTCATGAAACTTTTTCCACAGGGAGTCCTATACATGAATAAAAAAAATTGAGAAAAATTCAGGGTCGCTTATTTTCCCGGACAATTCAGTTGGATTTTTTTTGTTTTCCTCTGACACTGCTTATTTTGAAAAATCATAACTCAAGAACGAAGCATCGTAGAAACAAAGTTTTTTATGAAAATGAAAGCAAATTTCTCAGAAATAAAAAAAAAATATTAACTGGAATGAGTTTTCCACAAAAATTTCCACCGTTGAGAAAATTCGTAAAGAAAGGTCGGAAAAACTATGCTCCAACTTGTGAAAAATTATCAAAAAAGAAATTTTTTGAGAAGATAATTTCATAAGCTTTAATTGCTGAAATTTTTGAAACGTACTTTTTTTTCGTTTTTGAGTTATGGCCAATTTTGTGGAAAATGACCATATAAGCCTATAAGAGGTAGGGTAATGACCGTATTTTGGACTCTTTGAGGAAGTGATTGATAGGTTTAATTGTACCAATCAATTATTTACACAGCGAAACCAGGTCAACGAACATGCCAAAATGTAGAGAAAAGCTTTCTCCGTGATATGGAAATGCTCATACGGTCCTGTATAGTCCAAAATACGTTAAAAGTAGTTCAATTATGAAGCACTGTTTCTTACTATTTTGGACACCCCAATACATTTTGGACCCTTGAATTTTACATTTTGGATTCCCGGCGTTTTCATTTAATTGAAGACTAAGTCAAAGAAACTGTTGGTGTAACACGCTCGTGTATACTCTGATCAACCGAAAAATGGAACAATGGCAGTTTAAAAAGTTGTAATAATTGCCTTTAGTGGTCTTTAGTAGAGTAGTGAACTAAGAAGCAAAAAAAATCTTATGCTTGCCGAGGACCTGGGATCGAATCCCATCCCCGAGATAGTCACAAAAAAAATCAGTGACGACTTCCTTCGGAAGGGAAGTAAAGCCGTTGGTCCCGAGATGAACTAGCCCAGGGCTAAAAATCTCGTTAATAAAGATAGAAAAAAAAAATCTTATGCTTACATGGCACGTAAACTTTTAGGATTGTCATGTAAAACAAGTTATAACTAAATATTTAACGATGTGTAATAATCCCTATTCTCGTTTACGTTCGAATGCTTTTTCTATCGAAACCCGTTTTGCATTCTCTTTAACGCCAGCAAAAGCAAATGGGCAATGAATTCGAACGAATAGGATTCGATTGAAAGTTGGATCCGCAGTAAGGGTGAATGTGAACAGCCTCATTGCATTCAGGAATGCTTGCAATCTTGAGTGAAACTGAAACATTTCATGATATTGCATCCAACATTCGCCAATATTGCATGCTTTCTTGCATCTTGAAAGTGAAATTGCAAACAAGAATGTTCGGTTTACACGATTTTCTGCTGAATATTCTGTCAAAAATATTGCATATGAATTATGATTGAATTATCAGCGTCAAATCATGGATTTTGCTAGAAATGGCTTTACAGGATTGAAGCTAAATTTACGTTATGTGTAAATCTAAGATTTTTTGGTGTGCACTATAAGGCCATAAGGCCACGTTCAGGACCGTTGAAAGAGATTGACCTTAAAGCTGGGATGGTCACTTTGCACGAATGCCGAGAGAGCGTCTACACAGCAAAACAATCTTAAATTTACATGGCACGTTAACTTTAATGCTTGTCATGTAAAACGAATAACAACAGAATATTCAACGATAAATAATGTATACTGTTTCATTGCATTCAGGAATGCTTGCAATCTTGAGTGAAACTGAAACATTTCACGATCTTGCACCCAATATTCGCCAATATTGCATGCTTGCTTGCATCTTGAAGCCGAAATAGCAAACGAGAATGTTCGGTTTACACGATTTTACGCTGAACAATGTGTCAAAAATAATGCTCATGTATGGATTGACGGCTCGGTCATTCCATGTGCATTATTTATGATTAAATATTCAGCGTAAACTCATGTAAAACGAGTAGTTTCGCTTGCAACATTCTTTGAGAGAAAACGATTGACGCATAATTTTTAGGATTTTGTTAGCAATGTTGGATAAAATAGCTGTGTTTCTAGGATGTACAATACATTACAAATGGCTTTACATTATTGAAGCTAACATTACGTTACGTGTGAATCTAAGAATTTTTTGGTGTGTAGCAAAAAATCAATTAACCAGAGAACCCTGACGGGAAAGTTGAGGAAAACATTAGGGCACTTCATGTTCAGAATGACTGGAAGCAATTCGCTCAGGACCAAGCCCAGCGCAGAAACATCATCAATTTGGTGAACATTATTAGTTTTAAGGATATCAGAATAAGTTCCTCAGAGATATTCCCAAACAATTTGGACAGTTACTGTCCTGAATAATAATTTTGAGAAATCTTTGGGAATTTCTGTCGGCATCTTTACATATTCGACGGAATATATACATGATTTCTTAAATAAGACGCGGTTGGTGGTCTAATGGCTACCGCTTCTGGCTTCATAAACAGAAGGTCATGGGTTTAAACCCAGGCCCGTCTCTTTCCTTGTACTTAATTGTAGTAGTATATTTAACTTGCTTCTATCTTCCACTTTTAATCTATCATAGTTGAGCTACTCGTTCATAGCCGTTGCTAGAACCAGAGATGGTCAAAAAAACAGCCTCTCTACAGTTCCAATCTTCCATCTTTATAGCACGTCATTGCTTATGTCTAATACATAGGCAGTCTGTTTACCAAACAGCAAGCCAAATACCAACCCTTCACCTTCCTGCATGAACTGGCGTAGATACAGGTGTATATCCGGTCAACTGTGGGTCAGTTTTAAATGCACAATCAACTCCTCCCCTTTTCCCTCATTGGTCTGCATTCTGACGTGGGCGCCATTGTTGCCTACAAATAGAAGATCTCCAGCACTTATATACAGAGGGTGTCTGTTAGTCCCAAGCAGTCATCTGGTTGAATTCTCGTGTAGGTGCAGCTACCGGTGATACTGGAGCAGCAACTAGGTCTACAGGTGAATATATGCAGGATATCTTGAATAATTTATTGGGGATTCATGAGAAAAATATCAGAAAATAGAGAAATGCTTGGGCATTTCGAATTTCTAGACGGTTAATGAAAACAGATTTTCATGATAAATGTAAGAGGCATCCTTGAAAGAATTATGGACCCACTTGTGCCCATAAAAGGAATGTTTACAAATTTGACGTTTTCTATTATGGACCTTCCATTTGATTCCTATGTTATTCGGCTCGCTGCCGATGTGCCTATAATGGACCCACCTGGAATTGCCACTTATGGACCCTTTTGTTGGAGAATTCTAACATTAACATGAATCGAATCTCCACTCCACATCTGTCACCTCTAGGGCTGGGCTTAAGAGCAGCATACCGAAAGTCCACCCACCCAAATATACTGAATGAAGTTCCAATATACATATGTATTATAATGCTGGATAATTCCCTTCAATTGTTTATTGATTTAGTTTGAGTGTTATTGGATTCCTATTCAGCCTTGGAATCTTTTCGTCTGAATTCTAGCTTGTTTCTTGACAAATACATATTTAATTCAGATTACCGAATCCGGGATTTTTTGTTTATATTAGACCGGTCGTGTAAGTTCGGTAGTAAGTTAAGTAAACCCAGTATGCTTGGAGAAAGGTAATCTGAATTAAGTGTGCATATAAATTTAGTATGTTTTCCCAATGCACTTAAATTTTCTAAACCTGAAATTTAATAACCAACCCTTATCGTTTTTTCCACAAAAACATTCTTTCCATGTAAGCATTCAACCTCTTTCTCGTGGTCAAAAATTTACCATTTGACCAAGCACCCACTAGTCTAGGAAACTCATCCACAAAAAAAAACAAAAATAGCTTAAAAACCATTCCACGTATTCCATATTGCTCTGAAACACCTTCCGAAAAGCATCCCGCCGCCCACACCACGCACCTTCGGCATCCCGAGGATTACTCGTGGCGAGAATAATCCCGCTGCTCATTCGTGTTGCTTCTGCCCGAACTGCTTTCCCTCGCACCGTGAGCTGTTTTCACTAACCTTCAACAATTACAGTTAAAACTTAAATGGTATTGCTATAATTTTCATGGAATTATTATCACTTTCGGACCCCCTCTCTCGCTCTGTCCTGTCGAATGTAACTGAAACCCACCACCAGCCAAATACTCAACAAAAACGGCAAACAAAGTTCCCTTTTCGGGAAAACCGAAAGGGTAGAGATTGCATTGCACAAACGTGTGAATGGGTGAATTGAGTTTGGATGCCGAAAATAGCTGGTAGCTTCGAAATGTTGTGCCCCTCTCGGAATACCAAACAGGTATCATCAGTGAAGCAACAATACCTGGTCTACCAACCAGGATAGAAAAAAAAGTTTTTCACTTACTCTTTCACCACCCGGATAAGAGTTGAGCCGAGCTGCCACATTGAAGCCGGGTATGGGATTGAGTGTATGGTTTCATTTTCGGCAGCGATGGGTGTCTGATGGTCATGGGCGTAGCCAGGGTTTTCTTGATGTATAAAAGCGTTGGATTTTAGAAGGATTTAATATAGCATCTGCAAGGAAGATAGTATCAGCACTTTTCACAGAAATAGCTCCTGATTTTTTTTAGATAATTTTTCAAGTATTCATTCGAAGAATTCGATGGAAATTTTCCAGGAAAATATCTCAGGATTTTTATAGGGATTCCTCCAGGATTTCTTTAAATTATTTATCCAGGTTACTTGCACTATTTAACGATGAGGAATTACTATACAATAAAGATCAAAATGTTCCTATCTACGTAATAAAGGCGAAAAATGACATAAGTATTGAGAAGCACTATCGAGTTAGGGAAAGTTGACTATAGTTCAATAGTCAACTTTCCCTAACTCGATAATGAAGGGATCATCGAGTAAGGGAGTTATCGACATACAGAACACATACTTTTCAAAAGGAAAAATGCTAAGGTTGTACCAATTTTAAAACCAGACAAAAATCCTGCAGAAGCTTCTAGCTATCGTCCAATCAGTTTGCTTTCCTCCATCAGTAAACTTTTTTAAAAGGTCATTTTGAACAGAATGATGGTCCACATCAACGAAAATTAATTTTTGCCAATGAACATTTAAAAAAAATTAAAAAACTTTAATTTTCCAACATACATTGTTAGAATAATTCAATATTATCTGTTAAATCGCACACTTCAGGTTAATTATCAGAACTCCAGATCTGAATGACTTCCTGTAAGGGCTGGTGTTCCTCAAGGCAGCATTTTGGGACCAATATTATACAATATTTTCACATCTGACTTACCTGAGTTACCTCAGGGATGTCAAAAATCCTTGTTTGCGGATGACACAGGTCTCTCCGCCAAATGACGAAGCCTGCGTGTCATCTGTAGTAGATTGCAAAAAAGCTTGGATATTTTTTCTTCATACTTGCAAAAATGGAAGATTTCAACTAATTATATACCTACATACATAAACCAAAAGCTCTTTATTTGAAACCTTCAAGTAGACATATTGTCACGATGAGACGAGTGCCAATATATTGGTCAGATGAAGTTAAGTATCTAGGGCTCATGCTAGATAACAATTTAACTTTCTAAAATCACATTGTGGGCATTCAAGCCAAATGTAACAAAAAAAAATGTCTCTATCTCCTTATTAATAGAAAATCAAAACTTTGTCTTGATATTCAAACAAATCTTCAGGACAGTCATGTTGTATACTGTACCAATATGGACTAGCTGCTGTAATACCAGAAAGAAAGCTCTGCAGAGAATTCAAAATAAAATTTTGAAAATGATTCTGAAGCTTCCTCCCTGGTATACTGCCCATAAACGCATAATTGTCCCATGTGAATAGGAAATCTAGCAAACATGGGACTGACATGCGTTTATGGGCAGTATAGTACCAATGAGTTACATAGAATATCCAATGTTGAAACATTGGAACAAATGTCAAATCAAATAATTTATAATTTCAGGTAAAAATCGTTACAATCTTCTATTGCCACGATTAATGCGTTGTATATTTAGGTTAAGTAAATTGTAAACGTGTTTTTTTTCTCTTATAAGCAAGTGAAATCAACTCACCTCACTACTATGGTAAACAAAATGTAATATGTTGTAAGCAAAATGTTAATAAAATCTTAAATTTGTTTTACCAAATTAGGATGATAGTGAGCTTGAGCTTGAGCTTGATTGGCCGCCCGTGGATGCACTCCAGTATCGCCAGATCAGCTGCACTTACACAAGGAACCAACCGAATGACTGCTTGGGAATAACAGGCATCCTCAGTGTATAAGTGCTGGTGATCTTCTATTTTTAGGCAACAATGGCACCTGCCACGTCAGAATGCAGACCAATGAGGGGAAGGGGGAGGAATTGATGATGCATTGAACTGGCTCCCACGTAGACCGTATATACCACTGCATCCACGCCAGTTCATGCGGGAGTGTATGGATTGGGGGAAAGGCATGGCAGAGAGGTTTGCTTTTGTGGTTAGCAGACTGCCTATGTATCAGGCGTAAGAAAGGCGTGCGCGTGGAAGTAGGAAGCGTTAGGGAAACGGTTTCTTGTCCGTCTCTGGTTCTAGCGTTTGCTATGAACGAATAGTTTGAGTGTGATATATTTAGAATGGAAGATAGAAGCAAGTGAGAGATATACAACTACAAAGTACGAGGAAAGGGACGGGCCTGGGATTGATCCCATGATCTTCTGCATATGAAGCAGAAGCGGTAGCCATCAGACCACCAACCCCGTCATTTTACCAAATTAGGATGATAGTATTGTCTAATAACACAGAACACCAAGATTTAAGAAAATGAATGTAATATTTGGAATGATACTAATAAAGAAATTTACATAAAGAAAAAAAAAAAAGGAACACATATTTTTCATATTGAGTTAGGGAAGTAACTTGCATAAGAAACATAATCAGATACCATCTAGTTAGGGAACATCGAATTAGAAAGGTACCAACTTACGAGGGAGTCAAAGTATAGGGGAACTGGGTGTAAAATGCGCCGTTGGGGTAAAACGCGTCACCCTTGTTTTGAACAAACGACGTGCTTTGGGACGCTGTTTTCCACTCGAGATAATGGAAAATGTATTAAAATGCTTCTCTAGATATATTTTTAAGTGTTTTCCTGGCATAAATCGTGAAAAACTCGAAAAAAACGTTTTTCGTTGTTTTCGTTGTAATTTTGTGTTATTTTCTAGGCCATTTTTCAGGCCGATAAACAACAAAACTTTTGAAACTATCACCGAGAATCGACTTGTGCACTCCCATAGTTTGTATTGCATGCGAAAAAAGAGTTGAATTCAACCTTAAAAAGCGTATTTAAGGACTTAAACTTTAATCAACTCGTGGGTCAAAACGGCCACACCTAATTCATAACACCAAAACAGCCGTTTGAATTCAAATTCCAGCAAACGTAATGGCACGCTGTAGTTACGTGCCAATTCGAACCTTACAAATGCACATTTTTCGAATCAGCATGTATAGTATAATCGAACAATAACATCTGATCAAACGCTCTAATATATGCAACGTATTTGCAAGCATGATTGCGGATGCGTGCGCGCGAACGACCTCGATAAAAGCGCGGTCCATCCAATCATGTAGGGTAACTGGGGGTAAAACGCGCCCTCTACGGAAAGAAGCGTTTTTAGCTATGAAGAACATTATTATAAGCCTTTTCTTATTCATTATCTCATAGACAAACATGTTTTCTATCAAATAGTAGAAACAGCCATCCATTTCCTTTTTTCTGGAGTTAAGGAATCAATTTTGATAAAATGCTTGCTTATCTGCATTTTTATTTTTTGCGGGGTAAAACGCGCCCCCTGATCTCGGCGTTAATCGTTCGCCGCGCACACATGCGCAATCATGCTTGCAAATACGTTGCATACATAAGGGCGTTTGATCAGATGTTATTGTTCGATTATAGTATACATGCTGAATCGAAAAATGTGCATTTGTTAGGTTCAAATTGGCACGTAACTACAGCTTGGCATTACGTTTGCTGGAATTTGAATTCAAACGGCTGTTTTGGTGTTATGAAATAGGAGTGGCCGTTTTGCCCCCGGAAAGTCGCCATACACGATAAAAGAAGGAATTATTCAGAAAACTGTAAATTAAAAGTAATTCAATAGAAAACAGCTTTAAAAAAGAAGAAAAGTAATTATATACACACTTAAACGGAAAGGAGTAAATCGTCGTAAGCACTCATTGTTCGGATTTAGATTACCCTATCGAAAATGTATTCTCAAAGCAGTACTAGTTTGTTTACGCAACAGGTTGTAACTACATTTGATCATCAGGACGAAACAAGGTTTACACACTTAAATTATTTCACCGACCTCAGTGAAATTTTTCGCCGAGAATTCAACAGCTTATATCTCGGTAATAATTTGAAAAAAAAACTTTTACCGAGATCTCGGTAAACGTTTACCGAATCTCGGTGACGTTCGCCGAGATCTCGGCAAAAAAATTGGATTGCCGAAATCTCGGTAAATAGGTACCGAGATTCGGCATTGAAAATTACCGAATTCTCAGCTGTTGGATTCTCGGCGAAAAATTTCACTGAGGTCGGTGAAATAATTTAAGTGTGTAAACCTTGTTTCGTCCTGATGATCAAATGTAGTTTCAACCTGTTGCGTAAACAAACTAGTACTGCTTTGAGAATACATTTTCGATAGGGTAATCTAAATCCGAACAATGAGTGCTTACGACGATTTACTCCTTTCGACATTTTGTAATTCGACGTTCTGGCATTCAACGTTTTGTCACTAAACTGCCGTTCTGCGGATATTTATCTTGCGGACTATAAGATTTACATAGAACATGGGACAAGTATTGATATAATTGATCTCTTTCTGTGGAATTTCTTTTCAAATTTACAATGAAATTAAGTTTTGGTTTATGAGAAATATGCACTTCAACAGAAAAATAAACGCCTTTCTCAATGCGTGGGAAATTTCTTGCAAGAAATGCTCAAGAAAAGCATTTTTCATCGATCGCAGTACGCAGTTGAAAAGAAATGTCAATTCCAATGGAGCTCACTGTAGAAAATTTATTGACCATTTCTTTACGTAAAAATTTTTACTTTTCTTGAAAGCGGAAGTGCATACCTAGCTTTATTGATAAATCATTGATATTCCCACAAATAATAAAAATATTTCTAAGAAGATCTCCTGTAGTTTTGACATAACGAATTCCTCCATAAACTCGTCTGAGCAATTCTCGTTAAAATTCCAATTTTCTGTCAAAAGAGCCTATTTTATTATACATCTTAGGTGATATGTGTCATATTTTCCTTGGAATACATAACAAACTAAGTGGCATAGTATAAAGGAAAGAAGCAGCTTTCCATTTTAAGTTTGTCCGCCATCTTGAATTTCGTCAAAAAAATAGTTTTTTCGCCTTCAGAGCATCGCTCGTTTTAAATTCCAAGATCATCGTTGGTAAACGAGTCGAGTAAAGGAAAGAAGTATTCTTGAGAGTGAAAAAATCCAGCAGCCATCTTGATTTTCGACGCTATCTTGTTTTTTTTTTTCAAATAGTAGAATGAGGAGGAAGTTTCTTGAAAAATTTCTTCTATAGTTACTTCCGAAAAAGAAATACTGTGATTTGTGGAATTCGAGAAGTAATAGTTGCTCTGGATAACGTAAATTAAGTGTTTGATTGTGTTCATAGAGGCGTTTATGGCAAAAATATAGTAAAATCTAAAAGAGGCAATTTCTGAAAAAATGCGGATTGGATTCGGTAGAAATCTATGCGCAATTAAAAAAAGATTGTTATAATTCCTAGCAAAAATCAAAGTACATTTGGAGAAATAAAAAAGTACCTCCTTTTGATTCAATTACCTGATTATATACCGAAGGCAGTGATGCATTTGAACGCGTTCCAGTTCAATTTTTGAAACGGAGTGATCAAGTAGGCTTGTTGATTGTTCAGTTCAAAAATTTGAACTCTAGTGAGCAAAAATTTGAACGCAGATTGATCTGACATATTTTACCGCATTTTACCTGGCCCAAGTAGTTTATATGGTGATCAAAGCAAAGCATAATGTATTTATTTATGATTGAATTGATTTTATTATTGAACCAAGAAATATTTTCAAAGTGAATACCTAAATCTATGCTTCAATTACCATTGTAGTGCATTGCGATCTGAACTGGGCGTTTGAGAGCAGCGGTAGGCTCCGGCTTGCGAGTTCACTGTCTACTGCGTTCTCGTGCAAAATTTGAACTTGCTCCGTTCAATTTCAAATTGAAAAGCGCTTTTAAGAGCTCTTAGGGAACAATTCTTAAAAAACATTTTTGAAAAAATCTCCAATGAAATTTCAAAAAATAGTCAGCAGAAATTCAAGCGTGTGCTAGAATAAGGATGTTGGTCGCATGATCGATTTCTTTTCATCGATCCTGTCTTCTGAAAATAAAGTTACGCCTTTATTCTAGCATACGCTTGAATTGTAAGCAGGCTTTTTTTGCTCTTCTTGATCTGATAGATGAAGCAAACTCATTCGCTCACAACTATTGTGAGTCAGCATTCGATGTTACTGTCACTGAATAATACGTGACTGAGAGAGTGGAGAGAAATGTTGGCTTTAGCGAAATGCACTTGTTCCATTTGACAGCTCTTGCTTACTGCGATGCTCTGCAAACACCTAATTATTACTATCTTCTTTGATCTTTTGGGTAAAAAGTTGCAAAGAAGCAACGAAGAGCTTGTCTGGAAATGCTCTTCTTCGAAACGAGAAATGGAAAAAATACTCTCCTCCGAACTGAGAAAGGGGCAAAATCTCTTTCTCTTTGAAGCGCTGACGATGTCAAACAAAACTGTGGGAAGAAAAATAAGCAAAGACAAACACGTGTAAACTCTTCATTCCGCAGAGTACGTACGCTCAATTATGTGTATGAGTAAAAATGTTTCTCTTTTGTAGTTGATCATCAAAAGGGGGAGATAAAGAAGACTAAGTCAAGAGCAAAGAAGAAGCTTGAATCCTATAGTTTATGTACTACTTAAGGTGAATTGAAAACAAACCTTAAAATTTCAAGTGCATATATCAGAAGAAGCAGATAACTATTCATGCTTAAAATGTTTCCGCCCAGCTGAAACTATCAAAATTTTAACTTGATGTGTTACTTAGTTAAGATCATTTTTTATAACAATGGTTGTTATAAATTAGATGTTGTTAAAATAACTATGATTTTGCACTACAAGATTTTTCACTACCCGATTCATATCAAGATTGTAACATATTTTGTTACAAATACCATTTTGGGTAAAAATTTCTCTAGAAAAATCCTTGAAGAATTCTTCAATGGGTTTAATTGTAATATAACTAGTAAATCTGACAATATTATTTTCAGAATTTCATAACAGATTTTTCCTAGCTTCCTCATAAGATATGTAAATAAACCCTTCAAATAATTTCTGATGCGATTTTTTTTTCAGAAGCCTGATTGCTTGGTAAACTTCATAGTTTTTCCAAGAAATCTATCATGTATGATTCTGTAAATGTGAGTGCTGGAGACATTTTTGTTTGAACAACTTGAACACAAGATACCCAAGATTAATTTCCGTGGCTGTTTTTTTATGTGCCCCTCCCTGGCTACGCCCATGCCGCTACTCGTTTGCTTTAATTGAATATTTTTAAAGTGGTGTTACAGGGCTTAACCCATTCTGCTATTAACATCGTTTCAAAAACGAAACTCGGTACCCATGCGACATGGCTGGCATGTGGATCGTTTTGCCATGACTGTGTATTTGCAAATGGTTTGTAATACTGTTTAGACTAGCTCCGACATATCGATTGCAGGAAAACTTCGCCTCAAAGGCTCACCCATCTACGGTGCAGTCTAGAGGGGAGGCCGATTTCCGACAGAGAGAGCCCGAAAGCGAAAGGGATTAGCGCAAATTAATTTACAAACTGACATCACACTCGACTAGCTTTCAATACTATAACTCGGTAATCGGGAGCGGCTTGTTGTAGTAGACATTATCCTGCTGCATGTACGCCGGGTAGCCATTGAGAATCGGTTGTACCTGGTTGCTGTACAAATTGCTCTGCCGGATCACGTAATCATCCTCGGTGATGGCCTTCTCGTAGTCCACGCTGTTGATATTGGTTCTAGGAATGGTACCGACCCCACTGCCGCTCGTTCCACCGTGAGTTTTGTTCTTGCACCCGTTGTGCACGTACTCTCGAAGGAGACCCCGGAAGCGGTAGAAGGTGAGGGCTATTGCTGTTACGATGGCCACCGCCAGCACCAGCACCGATATCAGATTCTTGTTCTTGTCCAAAATGTACTCGCACTCCCACTGGTCGGGCAGATGGTGCGGGCAGCCGGTTGCGTTGTAGCTAATCCTGCTGGACGTTTGCAACCGGTGCAACAACTTAGAATAGTAGCAATCACAATTTATCGGATTATCCGAAATGTCCAGCGTACGCAAACTGTTCCAGGAAAACATGTTCTCATCCAACCGCTCGAAGCCGTTATTCCGCAAGCTCAAATGCTTCAGAAATAGTAATCCGGCAAAGGTTGCCTCCTCCAGGTCGTGCAGCGCCTTATTCGATTCGATTGCAATGCTTTCTAGGTTTGTGTTAGTATGAAATGCTGCTTTCTCGATTTTCCTCAAGTACAATGAGCCTCGCAGCTCAAATCGTTTCAAGTTTGATAATCCTCTAAATGAGTTTGCCGACACAGTCTCGAAGTAGTTCTGTCCAATCGATAACTCCTCCAACCGCTTCAACACCATCAACGCTTTCGATGGAATCCTTTCGAATCGATTATCCGCAAGATTAAGACTTTTAAGATTTTCAATTCCTGCAAACGTCTCGGCACTAACATTGCTCAACAGAGAACTTCTCACATCCAGTAGTGTCAATTCTGAAAGCACTTGAAATGCTCCATCTCGCAGTGCCTTCAACGAGTTCGTACCAATGTACAGTTCCGCCAACTTATTCACCGGTTCAAAAGTTTCTTCCGAAGGTATCACTTCCAACCGATTGTCATCAAGGTATAAAATTTTCAAATCCATCAATCCCAGAAGCGCTTTTGCTGACAGTCCAACGGTGCTAATCCTGTTTTGTCCTAAATTCAGCTCTTCCAGATTCACCAGCGGAGTGAAGGTCATCGGTTCGATTTGATCGATCAGGTTCCCCCTCAAATTCAGCACCAACAGATCGCCCAATCCCACAAATGTCCTATTCGACACCACGCTGATCTTATTGTGGTTCAAGTGCAGCTGTTGAAGCTTATTCTGCCGCGCGAATGTCCTATCCGGAATGTTGAACAGATAGTTATAGCTCAAATCCAGCAGCGTTAGTTCCGAATAGAACTGCATCGACGAGTCGATGATGCGGATTTTGTTGTTCCGGATCACCAACCGTTGGATGGAAGGGTTCAGCGCGATTGGGACCACGTCCAGGTGGCCTTCCTCGCAGTTGACGTCCAGCTTTTCGTCGTCGCAGTGACATCGGTGGGGACAGTGCAGGAGACTGGACGATAGATCTGGCACGATCAGCGCCAGGATGAAGAGCCACGACATGATGAGCGTCATTTTTGCGGGGATGATCTGAAATGGGGGAGAAGAAATTGAAATGAGTGAGTGAAATTGGAATTTTTTAATTTGCAAGATTATAAAACTATAATAATTTAAAGATGACAAGATTATAATATTCAATAACACTGCGGAACACGGTCATAGCACGTCTAGATTTTGAGATACTGGACGTTGAAAATGCTAAATTTTACTATTTCAGCCAACTTGCATGCAAGTTTGTCAGTTTGTAAGGTAATTTATTTGCTTAATATGTCTCATAACTCATACTTCATGTGTATAACATTACTTATCAACAAAGTTCATAATATTTTTATTCCCAAAAGTTATTTTTTGATAGTTTGGAAAAGTATTGTATTTTTCCATATAAATGAAACGAAGAGTTTTATATGGAGACTGTTGAGTATGTTGAAAAATCGATGTAATCGAAATTTTATCGTGCAATTTCAACCTAATTATATATGAATTGAAAATTAAAGGCAGATTTTGCATGCTTGATAGATTACATCACGAAAAATTTTGATAAATCATAGTTTAAATTTCATGTAAACATCAATTAAACCAGTGTTTTTAACAACTGTGGCGACCTGAAGCTAAAAATCCTGACGTGCTGGAACATTTCTGAGAACGGCATTAAATTTAGCAACCCCAAATCTACTAGAGACACATAATTTGATCATTTAGACACGCAAAAATGTCATTTTTGTTGCGCTGTGTAATTAGTTACAATGCATTTTAAGTGTCGTGCCTCTGTATAGTAGTGGGCCGCATGTACGCATTGGTTATCTTTCATTTTGTAGGTCTGAATCTCGGCTTCTAACAGTCAGATTGACCTGAAATTTTCACCTCAGCTCATGATAACATGAATTTAGCTGAACAAATAATTTGAAATATATCATAACGCATACCTTTAAATTGTTGAAATTCCCCCATTTTGTAGAAAATGGGATAAATTTATTTTGAAAATATTTTGATAATAATTATTTTGAATGACAAATGTTATTCTTCTTCTTCTTTCTGGCGTTACGTCCCAGCTGGGACAAAGCCTGCTTCTCAGATTACTGTTCTTATGAGCACTTCCACAGTTATTAACTGAGAGCTTTCTTTGCCGATTGACCATTTTTGCATGCGTATATCGTGTGGCAGGTACGAAGATACTCTATGCCCTGGGAATCGAGAAAATTTCCATTACAGTCACCCCACAGTTATGGATCAGCTAAGGATCATTTTTTAGAACAAAATATGACTACAAATCATGGTGACCTTGTACAAAACAAAATTACTCGCCTGGCAATGCTGAATATAGTTGTTTTCGGGAATACACATAAAAAATCGCTATTATTTACGAAAAAGTGTCGATTTCGATAGAAATTTCAAACGTTGTCCATCCCACAGATGTGGATCAGTGGAACAGGAGGGTCCTTATTATGGATCAAATCGACTCATATTATGGATCAGAACACTATAAAAGCAATTTATCTGTGAAGCAAACGAATGGTGTGTTAGTGAAAGTATACGTTTCGGCGTTTCTTTCGAAATCGTCTTATCGTTGATTCATAACTGTGGTACGGGTTTCAATGCCCCACAGTAATGAATCAACGATTCTATGAATACGGATAACATTTTATTTCATACGGACGAATAAAATATGCTAGAAGATGTTATGGTTGATTGCAATGCTGTACAGATTTATGGACCACGTAGATAAAATGTGTTCTGGTTAATTGTAACTCTATTTGATGAGATATTCTCCGTTTAAGCCAACTTTGATCCATATCTGTGTGCTATCCATAACTGTGGGGTGACTGTACGAAAAGATCCTAGACCAGCGGGATTCGAACCCACGGCCCTCAGCATGGTCATGCTGAATAGCTGCGCGTTTACCGCTACGGCTATCTGGGCTCCTGTTATTCTACAAAAATCAAATTGAATAACTACAGTATTGGACAAAACATTTGCAACTTTTTCGATTTTCCACACAAAATGATCAACTTTGGTAAGCTAAATCTCAGTTATTTATGAACCGATTTGAATGAAATTTTGGCAAAACATCAGACATAGCTTGGGTTTTAACACATATTTTTGAATGATTTTTCTAATCACAAGTTCAAAAGCAAAAACAGTTGGACCAAAGTGAATATTTTGATGATTTTTTATGAATGACATTACTAAACATATTGAAGGAATCAGTGGCGCAACCAAGGGGGGTTTTGGGGGTCAAAACCCCCCCCAGAGCCGAAAAAATATAAGGCTTATCTTGTATATTTCTGTAGTGCATAAACATTCTACAATTATGGATCAGTAATTTAGGCTCGTATTAACACTCTCAGTTTCAGTGGTTTTATCAGTAACATTCTTATTCTATGGTTTCTTTAAAGTCTTAGACCCCTGAAGAGGTTAATAGTTAACAAACACATTTGCAAACTTGTACTATAATATAGTACTGAACAAAATATAGTACAAGTTGGTTGTTTTATCAAAACAAAATGGTCGAGTTTGGAGGATTGGATCTCGGCTTCTAGTACTTGGATTGACTTAAAATTTACATCCTAACTTGGAAATACATAGGTTAGCCGGAAATTCGCAACTTTAAAAAATCAATCTTTTGAGTAATAATAAATCTTCAAATTTAACAAAAACACAAAAATAAAACTGTTCATTCCACTATTTTGCGAAATTGATCAATAATTCAAACTTGTTTTTAGAACTATATTATTTAGTAAAAATTTTGTATTCAAATAAAATCAAAGTGAAAGTTAAGACAATTTTTCACACGATGCGAAACATACGATGACAAAGAAGTTTGTGTTTGAAATATCATGAATTTTCTGCTGAGTGAAATTATGTGAAGTGAGTGAAAGATTATTCATGAATTTCCGTGCAAATTACAAAAAGCCCACTTGAAGCCAAGACCCAGGTCTCCAAGTTTGATCTTTTAATATGAAAAGCGACCCGTGGGCAATTTATTTTGTTCTATGCTGTAAGGCTATAATATTGTTTTGCCTTTTCTGAAAACTTAACTGAAGTATTTGTGTCAGAAGTTGGTCATCCATTTAAATATATTGGGAAAAAAGTCCCATCCGCAGCATAAATAATCTTTCAATTTGCTTATTACATTGCAAACTTTCCCGACCTTCAGAGCATATGAATTTCCGGAGAATCGTTTCTTCAGTTTTAAAAAATTACGCAGATAATGTTATCTTCTTCTGCATATCGAATACTGTAACATGGGACGACAACGAATGCTATGGTAAATATTCAACGAACACAGATAAGTAAATGCTGATTGAACATTATCACGCGTTATGTATTTTAATCTTGTTTAATGAGTTTAACCAAGTATGCACATTCAAACTCTTTAAATCATTTTTTTTTATTGAAACATAGGGTGCAGAACCATTTGGGCACTTCCCTGATTCACTTTGGCATGGGGAGTTTTTCTCGGTAGAATTGTCTGAAACTTTGGTGTAAGAAGCGCATCAGTACGATGCATATTGTGGCCAAATATGAGAGCTCTAGCTTTTAAAAAAAAACCCCTGCCGAAGTGAGCCATGGATGGGGTCTGGCTTCTTACTTTCCCAAAAAATATTACCTTCAAGATATCAAAACCCCCCCCAGAACCAAATCCTGGTTGCGCTACTGGAAGGAATAGTTTCATGGCATCTAGCAAAGTTGAATATTCTAACGAGATGAAAATGTTTACTGAAGACAGTTTTTGTGTAGAGCTACCAGATTTTGAGATAAATAGTTTTGAATTTATCGTCGAAAATTGCACTTTATTTAAATCGTTAGTACTTATAAACTCATGATTGTAAAAATCATTCAAAAATATATGACAAAATTAAAGTTATATCTGATGATCTGTGAAAATTTTCATTTGATTCGGTCCATAAATAACTGAGATCTAACTTACCAAAGTTAGTCATTTTGCATGGAAAATCAAAAAAGTTGCAAATGTTTTGTCCAGTACTGTATGTAAAAAGGTATATAATTATTTAACACTTCAGTCGTCGCGCTGTTGTATTTTGTACAACACTGTTGAAAAAACCTCGCTTTTCGTTCACAACAGCAGCGCGTGGTTCTGACGGTGGCAAACCGCGCGACGACTGGAAGAAATTTCTATTGAAAAAACTGTTCGATTTAAAATTCTACCATTTTTATTAGAATTGGAGCTTTGTGATTACTTAAATGTTTATTTATAGAAAGCTGCTTTAACTAAGCAGATTCAGTGACAATTCACGGAAATCATTTCCCGGAATGACTCATTTTCCGGAATGCTCCAAAAATAAACTTTCGTGTATTTTGTTTTTCTTTTTTTGGGGTTAGAATATCAGAACTGAACGGCTTCCAGCCCCTCTTGTATTCATAGCGATGAACGCGCAACTAATCAGCAAGACCAGAGCTAAGTGTTGCGTTTTCCAAATCCGTCGGTAAAGAATCTTAATGGGTTGGGAAATCCTTCTACTTTCGAGAGCACAGAGTTTCTTTGTCATTTGGCGAAGAATATTCTCAGTTTAACACTGTGAAAGTAAAATTTGAACATTTAGCCGAGAAGCTGGCTCTGTTCCTATGATTTTTTTATTTTAAATCTACTTGAATATTTAATGATGCCTTGCTTAACCAGTCCTTAAAATTACCATATGAATAATAATACTTGGTTTAAAGCACTATAATTGAAATTGTGCTCAGTTTCTAAAAAAATATTGCTAATTTTATTCATAAATCAGATTCCTTAAATAGCTTGCATTCTATAGTGCACTAATTTAATGAATGTACTCAAAAAACATCAAATTATGAACCTCAGAATTTTGTTCATAAGATTTCTCTACTGAAGAAATTGACGTTAGGGCGATCGGGTGAAAAACAGGCAAGTCGCAGCTGAGCTGTTACGCCCTATCCTAGGATGATACCAATTAAAACACTATTACTATTGAAGTTCATGCTAATGTCATTCCAAAGGTAGGGAAGGTGATGAGGGGAGTATCACAAGCCTTGCCAAATTGACAAGGGGGGATTTGGTGAAATATGTATAATCCAATGACTCAACAGAATAACCTTATTTTAAAAGAAGGGAAAATTTCTGATGTTCAACAATGCAACCTTTTCGCCGAAAAAGCATGTGCAACCTCCATTAAAAGCACCTCCCATACATCTCTCCCTTTTTCCAATGACTCAATCACTGTGATTTTGAGACAAAATGACACCCTGTAAAATATCTGAAAAATTCATTTTCGACAAATGTCCATTCGACGAAATGTCCATTCGACTAAATGTCATTCAACCAAACGTCATTCGACTAAATGTCTATGTTGATGGATTTGTTTATCACTTTTAAAAATATTATTTGTTCTTATGGCATAACTCGAAAGTACAGCCTATGTATGTAGCGAATTGCTAGAGATGCTAGTATTAGGAAGTCAGCAGAAATTAATAACGCCAAACAATTTTTCGACTGGGCTGTGTCGCAAAAGGTGAAAGACCAATTTAAAAAAGATTGGGAATTTATCTATGCAACTGAAAATGACTATTCAGAGGCTGAAAGGTTTTCTAACCTTGTTCCAATTCCTGGAACAAAAAAAAATATCATTCATTTATACCAAAAGACGAACGAAGCATTTTTGCTAGTGAATTCTCAGATGCACATGAAAACCAAGAAAATACAGCATGCTTTGTTCTTAATAATACAAAGAAACGAAAATCTTCTGGTGTTAGCAACCAAAGACAATCTTCCCGGTTGAAAAAATAGATAGTATTAAGATGAAAATGTAAGTTATATACTGAAAAATTGAATAAATAAAATTAAAAAAAAATAATAATAATCTTATTTGTTCCATAGAAAAGAAAGAATCCCTTTTCAATGTAATGAAAAATTGAGGCAGAAACAGTTTTTTTCAGTTTTTCTTAGCGGTGTAATTTTTCATGAAAAATATCATCCATTCCGACTTATACTTCATTAAAACCAATCCCATATCATTTTTCAAATGTTTTAGAAAATTTGCAATTGCTTTGATAAAAAAATCTGTTTTTCCGATGCTTCGATTGAAATATGGGTTTGCAAAGAAAAGGCTTATATGGTCATTTTCCACAAAATTGGCCATAACTCAAAAACGAAAAAAAAAGTACATTTCAAAAATTTCAGCGATTAAAGCTTATGAAATTACCTTCTCAAAAATATATTTTTGAAAGTTTTCCACTATTTGGAACATAGATTTTCTCAACGGTGAAAAATTTTGTGGAAAACTTTTTCCAGTAAATATTTTTTTATATTCCTGAGAAAATTTGCTTTCATTTTCATAAAAAAAAAACTTTGTTTCTACGATGCTTCTTTCTTGAGTTATGATTTTTTAAAGAAAAGGCTCAAAATGGCACATTTGCACTTTTTTCACAATATTGGCCATAACTCAAAAACGAAAAAAAAGTACATTTCAAAAATTCAGCGATTAATCTTATGAAATTATCTTCTCAAAAATATTTTTTTGAAAATTTTCCTCGAGTTGGTGTTTAGTTTTTCCGGCTTTTCTTTACGAATTTTCTCAACGGTGGAAAATTTTGTGGAAAACTTTTTCCAGTTAATATTTTTTATTATTCCTGAGAAAATTTGCTTTTATTTTCATAAAAAACTTTGTTTCTCTGATGCTTAGTTCTTGAGTTATGATTTTTCAAAGTAAGTAGTGTCAGGGGAAAACAAAAAAAATCCAACTGAGTTTTCCGGGAAAATAGGCGACCCTGAATTTTTCTCAATTTTTTTTTTCATCTATATATTGATGAGTCCTGCCTGTGGAAAAAGTTTCATGAAAATCTGAGACCTTTCGGCCCAAACCCGTATGGAAATAAAAAAAATCCTTATTTATTACTATCAATTCAGCAAAAGCGGTTTAGAATTATTGAAATGGATATCAACTTCGCTCGGTCATCAACTCCTCATAGTCCCTTATATCATGAACCAAAACGTTTAAATTAGATAAGAAACCACTATGACCATCCCAAGTAACAATGAAAGCTGAACAGCAAGAGTATTTGCTGAAAAATGGCTGATTAATGGTGTACAAGGCTGAACACCGTGACAGCTGAACAATAATTTGAAGAAAAGCTCATTAAACACTCTTATTCAGCAGTATACTCAAAGCTGAACATCAAGTTGAACAAGCAATTTTCTGTCTACAATTTTAACTTTTGTTCAGCCATTCTGAATGATATTGATTAAAGGTTATTTAGAGCTTTAATCAAATCAACAGCCATTGTCGAAAAATTGTCCAGCTGTAGGTTGAAAACACTAAATTGATAAATAAAAAACTGTTTCATTGAACTCACCGAACAACAATTTTTTACATCCCGAAGCTAACATGCCCTAAACACACATGGGCCTAGCGTTTGTCGAAAAAGAAAAACACCTGAATTCGGCATCCCTGAGCTTGAGTAACAACAAGATAGAACAATACACTCGCTCACAAAGTTTTCTTTGTCACATTTTCATTTAATTGTATGAAATCGTAATCATTACCAACTTTCATTGACAACAATTAAACAAGAGTACCGTAAAACAGGGTAACTTTGATAGTTTTTTCGAAGAAAATTTGAATATATATGCATGCTGTTTCAAAGATGTACAATTTATATTTTTCAAACAAGTACTGGCATCCTAGCTATCGATTACAGTCGATAGATTGGCAAAAGATTTATTGTGAATGGATGTATAATTTTTCATATAATCGAAAGTTGGTTTTCTGTTTTGGGGTAACTTTGATAATGGAGTATGATTCGAACAAAATTGAATGACTAACGAACATTTGTAGGGCATTGCATACTTCTAGGCGTTTAACGTGAGCGGTTCCACGCGAAATCGTCCATAAAATGCTGATATCTGACATGTACCATTCCGATTTGGATGAAACTGCGCAGATGTATTAAGTATATGAGACGAAAATTATCTCATATAATTGGGGATCGTTTAGAATCGAGAGTAACTTCTGATAAGGGCGTATGTATTTTTGGCACCACCATTTAAAAAAAATTGTACCTCGGAAACCGTTTGTTATAGAGAAATAGTGTCTGAGGAGGGATGGTAGACAATCAAATAGGCTTTGTAAAAAAATACACACTGAAAAAAAAACTTTTATTTTCATGAAAAAATCGAAATTTAACCTTAAAACACAAATTGCAAAAACTAGGTATCTTCGATTTTTTTCAAATTTTTTCTGTAAAATTTCAATGTAAAACCAGATGTTTTAAGCACAGTTTCAACATGGTGCAATCTAAAATAAAAAAGTTTTTCTAAGAGCAACTTTTGGTGCATTTCTGGAAATTCAATTTTTGGCCGTAGAAAAGACGTTTTGATGCTGTAATATGATCCTTCATCCAAAAACAATTCAAAATGCTAATAACAATGATCTTCCTAAAACTAGCCGTTTTCTAGATATTTAGGATTCAATTATATTAATATCATCCCAAGCAGCACAGTTTGTTTCAATTCAAGAATAAAATAATCTCTTGAAACTAATCCAAGTTGTCAATGGTTGAGAATATGACTTTTAATTGCACTGAACAGCAACGCAAAAAGCGCAAGAGGTGGAGTCTGTTTGCAACATATTTCAGTTATATCGAAATTGCTTATTTGTGGCAAAATACTTGAGAAAAAAAATGAAAACAAAAATATGAACGAGAACCAAACTTCCGACCTCAAGATCACCAAACTTCTCCTATACTCACTACTCCACCAGCTCTTCGAACAATTGCTTTGCCAATGTACTATAAAAGCGACCACACGGCCCATGAATCAAAGCTTGTTGCTTTTAACTTTACTGCACCCTTCGGAATACAAGTTCATTACTGTCGAAATTAGACCACGCCTGAAATAATCTTAACTTTTTGCAAAAACTTCCGCGCAACATATGAGAAACACCATTCAAACAAACAAACTGTTGCTAGACCATGTTTTCGTTGTTAGATGATACGTAAGGTGCAACTCAACCATATTGCAACTCGATTCAAACAAACAAACTTCTAGCTGTCATACACGTAGTTTAGTGCAACTTGGCCGCAACTGGGATGAATCTTCTTGAGTTGTGGGTATGGAAACGAAAATTTAATGCAAGTTGCGGATGCTTTAAATGAAAGTAATTTGAAACATAACATTAAAACCGGCATTTTGGGAGAAGTTTCAAGAGTTTGTTTGAAAAGTTGCTGGAAACATCTTGACAAACTTGATTTCATTGCTATTTGCAAAGGACATTTGCAGCAAATCTTGTCGTTTCAAAAATGTTGAACGTCAAACAAGAAGTGAAATGCATATTCATTGGAACGGAAATGAAACTTTATGAGCCTTAATATTGATATGCAACCGAACTAGAACCATGTAAGTTACAGATGCTTTTATTGATACGCGATTGAAACCATTTTTGAAAAGCATCTCTTTGGAAGATGTTTCGTGTGCTACTTGGGATAAAACTTAAGAAAATACGCCCGTTTCATAAGTTACTCCAGATGCTCCACCAACAATGTTACGTTTATCTCTTTCCACATTAATATCCCATGTTTTAAGGGCAGTTTCAACATGGTGCAATTTAAAATAAAAAAAAAAATTCCAAGGGCAACTTTTGGTGTATTTCTGAAAATTCAATTTCTGGTTATAGAAAAGTCGTTTTGATGCTGCAATATGATTTTTTATCCAAAAACAATTCAAAATTCTAATATCAATGTTCTTCCTATAAGTTACCGCTTCAAGATATTTGCGATTGAATTGGCTCCATCCCATTACCCCGAACGCCATTACCCCGAACGCCACTACCCCGAATGGGTCACTACCCCGAAAGCCATTACCCCGAATGGGCAATACCCCGAACGCCACTACCCCGAATGAGCCATTACCCCGAAAAGTATGAGATATAGTGCAGTATCTTATTTTGCGGGCAAAAATGCGTCTCTAATGAAAGCTGGTAATTAATGGCGCGTAAAATTCGTCGGTAAAATATTCATCATATATTTTCCCTTCTTTTATATGTCAGTTATTCTTTCAAAATATCTTGTTGGCAACTATCTTCCTCTGATTCTTTCTGAGACAGTGCCTGTTTATCAGCTCAGTGGGCACTTTCGTAGTTCAAGGGTTCATTCGCAAATTTCATAACGCAAAAATTGCCATTTTTGACACCTACCCACCCCCTCATACCATTTTTTGTATGGAAATTCTACATATTGTGTATGGGCTGTAACATTTTGAAGACAACCACCCACAACATTTTTTGCCTCCTTCAGGGTTATGAAATTTGTGAATGGGGTTTTTATAAAATAAGCCTTTTATTGACTGAGAGCATTCCTTGTCAATTTACCATTCTTGTACAAGTGCCTCTATGCCCAGGGACGCCAAGGAAATGTTTAATGCATATGATCCACCATCGGAGGAATTCAAACCCGTAACCCTCAATATGGTCTTGCTGAGCAGCTGCGTGATGACCGGTATTTGGACTTCATGGTGGGGTTCATAATTCAATTTTGAATTTTTTTTTTTTCTTATAAATATAGGTTGTACCATATCATCACGTTGTTACAGTGATCATTCACGTCATAGTTGCAAACATTTCACCAGATGTTTGCCCTTCTTTCTTAAATAGGCTGTTCTTTCAAGTATTCGTTTGATAAGCTAGTCACTAGTATTTCCACATAGAACAGCTTTTTTAAAGGAATATATCCTGAAGGCATTCACTAAAGTGAATCCTGCTATAATTCTAATCAGAAATTTTCCCTTTTTTAATTGCTTTTGTATTAAAACAGACAGGTCTCTTATGGATTGGCTCATCACTTTTCTGCCATCATAATTTCTTCATTGTCTTGAATAAAAAAAAAATATATATATATGCGGTTATCTCATCGAAATTCTAAACTAATGATCTAACAAATCAACGAAAGTTTTTACTGTAGCGGCAATCAGAGGCCGCCGTTTTTTCTAACATGTACAAGTGTATTAACGTTTCCTAGCTATAGCGGAACGATTGTCTATCAGGTTGTTTTTAAGCGTGTTCCATAGAACAACACTTGCAGTGACTATCTCAGGGTGATCATCCATCGCCATCGTTTACGAAACAAAATCTTTACGGAGATCTTAATGCTAGTAGCCTGACACCTACAAAAATGAGTAAAAGAAGTGGGTACCGATTCCCAATAAGAGACTTTACTACATCTTAATTTTGTGCATATTATAGCTATCCTTTTCATAATCAATTCACCCTTCATTTTTGAAAAGGCTGTTCTTCAGATGTGACTGTGCGAATCTCACCAAAATTAGAAGACAAATCCAAAGAAAACTTAGTATTTAAAAAATATTTGCTAAAAAACTAGCTGCTTTTTTATCTTTTGATATATGAAAAATACATAGTTAAGCTAAACTCGTTAAATACTCATAAGGAATCGTACAATCATCTCCCCATTCTCTAACTAGCATAAGCCTCAAAATGTTATGCATTCGGGGTAATGGCGTTCGGGATAGTGACCCATTCGGGGTAGTGGCGTTCGGGGTTTTGACCCATTCGGGGTAATGGCTTTCGGGGTAATGGCGTTCGTGGTGGTGGCATTCGGGGTAGTGGCGTTCGGGGTAGTGTCATAGAGTCGATTGAATTATATTAATATCATAAAACTTAAGAAAATACGCCCGTTTTTTACATTATTTCAGATGCTCCATCAACAATGTTACGTTAATCTCTTCCCACATTATTGGGTATTTCGTTCACCACTGGATTGCGCAGTCAGTTTTCATAACTGCGAGAATGTAAATAAAAGTGCGATCCTGCATCAAATCTTGTTGGTGTCTTCAGCGCACTTATTCTACGATTTATAATGAATGAGTGCGCTGAAGACATCAACAAGATCGGATGCAGAATCGCACTTTTATTTTCCTTCCCTCACTTATAAAAACTAACTGCGGAGTCCAGTGGTGAATGAAATGCGCAATAAAATCCCATCAACTTTATCTTTGACACTTACACACGGTTTCCGAGGTACATTTTTTTTAAATGGTGATGCTAAAAATACTTACGCTCTTATCAAAAGTTACTCTTGATTTCAAATGGTCTCTCCACCAGTGGAAAAAACTTATTCTATTATATCGAAACTATGTGCAAAATTCCATTTGAATCCAAGGTAGTCGAGTTTCATCGTTTACCGATTTGGCGTGGAACCGCTCACGTTATATGGAAATTTGTGACTTAGATTACAAAAATGGTCCCAGTTTGTGAAAAAGCTTTTCGCTAAGATATTGGAGACCGATTTCAAGTTCTATGATAACTAGACTGTCAAAGATAAGTGGCCAACTATTCAAAACTACAGTCGCCTCTCCACATCTCGATATCGAAGGGACCATCGAGATAGGGAGAGATCGAAACAAAGAATAGTAATTTAATGAACACTAGATTGAAAATCACTCCGTTACAAGAAAAATAATAAACAAACAAATTTCATTTCAATATACTTCATACTAATATTCTTTAGTTTTGCATTCATTTTGCTTAACTGATTAACAGAAATTATGATATTTCGTTTAGTATGTGGTGGGTTACGCACTATCAAAGTTACCCGCATTATCAAAGTTACCCCGTTTTACGGTAATTGAAAATTATCGAGAATTCAATTTTAAAACAAAAATCTCACCACACAAAACACTCACTTATTCTCTTCTCCAACCTCAATGCAACCTTTAACATAGCCCTTATTCAGACAAGTCAATAAGTTATTCCCTTGCTTTTAATAATGCTCACACAGTCTCATGTGGAGTAGATGTCAAGGTAAGTGATTATAAATCAGTGGATCCCAGTTCAATTCTCAATTGTTAATATTTACTAATCTTCATCTTTCAATTCCAGCACACATCTTCCCTATGTGTTTGAAATTGTAAGTTGCAACAGTGTATGCAGGCTATGAACAGCTTTTGTTCAAACAAAGACTGAATAGAATTAGTTATAAAAGCGTTTGAACAGCTTCAAATTGTTACCTGGGATAAGTGGTACATCTATCCTTAATGGGTTTAATCATTCTTCCCAAAAGCTATACAGTGATACCCCCATGAGTCGATGTTCCATGACTCGATATCGACTCATGGAACCATACTAAAAACAAAATTTCATGGTTACTATGATGGTCCCTAGAAGCAGCTTTCCAAAGGATTGCTGTTCCAATGCTAGATATTTCCATGAGTCGATGGTCCCTTCAATATCGACTCATGGAGGTTTCACTGTATTTACAAAAATAAAATTGTCATTCTACTTTCGAATACCATTTGCTATTTATACCCTACAATGATCAAATCACTGTGAATTAAGTTAAAACTACACTCGTTAAAAGCAACAGCAATCCGCTTCCTGACAGTACCTACTCTTATCACGCGTTTCATAAGGAAAAAAACCGACTGCAATATAATGAACATTGCCCCCGCTATCAAGCAGTTCTCCAACCACCAGAACCAACCCCATCAAGCTGACAGGCTCAAGTCAAAAGACCAACTTGCTTTTAACTAACTAGGGGAATAATAAAATTGAACCCGAGCGCTACCCTTTCTGCCATAAGCCATTCAGTGATGGTTATTCGTTCCACGAAGGAAACTTTTAATCAACCACCCATCCCCCAGCTCAACTGATGGGCGCTCTCGTTCTAGCTGTAGAGGGGTAGAAAATCGTTTCAAGTGTCGGAAAATTCGTTCCACAGTACATACTTTAAAGATTGACATTTTTTCAAATGCATCGTGAAATAAAACCGGCAGAAACATGTGTTCAAGCTATTCCAATAAAGGGCATTCCACCCCAAACCGACAACTGGTGGGGTGGATCCCCCTAGTCATGATGGACGGCTGGCTGGCGGGTGTTTCGGTGGCCGCTGGTGTGGGTAAGCACTTGAAGCACATTTCGACGTGATTGTTTGCAAATTGGGCTTCCGTTTTTACGGGGGGATGGGATTCGACTACAACGGAATAACTATTCCCAAGCATATTTCTTCCCCTTCGACATGGATGGGGCGAATAATTGCAGCGCATTCGTTTCGTGTGCAAATGGAATAGTATGGAAACTTGTTACGGGGTATTTCAATCTTTGATCAATAGAAATTTTATTTCATATTTGCATATTTTCATTTTGCAACTCTTCATTTATACTCCTTACTGTGTTCCTTTTAATATTTATTTTCTAACTGAATACATGTTCTTGCTTCAACATAATTGACGTTGAGAATTTATTTTTAGCAATGTCTGAGAATAGAAAATGCCCATTATAATTCCAATAATCTATCAAATCTATCATGCCATCAAATCACTACCAAAACTCAAATGTCCGAGCACAAATTACTGTCGCACCTGTCAAAGCCGGAGCCGACCGTATTTCCCCGAAGCAATATAATCAGAACTAATTTCAATTAGACAGCACAAACACCAATCCTTCCAAGAGTCGCACGATACGTCGAACCAAGAACCAAGGAAACGATGCGATGCAATCAGAAGGCTGTATATTTTAGTAATTAGACAAAGTCCTTTAATCAGTGCTGCAAACGTTGCTCGATTTTCGTTCGTTCTGTCCATCGCATCGATTCGTTTCCTGGAGCACACACACAAAAAGGATCCGGACGTGACCGAGGAGAAAAAAAAAATCATCGCTTTCTTAAGCTACCCAGTCTGTTTAGTTTTCTCACCTGACTGTGAATTGGCCGGAGCTGGCAAAGGTCACGACGGAAAAAATATGAACTAAATTTGCCCCCTCATAATTGTATCAAACCGACCGAGACCGAGCCTCTAAGCCGCCCGATCATAAGTTTTATGATCTTATATTTTTTCTCTTTTGGGCTTTTTGTTATTCGTCCTGCTGTTTGAGGATTATCTGAAGGTGCATAATTAGAAACTCGCCACCGTTAGATAAGCAACTTTATCTTCGTTTTGGACTTTTACGACACTACGATTTGAAAAAGGGCTTTTCAGAGAAAAGGTTTATAGTTTAAAAATTTATAACACAAAAACGGTACATTTGAACAATATGATGTCTTCGAAGAAGTTTCAGTAAATAACAAAAAAAACTATGAGAAAAATTACACTGAGAATACAAATCATATAGAATCCACGTTAGGTTATACATAAAGCCATGTTTAGAAAACACACACACACACTTCGATTTTTTAATATATAAATTTTCTTGTGAAATCTGAAGCCTAGTGCTAAATTTGAGCATATAAACGATAATAGTTGAATGCTTAAAAATATTTTGTTTTCGATTGTTTGATGATTTGCAAATAAGTTCGAAAAAGCAATATATTTTGACACATATATGACATAATTTTAATCAAATGCACAGTAAAATTTTGATTGAAAATGTCACAAGGTTTGATTAAATTCGATGAAGAAATCGTCTTCACGATTTGCGTTCTAAGCTGGAAATGCTCTTTAATCCAGGAGCAGTTCAGGAAGCCTGATCCTGGATTCGTTTCACGTGTCAGAACGCTGTTTACCATAAATTATGACTCTAATTCCCGCAATGCAACACTCAGCCAACCGTACCGAAATTGCGCCACTGATCCCCGTGCCCTCCGCGCCTGTATTAGCATAGACACAAAATTATGAATAAATAAAAACGTCTCCCTAAGCCGGTGGAATTCTGCGTCTTGCCACAAATGGGCGTATAGGCGAAGATGATCCCCCTTCGGCACCGAAAACAACAAGCTATGCAAATGCTGCTGCTGCCATATTTGAATTTGCCCAACAGCCATCGGGGCGAAAATTACCCTCCTCCCAAACATGAATATTTATCCTGCTTCAATAGATCCATCCAAAGCCGAGACCCCTATTAACACGAACTGCTCCGTTTGCAACCCTCGAGCTGTACACCTTACCGACGAGAACCCATGCATGGGACGGATGAAATACACGGAACCCGGACTGAATCATCTCTCGACGAATCGACGACTTTGGCCAGGGAGACGACTTTGTTTGCATCCTGGTTTGTTTCCACTACTGATTGGAAGCAAACAAACTGCTTTGATGAATCTCGGGAATCTGCGAAACAATGGTTTGGGTGCAACGGCCCACTATCCCAAAGTCTAGGCGAGGGCGAATGGGCTTCTTGACTGGCTGTGAACGTATCTTCCCAGAAGGCGAAATTCCACCTCCATCGAAATGTGGTTACCTTCGTGCACTTGATTAGGTCCGCACCGGTTGATTAGACAGGAGTGTTGAATTTTGTTAGAGAAATTCTTTGGTTTAAAGCCGTAACAAAAAATTTCCACTGACAGTTGATATTACGCTTTAATAGAAAAGTAACACAAAGCTCCACATACAGATGTACAATTTCAGCAATAATGTATCATGCTGGTTTCTTTTCACCAAGAAACACGTAAGTTCTACAAGAAACTAAACGCATCCCGCATGGTATCTTAACGGTTGAACGTATGGTGATTGAAAAGTGGTAGCAGCACTACGATGAACACATGAATGACGCAGAAGCAGAACACCAAGGCATCGGGGCAGCGCGAAAATTGGAAGGGTACGATGTGCGGTGCGCAACTAGCTAGGTGATTTGACATAATGAAGCCGGATCTTGGAAGTGTAAGACGATTGAGAAAGTGGATGCAAGCAAGCATGAATCGAGTTTTTTGGCCTAACTTTGTGGCGCAGGTCCTGTCCTGAAGGACGTAGCGCCATCAAAAGTAAAGTAAAGTGAGAGGTTTTTCTTCACCTATGTGGATTATGAATGGTCATTAGCCTGGGGCACGGCTATATGAAAAATTTAGATTCTCGCTCCAGTCCACTTTTTCGACTGCATTTAGGTCCCATATCAACTGTGCAAAATTTCAGCTCGATTGGTGAAACTATATCTACGCGCCAGCCATTCAAAGTTTGTATGACATTTACTATGGGAAAACTCACTTTTGCAAAGAAAATTCGCCAGAGGTCGCCTATAGTGCTCTATAAAAATTCTGAACATTGATCGGCTCGCGGAAGGTTGTGTTTTGAATGCACTGTCATATTTTTTTCGTCTCCGTGCATCGTATCAATTCGGCTGATGCAATCGCAAGTTGGACGCAATCGTTTTAAATTTGTCGAATTGTTCTTCGTGACAGTGAAAAAGTGGAAATCTTCTTTCGGCGTGAAATTGTTGCTCTTCCGCGTTTTAAATGTTGTTCACTTTCGCGTTGAAAAAAAAAAATCGAGTGCATTCAGTTTCTTAACCTGGGAAAACAAATACGTTTCAACCTGGATCAAGAGTGTGGTGGACGTTGACCGGCGCCACGGCGAGGGATTAAGTAACTTTTTTTTCCGGAGGCTGCAAGCATTTGGTGAGTCCGTTCCTTTTAAACAGAATACCCGAATTTGTTTTAGATGTAACGGTTTCGTGATCAGATTATCGCGATTCGGAGTGCAGGTCGTTTCTGTGGTTGTCCCGGGTGTTTTGCTTTTCTCGCTTATTTGAAGTGCAGCAATTTACTCGTTTCAACCGGTCGCTTATCGCGGAATTGGCTATGCATTGTGAGTGCTTTTTGGTCGGTTGTATGTTCATGTAAATGACAGTTCCATTTGAATCATAACAAAGTTTTTTTTTTCTAATTTCGATGACCCTGGAGGGATCTATTCTGCTTTTTACTAGGTAGAAAGCGGATCGTTATTACCGTTGAACGCGTAATAACGATAATTTTGACGTGAAACAACATTCTTTATACTGTAAATTAAACATTTTTCCTCTTTTGATTGCCGGCATTCAAGAGATTAAATCAAAAACAATTAAACAAAAACTACTTTGGGTCTATCGCTAGCTTTTCAGGTGAATCCTGATGACCTAATACCCCTCCCAACCCCCAACTCCGTAGCACTTATGAGGGTGTCGCTGAGTCGGAGGCCTCTCATTAAGTAAGTGCTACATCAACATTTCCTTCCCCAATCCCAAGTTACGGTAAAGATGGGCGTGGCCGGGAATAGCAATATTCATGGTTTTGGTATTCTCATTTAAGATTGGATCAAGGCTTATTCCCTAGCCTTGGCATTCTAGATGAGAATATCAAAAGAAAAAACATTAATATTGCTAGTATGCAATCTACGAAGTATACCGTAACTACGCTAACGCTAAAGCTATAAAAATTCTGAACACAGATCTGGGTAGGTATATCTACGATGAACAACATTGTCCAAGCCCACAAAGCAATTCGATGCGTGTGAAAAAAGTTATTAAGCATATACTATTTGGAAATGTTGCTCAATTTTGTTATTATTGTTATTCCTTTACGTGTAATCAACGTCGCCTTGCCAATAGGTTTTCATTAAATAACTTTTTTCGCAAGTGTCGGATTGTTTCACGGTCTTCGGCAATATTCTTCATCGTGGAAATACCTATCGAGATCTGTGTTCAAAATTTTTATAGAGGTCAATGGGCGCCCTCTGGCAATTTTTCTTTGCAAAAGTAAGTTTTCCCATAGTAAATCCCATACAAACTTTGAACGGCTGGCGCTAAAATATAGTTTCACCGATCGAGTTGAAATTTTGCATGGTTGTTGTGGGACCTAAATGCAATCCAAAAAGTAGACTAGAGCGAGAATCGCTATTTTGTCCCACACTAATGGTCATGGTTAAGTCATGGAAAATTTTTACTTTAAACATTTGTATTATTGTTCACATTGATACTCTTTATATATATCTAGCATTCAGCGTGACGATATCTTTCTTGAACGCTTAAATGAAGTTACACAAAATATAGTACGCACAAAATCGAGCTCTTCTGGACACATCAGGTGCGTAATTTTAACACATACCAAAAACACCTGCTCCTAGGATGATTTCTGTGCCGAAATGTGAAGGGTCAAAGATGCTAATATTATGTCGGATAGAGTTGAGGTGTTCGAGAAGTGGAAGCAGCACTACGATGAACATTTGAATGACGCTGTGGGCACAGGGACAACAAAATTTAAAAAAAAAAACGTACTTCTGTGGAACAATATCAGTCAACCAGGTAACGAAAAACAAATAAACTACGAAATTCCAGAAGAAATGTATGTATGCATTGCTAAAGGATTTTTTCACGGTGTTAATGGAAAATGAATCTAGAAAGAATCCCAGGAACAATTACTGGAGTAACCAAAAGAAAAATTCATGCAGAATCAGCCAAAAAATGGAAAATTAAATAAAATTCATGCAGAAATTTCTTTATCGATGATAAATTCAAAGAATCTTTCCCTGAAAAACCATGGATGGACCAGAAGAAAATTTTGGGATTTGGATGACCTCCCGTCAAAAGCCTGGACGATAATTTAAATGAATTCTATCAGGAATCTCTGAATAACTTTGAACAAATTAGATTAAATTGCTTCATAGAGAAAAACTTTGCAAAAAATTCGGGTGAATTCTGTTTAAGTACCATGTCCAGGAGATTATATATGAATTATATGAGCGTTTGTAATGGAATTTGATTAGAAACGATCTTTGAATTTCAAAGAATTTCCATAAACAGTCCTTTGAGAAATCCTGAGCAGCGTTGTGAAAATCTTAAATTCTCATAAATTATAAGCTTGAGATTTTTCGCGCTCACTCAACTAGCCAAACCATCATGCATGAGTTGGTTTATCCGTTTGACTTCCCAAGAAACATTGAAAGCTGAACAACAGTTTCTTCAGCTGAAATATGATTTAGAGCGATTTGTTCAACGCTTATCCAACAAAAATGTTTGTTGGGTTATTGGCTTGCTGTCTTCTTCTTTCTGGCGTTACGTCCCCACTGGGACAGAGCCTGCTCCTCAGCTTAGTGTTCTAATGAGGACTTCCCCAGTTATTAACTGAGAGCTTAATATGCCAATGACCATTTTTGCTTGTGTATATCGTGTGGCAGGTACGAAGATACTCTATGCCCAGGGAAGTCGAGAAAATTTCCAACCCGAAAAGATCCTCGACCGGTGGGATTCGAACCCACGACCCTCAGCTTGGTCTTGCTGAATAGCTGCGCGTTTACCGCTACGGCTTGCTGTCTTACAGCTTTTTTACGCAAAGCACTTATTTTATTTTTTAATTAAACGAACCTTTCTAATGCAAACAATCACATTGGGTTTTGACTGATTTCCTGTGGGCTTCATGGCTTTAGGTCATTTGGCATAAAGTCGTTTGGCATAATGAGTCTGAAACCAAGGATTTCTTAAAATGACATTCGTTTTTACGTTTCTATTGAGTCCCACTGACGACATCACGCTTATTTTGGAGTAAATTGATACAAAATGACACTTTACTTTGCAATCATATGCTCTTGAATAAACTAAAGTATATTTGGAAAGTTATTGCTAAATTAGTTAATAGTGTATTATTTATCCAGAAATCATCCTTCTTTCACTAATTATTTTTTCTTTTGAGGTGAGCTATTGGAATAAATTTTTGATCTGGAGATTTTGATATATTTAGCACAAATTCACTCTTCTTAAAAACATTGGATGTTCTTTCTAAATATGATGTAACCATAATTATAGGTAATGAAAACTGTTCATTTTAAATTTAAATAAATTTCACTTTCTTTTATAGATAGGCTGTTCTTTGGAGCTATATTTTTTAAATATTTGTTTTGTTTCCAACTGATAAAAGGGCGGCAATCAATAACATTGATCTACTCAAGCTATCGGTGAATACAGAAATCGAATATTGCAGTTACTACGATGATTCTGAACGCAATATTTTATGTCTTTTCATTTTATTATGTCGCTACAGTTTTTGGCGTCCAATTTTATATTGTCCAAATCATTAATTTTACCTTCATTCATACTGTTATGAGATAAAATTTATTAAAGCTTTATGTTAACAATTCTTATACTTTGCAGTTTTATCTAGTGCAAGCCGCGCTGTTAGAATGATTCTTGAAATTTCATCTGAAATAACATGCATTTCAAAAGCTGATGAGGAAATGAAGCAATAGGCATGTTATAAGTCAGTGTTCAAAACTCAAAGAAGATTAAATAAATGATGTTCGAAAAAAACTGCCTATATTGCCCCGAATGGCTCTTTCAAAATACATCATTTCAGAATAATGATGTTGGACTGTTAGAATGTTCTTGAAAAACTATATCTTCTTGCACGGAGTGTTTACAAATACTTATCACTTTCAAGTGTTGTAACAAGATAATTGAATTTTTGGATTATATGAGATTATTTTGCAATCAAAAATGGGGTGCTCATATCACCCCATCAGTAAAAAATCGACTCGAAAAATAACAAATTTTGAAAAATCAATCATTCATCCGTGAACTTTATAAGTCAAAGCAAATCATGCGGATCTAATGTATTCATCTAAAAATTGTTGGAAATCATGCAAACATTCGAAAAATTTATAATATTTTCAGCACTTTTATCGATCTTTCCTGAAGGTGGCCAAACTGCCCCATTTTCCCCTACCGATGAAGATGGTATGTAAATATTTCAAATTGGGTAATATTTCCATATGCATTTTGATTAGTCTTGAAAGTGTGTGCATGTTTCGTTGAGAAAAACCAAAACAAACTGTGCATTACGAGCGTTTGCGAATGTTCGTGAGTTCAAATGTCACTGAGCTCTATAGACACGGCTGGTAACAAAAAGTGGTACCGAAAAAAGTCATTTTAGTGACCAGATTTGAAAAATAAGCGACTAAAAAGTGACTTTCGATTCTCGAAAAAGTAACTAAAAGTGACCCGAACCATAATCAGCTTTATTTCAAATCTTATATACTGTTCTACGATCAATATCCAATATGATAGGGAATATGCAATATGATCTTCTGCAGCTGGTAGTTCTAATTGAGTACCATATTTGGAAATTTTAATGAACCGTAAAATGGGGTGAAGTTGATCACTTTTGAGCGATTTTGCTCTATAATCCCGAGTAGATTGCATGTATTATCATACAAATATTTTTAAAACCTGTACTGGTTGAATGTTTATCGAATTATACAAACGAAATTTTTACGAAATGTTATCATAATAACAAAAACATTTTTTAGAAATCAAAGAGTGGAATTTTTGATTCCGGGGTGAAGTTGATCATTTACTGTGATAGGTTTCCTAAAATAAATAGATATGCTATTAACTAAATTTGGGATCACTGATCCCGAATCAAGTCTCAAAAATCTTACGACTGGTTGATAAACCGCTTAATTTTGGATTTGAATGTTGTAAATTAAAGAATACATCACATTATACGCCTGAAAGTATGCAATTTTCTTTGAAATTAGCATTTCGTTCACAAAAAGGACACATTTTTCGTTGAAAATGAAATTTTATCCTCAATGCAAATTCAAAACTGGATTCACAGAACGTATGTGGAATTTATGAAACGGTTTATTTAAATGGTGTCATTATGTAGCCTTGGCAATAGTCGAATGTTTGCACTAGTACCCGTCAACAGTTCATCAAACATTTCCTAAAATAGCTGTTTTCCATGTTATAATTATCTTGAATGGCAAACCGAATTTCGAAACACCAAAAGCAGCTATCAGCTAATGCGACATCACAGAAATTGTAATAATTGAATACGGATCATAGCTCTCTTGGCAATTTATACGTCTGGGTACAAGAATGATCAACTTCTCCCCGAATTACGGTACTTCAAAAATTTCAAGATATTGCCTAATTTTTTTTTAGCAGGTTTTCAATCTTTTCAAAAAATTTTGTCTTTTATATCACCAAAATATTTTATTTGCAAATTTTAATAAACATTTCGAACATTCGTAAAATAAAATTGTTTGTCATTTCATTTTTCTATCCATACTCTAACTCTTCTACCTAATAAGGTCAATATTTTATGTAACTAAATCAAAATTACGGAAAATGTTTTACATGGGCATTACTCAATATTTCAAATAAAAAATGATGATAGAAGATCGAATATGATTGAAATACTGCTAAAAACTGCGTCCTTCAAACGCCGACTAAGGAAGAACAAATGGTTGATATAAGCTGTTAAAGTAGTTAATAGCACTAGGCTTCTAAAAATTCAATCAAAATTACTTGGACACTTTAATGATTCACTCAATGTCAAGTGGGGTTATAGTTGGTCGATTGTAATAAACTATGCAATAAAAAATACTCCAATACCGCGCATCTTCTTCTTCTTCTTGGCATACGTCCTCACTGGGACATTGCCTGCTTCTCAGCTTAGTGTTCTTATGAGCACTTCCACAGTTATTAACTGAGAGCTTTCTTTGCCAAAGTTGCCATTTCCTCATTCGTATATCGTGTGGCAGGGAAGTCAAGGAAATTTATATTACGAAAAGATCCTGGACCGACCGGGAATTGAACCCAGACACCTTCAGCATAAATGAATAGTCGAAAACCACGATTTTTACGTAGTTTTTAGAATCCATTTAGATCAATCCATTTTTGGTTTGGTTTGCAAATAAAGTCTGTCCTAGGAAGTATGATAAGTTTTTACTCTCAAATAGAGCATTAAATAATTCTTCTTTGTTTTGCGTTTTACTGTTAAATATCTATATTATAGATTTTTCAAAAATTTAAGGAACCAGGAAGGTTTGGTAAATAAAACGTATTTCGAAGACAAATAGAATGATTGAGATGCGTATTTTAAAACGTAGTGCTCGGCAATAGAATATAAACATCTAATTATTCATCTCAAGGTATGAACATTTCTATTAAATGAGAATTCACGAGTTATTCAAAAAGAATAATAAACATTTAAACCTTTAGTTTTATAACAGTGAACTTACACCATACTAATAATAATTTGGATACTATTACAAATTACGTGGAACTCTATGCTTAGCTTAGCTTAGCTTAGACTGACTACACATATCAATGGTTGCTATTCCGTGATTGACCGAAGTCAGTGAAAATGCACAAAGAATCAACTAGAAGTTCGGCTGGGATTGGCCATAATCTTCTTCAGTGTGCATAATTCAGTGCCTCTATTTATACAGGGTCAATAACGGCGCCGGCCACGTCCTTGCAGTCAGGTGGGATTGGGGGAAGGAATGTTAGTGTGTAACCTTTGCTTTTTGGAGACCGTGTTTGCCTCTGCATCTCCACAAAGGCTACTGGGAGGGATGTTTGTTAATGGGGAGGATCGTTGGGTCATAGGATTCACTTTGATAAGCGATTAGACCATGATAAACAATGATTTGTGAGATATATACATACTTATACGTAAATATAATATTTTCATTTGATATGAACAATTTCTATGTAGAGGAAAATAATGCCGACACTTGAGGTGACGAACCATTCAAAGTTTGTTGAACAAATACCTAAATGTAACATTCCTACAGCTGTCAGGACGAAAGCATGTGTTATTATATTTTACTCATTTGAAAAGAAACAAAAAACTCGATTGGTTGGGACATCATAGAACACTCTTATTATTATGCCGACACTTACAGTGGCGAACCATCCAAAGTTTGTTGAATAAAGTGAACCTTTCGCAAGTCTACACTTGTAGTGTCGAACCATTCAAAGTTTTTTTTAATTACAAAAATAAAGGTATATAAAAGGTGTTCTGAAAAAAAAAATGTTAAACATAAATAAATCATGAATCAGAGTTTGTGTCGACACTCACAGTGACGAACCATCCATAGTTTGTTGATAAATCATATATTTTATAGATTAGAAATAGTAGCATGAAACGAGCTCACCAATTGATCCGTTATCCTTGACTGAGCAGCCACAATCCACTTTCGGCTTCACTCGTTTGCTCGGCTATAAAAAAGCACTCAGGAAAAAAAATAAGCGCGCGACCCAAAAAGAATAAAAAAAAAACTGTTCGGGCTTTCTTGACGCACTGCCCAGGAGCAAGCGTCAAGGTCGAAGGATCAAACAGAACTAACCGATCGCGGCACTTTTTCAGTTACTCCAACCGAACTCACCGATCACGCCACTTTTTCACTTACGAGACCGACGCGCGACATGTTTGATCCTGCCCTCGTCGCTTGCCCCGGGAAAAGCAAGTGTCAAGGTCGAAAGATCAAACAGAACTAACCGATCGCGGCACTTTTTCACTTTCTTCAACCGAACTCACCGATCACGCCACTTTTTCACTTACGAGACCGACGCGCGACATGTTTGATCCTGCCCTCGTCGCTCGCCCCGGCAAAAGCAAGTGTCAAGGTCGAAAGATCAAACAGAACTAACCGATCGCAGCACTTTTTCACTTTCTTCAACCGAACTCCCGATCACGCCACTTTTTCACTTACGAGACCGACGCGCGACATGTTTGATCCTGCCCTCGTCGCTCGCCCCGGCAAAAGCAAGTGTCAAGGTCGAAAGATCAAACAGAACTAACCGATCGCGGCACTTTTTCACTTTCTTCAACCGAACTCACCGATCACGCCACTTTTTCACTTACGAGACCGACGCGCGACATGTTTGATCCTGCCCTCGTCGCTTGCCCCGGGAAAAGCAAGTGTCAAGGTCGAAAGATCAAACAGAACTAACCGATCGCGGCACTTTTTCACTTTCTTCAACCGAACTCACCGATCACGCCACTTTTTCACTTACGAGACCGACGCGCGACATGTTTGATCCTGCCCTCGTCGCTCGCCCCGGCAAAAGCAAGTGTCAAGGTCGAAAGATCAAACAGAACTAACCGATCGCAGCACTTTTTCACTTTCTTCAACCGAACTCACCGATCACGCCACTTTTTCACTTACGAGACCGACGCGCGACATGTTTGATCTTGCCCTCGTCGCTTGCCCCGGCAAAAGCAAGTGTCAAGGTCGAAAGATCAAACAGAACTAACCGATCGCGGCACTTTTTCACTTTCTTCAACCGAACTCACCGATCACGCCACTTTTTCACTTACGAGACCGACGCGCGACATGTTTGATCCTGCCCTCGTCGCTTGCCCCGGGAAAAGCAAGTGTCAAGGTCGAAAGATCAAACAGAACTAACCGATCGCGGCACTTTTTCACTTTCTTCACCCGAACTCACCTATCACGCCACTTTTTCACTTACGAGACCGACGCGCGACATGTTTGATCCTGCCCTCGTCGCTCGCCCCGGCAAAAGCAAGTGTCAAGGTCGAAAGATCAAACAGAACTAACCGATCGCGGCACTTTTTCACTTTCTTCAACCGAACTCACCGATCACGCCACTTTTTCACTTACGAGACCGACGCGCGACATGTTTGATCTTGCCCTCGTCGCTTGCCCCGGCAAAAGCAAGTGTCAAGGTCGAAAGATCAAACAGAACTCTATTACAAATTACGTGGAACTCTATGAAAGATTAACTTTATTCCAAGCTTTTTTTCACACGAACCAATATTTTGATACTTGTTGTTCCAACTTAAAACTTGGCCTAAATTAAAAAAGACCGATTCATAATTTTCTTCCGAAAATTGAGCTCAAAATAGTTGAAAAAAGTGACTTTTTGACGAAAAAAGTGACTTTAGTTGAAATGGCTTCAAAAAAGAGACTTTAAAGTGACTGGCCTCAAAAAAGTGACCAAGTCACTAAAAAGTGACTCGCTACCAGCCTTACTTACAGTTCCGAACTGTAAGTCTCTCAATTTCTTGGGAAGTACCCGCATTCTTTCCGAATTATTAAGGGTTCGCAAGTTCGACATCGTAGCGCTGCAGGAGGTTTGCTGGAAAAATTGACGGTACATACGTATAGGGATGGTTATACCATCTACCAGAGCTGCGGCAATAGACATGAGCTGGGCACAGCTTTTATCGTGATGGGCGAAATGCAGAGGCGCGTGATTGGGTGGTGGCCAATCGACAACAGAATGTGCAAGTTGAGGATCAAAGGCCGTTTCTTCAATATCAGCATAATCAACGTGCATAGCAAGTGACGATGACGATAAGGACGCTTTCTACGCGCAGCTGGAACGTGAATACGACGGCTGCCCAAGCCATGATGTCAAAATCGTTATCGAAGATCTCAACGCTCAAGTTGGCCAGGAGGAGGAATTTAGACCGATTATAGGGAAGTTCAGCGCTCACCAGCTTACGAACGAAAACGGCCTTAGACTGATTGATTTCGCCGCCTCCAAAAACATGGCCATACGTAGTACCTACTTCCAGCACAGCCTCCCGTATCGGTACACCTGGAGATCACCTCAACAGACTGAATCACAAATCGACCACGTTTTGATTGATGGAAGGCACTTCTCGGACATTATCGACGTCAGAACCTATCGCGGCGCAAACATCGATTCGGACCACTACCTTGTGACGGTTAAAGTGCGCCAACGACTCTCCGTTGTGAACAACATTCGGTACCGACGCCCGCCCCGGTACAATCTGGAGCGACTCAAGCAACCCGAAGTCGCAACTGAATACGCGCAAAGCCTTGAGGCAGCGTTGCCGGAAGAGGGAGAGCTCACCGAAGCCCCTCTTGAGGACTGCTGGAGTAGTCTCAAAGCAGCCATAAACAACGCAGCGGAAGGTGCCATTGGGTTCGTGGAAGCAAATCGACGGAACGGTTGGTTCGACGAGGAGTGTCAGACGGTTTTGGACGAGAAGAATGCAGCGCGGGCGATAATGCTGCAGCAAGGCACCCGTCAAATCGTGGAACGATACAAACAGAAGCGAAGACAGCAAACCCATCTATTCCGGGATAATAAGCGCCGCCTGGAAGAGTTGGAGTGCGAAGAGATGGAGCAGTTGTATCGTTCTCAAGAAACACGTAAGTTCTACAAGAAACTAAATGCATCCCGCAAAGGCTTTGTGCCGCGAGCCGAAATGTGCCGGGATAAGGATGGTGGTATCTTGACGGACGAACGTGAGGTGATTGAAAGCAGCACTACGATGAGCACCTAAACGGCGCGGAGGAGGAAGATCAAGACAGCAGGAGGAATAGCCTTATCAGTACGGCGGATGAGAGAGACGTGCCAACTCCCACAATAGGTGAAGTTAAGGATGCTATCAAACAGCTCAAGAACAACAAAGCAGCTGGAAAGGATGGTATTGGAGCGGAACTTATTAAAATGGGCCCGGACAGGTTGGCCACTTGTCTGCACCGATTGATAGCCAGGATCTGGGATACAGAACAGCTACCGGAGGAGTGGAAGGAGGGAATAATATACCCAATATACAAAAAGGGTGACAAGTTAGAATGTGAGAACTATCGAGCGATCACCATTCTTAATGCAGGCTCTAAAGTGCTTTCCTAGATCATCTTCCGCCGTCTATCGCCACTGGCAAGCAGATTTGTTGGAAGTTATCAAGCCGGATTTGTGGACGGTCGATCGACGACAGACCAAATCTTTATGTTGCGGCAGATCCTCCAAAAGTGTCGCGAATATCAAGTCCCTACGCACCACCTATTCATCGATTTCAAAGCGGCCTATGATACCATCGACCGCGAAGAGCTATGGAAGATTATGGACGAGAACGGTTTTCCCGGGAAACTGACTAGACTGATCAAAGCTACGATGGATAGTGTACAGTGCTGTGTGAAGATATCGGGTGCTTTATCGGACCCGTTTGAAACACGCAAAGGACTACATTGTCGGAAGAACGTTCCAGTTGGTTGCTGAACAGTATACCAGGCTGAAACGTGAAGCAGATCGGGTTGGATTGAAGGTAAATACGTCGAAGACGAAATATCTGCTGGCTGGAGGAACCGAGCGCGATAGAGCTCGCATAGGCAGACGCGTGACGATCGACGGGGATGAGTTCGAGGTGGTGGACGAATTCGTCTACCTCGGATCATTGATAACGTCGGATAACAACTGCAGCAGAGAAATTCGAAGACGTATCATCGCCGGAAGTCGTGCTTACTATGGACTCTACAAGACCTTGCGGTCTGGTAAACTTCACTTCCGTACTAAGTGTACCATGTACAAGACGCTAATAAGACCGGTAGTCATCTACGGGCATGAGACGTGGACAATGCTCGAAGAGGACCTGCAAGCGCTAGGAGTTTTTGAACGACGTATGCTTAGGACGATCTTCGGCGGAGTATGTGAGAACGGCGTATGGAGGAGAAGAATGAGCGACGAGCTTGCGCAACTCTACGGTGAACCCAGTATCACGAAAGTCGCCAAAGCTGGAAGGGTACGATGGGCGGGACACGTTGTGAGAATGCCGGACAACAATCCTGCAAAAATGGTGTTCAACTCAAATCCGGCCGGTACAAGACGAAGGGGAGCGCAACGAGCTAGGTTGTTTGACCAAGTGGAGCAGGATCTTGGAAGTGTGGGGCGATCGAGGAATTGGAGGTTAGCAGCCTTGGACCGAGTTAGTTGGCGTGACATTGTGGCGCAGGTCATGTCTTGAAGGACGTAGCGCCAGCAAAAGTAAGTAAGTAATATACAAATATTAATAATTGATACGATTTTAGTATTTTAGAAACGCTTACAAACAATCTGTTCCACGATCACTATTTGATGTAGTTTTGAACAGTTGGTCATTAATCTTTGACAGCCTAGTTATCATAGAACTTGAATTTGTTCTCAAATCTCTTAGTGATAAGCATTTTCACAAACTGGGACCATTTATGTAATTTAAGTCAGAAATTTCCACATAACGTTTAACGCCTAGAGGTATGCAATGTGCTATAAATGTTGCGGAATTCATTCAATTCTGTTCGATAATCGAAGATACCCCAAAACAGCAAATCAACTTTCGATTAAAAGAAAAATTATATATCCATTCAAAATAAATCTTTTGGCAATCTATCGATTGCAATCGATAGCTAGGATGCCAGTACTTGTTTTAAAAATATAAATTATAATTCTTTGAAACAGCATGCATGAATATTCAAGTTTTCTTCGAAAAAACTATCAAAGTTACCCCGTTTTACGGTATCTTTGATAATGCGGGTGACTTTGATAGTGCGCTACTCACCACATACTAAACAAAATATCATAATTTCTGTTAATCGGTTAAGCAAAACGTATACAAAACTAAAGAATATTAGTATGACACTTTATGTAAGTGCTGTTTTCATTCGAATCGAGAACATTTGGGGCTTTATATACGAATATTAAGGTGATTATAAAACGAAGCCAAACTTTGAATTTTCAAGTGCACAAGACGAGAGTATCTGACAACAGATCGCATAGAAAACCAATCAACTTGCTTGCTTCCTGGTGGTGACCATTGGGATAGATTTTTAACGCGGAGCGCTGTTTGGTTCTCAAGTCTTGTGCTCTTGAAAATGTGAGGTGTGGCTTCGTTCTATAATCACCTTAATAATTGATACGATTTTAGTATTGTCTAAACGCTTAAAAACAATCTGTTCTACGATCACTATTTGATGTAGTTTTGAACAGTTGGTCATTAATGTTTGACAGCCTAGTTATCATAGAACTTGAATTTGGTCTCAAACCTCTTAGTGATAAGCATTTTCACAAACTGTACAACAAATTCGAAATTTTCAGTTGCCAAAAACGGAACCGTGCCAAAATCGGAACCCATTTTTAAATTTTATTTTTCAATATTGATTTTTAAAACATCATGGGAATATTTTTATAGCATCCTTATGGTATCATATAACATCTAGGCTTCGGAACGATCACTTCGAAGCAGATTCATGTAGTATTGGACTATGCTATGAATCTATAGCCCCGAAATTGAGACACACGTTCTTTGAATTTTGAATCGCTTAAATGTCTTAAATGATGCAGTTTAATCAACACTATTTATATCTGTGGGCCATGTGAAATCAATTATCGCATAAGTGACTTTTATTCAATAACTGGATATTTCCTTGAAACTGTGTAAGATGCGAAAAAAAACAATGAAATATTTTACTTAATTCTTTACGGCTCTGTATGAAAAAACATGCTGACTCCTATAATTTATCTTTCTGACAAAGTAAAGCATCTCAAATAAGCTTATAATATCATTTTTATTTAAATGAGCATTAGTTGTGTTATAGAAGTTCTGATAAATATATGTTATAAACCTACGGAAATTTACTCTGAAGCATATTACTAGGAATTCACAGGATCCCACCCTTAAGTCTCATGATCTCGCTTAGTATTCCGATAGGATTCGACATCTTAGGATTCCACTGCAATATTCCTGAAAATTTTCAAGTCTCCTATGAAAATTTTCAAAAGTTTATTATTCGCAGGCTATCACTAACACTCTCAAAATTTCACTGGAAAGCTTTTTAAAATCTCTCAATTTTTTCCATTCTACAATAGCCTGGTAGGAATTCACAGGATGCTCTAGAAACTTTAAAGGTTTATTAGAATCACCAGATTTTTCACAGCAATCCCAGCAAAAAAATAAACATTCTCAGGATCCCGCAAGAAACCCTTAGTGTCCACTAGGAATCTCCAGAATCTGTTGAAATGTCTGAGATGCCCCCTAAAACCATGAATCCCCTGAGGATTCTCCAGAACATAGTTATCAAACTCATAGTCCCAGCTAGTAAGGAACATTTGATAATTTTATGGAACCCGTATCTTTGATTATAAAGTTTGTATAGAATGTTGAATCATCTCCAAAAAAAACGTCTCAAAGAATGTAAAAGAATAAATTGCGTTTGCGAACTGCATTATAAGTAACAACGCAATTTACGCAATATTCAACTCATTAAAATGTAAGATGCAAGGCTTCTTGTTCTATTTCTTTTCATTACTGCGGTGTATTTTTACACATGCTACACGCAAAAAAAAGTGCGGTAAAAACTACCATTTCAGGACAATAACTTAAGCGCTCCCACTGGTAATTTTCAGCAGACCAGAAATGCGCTTGGTTTTACCATGTCTGTAGTCGAAACTAGATGGATAAAAGTGAGTTCTATCAAATGTACCAGTAATGTGGTGGTATATAAACGTAGTAATTTGTTCTGAAAATTTATGATAGTTTTAAGCGTAGTCAGCTACAATAGTAAATTTTACAACAGAATTTTTGCCGTGTTTGTATGTAATTGCATAAAAATAAAATCAGCGAGCTAAAAAAATGTGACAAAATTCATTGAAGCTCTGTGTGAGCCAAACACTTCTTGTTGCTCTTGTGTCAGTGTTTGTGCTTTGTTCAAACTAACAGTTTCCAAATCGGAAGAAAAGTGGTTGTTATTAAATGTATTACCTCCTGGCAGACTCATGGGGGCTGGTTATACAGTATGAATACCTGAAAGAAGTGTTTGGCCGCTACTTGAAATACTGGTGGAGATTAATGAACCCATGAAACGTGGCGAATGCATGGCCAATGATCATTCCGAAGAAAATAAGCGCGTACGTGAGCCCGTAGTAGATGGTATGATTTGGGAATATCGCAAACGATGGAGCTCAGAAACTTAGTCGGTGTGTAGTTGGCCTGCTGTTTAAATAACTTAAGCAAAAGACACGATAATACATACAAAAAAATATTTTTTTAGTGGTATTCAAAGATGTTGCCAAAAACAGATCCATTTTGTTGCCAAAATCGGGGAGTGCCAAAAACGGAGCATGCCAAAAATGGAGCATGTCAAAAACGGAATCCCACCGTACTATCAAAGTTATTCGAAAAATTATGTTTTTACTGGAAATATATATTTTTATTTCCACGTTTTGCAACGATTGTGCTACATTTCCCAAAATACCGTTTCGCCCACTTCCTTGAAAAAGTTATTATTATGAGTGCTAAAAACGTGTCGGGGAAGGCTATTTTGACAAAGGACGTGTTTGGGAAACTGGCATTCTTGGAGCTGGCGTTCGGGAAACGACATTCTGAGAGCCAACAACTTTTCAACTTTTATTACAATTTGCAAGTCTTTATTCGCTTCCAAACAAGAAGAAGTTCTTGTTCCTCCCGATTTTGTGGAAGGAATCTCTGAAAGCGTTATTAAAAAAAGGCACAAAAAGCAGTAACGGTAAACGCGCACCTATTTGCTCTCTGTCTTGGTTCGGTTCCCACCGGTCGATGATCTTTACAGAGAAGAATTGTTTCGACTTCCCAGGACCCAGAGTATCTGCGTGTTTGCCATACAATATACGAATCCAAAAATGTTTAATTGGTAAAGAAATCTTTCAATTAATAACATTAAAAAAGCTCATAGGAAAACTATGTCACACTTGGAACGTATCGCCATGGAATAAAAAAAAACTAAAAAAATGGAATCAGTCCTGTAGGAATCTTATAGAAAGAATTGCTTGGGAGAATTTTAAAAGAATTTTACAAATCCGACAAGAAAAACAGTGAAAAGTGATCAATTTCACCCGAAATTACGGTACCCCAGGAAGGATTCCTGATGGAATATAATCCCTGGCAATATGCTTGGTACTAAGAAATCTCGTAAGCAATTCCTGCCGAAATCTATCTAAAATTAATGGAGGAATACGAAGGGGTATCTTATGAAAACAAAAAATAAAATAATACTTGTAAGCAAGCATTCCTAACAAAGTCATTGGAACTATTCATGAAGTAACAATTTCTGTATAGCAGTCCTTGGAAAATTTAAAATAGGAATATTTAAAGGAATTTCTTTAAAAAAATCTGAAAAAAAAATTTGAGGATTATTTGCTAGAAACTTTGGTGAATTCCAGGAGTAATTTTAAAAAGAAAATCTGCAGATATTCTTGAAGTAATCTCTGGAATAAACAACGAATAAATTCCTAGAGAAAACCATAGATCTATCAGTAGTGGAATTTATTAAGGAACGGGTTTATTATTCCACATTTCTGCATGAACCATTAGGAATTTGTGGAGAGACCGAGCTGGAATTTGTAAAGACCCAATGTAAAAGTTCTACAAATCTCTCTAGGATTTTTTTAAGAAACTCTAGCTGAAAAACAATAGGAATTCTCAGAGGAATCCTGGAAGTTACGTGAAAAAAATCCTAAATGGGTTCCGCAGATCAGCAATAATTTCTACCGTAAATATCTCATTGATGACAGAAAATTTTAAATGAAAAGTTTATCTGATTTTTGTCAAAAAAATTAAAACGGTACGTGAGTTTGTATCGTCTGCTAAATTATCCTTATTCTTATTGGCATAACGACTCCACTTGGTCAGAGCCTTTTTCTCAGAATATTGACATTACTACCAAGGACACTACAACAGTTCTTTGCCAAAAGGTGCCATTGATTGCATTCATGTATCTTCTGACAGATACATTTATTCTCTGTGTCAGCATTCTGACGTAGCAGGCGCCATTATCGCCTAAAAACCGAAGATCACAATCATTTTTACACTGAGGGTATCTGTTAGTCCCAAGCAGTCAACTTGTTGGTACCTTGTGTAAGTGCAAATATCAACTCAATAACTTATTGAGCTCCTGAAAACGCAACTTTTTGTTGTGCACTCGGTATTGAAATACTTGAGTTTATTATTTTGCAAGTACTCTCCATAGAAATGAATTGATTTTTGGTATTTTGCTTCTTATTCCATTACGCTCCATATGCTGATATTTATTTTGAATCTACCAAGACATGGTATTCATTTGTCATGTTTTTTTTTGCTCAGGTCAGCATCGGCCTAGCTCTGATGGACATTGTATAATTTCATTTCTACCCCATGAAATCCTGTACGTTTTGAACCCTTCTAAGAAATCAGTCTGAACTAAACAGAAAATTTTGAACGCAAACTCATGTGTTCCACGAGAACCTCACCCCTCGAGACGGATCGAGTCTTTGCATCGCGTTTTCCGCGAAATGGAAACTTGTTCAATTCCGTGTCTACCCCTACCCCAATGGATAATAGGTCTGTATAGTCAGTCTGTGCAATCGAGAGTGTTCTGTAAATACCACCGTCGTCGCTGTCGCGTCATCAACCACACGACCAAGAGGAAACCCAACGAACCACAAACATAACGGTGGTGGTGCTTCAACAGCAGCAGCAGCGCCGCCAACGCAAATGGAAAGCAGGTTAATTTTAAATGCTTCTATACCACCTAAACCACGTGGTGTTTGCCGAAGAAAACCCGCCGTCGTTTTCCGGGGTGCATTTGCATGGGGAAACTTTTTTATTGAACGGGGAGGTTATGTATACGTATACTAGTATACGTCTGTATAGCTAAAGCAACCAGCCGAGGGACGAACGGTAATGCTGCAGATAACGTGCAGTCACGTTGTCATAGAACTTGGCAGAGTAAAAAATCGAACACCTGAACCAATTCTTTGAGCTGTCCACCGGTATACCAAGATTGATGATTTTGTTGATAGACCAATTGAGATGATTAATTTGATTTGTGCACCTTCTTGTTGCTCCACACATTACAAAGTAGAGAGATAGGCATTCAATAACACGCTAAGCCTGCTCCACGCAGCACGTGTGTTAAAACTACACAGAATGAGGCATTCAATGCAGAACTGACTGACTGAGTGAAAATTCTGTGTAGGTCGCACTCATTCTGTGAGTAGCCGACGTGTTGGCCTTCGGCTGTGCGGGGATGGAAACGGAACTGTCAATCATCTCCCGCGCGACAGCAAACAGTTGGCCGTTGGTAAGATGGGAAGTTTTCTGGGATTTTTTTAGCGAAAAGCAGTTTTTTTCCCCATTTGCTTCCGCTTCGGCTATTCGAATGAAAAAATCTCTGAAAACTTTAAAATGTGAATGTGTTTTTAATGTTTTCAGAAGCAAAAGAAAAATGGAAGTGAATTCCGCATTCCAAGCGTTCCTCCTCTGTGCGCATTTCACTCGATTCGGTTTGTTTACCTCCGTTTGCACAAAACTGTGTACAGTCCCCTGTGCACAGAATCTGTGTTGCATGAAGAGAGGCCGATTTTGAGTACTCGGCACTCATTTTTGAGCGTAGCAAGTTTAGCGTGAATGCATTCAAAGAGTGAAATATCTTTCATCGTGTATCACACTCTCGTGCTACAAATTCTTTCCCCCAGTAGCGTAGCTAGGGGGTGCGGTAGGTGCAGTCCGCACCGGACCCCGGGATCTTAGGGACCCCGAAATCATGATGAAAACTTCTCATAGCAGTAGATAATAAGTTTTAGCAAACAAAAATGTATACTGGCAGGGAGAATCAAGTTTGAAGGGGGCCTGAATTTTCAATATGTGAGGTGGATGCGGTCCCACCGGGTCCCAAGTTCATAGGGGCCTCCAAAGCGTGGTAGGAGTTTTTTTTTAATATTATCAAATTGATTTCTAAAAAGCTAACACGTTAATCAGTAGAGTTACATATTTCTCAGGAGCACATAAATGTACTTACGAGCCTCCCACCAAACCGTCTCTCAGCTCATCAGAATCCTAGTGTGCTGCGCTGAACGGAGGCTCACAAAAATTCTAAAAGCGCGCGCTAGGTGATGTGCTCTCGGGGAGACTCGTCTCATGCGCTGCTCGCGCTACGGCTCGTTATCGGTATCCAAGTTGTGAAACAACTGCTAAGTAACGAAGAGCCTCTATAACTATTTTCGCCTCATTATGCAGGTGTCTAGATGGCCTATATGATATGGTCGAAGACTCGCGATCCAAGAATTAGGGTAACAGTCGTATTTTGGACCCCCTAAGGATGTGATTTTAGTTTTTTGTCCCAATTAATTAATTGCACAGCGTAACCAAGTCGAATAACATGCTAAAATGTAGAGAAAAACTTCCTCTACGAGATAAAAATGCCCAAACGGTCATGTAGGATCCAGGAAACATCGAAAATAATTGAATTGTAAAGCAGTGTTTTTCATTATTTAGGATACACCTATACATTTTGGACCCTCAAAGTATATATTTTTAACATTTTTCTTATCTTCTACAAAGTTGTTAAACATCTTGAAACGCGTGTTTTGCTGAACATTGCACCTCTCTATCTCTTAAAGTAAAAGAATTACCAGTCGAATTCGTTTTAATAAGGCTTATTTGTTTGATAGTAAAAACCCATGCAAAGACGCTTATAGACAAAAGTTTTTATCAACTGCCGAAAGGGAAGATATGGTACTTTCATGATTTGTAAGAGTTGTCTGCGCCATTTTGCGCCGAAGCCAGTTATAGAGGCCTAAACTACCCCTTCTAAAAAGAGTAATTCATGAATAACTTTGTTACTTCAAAAGATAGGGTGATGATATATTCAGCAAAAACACGGGTTTTTTTATGACAAACAACTTTGTAGAAAACACAAAAAATGTTAAAAATCTAGGAAAAAAGTTATGATAAAATATATGATTTTTAGGGGTCATTCACATACAACGGCATATATCTCAAAAAGTATAAGAGATAGAAAAATTGTGACTTCGACAAAGTTGTTTCAAATTGCCAATTCTACAACTTTGCCGAAGACACCATATGTCTATCTAAATTTTTTGAAAAAATAGTTTTTCTATCTCACTGCTAGGTGGATTGATCACAAATTTTTTTTCGTCAAAAGTTGCACCTTAATATACCAAGAAACTTCTACAAACAAACTATATCGCTAAAATCAACGGGTAGGGCGCTATTCAAAAGGCGCATGAAAACGAGGAATTAAAACAGTGCACTGGTTGTATAATCCTGAGACGAGACTCGCGAAGACGGTCTTCTTTTTCTGTGATTGCTGAGTTTTTTTCTTATTCCACTTTGTGTTTATCCAGCTTTTTACGATCGCTATAAAACAACGAGGGGTTGTTCACATTTGATATATTTTGCCTACCGATTTCATAGCTGTGTCTTAGTAGGCTGTTATCTAGGATTGTTGATTCAAATGTCAAAGTTTTTCACCGATCGATTTCAAATATTTTCATTATTTTAATTTATCTGTTTTAATAATGGTTTTCAATTTTAGGTGCCTCAAAAATACATGTCTATTCTTCAAGCTCAGTGGTGGAATTTGAAGACAGTCTTTAATTCGATGTATTCAAAGTACAAATGGAAATAACGAGCGAAACTAAGGCCACTTTGTACCGGCGTAAGAAATTCTAGTCCCGCACGTCAACTGTAGTGTAGCTTTCATATGAAAACCACGTACTTACATCTAGTAAAGTTAAAGGTTTTGGATTGTCAACAGGGATTTGGTTCAATTCTCTAGGTCGGTTAAAAGTCTGTTGAAATTTTAAATATCATAAAGTGTGATCCATGCACTTTACTCACAACATTGAAACATGCAAGTAAATGAAATAAAATATTCAACTTTCCGTCGAGATATAAGAACAAACTCGTTTGCTTTTCTTTAGAAAAAGCTTAATTCCCTAGAATACGTATAATATTTGTTTACTAACAAATATAGTGTTTGTCTTATAACTTACGGTAAAAGACTACGATTACGCCCAAAAACGTAGCAGAGACTCAACAAATTCCAATATACATTATTGGACACGTCTATCTTATCGAGCAATCAACAAAAATGAAAAGTATTAGTTATTTTTCGTCAGCCGTAATCCTCTTTGCGCCTAAGGTCACGATTTACATCACCAGTTATATGTCCACCACTACAGACGACCGAGGCTTTGAACATCCATTTGGAACTCATGTTATTTCCCTCAAATAGAGCTGAGTTGTTCCGAAACCTTGATTCTGCTGAAAAATAGGTTATTTTATCGAAAATCATTCAAAAAATTTAATACAAATTGAACAAACTATCGAACGCTAAATAAGTTGACATTTTCTATGTTTTCGTAAATTTTCCAGTCAGGCACAGCTTGCTGTGATGCTGCCATAATAAATTATGGTGTACGCAGCATAAGTCAAATGGGGGTGATTCAAAATTTTATGGCAGCAAAGCGTAAAATGCTGGATACCAATTATGCGCAAGCCGTTCAAACCCTCACATGAAGCTCTCAGCAAAAAATGATTGAGTTTGCATCACATCGAATCATAAATAGCCGTTTGAGTGAAATTTCATGCCAGCAAACGTAGCAGACATTAGAAATAATTAATCTTCTGCTTAGATTTATCAGCAACTTTGGAAAAAACTGCTCCGCCGATTGAGGTTTTTAATAACAGTTTACTTTGAACACAATACTTTTCACTTTTTCAGCCATAAAAACGGTGGGCTGCATTTGACGTTTCGTGAGAGGGGAATCTGGGCTGCATATGACGTTGATATTTTTCCTCTTCGCGAGTCTCTCTCAGGTATAATCCAGCTTTTTGCGCTGGCTATAAAACATCAAGGGGTGATTTGACTTTGACATGTCTTAGCTACCGATTTTATAGTTTAATCTTAGTAGGCAATAATTTGAGATTGTTTATCAAAATGTCAATAATTTTCACTGGCTTTGTTTTGCAGCAACGTTTTCTTTTTGTGTTGCAATATCTACCCTATTTTTCATCAAATTTTATTCTTTTAATTTTAGGCATAACTGGATCCAAATTTCATGCATAGAAAGCGTTTCTGATCGAAAGGAGAGCATTAGGTACGCCATCTTTGGCTTGAATATTCAGACAATTACAATCAGCAACCATAACGGAACCATGGCGAGCTCGGCCATTAAATTTTCTGATAACTCCCGTAAAAAATCGTGGAGAAGGGGAAAAATTTAAACATGAACATTTACAAAAGTCTACAAGACGTGGTCTGAGTTGTTCCAATATTGATTGTCGTCAAGGTCTGTTGTGTCGTTCATGAACAGTACTTTACTATTACATAACTTAAACCATTCCCGATGGCCGGACTGACCGGACTGGCCGAACAATTAGCTTTTTTCAGTACTATGATTAGTAATTGTGAGGGACAGTAGAATGTGTTGGATGTTAAAAACTAGACAAAGGACGGTAGAAGACAAAGATTGTTTTAAATCCTCCGCAGTCCACACCAACCTAACGGAAAAAAGGGGCCTTGAATCGCTTCAGTCACGCTTTGAGCAGTTCTATTAAGCGAGATTATCCCCTGAATTTTTAAAAGGTACCTACATATATGTTCACTAGTCTTCGATAGTCTGTGTTGTAAAAAAACTCAGATTTTTTCATTAGTATTTAATTACTAGACTAATCAATTAGACACCGACGGTTGTTTAAAACACTCTTGCACGTAGCTAAGTCACATACTAAGAATTAACAGGAATCAATCCAGCGGATGGTTGCTAATCATTAACCTACAATGGAAACAATAAGTATTGAACAGAAAAATATGAAAATAGTTTTAATATTCCCATTCCCTGAACCACGAAATTTTGACGTTTCTCTTCTATCAACATGAAAAAATTTACATCGCAAAGTTTGCTTTGATGATACCATAAAAATATTATAGTGTGGGCAAGATACGTCGAAAAGGGGTGATTTAAAGTTTATAGCGAGCTAGCGTAAAAAGCTGGATATGCTTGCCCATAGTCTAATCAATCGATTGACAATGGAAAACAGAAGGAACTCTACGCTTTTAGTTCAGAAACTTGAAAAAGGTTTTTGTTAACATTTGAAAAATTTCTGACGGCTTCAATTTCTGTGTGTAACGTGTTGTAACGGTTGCATGGATGAACCGATTAAATTAAATTAATTTCAGATAAAATAAACACATTTTCTATGTACCTACACACGGTTGATGCAAGTGCGGAATAGTCCAATCTTTCCGAATGGCATGCGAATTGAGTTGGTCTTTCGACTTAAACTGGGAAATTTCCAGGAAAATGGCCCAGGGGGTCCAAAATATATAGAGGTCCAAAATATATTGGTTACCCTACAATTGCGATCCTTGATTAAAATCATATCTGAAATTGATTTGGAGGTATGTTACAGACCATATTCTCAAACAAGCCGTTTTTCATTTCAATTATAATTGAGATGATAAATCAGTACCATCGTCGGGACATGATTTGTATACAATCAAGGATATTAGCAGCTCTCTTTTTAAAGGGTTAAGTCCCAAACACAAAGTGAACGGCAGCACGGTACAACGGCAAAACGGCAAGCCCATTTTGATCTACACTCTACTTGTCAAATCCATGTTGAAACTGATTGCGTCGACATTGATCAAAACATTGAAATGTCATTCAAGTCAGTGTTGCCGTTTTGCCGTTCTTGCCGTAATGCCGTTGCATTGTGTTTGACCCTTTAGCCTCTATTTTAATGCAAACCTTTTTTTTATTTATTCTGCATTGAATCCTGCAAATGGTTTCAGAGAGACTTTCAGAGACTACCCAAGTAACCACTAGCCCGCTTATTCACTTTTTCGGTCTTGTAGGGCTATTATACGGCTGAAATGGTAATAGCACTATATTAGCACGCAGAATGAATTATAGTGCTGTTCAGTTATTTGGCTTTTACGCAATTTTTCCACAGGTTCTTTAGAAATTTCTTTTCAGATTCCTCGAGGGAAAATTTCATAAATTCTTCTATTGATTTCTACAAAGTTCTTTTAAGATATACTTCTGGTATCTGTTTCAGAAATTTCTTCATTGATTTCAACACCAAATCTCTCAAAAAATCTCCCAGCGTTGTTTCTTCGGAATTTGCTCCACAAAATTCTTGAGCACTACAATGCTTTTCTCAACTATTTGATTTCCCCAACTATAGGAGATATTCTGAAGTTTCCTACTAGAGTTCTTTCAAGAAGAAAATCATTCTACGGTCCCTAAAGAAATTGATTTGAGGATTTTACCAGGAAGATCTACGAGATTTCCTACGCCACATTTACGCTAGGAATTGCTACATAAATTACTCCAGAGATTATCTGTGGAGATATATGTAATACTCTATCTGGAATTCCTCTTCAAATTAACACGGGATTCCTCATAAAGCTCCTTCAGAAATTTCTCTAAAGATTTCTCCAAAATTTTATGCGAACTCTTCTCCTTTAGTTTTACCAAACAATTTGTCGTGTATTTTTCAAGTAAAATCTTTACGGCATCTTGATAAGTTCATCTGAGGTTGCTCACCAGCTAATATTACAATAAAAAAATATTCATTTTATTGCAATCATCTTAGCAATTTGAAAAAAAAATCTACGTAGTCCTCTAAGACTTCATCAAGAGCCCAGGAGCTCATTGAGAGAAATTTGTGGGAGTTAATAATGGATTACTTTTAAACTTTACCATGTTTCATAATATGTTTCTTCAGGCTATTCTTTTGAAATATCTCCAGGATTTTAAACAAATTTCACCAATCTCAAAACAAATCCTTGATCTTTTTGTGAAGATATTCCTGAGAAAATGAGTGAGGAAATTATTTGAAGACATTTTCGGACAATTTTGAAGGAAATTCTAGAAAATCCTTTGAGAAAATACTTTTTGAAATCTTAAAGATGTTGTACACGGGAATATTGGTGAACGTATTGAGAGAACGATGGTAAAATCATTGGATAGGGGGAATTTTTTCATGAAAATCATATGTACTCCAGGAATGAGTACATATGATTTTCATGAAAAATTTCTGGAAGGTTTTTTTTAGAAAAATTCATACTGGAATCTCTGAGGTAACTTCTATGGTTATACTCAAAAAATTCTACGTTAAATTCCTAAGATATCTCCTGTGGAAGTTTGTGAAAATCACAAAATGAACTCCTGAAGAGTTCATCCTCTAATTTATTTGAAGTAAATTTTGAGCGAACTTATTTATTTTTCCATCAAAAACGTCAAATCAATCGCGAATTAAATACACAAAATTAGGAAAATGTAAAAATTTCCCTAGAATCCCCAAGCTATATATGAACCATTGCTTTTTAGAACTACTTCGCCAGCTAATATTTCCACTTTTCATGACAATTCACTAGAAGTCCTCTCGAGAGTTTTCAGTAAACTAATGAATTTTTGATCAAGAATTAAGAAAAGAAGAACTGTAGGGTCAATTATTGACATTTTTGCCATTAAACGACTACAACAACATTATCAATCTATCAACATAAATTCCATCACTTTAGTCCTAATTCTACAAGCTATTTGGTCATCGTTTATTTCAATAATCGATTTTACATTAGCGCCTTACATTTAGACGGCGCTCACCTTTATTTTGAGGGGCCCCTAAATGGAACTCCGCACCGAGCCCCAAAACTTCTAGCTACGCCACTGGATACCCTATAGATGTCCACGTGGTTTATGGGCGACCCCTTTTGATCTTCAAACAAATTTCCTAACCGGCCATGTTGTTTGTTGTACCAATATGGACTAGCTGTTTTAAAACCAGAATGAAAGCTCAACTGAGTATTAAAAATAAAAATTTTAAGATGATTCTGTAGCTCACTCCTTGACATAGTACTAAGAAATTTCTAAAAATATTCAATGTTGAAATATTGAAACGCATGTAGAATAAAATTTTCGAAACTTTTTGTAAAAATCATTACAATTTATTTTTACCAATTGAGAAGAGAACTGACTAGCACAGAACACATATAAATAAAAGATGAATGTAATATTCAAAATTATACTATAGAAAAGTAAAGAAAATAAATTAAAACAAAGTAATAAATGAATCCTTTGGTGGGTTAACAATCTCATTCCTTACTCCCCTCCCTCCCCCGCGCAACAATCAAGTTATTAACCCCTGGCATCAATTGCATAGCCAATGCACTGTTTGCATCAGCCAGTCGATAAAAAAGGCCACAGAAGAATTTCCATCAAATCCCCCCAACATTATGCAACTGCTACCTTTCATGTTTCACCAGAAACTGCCTTTGGCCGGTACCCAGCTTTACTTATTTTGAAGTTGTTAAAATTCCGTGACCCCCACCCCTTTTTTGAAAACGCCAACAATATGAATCACGCGAAAGCGAGCGCATCGTTCTTCAGCCGCCACCACAATCAACATTTCCCGCAACAGTAAGACAAATGTTCTAGGGTGCTGCTTTTTCTAAAGTTCTCAATACAAAAAATCGTCTGCTCTTCTAAATGCAAATCACATAATAAGAGAAACCTCAAAGTTTGAGACGAAAATATTGAAATTTGGAGATGGCGAAAATGCTTTAAAAGCTGAAAATTCATAGTTATACATATAAGACCATGAGTGAAGTTTCCATAACTTCGTTATTTTATAATCAATTTTGTGTCTTCTTTCTGAGTTAACAAAACATCTGAGGATAAACCAAATGTTATTTCATAATAAGTTTCTTGCTCTGGCTCTCAGTGTTACAGTGTTGCTCTAATAAATGCATTTTATACTAGTTATAGTTTTGTACAAATTTGCTGTTGTACAAACTTTATATAAATTGTATTGAGCTAAACATTTTAAAACTTTAAAATTTACCTTCATCTCGCTTTGTACCATCTCTAAATCTAAATATTTGAGCTCAAACTTTGAGTTTTCTCTTTTTAAGTGATTTAAATTTGGTAGAGCACACCAATTTATGGTTTGAGAACATTCTGAAATTAAGTCGCACCCTAATTTTCCCCCAACCATCCGTGTCGAAAACGTCCGCCAAACATTTAGCAGCGACGCGACGGTTCCTCCCTCTGCGAATCGGGAGGAATCAAAGGCTTCATCGGAAGGTTTTAAGGGAAAATTTAATTTATGTTTATTTGCTCACGAACAAGCTCCGCCGGGTAACTGGCAAGCTGCCGTCGTCCTTTAGGTCCGCGTGGCCGGGTTCTCGACTAGGCACCTCCGGGGGATACAACAACCACACCGGCCGGGCCGGAATAGAGCAAAGTTTCCACTCGCAATTGCTCGACTCGATAATGCAATTAGCTGACTGCCGCTGCTTTGGAGGTTTGCCCGCCAGGTTTCGGTTGCTTGTGCAATTGCTGCCCGTTTCGTGATGGGGGAGTTGATTCGGTTTGTTTCGAACGCGGGAAGTATGGAGTCTTTATTCTATATTGAGTTCAAATTTGGTGTGAAAAACGTTTGTGTCGGTGGAAAGCCAGAAGCAAACGGTGAACACAGCCGGGGTAGAAGGGCAAAGGGGGAATAAATAACTCAGCAGACAACGAAATTAGCAAGTAGTTTCAAAATTTTCAAATTTGGCTAGTGGCATGTTCATGACATGAATGAAGAATCAGTTTTGGGGCTGGCGAGAACTGATATGCGATATTTCAACGCTGAAGTGGACAGAAATGGGTGCGAATATAATGTGTAGATACTGATTTTTTTCGTTTGCTTCAAATATCAAAGCAACTCAAATCGCTTCACATCAGCTTTAAGTTCCCTTAAAGCAGGACACCTTATTCTATCACATTCCGTTCGGTTGGCATCAGACTCTCACCTCTTAACGTGTCACAACCTATCATATCAAAATTCAATTTCCCAGCACCCTTTCCACACTGCTTGGAAACGGGAATTGACGGTGTTCGTTCAATTTCTAACGCGTTCCCGAGCACACGGTACGCTCCTTTTTCTGGTTTAAGTCTACGATGGATTCGATGGCACATACATTCTGTCACTTTCAATGCATGCCTGCGTCTAAGTTGAAGACGATTAACTTTCACAGGCCTTCCCCCTTTCTTTCCCTCCAAGGAGCGGTTCAGCTCGGAACTTCTTACATCAATTCAGGCAAGTTTTCCTCCTTCTGCCGACACTCTTCCTACATGGAAGCATCAATGGATTGAATGTGACCTGAAAATTCTACACCGACGACGTCTTCCTGGTCCCCATATAGGTACAGCATTGTAACTAACCGTGGTTATGGGGCTTGGGAGGACTGCGAATTCTTCACAGGGGGACGCGGGGGAACACAACTTTTCCAATAATTCCTTTATTTACTCGAGTCTCTAGCTTCGAAAGTTGGAAAATCCAAAAAGTGCCGAGATGATAAAGTTAAGCCATTTAAATCCGGACCGGAGGAACGTTCCTGCAAACAAAGTCTTAGTTACACTCATCCCCGTTTGACAATGTAGTAAGCTTGCTTCCTCAGCCCAGCCGGCACATATATGATGGTAATCGAGAACGACGACCGTCCCCAAATCGGAACTCGGCAAATGGGGAAAACATTAGAAACAGAAGTTGTCGTTACAGGTTGTACCTGGGGAGATAGGGCACTATCATGTAAGGAAAAAGGGGCGGAGTGGTGGCTTGAAGAAAGCTTACTTTAATCAATGTGCCTTCTACCAGGAAGCTTGCTCTTGATTTCAGTTTGATAAGCAATGCTTTACTTTTGTTCCGTTTCTTTGTGGCACATTGTGTTTGTGGGATTCGGCACTAACATTTCTGAAGAGCTCTTTGTTTACAAAGAAAGTCTCACGCTTTCTAATCGATACATTATTCTCGAGTTGTTCGCTTATAATAGAGTAAAAAATATACCTTAGAGTGTTTTATTTGTGTATCTATGTAAACGTGCTTATCTTAAACTTTTTGCTGATTCCACGTCCCAAATGAAACAGCCTGTCCTTCAGTATTCCGTATTTCGAAAAGTTATAATCCACATTGGCGTAGGAACAAGGGGGGGCAGGGGGGGCCAACACACACACACACACACAAACAAGAAGAGATGGATGACGTACAGTGACCAATGCGAAGAATGTTAGATGTATAGCAGAAAAGGGGGTTAGTAATAAAACCACACTGGTGGTGAACGATCGATTTGAACAAGTGGGTGGAAAAAAGTTGATGAAAAGCTATCGAAAATTGTAAACAAATTCATTTTTTAAATATATTGTAGATCTGATGATGGCTGAAAATCAGTAAGCCGAAACGTTATAATCGTGTTTCAGTGTGTAGTAATCACCGAAAAATATCAACAATCTTCAAATATATAGCTTCTTGTTGTATGGAATAAGCGCAGTTTTTCGACACATCCGTTATAAAATAAATGCCCAAATGGATTCCTAAAATTAGTTTTTTATTTCTAAATACTCCAAAAAATACTGTTTCAGCATTAAGCAGCATATTCACTGTATTCCAATCTATTATGATTTTGAGGGATCCATGCTCGAGGTGTCCGGTGATGAATTCACTAAATACATTATAACTTCAACTTGTACCTATATTGTCCGAATAAAAATAATTGAAAAAATAGATAAAATTACTAAACGATTTTCTCAGGCAGTACAAAGCGGGAATTTTTGTCGAAAAATAAAGCTCGACGTTCAAACAATTCCGGCATGGTCAAGTCTTCTTCAAATTAATAAGAGAATTTCAACCTGGTGTGAAAAAATGTAACAAAATCTACCATAATATTTTTTGCATGAATCATTTATTGCCCCAAAAAAAACGTTTTATTTCATAAATTACACTGCGGAACACGTTTTTGTCTCCAGCACCAAAATACTGCTATTCACTTAATTAAGGGTTGCTGAATCCATTGCCGTTTACAGAAATGTCATAGCACGTCTAGTTTTTGAGATATTGACTGTTGAAAATGCAAAAAATGACTATTTCAGCCAACTTGCATGCAAGTTTGCCAGCTTGTAAGGTAATATATTGGCTTAATTTGCCACAGAATTCAAACTTTATGTGTATAACAATACTTATCATCAAAGTTTGTATTACTTTCGTAACGGAAAAGTTATTTTTTGATGGTTTAGAGAATTGTTGTATTTTGCCATATAGAAGAAACGAAGAATTTTGTATGGAGACTGCAATCATGTTGAAAAAATCGGTTTAATCGAAATTTAATCGCGCAATTTCAATAAAATTATGTCTGAAATGAAAGTTCAAGTTCTATTTTGCATGTTTGGTGGACTAGATTACAAAAAAGTATGATAAATTGTACTTTAAATTTCATGTAAACATTAATAAAACCAGTGTTTTATACAACTTTGGCGACCTGTAGCTAAAAATTGTGACGTGCTGGAACATTTCTGAGAATGGCACCAGATTCAGCAACCCCAAATCTACTAGAGACACATAATTTGATCCTTGAGACACGCAAAAATGTCATTTTTGTTACGCTGTGTTATTTGATTAATTTACAACAGATTGTTTGCAAAATTTTTCTGAACCTTTTCGATATTATTTATAAAATTTTAGTATGATGAAATTCTTCAAATAATATTGAAGGGTGGCTTCAGCACTTTTAAAAATCTCTTGAAAATTAGTCAAGTAATATTGTGGAACTTGTTCATGTTTTCAAAGCAAATTGATCCTGATAGACATTCATTCCTTCAATGCCTTCTTCTGATTAGCAGATTGATTTCGAAATATGTTCCCGGATTTACCTAAAAAATGTTACTTAATCTTTCAAAAGTTCAGTTTTCTCTCGCAATTCCACCAAAAAAATAATTGATTCTGTCAAATCCTATACTGAGATATTTCGCTGAAAGTTTGAAAGAAATTCTTCTGTGAATTCCTTTCAATAGTTTTCCCAAAAATTGTATTACGAATTCTTCCGCGAAAAGCTCTTAAGAAATATTTCTAAAATACATACAGAAATTGCGTTAAAGTCCTTCTATGTTTTCTTTTTCTATAAATTTTGAAGCAAAATCCTCGGATTATTCAAGAATTGAAAAGAAATTTGTTTTTGGAATGCCTTCGAATCTTCAGAGGAAATTTGTTGAAAAACTCCAGGAAAACTTTTGCTTCCAAAATAAGCATAAATGAATCTGTGGAGAAACATGTAGCAAAATAACAGGGGAGAAAGGATTTATTAAGATATTCATAAAGAAATTTTACTAATTATTGGCAGAATTCATATACTTGGTTTGAATTTTTGTTCGATACAAAGGCGGATTTTTTAGAGACTTTTTGGCAGAATTCCAGAAAACCAGAAGTCTAGAAATAATAGATTTCAACGACAGTTTCTAAGGAAGATTCTGATGGAACTTCTTGAAAAAATTGTTTTATTTGTACATTCAATAGAGAGGTTTTAACTATCCTGTAATCTACCTCTAGAGGTTATCTAGGTTATAAATAATCACTAACCTTTCATTGTATCATTACCTGCCAACATTTTGTTGTTTCTCCTTTCTTCACATGACACTTTGAAGAACTTCGTACAAAAATCTTTCCATACTCATAAAAGCAACATTTCAAAAAATCTATAAAAAAGTGAATTATAATAATTTTGAAAAAATGCAGAATTCTCATACGAATGGCTTTTGATTTCTGAAAGTCCATCAGAAATTCCTCAACAAATTTTCAAAGTAATGCAAAAGTTTTCCCTAAGATTTAAATTTATTAAAATCTTACATTGCGAATTTTACCACAATATGTCTTTCGTAATGTTCTTAAAAAATACTGGTACTGTTGAACTTATACAGTACTACAACATAATCGATAATAGACCCTTCAAAAAAGTTTGTTTGGAATTTCTAAAGGTAGGAAAATGGGTTCTACATCAATATGTGCACCATAATATCATAAAACTGTGGAGTTCATACAAATTTTATCAAATGTTTTATTTACAAATACTTTCAGTAAAAACTCTATCCATTTTTAAACCAATCATTTGCTATTATAAAAGATGAAAGAAAAAAAAGCAAGAATATTTGTAGTAAATCCTCCATGGACCACTTAAGCTTTTCTCTGAGGTACATTATTAAAATGTTACAGAAATTCTACGATATAATTCTTGAAATTTACGACAGGAATTTAGTAAATTTTTCCGAATTATTTTAAGCTGCAATTATTCAAAAAATAACCGAAAAAGTTCTTAATTTTTTGTATATATTTTATGGAGTGATTCGTAGAGGAGTTTGTAAAGCAATCTCCAAAAAATATTTAGAATTTCCTGGAGTAGTTTTTGAACCAAAAAATGGAGAGGGGATACAATTTAAAATGTTATTTATAGAAGAGTCATGAGATTATCATTCGGAAAAAATTGGAGTTATTTTTAGAGCCTGAAGGAATACTTGATGGAACTGTAACTTTGATGAAAAATTTCTTTTAAAAATTCCCAATCGTTAAAGAAAATTGAAAGGAAATATTTGAGAATTTTCGCGGAAGGTCAAAGAACATTTGAATTTATTCCGCTAGTATCTTCATAGATCTTGAAGAAATTTTTGGTGAGACTCCTATGGTTTTATGTACTACTGTTTTTTGGAGAAATCCTCAGTTATTCCTGAAAATCCTAAACAAATTATTAATGAACTACTGGACGATTTTTTAAACTTATATGTAATAAGTACGTAGAGAACCTTCCAGGAGAAATCATTAATAGAATTTGAAATGCATTCTCTGGCGGAGTTCTTCAAGAGAATTTCTTTAAGCAATCGGATTCTTCGAGAAATTTTCTGGTGAGATCAGAAAGTCTAGTAATGATTTCCCGTGGGAATCTCAGGACGAATTCAGCGAAAACTGAAACATGAGTTCTTGAAGAAAGCACTGAAAACTACGAAAAAATTTTTTTGGAGTGAACCCCGTAGGAATTCTCAAAGGAACCTCTTCAAAGCATATGTTTGAACACCTGAAAAGTTCGTTAAAGAATAGCAAAGCACATTCCTCGGGAGTTTTTTGACTGGATTACAAAAAGAGTGAATCTTTTTCGTAGTGAAAATTGAAATTTACAAATATCACTTATGTGCCGCGAAATTAAACAAAATAACAAATAAATAAAATCTATACAAATCTATGACACAAATCAAAATTGAGTGATTCCAAGCAACAGCACCAAAATTTGGTAAATTTTTTAATTCATTTTTTTCTATTGAGCTGAAACTTTGCACAGTTTTCCAGTTCCATCTAAATCGTCATTTTCCGATATCAAATCTTCAAGTTGAGTCACGACTAACTTTTCAAAAGGGTGTATGTGAAAATGGTTCAAAAATATTCAAAAAGCTGCACAGCAAAAACGGTTCGTTCGATTGTTAGACAACTGAAGAAACAAAGTTAGACAACTAAATAAAAATTCCAAAAAAAATACACACAGTAAAAAAAAATTTTTTTTGCATTAAAAAACATAATTTTTGACACAAAAACTCAAATATCTCAAAACCCTATCGGAATACCAACGTAATTTTTTGAGGGAAAACGGTCCATTATATTAGCTATCTACCAATCTACCAAAATCTAAATTTGGTGATGGTAAACCAATAAACAAAAAAGTTATGACATTTCAAACATGTTACAATTTTCACATTTAGTAGAAAAAAAAATTTTTTTTTCGGTGTAAATTATTACGGGAACCGCAGTTTGTTGCTGATTTTATTGTTAAGGGCCTTGCGTGAATTAAACAAGTCGTTTTCATGTATTCATTAGTATTATGTATATTATATGTATAAATATTATGTATATGTATAAATATTATATGTATATGTATATATGTATAAATTAAAATGAATTAACAGATTACACGAAAATAAAATTTTTTTTTACCAGGATATTTTTTTTTAGAGTATGATTGATGAGTTTCTAAGTTTGGGTATGCGTTATGAGATCATGAAAACATTTTATTAATACTTATTTATTTATTTATTGTTATTCAATTTTTTTACAATATCGAACACTTTTGCATCATTATCAGTACAGTTCGAGTATAGTTTTGATTTAATTTTATTTTCTGACAATGGAATGAAACAGTGAAATTTTTGGGTTCCTTGGATCGTTTTCGCGTTATTATATTGCTCGCTGAGTTCTGATGCCGTTAATTCGTACTCTTCAGTAGTAGTTAAACAAAATGATAATTTTGTTAAATCTTCTTCTTTTCTGCGATTCGCCCAATCAAATAGTTCTTTTGCAGTTTTAATTGGATGCTCACGTTCTTTGGCTAAACTTGCTCTTGTGGCCATGCGCTTTATGGTTCCTCCAATAGCATCACAAGGACCTTTGCCATGTGACGTAGCAAAGAAATGCCATTCTGCATCAATTCCGTACTTTGATTTAAATTGACATAGGCTCGAAAAATTCTTACGGTTTTTGTACTGCGATGCTGCTCCATCAGACATGAAATATATCTTTCTGATTTCTTTATCCTTATCAACGCGTAAAAAGTTAATCATTTTGGCAATGAACAAATTTAAAGATACTGAGTCGTGTCTTAAATCTTCGGAAATTACAATAAAACTAAAATGTTCAATTTGCGTACTTCCATTGAAATAAATAACGAATGGATGAATTGTAGCTTGTTGTATGTTCCAGTGATGGGACTGCACTTCATCTTGCAATACAAAGCTATAGTTTTCACAAAAATCACAAATGACTAAAAATTCACCATCTTGTAATGTATTTTTCGTATTTTTTAAAAAGCGGGATTGCTCTGTTTTAATAAAGTCGTAAGGAATTAAACTTTCTAATTTCAAGCAAAAAAATGACACAAACTCATCTACAGGTTTTACAATAGTTTCTAGGTCACACCTATCCGTGGTCACCCATTGCTCAAGTGATAACTGATCAATATAATTTTCTTCAAACTCAGCGAATAAAGTATTTTCCAATGATGAAGAATCTGGACAATCCGAACAAGATCGTAGATAGCAATTTGATGTTGTATTTTCACACAAAAGACTACCAGTTAACATTTTAATATCCTTTGATAAATTGATTCTTTTCAAACTATGTAAGATTAGGTTAATATTTTCGTGTGTTGTGCACACACAAACATTATGTGTTCCTGAATTGGATAGAAGCTTGCATTGCCTTGGACGAAGGCTTGCAAATGAGGAAAAACCTACCTTAATATTTTCGTTAATTTCCTTGAAGCGTGTATACGCTTCTTTCAAAGTAGTCATCATTAATCGTTTTTGGATTGCTTGACGCTTTCCATCTTTTTTACAGATACATAATCTTTTTGGCCAGGCATAGCTCTACTTACTTCATCGTCTTCAAAATATTGAATTATTTTTTCTTTTGTCTCATCTGTTAATGAAGTACTCGACCTAGCATTTTTGGTTGCAAGACAGTTATTTTTGAATTGTTTTGCCTCTTTTGCTGTATTTCTATTGGTTTTGAACTCATCAATGGCGTCTTGAATAGACCACGAGCTTGGCAGCATCGACAAAATCAATAATTTTTCTTTCCTTGTCGTGGCTAGATTCGAGGACCTTTCCTTCATATTCATAATTACCTCATCGTAGTCTGTATTTTCCACATCCTCAGGTCCTAATTTGAAGAGGTTTCTTCGTACAGCTTCGTTGATTTCACGGTTTTTTTTCTCGGGATAATTGACGTAACTCATCTTCGTCCATTTAATCGGAGTCACTTTTATTCCAGCTATCCCTTCGTTGAAGCGTTCGATGTTGACCTTCTGGATGCACTCATCTTCTGATTGATTTGTTGAAACAGATGTCGCTGATGGTACCGTGGCAAGACTATCTGCACTTGGTACTTCTGGTAACTCCTCAGTTGTTGTCGGTGCATCTAGTAATTCCACAGTTGTTGTTGTTTTCGAACTTCCTGCAACCTGATCCACCGATGATGTACAGATTGCCCGTTTGTCAACGTTTAAACGGCAGGACGTACAAATGCGTAAATTTGTATTCAATGTAGACATTGGAGCATAACCAGCCGCTTTCAGTTTATCTATGGTGCTTTCGGTGAGATTTCGTAGCTCTTTCGAACACTTTTTTTCTGCAAACGGCCTGCAACAGTTGAGAAAGCGACTACTCATGTTGCTCGTTAGATTTTAATAAACAAAATCACTTTTAAGTTTTTACTGACTAGTTTGGTGTCGTTTGCTTGACTGAAGAAAAATTTTACAATTAAATCTTTTATAACCATAGTGGTAGTATATTTTTAGCTTTTTCGTGAGTATGTTCATGGTATGTACCTATCATGTTTTTGATGTTGTTGAAATTACTCGCTTTCTCCCAAATATGATTAACAAAGTCTATTCTCTACCAAGGCGGGTCTATACCCAGGTGTTATCAGATTTTAACTTTGTGGAGAAAACCAGCGCCGAGAAAACCGACCTGCTTTACGTATACTAGATCACCTGGGTATAGACCCGCCTTGTTCTCTACGAGGTAAACTTTTTGCAGGTAAACTAGTCGTATACCTGTATAGAAAACTTTTTTTGTAGCTTTTGTCTTCAATATTAGATTTCTTATAGGTTTCTTTTATCAAAAGGTTTCAACACTATTGAGAGAATTTTTCTTCAGTTACGTACAATAAAAAATATGACACTATCAAGACTTTAGATCACAACACTGGATCGCGTCTAACTTTCTAATAGATGCTATAATAGTTATGAATAATTAAATAAAATATCATGAAAACAACTTGTTAACCTCATGTGGTACCCTTAACAAAAAATTCAGCAAACAAACTGCGGTCCTAAAAAAAAAAATAACAATGAAAAAAAAAATGTCACTAAGTGTCAAATTGTGAAATATTTGAAATGTCATAACTTTTTTGTTTATTGGCTTACCATCACCAAATTTTTATGGTAGATAGGGTTTTGAGATATTTGAGTTTTTGTGATGTTTTTTAATGCCAAAAAAATTTTTTTTTTTACTGTGTGTATTTTTTTTTTGAAATCTTTATTTAGTTGTCTAACTTTGTTTCTTTAGTTGTCTAACAATCGAACGAACCGTTTTTGCTGTGCACCTTTTGAATATTTTTGAACCATTTTCACATACACCCTTTTTGAAAGTTAGTCGTGACTCAACTTGAAGATTTGATATCAGAAATGACGATTTAGATGGAACAGAAAAACTGTGGCAAAGTTTCAGATATTTTTGAAATGGTCGATCAGAATCGACTTGCATGCCTCCGTGGAATCCCTCAGCTAGCCAACTCGCCAGCTGTCACTTCCACCATCCCCGCAGCTAAACACACCGCGCACCCACTGACTGCTTAGATCGGTAAACCTGTCATTATAAAAACCTTGGATATTACGCTTATGGAGAATCATGATTATGACTCCAAGAACCATGATTTGTGATCCTGATATTATGATCTAACCAATTTATGAATTTCATGATTCGTTAATCATGATTTGGGGATCAGATTTTTGCCTGTGTATAAGCAAAGAACTAGCTTAAAATTCTGTGTTGAAATTCACATGCATAAAGTTCAAAAATTAGGGTAGCCTCTAGAAAAAAAATCAGAGAAATTTCTGTGAAAATTACTGGAGGGGGTAGCGTTAGAGTGGTCAATGATGTCCTGGTGCAAATTGAGAAATTTCTTCAAAAAATCCTAGAAAAATCGCTAAAAGATTTCAGGAATTTTCAGTGAAGGAATCGCTAGAGGAATTTCAAGAGATCCCTGTAACAGTGCAAGAAAATATTTCACAGATAAATCTCTGGAGAAATTACTAGAATAATTCCTGAAGCTTTACCAAGAATAGTCTGAGTTGAAATTATCGAATAAGCTGAGGAAAACTCACGTAATAGTCTTTGAAGGTTTTTATGAAGCCTCCAGAATGCTGCATCACTGCAAGCAAAATAAGAAAACAAGTGACTAGAGGGATAATTTTAATTAAAATAGAGATTTTAGATTCTTTTAATTGAAAATAGTAACCAAGTCTCTAAAAAGAGATCTGCTACCAGCTCACAAACAGCAAAACAATAAATCATCCTATGAGAAATCTGAATGTTCAAAATTTGAGGATATAAAGTACAGCTTTCCTAGATTTAATTCAACTAAACTGATAAAGATTTCAAATAATATCGAAAAAAAAAATCGCGCTTGTTTTAAATCCAATAGAAATAAAGAATGAAAAGAAAACCAAAGAAAAAGATATTCTCAGTAAACATTTTTTTTGGGTTTGGTATTTGATTTGATATTTGAAATCTTTACTAATTTAAATTTTCATCTCTAATTTGGATCATATATAACCTACTTCAACTGCTCCACAAATTCATCCAATGTTTTTACCGTCCTATACTCATCGAAACGCCGTTTCTGCTTGGCCATATTGGCCATATTGCCGCTCCATATTGAGCAATGTCAATGACAGCTTTCATAATTTGATCCTGATCCGGAAGAGGTGGTCTTCATGCGGACTGGTGGCATCGTAATTTTGAGGCTTTGACAGGATCGTTCTCAATAATGTCTTACCGCTCACGTTTATGACGTTGTTGATAGTGCAGCTGCCGTCCTCTCCCTTTAACTAGTTTTTTCAAAATCCTTCTCGAGTTGGAGCTTTTCTTTTTTCAACTTCGTCATTTGAATAGACCGAATAGACTGTTCATTAGTAAGTATTTAATTTTTTTTTACGTACAGTCAAGCCGACCAAATCAGCGTTAACTATTTCCAGTTGTTTTTGATATGGTCTTGCTTAGGAGTTGAGGCACAGGAAGTCAAGTTTTCCGAAGACACTGAATTTCCCCTCGTTTTATCGGTGCTTGATCCTAGAGCAATAACTTTGGTTACGATTGCAGTTGTCTCATGGTGGTGTTTTTCTTACCGGTTTTCGTCAAAGTGCGAATCTTGGGCAACTGTCTTGAAAAAACGCATATTTCGCTCCTTTATGGTACGAATCTGGAGTCTCAGTTCGTACATTTGATTCGACAGCAAATCATCAAATGAGCCTTCCGACTTGATGCTCCTCCAGTATTCGCCTTATTCTAGCTGCAATGTGTTTGTTTGCATCGCGATGGATTTGCTGCACAGGTAGCCTTGTACAGCTACTGGAAAAGTTTTTTGTCCATCTATAAATGCAATGCAAGTTTAGTTGCAAACCCAATGTGAAAAAACTAATTTACCTTATTTTTATCCGAATTTGCACTCGGTTTTTTCGATTCAATCGCGCAGAGTCACATGAAATTTACACGTTTACTGTTTTTCCTTTGCTTTGTCTCTGGTTCAGACCGTTCAGACAGGTTACACCAAGGTATCTATAAAAACATTGCTCAGGGCCAGAGCTGCCAGATGATTTGATAGAATACCTGTATCCATCAGGTTAGAAAATCTGTGTCCCATACAAAAAAATCAGTGTCCATACAAAAATTGTTGAAATAAAATCTGTGTTCCATACAAATTGAAACTGTGTAATACAGATAAATCTATATGTGGCAGCCCTGCTCACGATTTTGTGCTAATCCATGGATCGCTACAATGTTTGATTTTTATCGTTGTCGAAGTGTTGAAAGTCCAACCAAAAAGTACATAATGGCACTTTTGGGTTCTCATATGAAGCCGACAATTGATGGAGAATCGGATTTTCACGGTAATTTCTATTCCTTGATTATAATAATTAAATATACTATGTTGCAGCTTTGAAGTCCAACACGATCAGTTTTGCTAGGACACCATTCTTCAGGTACATTCGCCAAGATGCAAGAGATGCAAGAGAGCGGCCGTATTACTGGAAAGTTGAAATACCGGGCGAGGAAACAAATCTATGCACTGATTTTGAATGGCTGATATGGTCGGCGTTAAGTCAGAGGGGACCAAGTACAAAACTTGGGAAAATAAGATTATTCTTTCATTAGATGCGAAATTACCTTAGCTCCATTTCAATTTGATCAGATTTGATGAATGTTGTAAATTGCGTGAGATATGTTATAAATTTACTTTGGATGATCAATAAAAATCGGTAAAAGTGTGCAGTCAGAGTGGACCAAGTGCTTATTACCATAACATCGAAAACGATCAGCGCGCTTAGGAATGTGAGGTAATGTAAAACATTTCAAGAGATTTGTCAGATTTTTCGACATCGAATGATTCTTCTATTGGTCTGTCAATATAAATTCATAAACATTAATTAACTGATTGATTATTGCATTTTTTGAGTCGATTTCAAAGTCCGTTAGGAGTTCATGGTAGTTCTATGTTGTATGTATGGCATGTCCTAGAACTCGCTTATTGGACCTGTATATTTTGGTCGGTACTCAAGATTTTCACTTGGTCCACTGTGACTGAACACATATTTGAATATTTCTGGTCTCCAATGCCCTGGCCCTGCAAAACATTAATTTTCAAGCTATCAACATGCCACTAATTTCGGGATTGACGATATGGATTATTGAAGAATTTACGATACTGGTGCCGAAGTGTCTTGATAATCTGCTTATCTTTGAGATAGAGCTCCTTCATAAATAAGGCAATTTTTCAAAGGTCTAAGAAACGCTCTAATATGATAATTTACCCTTCAATGTGTGGCAAATGTATGGATTGCGGCCACTGTGCATTGGCGAACATCGTTAAAATTCCAATTTTATGTCACTGATCGCTACTTTATGCTAAAACTCGAGAGTGGTCCTTTCGGTTCTCTCAAATTGGTGTACCCCTCGTACGCCAGCAAGCTAAACAATTTGCGAAAAAGCCTTTTGTTTGATAAATCTTAGGTATTTCTTCGCGTTATATGTAACATACATCCCTTGGAACACATAGCAAAAATTTTACGTGCTAATAAGGTGAAAAACTTATTCTAATACTTAAAATCAAGATAACTTCAAAACTCAAGATGGACGCCATATTTTTTCAATTGAATTTTACTCTTATTCTTCACTCGACTCAAAAAATACCAACGATTGAAAACTTATTTCTTTGTTGTACACAAAATTATGTCAAAAAATAATTTTAATCGAGTGTTTTCATACAAATTTGTGTACTTTGTGTTAAAAAATTCGTAACTCTTTTACAAGATTTTTAACATTTTTCATGTCTTCTATAAAGAGTGCTTTGCGAAGACCCAAGCAGTCCGATTCATTTTCGCGCGTTCGGAGTGTTTTTCGGTGGCTTCGTTCGTTTGCCCAGTGCTTTGCGAAGACCCAAGCTGTCCGATTCATTTATTGCGCGCTCGAAGTGATTTTGTTTTTCAGTTAGCCCTTCATTCGCGCGCCCTCGGAGTTCTGTGTAACTGTTCAGTCGAGGATGGATTACCAATTGGTGAGCTTGTTTCATGCTTGTAATAATACATTTGTATCATAACATGTATTTTTTTATGAATTTGTTGAACAAACTATGAATAGTTCGTCACTTTAAGTGTTGACACAAGCGCTTATTTATGTTTTATAAAATTTCGAAATTCAAACTTTTGAATAGTTCGATGTTTAATATGTCGACGCATTGATAGATAATTTTTTAAACAGAGGTTACATGAATCGCATCACTTACCAAGGTGAATCCTGATCATGTAGCTTTGAATCCCTCCCACTAACAAAACTCCTTCCCGTGGCAACCATGAAGATGCAGAGGTATACTCGGTCTTTAGTAACAATGGATGTCACACTAACATTCCTTCCCTTCCCCGATGACCGTAAGGACGTGGCCGGCGCCGTTATTGACATTACTAATTTCAGAGTCCTCGAAAATGTACATTGAAGATGGTATGCTACTCCCAAGCTACATCTGTTGGTTCCCTGTACGATTTCGATGATTCTTGTCAATCACGGAGTAGCAACTACGAATTGTACGGTCATCAATGCTCATGCTCATGCTCATTTTTCATGTCTTCTATAAAGTTATTAAACATCTTGAAACGCGTGTTTTTGCTGAACATCGCTCCTCTCTACCTCTTAAAGTAAAAGATTTATCAGTCGAATTCGTTTCAATAAAGCTTATTTGTTTGATAGTAAAACCCATGCAAAGGCGCTTATAGACAAAAGTTTTTATCAAATGCCGAAAGGGGAGATATGGTACTTGGATTTGTTATGACAAAAAGTATGATTTTTAGGGACCATTCACATACAACGGCATATATCTCAACAAGTATAAGAGATAGAAAAATCGTGTTTTGGCAAAGTTGTTTCAAATTGCCAATTCTACAACTTTGCCGAAGACACCATATGTCTATCTAAATGTTTTGAGAAAATAGTTTTTCTATCTCAATGCTAGGTGGATTGATCACAAAACTTTTTTCGTCAAAAGTTGCGCTTTAAGAGCCAGTTCGCGAGAACCGCAACCCCCTTTCCAAGGGAAGTTGTATTGATGTTCTCCGATCAGGCTGAAATTTTTAGGGATTGTTCTTCTATATAAAAGATGATGTTTTGCAAAATATTAGATTTTTATATTAGGGGGAAGTGGGACAAAATGACCCCCAATGATTTCATGTCACTAAACATGCAAAATCACAAAAACTGATATAACTATAGTAAAAGTGCACGGATTATGTTGAAATTTGGCATGAATACTCTACGTTATATGAACTTTGAGGTTGGCATGGTATATGGATTTTGAAAGTACTTCAAATCGAGAAAAATGAGTTTTTCATAAAAAATTTAGTGATTTTCAAATCGATTTTTTTCTTACCAACCGAACTAGGTCAAAAAACTAAATATGACGTTTTGTAGGGTAACTCATGAGCTTTCATTTGAGGTGTAATCTAGATATGCCGTTTTAAAAATTTTCGAAAAAAAATTTTTTTTTCTGTGTAGTGTTTGAACTTGAGCCATTTTGCGAGTACCGCAACCGCCTTGTCTAGAGAGGTTGTATTAATGTTCTCCGATCGAGCTGAAATTTACAGGAAATGTTTTCCTATATAAAATAAGATATTTTACAAAATTACAGATTTTTATATTAGGGAGAAGTGGTACAAAATAACCACTAATGATTTAATATATAAAAAAATACAAAATTAATTAAACTGCTATAATAGCGATAGTAGGGGCCCAGATAGCCGTAGCGGTAAACGCGCAGCTATTCAGCAAGACCAAGCTGAGGGTCGTGGGTTCGAACCCCACCGGTCGAGGATCTTTTCGGGTTGGAAATTCTCTCGACATCCCAGGGCATAGAGTATCTTCGTACCTGCCACACGATATACATATGCAAAAATGGTCAATCGGCATAGAAAGCTCTCAGTTAATAACTGTGGAAGTGCTCATAAGAACACTAAGCTGAGAAGCAGGTTTTGTCCCAGTCGGGACGTAACGCCAGAAAGAAGAAGAAGAATAGCGATAGTAAAAATGCACGAACTTGTCTGAAATTTGGCATGTTTACTTTACGTTATATGAATGATCATTTTGGATGAAAAAATGTTTCAAATCGAGAAAAACCTGTTTGTAAAATTAGTTTTTTTTTTCAAATCGACTTATTTTTGGTCAACCGAACTAGGTTGAAGTTTTGTAGGACAACTCAAGGGCTTTCATTCGCGGTGTACCGTGGTAAATCAAAATCCGGGCGGTATGAGCAGCGTATGGAGGCCTCTTGTCGGTAGTTGTAATACCGATTATATTATACCGTGTTGCCGCTGCCTTATCTGAAAGAAATGTCACTTTCTTGTTAAAGTGATGATGTGGATAACAATAAGTCATTGCACCAATGTTTTCGTTAGCAGCTTCGGCGGTTCAGTAGTAAGCGTTGTTTATTCTCACGCTGTTTGGATGGGAATCAACTACTGCATTTTTTTAATTTGGATAATGTTTGATGGGTTTGATTAGGAGGGTCATATGTATGTGTGTATAATGGTATGTTTGCTAGAGATCAATTTGTAAATAATTGAGTTTAACTTAGTTTAGACTGTCTGCACATATGGCTGCTATGAGACACTGTACTGTTTATTTTTTGAATGGAATTTTGACTTTTACTAGCCTTGATGTTTGCAAATTTCTCGAAAGAGTAAAAGAGAGACGAAGATTGTTAAAAATTGCATATTTCCACGGAAAATTTCGTGTTTTTTACAAAAAAAAAAAAACATATTTTTCAGTACAATCTGTTTAAACGGTACAGTAGTTCTTGTGATTTTGTGTGTTTTCCGACACAAAAATATTGGGGGTCATTTTGACCCACTTTTCCCTTATAAAAAGTGTAGTTCTGCCAAATGAGTTTCTGTTTTGAATAGTAATGAACACATTTTGTGTAAGCAATGTTTGTGATTTAGTTGTTTGGACAGACATGTTGGTGGTTTAAACTGCAATCATCACTTATTGGTTCAATGAACGACGCACAGTATTGTTCTTATTACATATTTTTCATGTTTTGATGATGTTCAAAGTATTATTCCAGTTTTATTTGAAAATTGTGTACTTACGGCATCGAAACATACAATTCCAATACAATGTCCGGATTCAAAAACATTGGGCTCCAATCCCGGACAGCCTCTTTTTACTTTTTTAAACCATATTTACAGCATATTTTTTCAATGTGGTGTCACTTAACTTTTAAACTATAACATTGTGTATTATTATGTTACAATCACTACTACTGCGACGATTGCCTCCATCTAAGCGCCCCTCGAACGCATGGGGGAAATGTCAAGTGGGGGAATGAAAATTGAAAAAAAATACCTACTCATTGTTGATTGATCGATGTGAATGCAAAATCGTTTATTAAGTGAATTATAATTTATATATTATTACTATATGCTTATTAAAACTGAATAATTACAGATAGCGACCTGAATTACCCTATATTGAATTTAAAAATTTGAATTTGTTTGCCTAGTAAGAGACCAAATGTAAGTAATAAAAATATGCTATACGATTATCTCTAACCAATAAATTTATACCTTTGAGCTGATCTCATCGGGGACATTGATGAGTTTGTTGAACAGACCTCCGAAAGGCCAATACGTCGTAATAACTACAAAAACAGCCATTTTTTCATTCAATATAGTTGTATAAATGTTGTCAATTTAGCATTTTATTGGTAAATATTATCAGAGTGTCCGGATATTGGTACCGTCCGAATTTTGATTCACTACGGTACACCGCGAATGAAAGCTCCTGAGTTTCCCTACAAAACTTCATATTTATTTGTTTAAACCAATTCGGTTGACAAAAATATAAGTCGATTTGAAAAAAAAAAAATAAACAGATTTTTTTACCAATTTGAAACATTTTTCTAATCCAAATACCATGTTCATTTTGAAGTTCATATAACGTTAATTAAACATGACAAATTTCATGCAAATTCGTTTATTTTTACTATCGCTATTATAGCACTTTAATTGATTTTGAATGTTTTTATATATTAAATCATTAGTGGTTATTTTTAACCACTTCTCCCTAATATAAAAATCTGAAATTTTGCGGAATATATTCTTTTATATAGGAAAACAACTCCTGTAAATTTCAGCTCGATCAGAGAACATCAATACAACCTCTCTAGACAAGGCGGTTGCGGTACTCGCAAAATGGCTCAAGTTCAAACACTACCCCGAAAAAAAAAATTTTTCGAGAATTTTTGAAACGGCATATCTGGAATGCACCTCAAATGAAAGGCCATGAGTTACCCTACAAAACGTCACATTTAGTTTTTTGACCTAGTTCGGTTGGTAAGAAAAAAATCGATTTGAAAATCACTAAATTTTTTATGAAAAACTCATTTTTCTCGATTTGAAGTATTTTCAAAATCCATATACCATGCCAATCTCAAAGTTCATATAACGTAGAGTATTCATGCCAAATTTCAACATAATCCGTGCACTTTTACTATAGTTATATCAGTTTTTGTGATTTTGCATGTTTAGTGACATGAAATCATTGGGGGTCATTTTGTCCCACTTCTCCCTAATATAAAAATCTAAAATTTTGCAAAACATCATCTTTTATATAGTAGAATAATCCCTGAAAATTTCAGCCTGATCGGAGAACATCAATACAAGAAGGGGTTGCGGCTCTCGCGAACTGGCTCTTAATATATCAAGAAACTTCTCCGAACAAACTATATCGCTAAAATCAACGGTTTGGGCGCTATTCAAATAGAGCTATGGAAAATCATGGACGAGAACAGCTTTCCCGGGAAGCTCACAAGATTGATCAGAGCAACGATGGACGGTGTGCAAAACTGCGTGAAGATCTCGGGCGAACACTCCAGTTCGTTCGAGTCTCGGCGGGGACTACGACAGGGCAACGGACTTTCGTGCCTGTTGTTCAATATTGCGCTTGAACGTGTCATGCGGAGAGCCGGACTTAACAGTCGAGGCACGATTTTCACGAGATCCGGACAATTTGTTTGCTTCGCGGACGACATGGATATTATTGGGAGAAAATTTGAAACGGTGGCAGATTTGTTCACCCGCCTGAAACGCGAAGCAACAAGAGACGGGCTAATGGTGAATGCGTCGAAAACAAAGTACATGCTGGTTGGCGGAACTGAGCGCGACAGGGTCCGCCTAGGAAGCAGTGTTACGATAGACGGGGATACGTTCGAGGTGGTGGACGAGTTCGTCTACCTCGGATCCTTGTTGACGGCTGACAACAATGTTAGTCGGGAAATACGAAGGCGCATCATCAGCGGAAGTCGTGCCTACTATGGGCTCCAGAAGAAACTGCGGGCAAGAAAGATTCACCCCCGCACCAAATGTACGATGTACAAAACGCTCATAAGACCGGTAGTCCTCTATGGGCATGAGGCGTGGACTATGCTCGAGGAGGACTTGCAAGCTCTTGGGGTTTTCGAACGCCGAGTGCTAAGTACGATCTTCGGCGGCGTGCAGGAGAACGGCGTGTGGCGGCGAAGGATGAACCACGAGCTCGCTCAACTTTACGGCGAACCCAGTATCGTGAAGGTAGCTAAAGCTGGAAGGATACGCTGGGCAGGGCATGTTGCAAGAATGCCGGACAACAACCCTGTAAAGATGGTGTTCGCCACGAATCCGGTCGGAACAAGAAGGCGTGGGGCGCAGCGAGCTAGGTGGATTGACCAGGTACACCAGGACCTGGAGAGCGTGGGTCACAGTCGAGGATGGAGAGAAGCGGCCATGAACCGAGGGTATTGGCGAAATATTGTTGGCGAGGCTTTATCAAGATAATTGATGTAAAGCCAAATAAGTAAGTAAGCGCTATTCAAAAAGCGCATGAAATCGAGAAAATAATATACAGAGCGATGTGAGCCTCAATTATGGTGTAATGTTTGTATAACGTTACATTTTCATCACTTTATTCAATAAAATTTAAAATCTAAATTTGTAAAATAAACTTTTTGATTTTTTTTTCTCATTCATTTTGATTTCCTCGAAGCTTCGGGCATAAAAGAAATTTACTATTTCAATTAGCCTTAAGAAATTAAGAACAGTGCTCAATATAATTAGTTAGTTCATTACACAACTTTTTTTTTTTGTTTTATGGTTTCAACAAACTGTTAATAATAGCTCACCATAGTTCTATCTTATCATCCTTAACCTAAACTTACTTAATTATTTATGTTTGACAATCATAGATGACATAAGAGAATCTCCTGCTATCTGGTATTTGTTAATTACCTGCAACGAAAAAGAACGATAGAAAATACTGTTAGAAATAATCTGATTGCCAACATATAACCATCTACTCATCAAATCAACCAAAACATAATAATGGCTCGACAGATGCAACACGCAAAGCAATTATCCTAAACCTTTAAACAAACACACAAAGGTGACGCTCACTTCACTGCACCGGAGAGGGATCGATCTCGACAAATCTCCATTCACTGCAACGACCAACGAAAGAGCGAGTTAATTCCCATTTCCAAAACGAGACAGGACTAATCTAATTTTTCTTCACCCAATGTCGTCGTCGTCGTCTTTGCCGAGCTCGCCGAAGGATGATGATATGACTCAGCAGCATCACCCCAACCGAACTCGACTAGATGGCTGAGAACACAATGAGTCCCCTTTCACGTCGAATTTCAGTTCAGCATAGATTGAAGCCCATTGTACCAGCAAGATATTGTATGGAAGACAAATCCGCATCGATCAAGGGACCCAGAAAATCTTTCCAAGAAAAATTGGAAACCTTTGTCCTCGCTCGCTCGAAAGAATGGGATCTCGTTCAATGTCCTCTTGAAGGAAACCAGTACACGGCCAAAGTAATTCGGCCGGTGACAATGTGAGCTTCTTGGTTGGGTTGAGGTTAAGTACTTACTGCAGATGCTGTATTTGGATTATAATGCGATTTGCTATGTAGAGTAACGAAAATACCCTCTTCAAGTTTTATAATCAGATTAGCTACGTTTGCAATAACAAATATAGAGTTCAAATAATGATTTTTAAATTATATGCATCACTATTTATAATCCATTTTTTTTTTGACTAAAAGCAAAATGTTAGTGTTATTTTTTATGCTCTCAATTGAATGTTAAGGTGGAGATCTGGCCGTACAAGTCAATGGTTGCTACTCCGCAATTTATCAGAGCTGGTAAGAATTGCACTTCGACCCAAATGAATAATGGCTAGGAATTTCCGCTTGCTGTCTCAAAGCACATTTGAGCAACTGTCATCTTCTTCTTCTTGGCATTAATGTCCTCACTGGGACAGAGCCTGCTTCTCAGCTTAGTGTTCTTATGAGCACTTCCACAGTATTGCCACATTTGCTCTCATTCTTTGCCAAAGTTTCCATTTTCGCATTCGTATATCGTGTGGCAGGTACGATGATACCCTATGCCCAGGGAAGTCAAGGACATTTTCATTACGAAAAGATCCTGGACCGAGCGGGAATCGCACTCAGACATCTTCAGCATGGCTTTGCTTTGTAGCCGCGGACTCTAACCACTCGGCTAAGGAAGGCTCTGAGAGAATGGACTGATTATTGTTCATTTATCGGAGTGTCGGAATAACATATAACGTAAATCAAAGGAAAACTAGTTTTGTTAGTTATTTCTTGGGTGAAAATTTTGTCAATCATGTACCAATGACTCGAATCTCACACAGAGAAACAACTCTAAAAATTACAAAATGTTTTTGAATTATTGTATTATCGTTATCCGTTCTGAGCTGCTTTAAAAAATAGGAGAACATACTTTTAAATAATGAGTGTTTTACAAATATATCCTCAATTTAACGTCTGTTGATGAAATCCGACTTCGTTTCGTCCAAAATGTTCTCAATTCAAAAAACTTGTCTTTCTTGGAAAAACAATTCTCGACCGTAAATCTTCTTCCCCATCATAAGCTATTAAACTATCGACATCTCGGAACATAAAAATCAGTCAATTTTGTTCTATCTACACAATCTCATTCTCATCCAATTTGTCCATCTTTCTTTGTCTGGCATCATTCCGTCTTCGGAAAATTTCGTAACCTTAGCCTGGTGCATCCTTCTCATAGCCAAGAGGTGCGATAAGTCAGATGTTATCCTGCTGAGCCATCGACATACCTTTACACACTAGGGCGGTTCAAGTTACAAAAATGATTGAAAATCCAATCTCCCGTATTGTTCATACAATCCTTATGATAAGAAAAGTGTTCGGTGAAATACTCAGCATTTTACGATGATTCAAAAGTACTCAAGAGACAAAATTGGTTTATACGGGAATTATTATGTAGAAATTTTGAAAAAGATTCCAAACACTTCAGTAGGGAGGGATCCCTCAGTACTGGACTCCAAGCCGATAGTTCATCATTCCAAAATTATTGGTTTCATGCGAAACTATTAAAAAATCCTCCTCCTTATTAGTGGATCGTACAACCCACCAAAGGTGACCCCCAGATATTTTTCCACCCCACTAATCAACACCCTTCACGTGGTGATTCTGGAGATGAAGAGGTATTCTCGGTTTCAAGAAGCACACTCATTACACACTTCCATTCCTTCCACATCCCAACTGACATGGCCGGCGCTGTTTTGGATTAATAATATGAGATTAGTTAAAATGTGCACTTCGAGAATAAGCGAAAAGTCCCATTCCTTATTCATTTGGATCGAAGTGCAATTCTTACCAGTTCCGTTAAATCAAAGGGTAGCAACCGTTGACATGTACCTGTCTGGAGTCGGACTATGCTATGTTCTAATTTTTCATATCAACGTCATTGGGCCACCATTAAATCATCACCAAAGTGACAAAAATATTTGACTAATCTCTAAATGAATCATGAAGATGCTTAACAAAAAATGAGAGATGGAATTTTCAAACTTTTTGGAAACTTGAACCACCCTAATACACACCTACGAAGGCAGCGTGCAGTTTGCGGTGCCACTACTTCGGCGTAACTGTGTAAGTGTCTTCATTACACACGAGCCCGTGCTTTCTGGGCCAAGGATTCCAACTCTCCACTTGCTTGTGATTAGGATCAAAACACACGGAGCAAGAAATGAAAAATGACCGTTGCGTCGTGGATCTCTGCAGAGTTTCCAACCTCGTTGTTTTCGTTTGCTTCGCAATACCCTCCAGCTCAGGTAGAGGCATTTGAATTGGATAGAAAAATTAATTACTGTTCCTCGAGAGAGCGGACCTTTTGGAACCTATTGCTTTCACATGCGAACCCGAAGCTGGTGAAATCTCCAGCTCAATGTGTGAACACCTGTTATTTTAGGTCGTAAATCTGCTTTGTTTTATGGATATCCTTTTTGCTCCGGGAGGAGATTAGGACAGCGAAAAGGTTCCTGGGATGGGAGTTGTTCAGATATTGCAATCTCATTACAGACTATTAACTTTGATGATGAAACACAACGCTTGGGTACCATTTTTAAATGAACATTTTTGATCTAAGGCTTGGATGGTAGAAAAAAAAGGAAAATGCTGCGAAACGCACATTTTGGAGTAGCAATCATGTTGATGAACTATTGGTAAATAAATAATAAATTAAATTTACAAATTTGGACACACGTAATTGCTCGTAACTTTTTAGCGTGTGGGTAAAAACTATTGAAATTTTGACTGAATATATTTCATTGTGTAATGTTTACATAGGCTGAGTTTTGTCGAAAACGGTCGAGTGATTTCAGTGATGGCTTCGAATGAAGAAATAGTGCGCCAACAAATTTTGGGCACTCACTTCGAAAACCCAAACGCTTCTCATCGATGGATAGGAAAACAGCTCGGAATCGCACATTCAACCGTATCTCGTGTGATCAAAACGTTCAAGGACCGTAAGACAACCAAGCGGAAAAAAAGTAGTGGCAAAAAACCATTTGAGCGTTATCCCAACATTTCGATCGGGGATATTGCGAAAAAGGCGAAAGTTTCAGTTTGCTTTGTGCAGAAAACAATGAAAATTCTGGATTACATGTGTACATGGTCCAGAAGGCACCGAACCAGAGCGAAAAACAGAACTAGGTGGCAAAAACTCGTGCAAGAAAACTGTACAGGGAATGGCTCACAAAACCGTTCTGCATTGTGATGGACTATGAGACCTACATTAAAACCGACACCGAGCAAATGTCAGGACAGGAACACTACGTCGCCACCTCTAAGTTGGCCGTTCCGGAGAGTATTCGGAAGAAGAAACTGTCAAAATTCGCCAAAAAATTCCTTGTCTGGCAAGCGATCTGCGGATGTGGTCAGCCCTTCATCACCTCTGGGACCTTCAACGGGCAAATCTACAAGGACGAATGCCTCCAAAAACGACTTCTGCCCTTCTTGAGATATCACGATGGCCCGACACTATTTTGGCCAGATTTGGCCACTTGCCACTATGCCCTGCCCGTCTTAGACTGGTACAAAGATGATGATGTAGACGCCAACCCTCCAAACAATCCGGAACATCGCCCAATTGAAAAATTTTGGGCAATCATGAAGGCAAAGCTCGTTAAAACTCTAAAACTGATAGAAAATGAACTTGAACTAAAGAAAGTGTGGTTAAAAGTAAGTAAGCAGGTCCTTCTTCTTCTTTCTGGCGTTACGTCCCCACTGGGACAGAGCCTGCTTCTCAGCTTAGTGTTCTTATGAGCAGTTCCACAGTTATTAACTGAGAGCTTTACTATGCCAATGACCATTTTTACATGTGTATGTCGTGTGGCAGGTACGAAGATACTCTATACCCTGGGAAGTCGAGAAAATTTCCAACCCGAAAAGATCCTCGACCGGTGGGATTCGAACCCACGACCCTCAGCTTGGTCTTGCTGAATAGCTGCGCGTTTACCGCTACGGCTATCTGGCCCCCTTCAAGAGTAAGCAGGTCCTATCATTGCCCAAAATCGGATGAAAGGGGTCAAGTCAAAGGTGCAGGCATTTGGGTTGGAGAAGAGGTTCAATAAACCAATGATGTCAAAACTTAACCATTTAGTAGTGCTTTATTTCCAGAAAGTTTGTAAAGAATCGGGCTCAAGGAAAATTTTTGGTGACCTATTTAGTGTGTCCAAATTTCATCGGATACAGTCTTTACCTTTAATGACATAATCCCGTGATGGAACTCCGGATTACATCATTCGGAGTTTTGATATGTTGGTAATAATGGAATTCTTCTCAATGGCATTTAGAATCATTGAATTCGATACTATTTGGTTGAATTACAGTTTTTTTTTCACTGTGAGGAAAAATATGACGCCATAAATTAATAAATTAAACTCCACTAAAAAAGTCAATGATTGATTCATTGTTATACTTAGATCTCGTGTATTTTCTTCGAGCTTCAAAACCGGTTTAGCACAAACATTGAATTTTCCAGGAAATTTTGTTGAATACTTTGGTAAGATTTCTTCAAGGAGTAATTAATCCTGAATTTCCAGAAAAAATGTGTCAAATTGACCTCAACTCGTACAGGAAATTTCTTATTTATCATTCAAATTATTTCCTAGAATATTCAGCTAGCATAAAAAAAAGTGACAAGATGTTGTGACAAACATAATGTAACGGTAATAACATGTTAAAATAACTATCAATAACAAGAGGAGAATTGCTTAAAATTATGGAAAATGAGTTAGGGGTAGATACTTATAAAAGTTCAACAAATATGGTAATATTTAGCCGTGATATAAATCATTCAGGTTTCAGCAGGATTCTTAAGGTATATTCAAATTATTCAAACAGGACTCTTGAAGGCTTCCCGCAGAATTTCAAGTGGAATCAAACAGGATTCCCACAATGTTTTCACAGGATGCTCATAGAAACCACACGGGATGCCCATAGAATTCTCCAATTCTTGGTTTACTCGCTGATATATACTGGATTCCCAGGATCCGTACTGGACTCCTGAGATCTATACTCGAAAATCAGTGCTCACACAGGAATGCAAGGTTCTACACTGCGTTCACATTGCAATCTCAGGATCCACATCAAAATCCTACGATCCACGCCACAATCCCTGGTTTCTGGAATTCTGTGTGTTCCCAGAATCCACACTGAAAATCCGGTCTTCACAATGTAATCCCAGAATCCATACTGAAATCCCAAGACACACATTTTAATCCCAAAAATTACACTGTTAGCAAAGTATCCTCGCCGAAATACCAGAATCCAGGTTGGAATCTCAGGATATACACTGTAATTTCAAGATCCACACTGAAATCCCAAGATCAACACTTTAATCCTGAGATTTACACTATTACCAAAGGATCCACACTGATATATCAAAAGCTAGGCTGATAACTCAGGATCCACACTGGAATCCCATGATTCATTCTGAAATCCCAGACTTTATCCTGAAATCCCAGGATTCACACTGAAATCCCGTCCTTAGACTGCTTTTGAGGACTTCACTACTTTGCCGAACCTAAGTAGCTCACATGTTATAATTGAGACAGAATAACTCTTATGTGACCAGATCTGGTCATATAAGAGTTATTCTGCCTCAATTATAACATGTGTGCTACTATGGAAGATACCATCTATCCATTTCGTCTATAAGATTCATAGAAGTAGCTGATCTCAAAATATATCACTAAGCAAACTCTAGTGGAATTAAATGGTATAGTACTAAATTCGGTTTTTTCATCTACTTATAGGTATTCTACTAAACAGCTCGAAGATTTATTATCATATCACTAAGCGTTAATGGGTTAAAACTTTTATTCCACATTATGTAAGAAAATATTGGTATTTAGAAGAAAATATTGCATTGAAAACCATGCAGGTCAATAAAGCTTCGACTATTAGTTCAATAGAAAAAACGAAAAAGGCCTTATTTTCCAAGAGTTTTATGCAAAAATTTTAAAAATACCAGATAAACCATCATCATTATTTTTATTAGAATTTTGCTGATTACGCCTCAAAGTATTTAACCACACAGCACTGCAAAACGTTAAACCGGAATTTCTAGAGGCATACATCTCAAATATATTTCACAAATTCCGCTAAAATCTTCTTCACGTATATCATTCAAAACCAAGCCAACAAAAGCAAAACACCCCTTCGATTATTCCTAGAAAATTTATATGGATTTTCGTGTATATTATTTGAAAAATTTCATCAAAACTTTGTCGACATAAGTTTTTACCCGTGAGTTCCACTTAGAATTTCTATTATGTTATTTCAAAGCTTTTTCAACATTATGTTTATAGAGCGCCTAAAGTACGTTATGAGGAAATCCTTAAATAAGTTATTAATATGATTTTCAACGAATGTTTGGAGATATTTCCGAAAGAATAATGTTCTGATGAAAATTTTGAAAGATGGTTTAAGAAATCGTTCCCTGGTAGAAGCGTTGAAGAACACTCTGTCGTGATAATTTGAACAATAAAAAAAAGCCTTCAAAAAGTCCAAGTCATACTATGCGAACCATTCTCGTGGATTCAACTAAATTCCATTCTCTTGAGAAAACTTGAGCAAAAAGTAAAGGTTAGGAATTTGTTAAAAAATTCTTACCGAAAACCCGGGAGAGTATTTTTACAAAATATTTAGTTAACTTGGGAAGAATTTATGATGCAACAATCAATTAATCATTTCTTTAGGTAAACTGTGGCGCAAACAGAATTGCGCAAGAGTTTATAGAGGAGAGCCAATGATAATCCTGGATGTAGGGTGCCGGTCAACTTCGTCGAAAGCGCTTATATGGGATGAATGATGGAAAACTAAAAGCTACTCTCTGGAAGATTCTTGATGAGGATGTAGAAAATTCTATCATCGCCAGGAGCTTTCATATTTTTGATTCTCACTTTTTCCAAATCAGTCTCCCAGGAATTTCCAAAAACGTTCTCTTGATTGAGAAAGCTTTCGAAATCCTGAGTAGCTTGATTTTCAATTGTAATAGTGAGTTCTTAATTGAAATTATGTGCGCTTTCAAACTGCATGGCAAGTTTTTGAGCTTTTTGACAATTAGGGTAGGTGTTACCAGTTATGGCCATAGTGGTTCCCTATTTCGCCATACGTGATATCTTGAATGCCTTCACATTTTGAAAAATCTTTTGTGTTTTAGCAGTAAAACAAAGGATAAATCTTGATGTTAAAACATTCAAAAAGATTAAAATTGTAAAAGTTATCCAAATTTTGCATATGGCCAAATAGGGAACCACTATGGCCATAACTGGTACACTTTCCCTAGTTAGTAAAAATTTGTTATCCTCTTTCAATGCCGGAATTGGCTTTATGAAGTTTTTTAGAGTAACTAGTTGTTTACAAAACTGACTAGAGTCCGTTAAGACCAAATCAATCGTAGATGGGTTTCTAGAAGAGGCAAAACAAGTAAAGCTTTCAGGGGATTGTACCCCGTTTGGCATAAAGTCGTTTGCATAAAGCCGTTTGGCATAAAGTCGTTTGGCATAAAGGTCGTTTGGCATAATGGCCGTTTGGCATAATGATTGACTTGAAATGAATATCGGCATTTTTTAAGCTTTTATCGAGATCAACACCACCGAGCCCACAGCAAAAAAATTTGGTAGGTTCTAAACGAGCGTGGTGTTCGTTCAGAGATTATCCAAGCTAAGAATTTAAAATTGTTGTGACATTATAGAGCATTACTAAATAAAACTCCTGACGGGTCTCTACATCTCAGAACATAGAGTACCATTGAGTTTGTTGCGCTATACATATTTATTATATACCTATTATACCTAATGCAAAAATAGCCTTTATACGAGAGCAGATTATTTTTTGTTTAAAATTTTTCAGACTCTAACACAAGAAAAATCTTTTCACAGCACAGCTCAAATGAACAACGCATCTTTTAAAAGAAAATATTTGTGGCAAAACTTTCAACGGTTCAATATAAATTCTAATTTTGGAATGCACATCAAAAACATCGTCTATTATCGAGAAAAGGGAAATTTGTGATTGAAATAATATATTTTCCAGCATATCTCGTAAGGAGATCGCGTTTGCCCCAAAAAAAGTATATATTGAATATTGGCAGGTTTCTGAATTAATTATAATTCTAACAATACATCTGGCAAGAATTGATAATAAAAATGGTTCACATTTAGCTTTACTAAATAATAAAATTTATAACAGTATAAACATAAAGAACAGCCTATTTTTAAAAGAAGGCAAAATTTATAATTAAACCAATACAAGAATTGACGCCAAAAATTATTGCGGCAATGACTGGTTCCCCCGAAAAGTGGTGACGAGAAAGAAAGATAAACAGTCAAAAGAAGGAAGTATTCTGTCATTTTCGGCTATACACATGTTGGCAAAAATGCTGAAGACGGTAAAACTCGAAAAAATCACCAATTAAATAAAGAAGGGTGCATATTAGATGGTCAGTTCGTTCACCCCCTGAAATGTATATAGTTACGACAATTATGGGTGCCAAAAATTTTCCGGGGGAGTGGGCTAGTCGAGGAAACGGGATATTTGAGAAATGACATTCGGGGGAAACGTCATTCGGGGGAAAATAGCACAACCCATCAAAGTAACTGCAGTAATCGATTTCTCTTTTCACTGATAATTTGAGCAGATCAATGTTATCGATTGCCGCCCTTTTGTCAGTTGTATACAAAAATACTTAAAAATATAGCTCCAAAGAACAGCCTATGCATAAAAGAAGGAGAAATTTATTGAAATTTAAAATCAACAGTTTCCATACCTATAATAATGGTTACATCATATTTAGGAAAAAATAGAACAATTAATAGAAGGGTAAATTTGTGCTAAATATATAGAAATCTTCAGTGCAAAAATTTGTTTCAATAGCGAAACTCAAAAGAAGAATAAATATATGAAAGAAGGGTAATTTCTGGATAAATAATAAAACACTATTGGCAATAACTTTCCTAATATGCTTAAATTTATTCAAGAGCGAATGATTGTTGAATAGAGTGTCATTTTGTATCAATTGACTCCAAAACAAGCCTTGTGTCATCAGAAAGATTCAATAGAAACGTAAAAACGAAAATTGAGAAATTCTTGGTTTCAGACTCATTATGCCAAATGACTATTATGCCAAACGACCATTATGCCAAACGACTTTATACCAACGACTTTATGCCAAATGACCTACCACCCTTTCAGGGTATTTAAGAGGAAAATAACCATCATCGTTTTACAAATTTTCAAAAACCAGTTTTTTTGCTCAAAATTTAAACAATGCTTAAGAAAATCTATCATTGCATTACACTTGCTATCTGGATTGCAATGATAGATTTTTATTAGGATTTCTTCAAATTTGAAAGAAAAAAACTGGTTTTTCATTTCTGATGATTGTTGATGATTGAATGATGGATTCTTGAGCCTTAATTGAGGAATATCCTGAAGAGTACTCATCATATAAAATTCTGCCGTTGGAGTTGCTTTGCAAATTATTGCATTAAAGTCATCAATGGCAAAAAAATTCTGCTTATTGCGAGATTATTTCCGCAAGTCAGTTTGAAGCAAATCAACTTACTACCCAGTGCATTGAAAAGACAAATAGGCAGCTATGAAAGCAATAAAATAAAATAAAATTAAAAAAAAAGGCATGTTTACCAAAAATTACCAACAGAAGCACGAAAAGTTTCAAATGACGAAAAATGTTGATGTTTTATACCCCTTCATGCTCCAGTCAATCATTAACAAAAACAAATAAGTTTGGATCTCTTTTGAGAAGTTTCAGTTAGAACATTTGTTACATGATACACAAATGCTAAATAGTCATTAGGGCAAAGAAAACTTTCAGTTTGTAATTGCAAAAGTGCTCATAGAACACCAAACTAAGAAGTAAACTCTATCCTGATTGGGAAGTAACACCAGAAAAAATAAAAAGATGAAATCATCGAAGCCTACAGTTTCACTATTATTGACCGTCTCGTCAGACTAAAAGAAAGTCCCTTCAATAGCTACTTATCGTAATTAACGCTATCTATCCTACCTAGGCTATAAACCGTCCGGACAAACGTAATCATTGTACTATGCAGCATTTCCGTATGCTCAATTTCCGAAAACAACAATCGTAGATTCGTAGCATTGGAAATTCGGAAAAACCTACAGCAGAAGTTATTCCCCATTTCTCGTCCTCCGAATCCATCAGAAACGCCAACGGCTGCGTCGGCGACGAGCAAGCATCATAAAATAGGATTAGCAGATAAAAACGTGGTGCTAGTTATCTTGACCGTCGATTCCGAAAAGGGCCACTCAGCTTCGGGAAATTACGACTGCTTCCGCCAATATTTCCTGGCAGTGGCAGCGGGTGGAAAAGTAGAGAAACATAAATTATTAATGACTGATTATTCTCACGAATGCGATAAAGCAAATGTTGCTGCAGATATGCTGCTACGAGGCAGCTAACGTCCCGTCTTTTCGCCTAGACAGGAGTTTCTAGCATTGGATTCCTCCGTTGTCGCACTGTGGGACAGAAGCCTACTTTTGTTGGTCAACAGCTCTAGCTCTCTGGGGGATGCATCTTAGATAGACTTACGAGATGGTAGGACATGTCCTCCTTGGTTGTATGACTTTTCCCCCAATGTCGTTTCTCCGTTGTTGATCTTTTTTACGAAAAAATATTCAACCAATAGTTTTAATGGAATAATATTTAAAAAATAATACTAAATACCTACTACCGCAAAATACAAAAAAATCAGAGCAAACACTTTGGAAAATTAAGAATTTTGAAAGAAAGGTGTTAAAAGTTGTTTATCGAATATTGTCACGTTAAAAATTACTATTTTGCAGATACTAGTTTTCAGCAAAGACGCTTCTAAAAGAATTGAAACTGATTTAGATAAGTTGTATGTTATCTGGATCAAATTCAATTCCGTCAAAATAAAGCTCTGGTTCACCTAAGATAATTGCCGAAGACTTTAAACCTCTAGGAAGCATCCCTATAGAGCTAGAGATGTTGGCCACCCAATGTAGGTTTCTGACCCATAGTGCGGTCGGTCGACTCCATCGAAACAGGGTGTGATAGTGCAAATCTCCTATATATGCAGCGAGTAGGGTGTACGTGTCGGTTCTACAGTAGTTGTCCGCCACCACAGTTCAGCAGCAGATGAACGAAAGGAAAATTGATGAACTTTAATTACGATGATTGCTTTTCGAAGGGATCACTTGAAAAATGAGCGCGTATCTCCACAACGATGACGATTTGCTATCCCTAGTTGAAGTTGGAAGTTGGAAATGTGGCACCGAAAAGGGATTAGGGCGGCGAGCGGGCAAACGAATGAGAATGAGAAGTCTCTTCCGGCAATGCAAATGATGCTCTGTCTTCTTGTGTCACGTCGGCTTACGTGGGCTTCAATTAGGAGAAGAAGTTGGCAATTAGATGGCGGTACGGACAGGACTCCGACTCCTAGACGGCATGGAAATCTTGGGGGATTGATGTGTTTTGTTGTTTACGTTTCCGAAATTCTTATGCAATTGACGACGTGGGATCAGGAAGAAGATTAAGAACTTTTTTTAGCGAGAAGGAAGTCTATGATAGCTAAGCTCTTTTCTATGATGATGCCCCATAAAATATTAATCTAGGTTTTATCCTTTGCTCTGGCGGAATGTAACAAGATGGTTCTATAATAGTGAAATAATTTTTAGTTTCCATAACACGGGATTCGAACCCATCGATATATATGGTCTTGCTGAGTATAAACGCGAATAACTTATGAAAATGGCCTATTTAATATTAAAACAATATTTTTTGCATTAAACTCGATATAATTCGAAAATTGCTAACATCTTAGAGAAATTATTCATACAATCATTATGGCTTAGAATCATTTCAAGATACTTACTGTATCATCAGAACGTATTTAATTATGACAAAAAAATCAAAATTTTGAAAGTCGACCAAAAGATGTTCTTAAAAAAAACTTTTTTATTAAAAATGTCTCCATCATAAAACTATGTCCTAAACATCTTTTTACTATCAAGATTCTATAGTGAAAATTGAAAAAAAATATTTAAGATGGGGTTTTTGTGTAATTTTAAATTCAAGTTTTATTTTTTATTTTTCTATGAAATGAACAAAATATTTTTTCAGTGTATATTCTTTTCTTATAGTCCAAACGGTTCACTACAACTTCTTCATAGAACATTTTTCTCTGAAATCAACAGTTTTCAGAGTAAGAATTTTTCAAATAAGTTGCATGCAATAATTTATAGGCCATTTTCAAAAGTTACGCTTGAGTCAATATGATCAAGTTTTCTATGGAAAACACTTATTCTACCATACCAAAAATATGTGCAAAATTTAATCCAAATCAAAGATGGTCGAGTTTTGTGACTGACCGATTTGAAATGGAATCCGTCGGCTGTTGAAAAATCTCAAGATTTTTTGTCATCCAAAAAAATGGAGTGGCCTTCATATGCCAAGTGGTTAGAGTCCGCGGCTACAAAGCAAAGCCATGCTGGAGGTGTCTGGGTCCGATTCCCGGTCGGATCACGATCTTTTCGTAATGAAAATTTCCTTGACTTCCCCTGGGCATAAAGTATCATCGTACCTGCTACACGATATGCGGATGCGAGAATGGCAACTTTGGCAAAGAAAGCTCTCAGTTAATATCTGTGGAAGTGCTCATAAGAACACTAAGCTGAGAAGCAGGATCTGTCCCAGTGAGGACGTTAATGCCAAGAAGAAGAAGAAGAAGAAGTATCCATGGATGACTCTTAACATAAGGCAACTTATCAAAATTAAAAACAATCACCTGGAAAAGGTCAAACGGAACCCCAACTACCAGCTTGCAAAATCTATGTTAGATCATGTATCAAAAAAAAGTTGAGAGATACAAACAAGTTTGCAAGAGGGAATATTATGAGAAAATTTTGAATAATACTACACATGACAAATTATTGAAAATCATAAATAAAATATTTGGTCGTGCCAAAACTTCGCATTCTATAACTTTGGCTGTAAATAGGAGGCAAATAGAAGATGATACCGAAAAATGTCAATTATTTAATGAGTATTTCTCTAACATAGGTAGCAACTTGGCTAAGAGGGGATCGTTCAAATATAACGTAACGCAACAGGGAGAGGAAGGGGTCTTACATAGCGTTACGGTCCATACGAAAAATTATAATTTTCCATACAAAAGCTGTTACCTGGGGGAGGGAGAGGCTCTAAACTTGGCAAATTTTGCGTTACCTAATATTTGAACGAACCCTAGGATTCATATTGAAGGAAGACAAAATCCATTAGAAGGAAGACAGAATGCCTATCTGAATCCAATCAGAGAATATCTCTACTTACGATCAAGTTCACCGAATAAAATTATCAATATAATAAAAAAAAACTAAGCTCCAAAAAATCTCCTGGGCCAGACAACATTCCTGCTAGTGCAATCAAAACTAATGCCATAACTTTTTGAAAAATCTTAAACATATGGTTTAATCTAATTATTACATCTGGCCAGTATCCTAAATGTTTAAAGCAGTCCACAGTTTGTCCAATTTTTAAGTGACGCTTGTTTACTGGACAACTACCGTCCTATACCAACACTTTCGCTATTCAATAAAGTTTTCGCACAACTATTAGTTGACAGGTTATTGCGTTTCATTGAAAAACATGATTTGCTTTATAAATATCAGTACGAGTTTAGACAGGCGTATAATACTTCTACGGCGTTAACAGAACTAATAGATTTTGTAATAAATGAGGTTTGATTGTAGAAAAATAGATTGGAGAAGAGAGCTCCAACTCTTTATTGATCTGAAGAAAACATTTGATACACTAAATTATAAAATGCATCAAGTAGGCTGTTGAAAACCGCAATGAATCGTCCATATAAAATGACAGTTCCGTTCATTCTCGTTTTTTCGACTTTCCCGGTGAATATCCTGGAACTTTTATATACACAAACACGTCGGAACCCTTGACGAACAAAATGGAGAAATAATCATTCAAATCCGTTGCCCCGTTCGTAAGCCATTTCGTGACATACAAACACCATTTCATTTTTTATTTATATAGATAGATTACTGGAAAAACTTCATTGTTATGATGTGAGAGGATTAGCTAATAATTTATTAAGAAGCTATTTAAATGATAGAACACAATATGTTAGTATCAATGGCAAAAAAGCTCGCAAAAATAGTAACAACCGGAGTGTAACAAGGCAGTAATATCGGACCCTTGCTCTTTTTGGGAAATCGGACCCTTGCTGGTTTGGGAAAATTACCTTTGAGTGGACCATCAAAGTTATTCGCAAATGACACTGCTGTATTTAATTCTGGTAGCACCACTGCATCAGTGATTAACCTATAAATAAGGACTAAGCTAAATTGAAAACATAATTCTCTAGTTACTTGTTGTCATCATCAACATTCGAAAAATAAAATACATGATCTTCAGATCACCTACAAAGAAGCTATCTTCTCATACAAATTCAGAACTTGAGAATAGGTTGATTGATAAAGTTGAATCTTTTAAATATCTTGGAATATATCTAAATTCTACCTTTTTCTGGAGTCTACGATGAAAAAATGTTGAAAAAAAGTTTACTAAAATTCTATTATGCGTATATACACTCCCAGCTGCAGTATGCCATCATAGTTTGGGGACGGGCCTGCTTAGATTACAAACTTTACAAAATAGATGTCTTATAGTAGTTTACGGAACAACTTGCAGAATGACGATGTTTACAGCATGAGAAGGATAATTACGACGAGTGATGTAAAAATCGAGTTCTGCAACGAGTTACGTACAACATTTTTTGTAATTTCGTAGAAGACCACTTGAGGGTATCAGAAATTATATCGGAATGCATCCCCGATTATTTTACAATTTCTGAAACATTGTTGTGTTTTGATTCATTATGCTACTAAAAACAGTTGCGTTATGAGAAAGCGTTGCGTAATGATTAATTACAGCACTGGTTTCAGTTGCGTGATGACTTTTCCCGCACTGCATACTTCAGTGCAGGAAAGTACGCCATTTCATGACAGATTGGCGTAATAGAAACAGCCTATTACGATGAGAAATTGCATAAAACTACTACTACTTTATCACGGCCTACGCGATTGAAAAATACTGAAATGATACTACACATGGATGTATGGCCACGTGGTTCTCTTGAAACGTTTATTTGTACTTTAGGAAATAATCCAGCTCGGCGAGCCTCGTTGGATAAATGTACAACTCGTGCTGAAAAAATCATCATTTTGCATCTTGTTGCATAAATAACTATTTCAAATTACCACACTTGTTTCCTACTTTTGAACTGTACGATAATAGAGCTCATACAATACTGCCACTTTTGGGTTTATGTGAATTGCAGATACTTACTACGGTACATGATATTGTCCATGAAAACGGAACACATTTCAATGTTGCATTACCTGCGATACATATAAATCGTAATACGAGACAAGCTGTAAATTTGGATTTTATCAGGGCGTCGTCAATTCATGGTCAAAGACGCATCTCTTGCATTGAACTTGAAAGGAAAAATTGCTGAATTTATGCTACGCCATTTAAGTCATCACAAGCTGGTAAATTAAGCTATTTCTGTAATTTTGTTTGTTGTTAGTTTTAATTGGATATAGTTTTATAAATTCTCCAATTATAAGGTACCGTGGGGGAAGTGTAGCAGTGGGGTAAGTGGATCATTCGTCTGCAATAAGAATAAATACTTTAATATTCCGAATATTTTCACACCTTTGCTTCATTTCAGGTTATATTCTCACGTACACACTGATACTACTGCAAAACTGATACTACACGTGCACTAACACAAGCAAACTTGCTGACTGCAAAAATCAATTCATTTTTAAGTTGTTTTCTGTCGATAAAAAATCCATTGTATCTCTACCTAAAATCGAATACTATTTGTTTTTTCAACACATGGTGAACATTTCAGTTCTAATTGTATGAATCACAATGAAAAATATTTAATTTTTGTAAATAAATACAGATAAATTGATCGTGGTACACTTACCCGCACTTTTTAATGGGATGGGGTAAGTGGATCAACTATTGTTATCAAATATTGGCAGACTACTTACGCGGATTTGAATAAGCTTTAGTGTCATCAAGTGTTGTTTTCCTTTACATTTTTCATTCCTAGCTTGAATTTGCCAAATTGACCTGAGAAAATTTCAATTAATCCACCTAAAAGTGTTGTACAGTCTTTCTAGTACAAAAAATTGAAAATTGAAAAATTCAAACCAAATTTTTCTTGGTTTTTCTAAGCTGAAATGCAAAAGAGCAAAATATACAAATTCTCCACCTAAATACATATTATCGTACGTTTTTTGACCATATCGATTGTTCTAGACAGATGATATAAATATTTACAAAAATATAATAAAAAGATTTCAGTATGTTAAACAAAAGAATATGTAATTAATATTTTTAAACTACGAGTGTCTTTCGAAAACATCGTAAGGAATAATCCTCAATTCTTTTGTATAACTCTGGTGTATAAAATGAATGAATTTTCTCCAAAATATTCTAGTTACAGTATTTGTTTTTGTTCGAATGAGTGTAAACTAATGTACAAATATTTTTCATAATATTTTGATAAAATATAGATTTTTTTAATTTTAAATATATAAAAAATATATAACATAGCACATATAACAAGAATATAACTGTCATTCTTGTTATATGTGCTATGTTTACATTCTTACTTTACACGATTACATCACATTTGTTTTGAGAATAGAGTTTTTTTATATGTGATCCACTTACCCCACCATAGTAGGGCAAGTGGATCATTTGGCGCAAATTTTCAAGTCCTTCATGCTCAATAGATAACAATCATAAAAATCAAAATAATTGACGATTTGAAGTATAATAGTCCCTCATTTGTCATGCACAGAAAAAAGTTTGAATTACATTATTAATGTTAGCTGTACATAACAATGAAGTTGATTATTGATTTTTCTGTATCCACTTACCCCACGGTACCTTACTTTTTTTTCTGAGTGTTGCCAGACAAAGGAACCCTAAATAGGATTTTGCTCCACTGGGATTCCTAATCTGTGCAACTTTTACTCTCTTTCAATTATTGATTAATCATTCGTACTTGTCTTTGTCTCAGCTCTAGTAGTTTAATAAGTATATATATTTAGTATGTTGCAAACTAAGCTGAGACCGTTGAGTCCACTACCAGGCAGCTCATTAACGAGCTTTTTGGTGTGGGGGAAAGTGGAGAGCACATAAAAATCTCTATAACAAATTTCTTGAAATCTTGAAAGACTTTCAACTGAGAAGCTTTACAAATTTCAAGAGATGTCTTAGAAATCAGTGGAAACTTAATACTCTGGAAACCGTTGAAAATATCTAGGGAACTTTAAAAAGAACTTTTGGATCCCCTGAGAAACTCTAGTAACTGCATGAAAACCCCCTTGCGAACCCTTGGGCTACAGCAAAAGCATAGGTGAGCATAGATGACCGTACAATTCGTAGTTGCTACTCCGTGATTGACCAGAAGAATCAACGTTACCAAGAGATTTAATGAATGGGGATTGGGATTAGCTTACCACTCTCAATGTGTACAAATCGAGATTTAAAAGTCAATAACGGTGCCGGCCACGTCCTTACGGTCATCGGGGAAGGTAAGGAATGTTTGATAGAGTCCGAGTATACCTCTGCATCTCCACAGTTGTCATGGAAAGGGTATTGGGTTGGTGGAATGAGGTGAAGATCTGGAATTCAGTTTTGATCGGTGATGTGATCCATAATATATTCACGCCTAACCGGATTCGTGATTATCGATATATAATCGCATTATACACAAAAATATAACTGAAGACGGTGTCCGAAATTTCTTCTGGAATGCTTTATGTTTGAGAATCGTTAGGTTGAAAACGTCAATAAATTTGAAGAACCGTCAAACCAAAACAGTGATTCTACAGAATAAATTCAGTAAGGCCGATAAGTATGTAACGCCATATGCATCATCGTGATGGAAGGATTACAGTGCCAATAGACTGATAGTTCAAAAGAGGTAAAATTAACAAATATCTTTAGGTTAAAATTGCCAAAAGAGCAAACTGAAAGTTTGAACGACATTGTGAACGACAAGTGCACCTTATGACCGAGTTCCAGATTGAATGAAACTGCTTAATTTGAATCAATTTGAAATGTTTTCTCATTTCACCGTTAGATCACAAAGGCCTAAGCACCCAACAGACTAGGATAATTCTTTTGATCGTTTAAACACGGCACAGACGGACGGTACAGTTTATGTTTACATTTAACAACTTTTACGAAATGAGAAAAGTAATCGTAAAAGAAAAACATTCACCAACTCCTGTTTCTTTGATTGTTTTGCTTCCTCACCTTCCGAACCCCAGATTCACTGATTCAGGTATGGAAGCGAATACCAATGAAAACATCGTGCTCCTTCCCTGTCGGGCCGATTTTACGGGTCAGGACGAAATGGAACACAAGGCGAACGAAGGTATATTGCGTTTTGCAGCGAAGAAGGTGTTTTTCTTGGTACGGCAATTGGCTTACGCGTGTCATGCTGCTGCTACAGTACTGGACAGAATAAAGTATATATTGTCGGTTTTTCATTAAAATTAGTCCAGACCGAGATCTCAGCTTTTAGAGATCTGATTAACTTGAAATTTTCACTGCAGTGTTCAACTTGAATTTCATGCAACAGAATGTTCACAATATTTCAAACACAAACTTTTTAGTTATCACTAATTCCTTATTTTGCAAAAAATAAATCAAAAGTCTTTGTATGAAAAGCTCTATATTATCAGATGAGTAAATTTCAAGTTGTTTCAAAGCTGCGGTACATCTATCCGAGCCATTTGGTGTGGAACAACGGCTGATACCTAATTCTGTCCAGAACTGTACCTCGGTTCGGACACGGGCAGTATTGTAATCTCAATATCGATGCTCCCAGACTGAGGTGTGAAATTTGGGCCTGCTCGGTGGTAATTTTTATGCAAATTGCCTTTTATTACCTTCGAAACGCTTCATGAATTCTTGATGCAGTCATCTACACCTGTTGGTTTTGGGTTTTTTGTTTCGGCCCTCGGTAGCGGTCGCAACCAAATGTTTCGGGGTTCGCTGTGGGAGGCTTTATGGAGCCAGACAAAGTTCAAGGACGCAGTAAGTGATAATAATCCTTTGAGTTTGGGTTTGAGAATTGGGTTTAACATTTAAAATGAGGCATTTTCAAATAGCTTGATTTTTTTCAGTTTTCATACAATATTTTTGACACCACCTACAGTTGATTTTTGAAGCTTAACCTTCAATTTACTTTAAAAACATAATCTAACCAGTCTGAATATATAAAGCATTCATCGTGGCAATATGAGATCGCAAAAATTAAAGTCTAACAAAATTGATAACTTCATTTGAAATTTGCTTCAATGTTTCAACAATTTATATTCTATGTAATTCATCAGTACTATGCCAAGTAGACGGCTTCTGAATCATCGCAAAAGTTTTATTTGGAATCCTCTATAGAGCTTTCTTTCTAATATTACAATTGCTAGTCCATTTTGGTACAGCATACATCATGGCCAGCCTGTAATTTTGTTTGAAGATCAAAAGCTTCTTCTCGATACAAGATTTCGATTTTCTGATAATAATCATTTTATATATTTGTTTGCCTTGATGTGATTTAAAAGAAATCCTTAATCCATAATCATACTTTCATATTTTTTTTTTCTTCTCAATTCAAAAAAACAAATGCAATGTTGTATGATGAATCATAATTGGTTATCCTTCGTTCCTTATTTAACGTTGAGTAAGTCACGTATATTTCCATAAATTACCTGGTAATAATCGCATTTTCCAGAATGCGCAAGGATCATATAATTACCGCATATGTGCGCTCACCCAGAGACTCACAAATCGAGTAAAGAAGGAAGCGGCCTTTGCATCTTAGTTCCCATTTTCGTATTTGCTTTCAATTCCCGGGACCCTGCAGCAATATTCCTAAAGCAGGATATGCTCGCTCATCGTGCTCTTGCCATTGACTGCACTCTACCTCATGTAGGTACGATTATGTCGAGGGTATTCGAAATTAGAAGCTGAATTCAATGGAGAAGAGGACTCGAACCAGAAAAAAAAACCAAATCCCTAAGCCGTAAGGACCATGGCCGAAAATTGAGAACGGGATTTATTGAACGGATGAAAAGGTACCCGGAATCACCCTGATTTTCTGCCGGCTATTATTGGTACCACGGCGCAATAGAGAATCGGTGAATGCGGCCGAGAGAAAAAAATCCCTTTTTCGATTTGCCACGTTTTTGTGTGTGGGAAAATGAAGAAAGAAGTCACCCTGATGGCAGAGGGAATCCTGCCTTAACCTCGAACAATGAAAACGTTATTTCTCGGCCAGGTCCGGGTCCGATTCTTCCCTATTAAGCTTTCCGCCAGCACAGCTCACGGACCAAATCTTTGAAATATGTGACTCGGAAAATGGGGAAACCCTCCTTCGGCCTCCCTTCTGGAGAGCTCACTCATACGTGCCATAAGACCACACATCCATTGGCGTAGGAAGAGGGTGATAAAAATCTTGTTCTAAAAACCAGTAGAGCAAAATGTTCTCCTTTCTAAAATATCCTTCTGGTAAGCCTACCCCTAGGACCCTTCAGAAGAAAATTCCTAGCTACGCCAATGCACGCATTGAACCGACCTACCGATGGCTCCGAAGCCGTAAGCCTGGAAATCGATTGGCTCTCTGGTCTTCGTTGCCACCGTTTGGTCATTGTGTGGCGTACTGACCTCTTCCCAATTTGGATCGGATTGAACCCAGCCTTGGCATCTAACTAACCAAGTGGAGGCGAAGGAATGGGGACATACTTGGTCACATAAGCCGAAGGCTATTATTGCCCAAAAGGCAGGAAGAATTTACCTCATCACAGCAGCCAGGTCCAGAGAGAAGCCAATGGAGCGGCACACATAGAATAGGCGAGAAAAAGGATCTTGAACAAATCGTTCAGAAATGGAAAACTGGATTCTTTGAATTTTGTTCCGAGCTGTGGACCAACAATAAATGGCTCCCAGGAGAAATATGTGCCTTTGCTTGCACATTTTGGGTCATTCGATGCTGCGCTGCAAAGGAAGATTCGGCCACCAAGAAGGACTGCGATATCGATTGTGAATTGCAGCAGTATATTGTGGTCTAAAAGCGTATTCGATAGATGTTAAATTATCCGAGCATCTGGGGAAATATTAAATTATTTTAATCCTTGATATGGTACACTTGAAACAGCTATATCGTACTATGCTATTTGAGTATACTGGTTAAAGCATATTCCGCAAAATAGGAACATTTGAAAAATCAAAACGCTTATAAAAGGTCGCAAATAGATTTTTGGCGAACTTCTTTGCATGTAAAGCGCTCCGAATTGCGTATAACAATATCTAACGATTTTCAAACTATGAAGATGTCTATGTTGAAAACTGTTATTCGTACATAATAAAAAATGAAATTGGCTCTGTAATTTCTTATTGCGCTTGAGCCTGCAAATTAAGACAGTCAATTTTGGCGATTTTTTCATAATATTGCAGTAGAAGCTTGTAATGACGAAAATTTTTCAATAATTCTCTTTGACAACATTTTTCGATTCCTTGAAAAGTATGTTAATAAAACAAAGGAATTAATAAAACGACATTGTTCTAAATAAATTGTAAGGTAGCTGGAAAATTGCATTGGGCGAAAAAATTTCCAAAAAAAGAAATGCTCTCATACACTAAACGCTTTCAGATCACATCCAATCCATCATCAAACTAACTAGTATTTTATTTGTGATTGCTCTGAAAGTCCATTATCATCCATAATGTGCAATCAAAAGTTGCACTTTGATCTGCAATTGACAGCCTCAATTACCTCCACGATTTCCCAGGCATAGAAACGTCAATTTACCACATAATCCTCAAATTTCATGACCCACATACCGTTATTGATCTCTACAATCCGAATGACAACGCCCGCTATCACTCGACAATTGCAATCAAATCCAATTCAAACCCGAGCAACCTCCTCGAAGCACTTGCAACAAATTCAACAGTCATCATACCAGTCAGTAATTTGATCTCCATCTTTCCCCCCGGGCGCCCGTTTTCCGATATTTTCCCAGCATGAAAAATCCACCCTCCCAATATGAAGCGCACCACACACTCACATCGATTCCCACATGTCGGGTCATGACAGCCAAATTTATCAACACAAAATTTAATTTTCACTCCTCCTGCGGTGCCGCGCCGGTCGTCGTGACAAAGGATGGCGAAAAATACTGCAAAAAGATCGACATCCTCGAGCATCCATGGGCGTAGGCAGCACAAATAGTAGTTCTAGCGAAATAAATCCATCCAGTAAGGATGGACGAAGGATTCGCCAAGAAAATTTCTTCAGATATTCTTTAAAGACAAATTTGCCTCCCCTGGAATTTTTTTCTTCTAACCTTTTTTTTTCAGGAAACATAAATTTAACAGGAGGTTTTTATATAATCATTCCAGATAATTTTTTTATAAATTTCTCCGAGAATTTCAGTGGAGTCCCCCAAAGCTTCAGAAGAAGTAATTTAGATGAAATTGATTGTAGATGAAAAAACCGAATTCGGCTTTTCAGTAATTATATCTTCTTCGTACTGCTTTTTCTTTTTGCGGTAAATTCTTTTCTCGGATACTCTCGCTTCCTTGCATCGTTTTCTATTCTGTCTAACATCCGGCTTCTTGCAACATTCTTCTTATCTGTTACCTTTTTGGCACTCCTCATCAAACCAACCGTTCCAAGGTCGTCTCTGATTAGTACCCAACCTCCCCGCGAAGTGACAGATAAAGCACTTGCAACGTAAACAAGTGGTCCATCCACCGCAGCCGGCACGATTTTTCACTATGCCAGATCGGAATTTCGTTTCGTTGTTGACGGTTGCAATACAACGAATGGAATGAAATGAAATAAGGGCGAGTCTGATATTTCCGTCTTCAAATGAAAATAAATTTTATAAAATCATCAAGTTTAAGCACCAAATGAACAACAGCGCATCAATTCGTTCGGTGAAAAGATTCAATGAGCTGTTGGTGCTTTGTTTTGCGGGAAAGTAATCCAAGAGAAATTAATAACAAAACAGCATAATGTGTGACAGTCAATGCACATTGTCAAATACGTCTGCTTCCAACCCTCTTATTATAGTTGAACACCAACGATTGAAATCATGTTTCATTGTTGTACAAAAAATGATGTTTGCATTGATTGCACTCGCCATATACCTCAAAATCGTAAAACATGATTTAGAAAATCGTTCATTTCATAGGGTAAATACTTGGGAGAGAGAAACCGATATAAAATTTATGTACGTCATAGTGCGCCGCGATTCTGCTGTCACGAACTGTCACTGTGAGCCCAGATCTTGAAGAATGGACAAACTTGATAAAAGCGCGTAATTGATCAAAACAGATTTTTGCATTCCAACAAAGTTGACAACAGTCGGTTGAAAATCAATTTCTGCAATACTCAAAAGTAATGCCACGATAGTACCTTTTAATTTGATCGAATATAAAGTGTCGCTGCAAGCACTCTAAGATGGAACCATCTAGACTGTTGCGACGAAAATCGTGGCGGAATCGCGTCGCTGTGGCTTAGGTGTCGGCCAGGGTAGACGCGTCACGTGAAGCGACGCGAAAATTGCCTGGGAAGGAATAACAGTTATTAATAATGAAATGTCAAACTCCAAAGGATTTCCGCGTCGCTTCGCGTGACGCGTCTACCCTGGCCGACACCTTAGACACGCTCATCGAACTGTGTATGCAGCGAAATCGCAGCGATTGTTTGTCACTGTCGCCGTTAAAAGTCGCTTAGATTTGAGGGAGCCTTTAAGGCTTCCCCAGATCTAAGCGACTTTTTACGGCGACAGCGACAGACAATCGTCACGATTACGCTGATATTTCGCTGCGTGCACTGTTTGATGAGCGCGTCTAAGCCACAGCGACGCGATTACGCAGCGATTCGCGTCGTGTCAGTCAAGATAGTTCCATAGAAGTGTGCTTGCAGCGACACAATAACGGAATCGCGACAATTTTTTGTCGCTGTCGCCGTAGAAAGTCGCGTAGATTTGGGGGAGCCTTTAGGCCGTTGTCATATGTGGCGAAGTGCAGGCTGGTACGGAGAGCCTGGAAAAGTCCTATTTTCCATGCTGAGCAGAAGTTTAATATGTGACTCATAAACAAATTCGCTCAGACGAATATCTTCATAGAAATGCTATGGAGAATCCTCCAGAAATACTTCTTATTATTACACACACTTAAATCAGAATGCCGATCTCAGCTGTTCAGATCTAGGTTAAAGTTCGTTTGCTTACATCTCAACAAAAGTGACGTTCGATGTCAGCGGCACCAAAAGGTGCTGCTATGAACAAACTTGATTTTTCGCTGATAGAGGCCTTTTTATGTTAGAGGTCCGTCTATGCATTTGTTTACATCGGTGAAGAACCGGTGCAAACACGGAACGGTCATATCCATAGAAGAACTGTCAAAATGCTTCAAAACCAGCTGATTTGAAACGTCTCATGACAAGGCCTATATCAGTTAAAATGCAGTTGCTGACCGCTCGGCTGTGCGGATCTCGGTGAAAGAATGACAATTAGCCAAGCCCAACTTCTGCACACACACACTTGAGTCAGAATGCCGATCTCAGCTGTGCAAATCTCGGTTATAGTTCATTTGCTGACTTAATTTGTTGCTGACATATCAGCTAAAACTTAGTTGCTGACCACTCGGCTGAGCGGATCTCGGTAAAATAATTGAAATTAATCGAGCTCAACTGAGTGTGTAGACGCAAATTTCTACAAGGACTTCAGAAAAGTAAGTCAATGCATTAAACCACCACATATGCTAAAGCTAATATATTTATCTTACAGCTGTTCCTCTTACGACAGTACAGGATCACCAACATATCAACATTTTTGCAGCACTTCAGGCAAGAATTACATCCGCAATTATTTCAGCGTTTCCTCATAGAAATGGTGTGATACTTGTTTTTAAGAGTTTCTATAAATAGACATCAAAAATTTCTTCTTCATTTTTTTTTCAATTCTTAACTAGCATTTCATGCTTAAGAAATGACTGTAAAAAGTTGTGGAAAACTTACGAGGGTTATTATGTTGAAATCTTTGAACAATTTCTGATGATATTTTTTGAAGCATGCTTGGTCCAAGTAAATTTCACTTGGGCTTGAAATGTACCACATAAGAGGCAATCCATGATAGTATTTTAGACAAATTTCTTAAGCTTTCTATGGAGAAATTATTTGAAAGAGATCGTTCTCTCAACTACTGCAGTAGTTATTCGTGTTAATTCTAAATTAATTCACGAAATAAAGCCAAGATTAATCCCTAGACTAACTAGATTCTAGGCTAACTATACTCTAGACTAAAATACATCTGTATTCAGGGAGGAATCCGATTAGGAATTCAGGAAGAAGTTCAAGACAGTATCTCATAAGAATTATCAGGAAAAATTCCGAAAAAACTATTCTGAGGATACACAATTACAAAAGCTGGAATTTGAAATTTGTGTATTGATTAGTGGAGAGAAAAAAATATAGCATCCCTGAAATAATCTCTCGAGGAAAAGCTAGAGAAAATGTTATAAAGTATCTAATGGAAAACTCTTGAAAGAATCTTTTTTGAAACTTAAAGACGATTGCTTTGCACATTATATGAAAAGTAATTGGGGAAATTCTAAGAATATTAAGGAATCTATGTTCAAGTTCCTGTATAAACTCATGAAGTTATTCCTTGTGCTTTCAACAGGGAAACTTTTGGACCCGTCATAAGTATAAGTCATTCAAATAAAATCATGAGGAATTGCTGATAAATTGCTTGGAGGAATCCTTCGAAGAACCTTTACTGGATATGTTGAGTATTTCTGGGTTTGGATAAAGCTCTGGAGGTATTTGTCTTGGAGAATTTCTTAGGTTGATTAAGTGACTTTTTTCAAACAAACCATCAGATTTTTTTCAATCCGTCGAGACTGTTAACCTAAATCCTTAACTTAGTTAATAAATTGAACTAAATCGCTTGCTGAATGACATTTTTTACATGACATTAGAATGATAAATGTTTACATTACCCGTCATAAGTAGAGACTCGCTTCAAAAAGTATTGCAACATTCGAAGGAATCTAGACAGAATAAAGTACGCATTTACCTTTTTTTCATACAAAATGAGAAATAGCAGTAAAAATGTCAATTTAATCGGACCATTAGAAGTCGAGATCCAGACTTACAAACATAATTATTTTGTATGAAAATATTCAATCAGTGCTGCATTCTGCATTCTGTTAGTGCTGCATCTCAAGATCATAATTATTTTCAAAGAAGCGATCTTCAACAAAAGTGTTCAGAAGGTCAAGGACATTTAGGAGGTAATCAGTATGGTTTGTCATTTCGTGACTTGTAAAATTGACCATTTATGACCACATTTATGATTCACATGAGAAAAACATCAACTATAATGTGAATCAGACCTGATACATTTAAATTTAAAGTGACTCAGGTTTGAATACTTAAATATTGGCTGAATCAGTCTGGAATATAAAGAAACCAAATCTTAGTCACCAGAAAATTCGGTGCATCACACTTGAATCACTTGAACATAAATTAAATCATATCTGAGATAATGTGAAGTGTATCAGACCAGAATCATTTGTAAATGAAGTGAATCAGCCCTGCTTTTTTAAGTGTGATGTGCATCAAATCTGAATCTTTCAGGTTTGACTGAACACACTTGAATTTGAAATGATTCAGATCTGTATCTCTTAAATATAAAATAAATAAGACCTGAATTATTCTAATGTAAAGCAAATTGCACCTGAGCCACCTGGTTTCACTTCATATTCCAGTGATTTAGGATAAAAGTAAAACTAACTTGAATGACTAAAATTCGAAGTAAATCATACCTTATGACCAATTTGTAATAGCTACTCCGTGCTTGATCAGAATAATCGAAATTGCACAAGACATACGGAGCTCGGGAGTAGCTTTCTATTTTCAGTGTATAGCTTCGAGAACTCCAAATATTTTAAAGTCAATAGCGGAGCCGGCCACGTCCTTGCGATCATCGGGGAAGGGAAGGAATGTTAGTGTGACATCCATTATTACTAAAGACTGAGAATACCTCTGCATTTTCATGATTATCACGGGAAGAAGTTTTTGTTAGTAGGATTCAGCAAATCACTCCTCAACTACTTGGATATAAAACTTTTCAGACCTGAATGACTTAAGTATAAAATATATCATTAATGAATAACTTGAATATGAAGTCGGTCAGACCTGATTCACTTTAAAGTTAAAATTAAATGTTCAGACCTGAAACATCTGAATATGGAATCATTTGGTGCTTAATCACTTAAATTTTAGTGAATCATATCTGAATCCCTTTAACATGAATGATTCAGGTCTGGAACACTTGAATTTGGCAACTGAACATTCTGTCTTTTTTATATCAGTATAGAGTAAGGTGGTGCAAAAGTTCGCCCTACAATCAAAGTGGTACAATCGAAGTTTCCGGAAAAACAATACCATTTGAAACAAAACAAATACCATACAGTGAACCTTCAACATATTAGCGATAATTTTGCTGAACAAACTTGTGTCAAAATATCTACCCATCTTTAGTTATAACAGTTTCAAAATTGATTGTCTTAAACGATTTTTTGCCCCACCGGTGGGGTAAGAGTTCGAATCAAGTATGGGGCAAAAGTTCGCTGACTAAAACACAAAATATCGATTTTTTTATGACAGGCATACTTTACACCAACCGTAAACTTAAGTTTGACGAAAAATACACACTAAATTTTCTAATATACTCAAAAATAGCAGTTTTTCAGATGAAAAAACCGAATTTAATACTATACTCGTATTTCGACCTCAACTGTAAGGCTGTCTTCATTGTCGTGACTAGACGAGTCTAGTACACGACACTGAAGACGGCCTTACAGTTGAGGTCGAAATACGCGTATCTGTCAAAGGATACAAACTCTAGAGGAATTAAATGGTAAAGTACTAAATTCGGTTTTTCATCTACAGTTAACTCTCCCTTACTCGATATTCGGTATCTCGATATCGAGTTAGAGAACCATAGTGAAAATTGGTTCTCATGGCTAACTCGATGGTCCCTTGGATAGCAATTGCACTGATTTTGTGTTCTGTATCTCGATACCTCCCTAACTCGATGGTCCCTTCAATATCGATGTATTCTACTAAACAGCTCGAAGATTTATTAGCACTTTTTCGCAAAACTAAGTGGAAATGTAAAATTTTGGTGACATTTTTCGCTCGATCAGACAAATTTTGCTGAATTTGAAGATAATATGTGGATTTTAGGAAATTTGTTAATTTTTCCGAGAGTCATGTATAAACTCGAACTTTTGCCCCGCTGATTCGAACTTTTGCCTCACTATGGGCAAAAAATTGTTTTCAAGCAATTATGCAAAAACTTAAACCAGGGTGGCCACCAAAATCCAATTTTCAAATTCCCGCTTTTTTCCCGGTTTTCCCGGTATATTTTTCAGTATTTTCCCGGTTTTTATTTGTGCTAGTAAGGAGATGTTTGCTCACTTTGGTAGGCTTTTTTTTTAAAGCTACTGAACCCATATTTTTCAACAATACGCTTCTTGCTTAGGTGTATCTTACTGTCAAGACAATTGCCCCAGATGCCAAAGTAAACCATCCAGGGTCCCAAACAGTTAATGAGGTTGAAGATATTTCCACAATTTCTAATCCTTCGATTGTTTCTTCATGAGAATGAAAGGTTCTCTAAACCAAATAAGTTTATGATGAAAAACAGGATAGATAAAAAACTTTTTTAAGAGATTTGCCGGCCGAGGCTCTCACATCTCTTGAAAATGAAACGAAGCCACACAAGTAAAAGCATGTATCTGTACTTCATTTATTCTTAGTCGATTAGTTAGCTTATATCATATTACAAGCTCTTATAAAAAGGATTGTTTTCAATAACATCTGGACTTATTTTCAATGCGATATTTTTGAGTGCTTATTCTGAAGTTTCTCAACTTCGATGTGAAACTTTAAGTTAAATAAGTTATAGAGAAGTCCAAAAAATGTTATCCCTGACAGTAAGAGGAAATATTAAAAGTAAATCGAAACATCGTTAACCATTGGTAAAATAAAACATTTTAAAGAATTGTCAAGTCAAATCATTAATATTTAATAAGACATACAGGGGATAGGCAAAATGATTGAGATAGGCAAAATTTTGCCCAAATTCAAATGCTTATAACTTTATGAAAAATGGATGAAATTGGATGCATCTGGAAGCAGTCGACGGCAAATTTGGTCCAGTTTTAGGAACTTCCTTGGCCATGCATATTGGCCACTGGACACCGGAGATGTTCCGGATTTTCTGAGGTCATGTCCAAATGTCATTTTTTCTGTCGCTTGTATTTTTGTGTGGTGTAAAGTTAGATAGATGTTTGCAATTTTCCTAGAAACTAGAACTAATAGGAAGTTGAATGCCATCGGACGCATTAAGATTGGTTGGAAATCTTCAGAAATATGACCATTTCCGTAAAACTGGTTCCGGAAAGCATGGTCAGTCATGTTTGTATTTCCAATCATGTAAATATTATCCGGAGCTATATCCAAGCGGACACCAACCTTAAAAATGATGTTTCCTGCAGCGTATTCAGAACCATTAGATGCACAGACCACTCTATAGAACGTTCCAGGTGCCCTGGGGGAAGTGGTCAATTAGGAACATATCCGGAACCATATCAATATGGGCATCAAACTTCATTATTTTCAAAGGTTATGCTTTCCGAAGCATTTCCAGCATCACCGGCTGCCATAACCACTTTATAGTAGGTTCCAGGTGTCCCGGGGGATGTGGCCAATTCGGAACATGTCCGTTCATCTGTTTAGAATCACATCCTACCATAAACAGTAAGATCCATGTGACTTGGAAAATGGCGAGCATTTTTCAGAACCACAAGATATAATAATCACTCTATAGTATATTCCAGGGGCTCCTAGAGATGTGGCCAACTCGAAACATGACCTCATCCCCCAGGGCCCATGGAACCTACTATACAGTGGTCATATAAATAAGTTGCGCTGTAAATACTTCTATTAGCATCACCTTCAAAAATCTTGATGTTTTTACCCATATTGATGTGTTTTCGGGCATGTTTTGAATTGGCCACATCCCCGGGGCACCTGGAATCTACTATAAAGTGGTCATGGCAGCCGGTGGTGCTGGAAATGCTTCGAAAAGCATAACCTTTGAAAATCATGAAGTTTGATGCCCATATTGATATGGTTCCAGATATGTTCCTAATTGACCACTTCCCCCAGGGCACCTGGAACCTTCTATAGAGTGGTCTGTGCATCTAATGGTTCTGAATACGCTGCAGGAAACATCATTTTTAAGGTTGATGTCCACTTGGATATAGCTCCGGATAATATTTACATGATTGGAAATACAAACATGACTGACCATGCTTTCCGGAACCAGTTTTACGGAAATGGTCATATTTCTGAAGATTTCCAACCAATCTTAATGCGTCCGGTGGCATTCAACTTCCTATTAGTTCTAGTTTCTAGGAAAATTGCAAACATCTATCTAACTTTACATCGCACAAAAATACAAGCGACAGAAAAAATGACATTTGGACATGACCTCAGAAAATCCGGAACATCTCCGGTGTCCAGTGGCCAATATGCATGGCCAAGGAAGTTCCTAAAACTGGACCAAATTTGCCGTCGACTGCTTCCAGATGCATCCAATTTCATTCATTTTTCATATAGTTATAAGCATTTGAATTTGGGCAAAATTTTGCCTATCTCAATCATTTTGCCTATCCCCTGTATTAAATGTACTATTAGTTGTGCACCTAAGGGAAAACAGCTGAAACTGTCAGATAAAATCATAAAATATGTGATTTTAATTAACCAGTCCTTCTATTATTTAAATGTATGAAATTACGATTTATTCAAAAATTCCCTGCAAAAACCCTTGCACCAATATTAGGAACACTGTTCCTTTAGTGGTGATATGTTTTAAGCATGATTCCTTCAACGGCGCAATCCATTGATTGCTTATGGGACCCTGCACTATGGGTACTGTTGCACCACTATAGGTGCAAAGAAGCAAAATTTTTGAGAAAAATAATTGTTTTAAATAGCTTAGCAATTCAATTTTGTGGATATTGTTCGATTGCTTGTCTCATTTTCGAATCGTAGATCATAGAAAAGTATTACATAATCATGTATTAGAGAGGAACATGTCAAAACACACTACATCCTCTAAGAAAGCGTTTGCCCTATTTGTACAAATTCATAGATGTTTCGTTACAATACAATCAAAGCTGTTATTTTAATAAACAATTTTTAATGATTTGTAAGTTTAGAGCTCAAAGATGTTCGTTCAAAACCGATTTTCCCGGTGACCGCTTCAAATTCCAGGTTTTTCCCGCTTTTTTCACGATGGATTCAAATTCCCGTCTTTTTCCCGCTTTTCCCGTTTTTCCCGGTTCGGTGGCCACCCTGTTAAACACCTCAAAGCATCCTTATGATGGGCCTGGAAATGCCCTTACTTAAATTATTGAAAAAGATTTTGTCTTCAATTGGTTACATGCAACGAAAGTTTGACCAAAAATTACAATTTTCACGTCGAAAAACAACAAATAGTCATAACTTTTCCAAATCTTAATCGATTTTTATGAAATTTGGAATGAAAGACTCTTACTTGAATAGCATTCGAACCACCATGAAATTTATAAGTTTTGTTTTAAATTGAGCTAGAAATCTTAGAGGATTGCAGCAAGCTGTGCGCGCGAGTGGGTGCGATATCGAATTGGCTGTCACAATTCATCCTGGTTCCGTGTGTTTTTTTTATTCAATTTAGCAGATGATGTGTTGGAAAGGATCATGGTGCTATGCCACCCGGCAAGTGATTCGAAGGGAATCGTTTTTTTTTGTAATGGAGGATATTTTAGAAGCATATAAATGCCCAGAAGTGTAAGATAGTGTTGAGTGGTCTCAAGCTCCTGTTTCCACGATTCTGTGGTAATTTCAGATGGTGCATTTAACTTCTTGTGTAACACGTACGTCTACTTTAGATAGTTAAAACACCAACTTTCTTATTTTTAATCATAATACAATCTTCTACAATATTGTTTGCTATGGTATCAAGTAGTGTTTTTGACATTCTGGGTTCAATTGAACTCGATCAATAGTTTTCCTGAATCAAACAGTAGATGATATGTGGTTTCCCATATGTTCGAGCTTGAAATTCCATATTAATTTCAATTTAAAGAATAGTCCTGGAGAGTTCCCCGTGGAAATATACAACTCCTACTTTTTCTCCAATACTGAGATGGGCCAGTCTATTCGTACATATTACGCTATTTTCATTCACCGTACGAATTATTTGTACTTGACAGAATTTCGCGATTCAGTTCCTTTACGAAATATTCGTAAGATGCACGATTCACAATTCGTAGATAATGCGTTTTCGTTATTTTTGCTTTTGTTTTTCATTTACGCTACCCGCACTGGATGAAAATTCTCGAATACATATCCAAACAGCCGTAAGTCGGAGAAATAAACTAACTTCTAACTAACTAACTTTTATTACTTTTAAGTTTCGGAATTACGACGTAACTACAAATCAAATCAATACTGGAGCCAATCTTACATTGTACATTGGTCCAGACCTGGGAAGGAGAAACCGATACGAAATTTATGTACGTCAAGGTGAGCCAAGATTCTGCTGTCACGAACTGTCACTGTGAGCCCAGATCTTAAACAATGGACAAACATGATAAAAGCGCGTAATTCATCAAAACATATTTTTGCATTTTATCAAATGTGACAAATAATCGATTGAAAAGCTATTCTTGCTGATTCAAAAGTATTGTCACGATAGCACCTTTTATTGAGATTGAATATAAAGTATTCAAATACTCATAAGTTTACTTTTTCCAATAAAAACGAAAAATAACTGCATAGAAAACTTTGACCCTTTTTTCATGTTTGTCCAGAAAGATCGAAGGTACACAACAAAAGAAAGCTAGTGATTTTCATCAAGTCTGCCTTGATTGTCGTTGGCAAGTTGGAGTTTTCTTGCAGTTTGAAATAACTTTGTGTCATATTTCGTGTATAGTATCGGTGCCTCCCTCCCAGGTCCAGACAACAGATTTACGCAGCAAGATGCATTTAGAACTTTGGAATGCAAACAGTGTTCTACAAAATTGTTTATATTAGTTAGGCACTTTGTTTGATTTTACTCATAATAAGGGTGGTCCACATTATCATAGAATTGAATTAACCAACTTTCTTAAGACTGAGCCACAATGATATGAGCGGCAACGCGGCGTGGCAGATTTTGACAGTTAACCCATTCATTTTCTGTCAAAACTTGCTACTCTCATCATCGTAGCCCAGCTTTTATTTGTAGGTAAATTATGGTATACATGTTTCAGCAAAGTTATCAACCATTCAATTTCCACCCAAGTTGTTTATATTTTTTATTACTTTGCATCTTGAGCATGAAAACAACATTTAAAACAAAAACAGTCTTCGTCAGAATTATTTCTAAAAAATATAGCATTTTATTATGTGTTACCTTGAACAAGGGTGGTCCACAATATCACATAAACAATTTGATCAACTTTCTTATTTGTTAAAATACTGGTATATAGTCTTTGGCAAAGTCTTTTGTCTTAAATATTATCCATGAAGCGTACAATTTGACCGATTTGGAGCATTTTCCCCAGGCAATGTATGGTGCTCCAGGAAAACAACGTTTTTAATTATAGTTTTTCTAATATTAACTTTTTTCAAAGTTGTCTATAAACTTTTTCTAAAACTAAAAAATACGAAAATTTTCATACAAAAAAAAAGTTGATATCTATTTAAGATTTAAAAAAAAATATTTCAAGGCATTTTACTAGAGTAGGAAACATAGTTTTCACATTAAAATTACACACCTGTATTTTTTGATGCAGTATAGAAAATCATTTTCTCTTACGAATGCCAAAGTAGGCGTGTTTTGCTGGAAAAACAACGATAACTTCTGAACGGAAAAATAGGTGTTCCTCCACTCATCAAATGACGATTTTTTTATTTCAAAATTTGTCCATAGACTACTTTGATGATACATCAGAATTGAAAACTCTGCAGCCAGAAAACCAGTTTTCTATAGACCTATGTGAACATAGGATAAAAAAAAATATAAATCTGTAAAATTTCGAGCTTCAAAAATTCTTTTTCGGCAAAGTTTTATTTTAATTGAATGGTCTACAACTTGACTGAAGCATGTATACCGTAATTACAAATACAGTCGCCTCTCCACATCTCGATAAACTAAAAGCATTGTACAGTGCCCCAAATTCTTAGTCTTACAGGGAACTGTTTTCACATCAAGCTGGTAGAAAGCTATCAAATGATATATCGACTTCAAAATACTTCATCAATAATAAACCTCCATTATTGACAAAGTATTTTGAATTCTGTATACCATTTGATCAATATTTATCTACTTGATGTGTAAACACTGCCCTGTACGCATACTAATTTGAATCACTGTATTTATCCCAGCAAATCGTATGTTTCGTGAGATGTACGAAACCATTTCGTCGAATGTACTAAAGCTATAAAAGTTTTTTTACGAATCATTCGTACATTGTGTTTTTCACGAATTTCGATTGCGAAATGTTTGGTACATTATAACAATAATTGTTTGTTTCGATTTGGAGCTTGAATTTTATTACGAAGTTTGTTTCGTGCATGCTACGAAACTGTTTCGTTGCAGAAAACAACGAATAACTTCGTAGTTCAAACGAACGATTTCGTTACATAAAGCAATATATATTCAGTGCGGTGCGTGAAGAAGAAGTAATGCGGTAGTGAGTGATATTTTACAACTCAAATCACAGCAATAACTCCGTTTTTGCCGTCCAAAACTGGAAATTTGAGGAAAACACATTATGGAATGCTTTAAGTTAAGAAACCACCCCTCTACGATAAGGTTAGTAATTTCAAAAATTCATGTTTTGCGATCGCGTGCGTGGGAGAGGGAAGCGGAAAGTGAGGTGCGATATTGGAGGCTATTCTGGTACTCAAACAAATATGTCCTCAAACCAAGAGGTGTGACAAAATCTAAAAATACATTTAAAATGTTTTTTGAACTTAATCTAACGAAACCCATTTAGAAATCGAGTAAACATTTGTTTATAGCCTCAAGCATTTGGTACTAAAATTGGAATAGGGCTTTTGTTCTCGCTACGCCCATGTCCACATCCCTCCACCAAACCGTCGGCGACGTTCGTGAAGTCCTCATCCCGTCTCCGCCCATCACGTGGCTATATCTCGTCGCGTTCAAGCAGTCGTTGAAAATTTATTCCGGTAACATAAATCGAATTTACCCATATTCCAGCGTATGTATATTGATTCAAAGCGGCATGTTTCCGGCATTTTTGAAGCGCACACGTACGCACTGACAGGCGGAAGTGGGAAAAGCACCCCAAATCCGGACTTAGCATTTATCCTCGAATTCTACCCTCCCCTTTATCACTTAGGTATAAATCTTCCGAGCAACCCGACGTAAATGCCAAAAAGCTCTTCCCGCCAACCTTCGTTATCCCGGTGGCTGCGGATTTCAGCAGTCACGTTACATTTCTTCATCACTCTCACTAGGACGCAGACGAAGGCATCCACGGAAATCCCGAACGAAAAGCAAAAATCAGTCAGTAAAATTTCCGCAAATCTCAATATCAATGTCGTCGTTTTGCGACCCAAATATCGCCACCATCCGCCTTCAAGCGCCACTATAGTGCCTCTGTAAATGTCCTTTCCCGCACTGATGCATGTCGCAGACTACCAGACAGATGAATACAGTCAGCCTACAAATAAAGGCATCCCACATATGTGGATCAAATGTTTTCAGATGGCATATTTTCCTGACCAATGGAAAAATGCCAAGGTTATATCAATTTAAAAACCGGTCAATAAACCTGCAGAGGCTTCTAGCTTTTGTCCAATCAGCTTTCTTTTCTCCATCAGTAAATCTTTTGAAAAGGTCATTTTGAACAGAATGATGGTCCACATCAATGAAAATTCAATTTTTGCCAATGAACAGTTCGGATTCCGACATGGGCTTCAACTTTTACGAGCAGCAAATTTTATTCGTTCAAACAAGTCTGAAGACTATTCTACTGGTCTTGTTCTTTTAGACATAAAAAAATCATTCGACTGTGTTTGGCATGAAGGCTTGACTGTTCAATTAAAAAACTTTAATTCTACAACATACATTGTTAGAATAATGCAATATTTAGGCGCAACGACTACGGTCTATACAAATTTTACTTATTTTTTATAGTTAAAAAGACAATTAGGGGGATAAGAGAGGTTTTGAATAAGAGTCGCCTACTTTCTCTGATCCTGATCCACATCTGTGGAAAGACGTCTTCTGGAAATATTTCTGAAATCGATTCTTTTTCGAAAATATCCATGAAAATCAAGTTGTAATGATTAAAACAACTACATTCTGCTGTGTCAGGATAATAATTCGGTCCTGTACAGGACATATCATGAAATCATATTATCTTCTGAAAAATGACGCTTAGTTGATTCATAACTGTGGGCTAACTGTACATCTCATCGATCGGCTCCAAACCGAGCCTGAGAATATTCAAATTTCAGGGCGTGACATGGAAAACGATTTTCTTCGCTCGCAATCGCAGTAGTCTGGAGAACCATTCGACGGAAGCGGAACGGACGAAGAACGGAAACTTTTTCCTCCGAAATTCTGTGGGTTATCGCTGATGTCCCCCTATCTCTGCGAAAAATTGCGTCGACGGCTGACCCCCCCCCCCCTCTCGAAGGCAGTGGACAATTTAATGTCACTTTAACGTTATTTCCGTTTGACTCGGCCCGGGGTTTGATCTTCGATTTACGATCTCTCTTTGATGGTCAGGGAAATCAGTAGCGCGCGGCAGATGGGCCGGTTTCGGTAAATTTGCAGGGTCAATGATGATGATTATGGCGATGGCTGGCTGATATGGAGATAGCGAAGCAGCACTGATGACCACTAAACGACTAAGAGTTTTTGTGGGTTTTGAAGTCGTTTGGGCCATTACGTGGTAGACCGACAGTCGTACTTTCGCAGAATTTTGTGGGAGAACGTTAAGTCAGGGCAATCTAACATTTGTATTGGCTACATTTGCTTCTTCAATCGGTCAGTTTTCTTCAATTATCAGACTTTTAATATTTGTGTGAGTGACATAGTCTGTGAGATGAGCGATTAATCAAAAGTTGTTTCACATGTTAGAGCCTTTGAATGGTTTAATAATCAAATGTTATAATGCAAATACCTTGAATTTTAGTCTAGTATAAATAATCAAAGCTCAAGTATCAAATATTAATGTATACACGGGAAAAAATTCTGTAGTAAAAATTACTATTTTAGCTAACTACGCCCATTCTTGAAACTACCATGCAATTTCAGACCAATTTACTATGTTTACGGTACATCCCACCACATTACTGGTACATTTGACACAAATAATTTACAACAATCTGATTTCGACCACAGATATGGTAAAATCAAGCGTATTTCTGGTCTGCTGAAAATTGCCGGTGCGAGCGCTTAAGTTAACCCCCTAAAATGGTAGTTTTTACCGCACAATTTTTTTGCGTGTACATTCGACACTTCATGCGACATTCGTTCCGTCTCCGTGGTCATCAGTCATTTCACAGATGTGCAATGTTTTCGTATAAGATGTCGTCAAAAGGCCTTATACGTACAAAAGTGGAGGCGATTTATATGCTTATTTTATATGATGATATTCTGTAATCTTATGCGACTTAATTTATGATAACTAACTTAATTTGTCAGCTGCTACGGATTGATTCGACTTACTGTGTACGTGTATACGGAACGAAACAAAATGAACTAAGAAAATTTGAACTTGAACTTGATGAACCTATAAAAGAACGCTTTATATGAGGAACTTCATCAATCAAACGATTTCCGTCACCGTTTTATGCGGCAGTAATGTAATTTGTACAAGTAAATAAGTTTTGTCGTTCATTTTTATGTGACTTTAGGTTGTCTGGGTTTACTCTTTCGCTACCGTCAGCTTTCACCCACACACACGAGCAGTAAAATGAACATCAGAGAAAAACGATAACTGAACGTCGTCTGACACGGTCACGTTTTCTTGGAAAATATGATTGCGCTGATGGTCGATCATAAACAACAAAAATAGTTTAATGTCACTTGTTATATAGAATGGTACATAAACAAAGTGACAGCAGCGCTAATTACGAAAAACTATAAAAATAAACAAATCTTATCGTTTTCAGGTGACACAACAATGGTCAGATGCATTAATTCGACATTTTTCTAGCGTACGTTCGTTCGATCGCTAGTGTAGTGAATATTGAATACAAGAGCTGCCCAATATCAACGAAAACGTGTCAACTAACGTGATAGCTTACAACACTGTCTATAAGATAATTTAAACCTAACGAAATATTTGCAAAAAAATTAAAAACTAGTGAAAATCTACGAATAAATTTTGCTGAAATCAGGCCACCACCACATTGCGCTTTATGTTATCGATTTCATGCTCTCTTTGAGTAACGCCCAAACTATTGATTTTAGCGATATAGTATATTCGGAGAAATTTCATGGTATATTAAAGCGCATCTTTTGATGCAAAAAGTTTTGTTAATAATTCTCCTAGCAGTGAGATAGAAAAACTATTTTTTCACTATATTTCAATGGACATTTTTGTATCAAAAGATCAGCTTTAATATACCAATAAACTTCTCCGAACAAACTATGTCGCTAAAACCAACGTCTTGGGCGCTTCTAGAAAAGCTTTCGCTATAATACGCTAAAACTAGAAGAGAAGCTTTTTTGTTAACTTAATTTGGTTGATCCTCGTAAGCCAGCAAACAAGATGCTTCCTTCAAAGGACAAATCATCCACTGGAAGCATTAACATGTCGATGTCTTCAAACAATTTGCGGAAAATCCTCTATAGATAAATTGAAGGAATTACTTCGCGTTATATGCCTTTTATTGCCCTTGAAACACATAGGAAACTTGATGGCATTGTACAGAGTAGTGTAGGCGGAACTTTTTCGGACTAGCGCCTCCTTGAGATCAACAAATATTGAAATCGCACCCAGGGGAATCGCATAAGATGAACAATGACATATAAAATATTTCAAACAACTCTAGAGTGTAAGTTTGAAGTATACCTGAAAGCTGAAAAATCTTCAACCCATTGTCCATAAAACAGTCAGTTCATTCTCTTGGGCAAAATTTGTCCATCGTTTGTTAGTAGAAAGTGACCAAATTTTATTATCATATTTGTTTTAGAAATCATCATTTTCTTAATTTTTAAATTTAATGAAATTAGTCTTGGGCAATGTTTATTTGGAAATTCTAAAAACACTAATACAACTTAGAAAGATTTCATTTTTGCTTAAAATTTTTTAAAAAACTGTCAAATCTCCAGCTTGTGAACTCTAATATTTTTTCATAGTTTGTATATTCCGATACAAGCTTTAATTTAAAAAATATTAAAAATTATCCAAGTCATTACCACAATTCTACCGTACAGTTAATTTTCACCCCTTGTAAAGGTATTCGCCCCAAATTGAACCCATTTTTGCCACCCGATGGGGGCGAATTCGTCCACTTCTGCAATCACTGGTATAAAGAAAGAGTGTTGCTTTCATTTGAAGTCAAAAATTCTGAGTTTAGTATCTGGCCATTTTGGCCGAATGGGCCATTCAGCAGAATGCCATCTGACTAAGCGAGTCGTTTGGTCGAACACAATTTAGCCGAATAATTATACACTTAGATCTTTTTCACGAGCTCGGCTGTGCGAATCTCGGTTTTCAAATTTTTACCGAGACTTGGCTATCAAATTCTAGCGGAACATTACTAAAGGACCTATGTACAAATGAGAGATTCTCTCCTCTCTCGTTCTCTTTTGATTATAACAGTAGAATACTAAAGATTTTGGGAAGTTTTTCACTATAGATCGAAAGTCAATTTCCTTGACTAGCGTTTCATACAAAAAACGCAACAGAAGAGATTAATGTGAATCAGTTATGTTAGATGTGTTAGATAGGTCCTTTAGTAATGTTCCGCGAGAATTGTCCGGTCGCTTTGCAACGAAGCACGATTTACTAATACTCGGCTTTAATTTCTTGAAATCCCAGGAAACATGTTTGCCGACAACTCGGCTGTGCGGCTCTCGGTTTTAGCCGATATTCGGCATACCGGAATAAGGATTGTACCCCGTTTGGCATAAGGTCGTTTGGCATAAAGATGTTTGGCATAAAGCCGTTTGGCATAAAGTCGTTTGGCATAATGACCGTTTGGCATAATGGTCGTTTGGCATAATGATTGAATTAGAATGGATATCGGCATTTTCGAAGTTTTTACCAAGATCAACATCACCGAGCCCATAGAAATTTTTTTTTCCTAGATTCTTAATTAGCATGCTGATTGTTCAAAGATGTTCCAAGCTATGTATGTCAAAAATTGTAGTGATATTAGAGAGCATTGCTAAATAAAACTCGTGACGGGTCTGGTGGAAGAAGTTTTCAGAGTAATCATTTTCTCTACATCCTAGAACATAGAGTATCTTTGAGCTTGTTGCGATATACAAATTTGAAAATAGTAAATTGGCAAAGAAAGATTGTAGTTATTAACAAAGAGAACGCTCATAGAATATTTCGCAGCAGATCAGGCTCTGTTCCAGTTTGGACGTAACACTTGATGAAAATTACTTGGTTAAAGAAGGGAAAATTTATTTGCAAAATCTTATCCCAAGATCTATAATTGCAGCATAATGCAAAAATAGCCTATATACGAGAGCAGATCATTTTTCGTTGAAAATGTTTAAGACTCTAACGCAAAAAAAAAACTTCTCACAGCATAACTCAAATGAACAACACATTTTTTGATAGAAATTAATGTGGCAAAACTTTTGAACCATTCAATTTAAATTTTAATTTTGAAAGTGTACATCAAAAACACTGTCTATTATTGAAAAAAGGGAAAATTTGTGATTGAAATAATATTTTTTCCAGCATATCTCAAAAGGAGATCAGGTGTTTGCAAAAAAAAATATGTAAAACATTGGCAAATTTTAAAGTAATTGTCATTCTAACAGCACGTCTTGCAAGAATTGATAAAACAGAAAAATATGAAAATGGTTAACATTTAGCTTAACTTAATAATAAAATATTTAAAAAAAAACAGTATAAATATTAAGAACAGCCTATTTTTACAAGAAGGCAAAATTTATGATTAAACCAATAGAAGATAAGACGCCAAAAATAATTGCGGCATAATAAAACATAAAGACATCAAAAATTGCGTTCAGCATCATTGAAGTGATTGTGCAACTTATCCCCGAATGTCGTTTCTCCAAATATCAGTTCCCCGAATGCCAGTTCCCCGAATCACCCTTTTCCCCGAGTGTCATTTCTCCGAATGACCCGTTTCCCTAAAAAGATGTGTAGTTTAAATAGGTTCTATAGGGCTAAAGAACCGCCAATTAAATAAAGAAGGGTGCATATCAAATGGCCAGTTCATTCACTACCCTGAAATGTATAAAGTTATGACAATTATGAATGCCAATGGATTTTCGGGGAACTGGAGTTCGGAATTACGACATTCGTAGAACCGATTTTCGGGGAAAAGTAGCACAACCCATCGAAGTCATCGATTTCTCGTTTCGCTGATAAATTGAGCAGATTATGATATCGATTGCCGCCCTTTTGTAAGATGGAAACAAAAAAATATCTAAAAATAAAGCTCCAAAGAACAGCCTATGTATAAAAGAAGGTGAAATTTATTTTTTTTTTTTTTTTTGAAATTGTTTATCGGCATATCGGTCTATTTTGCTCGAAGTAAGAGGGAGCATGGAGAAGAAAGCAATGAATACTAGATGGATAGGTACCGTAAGGGAAATAAAATCAAAATAAAATCATCACGGTCGATACCTTTGTATGTAAAATAACAAACGGCTAAAAAGATAAAAACGCAGTTCATAAATAATGATCATGTGTGTGGCTTATCGGGGAGAAATACACATGATATGGACAAACCATCCATGATTGTGTAATGATTCCCCAATAATATAAGCCATCGATCGATAGAACCTGCTTGATCGCCAAACAGTATTAGGGCGCTTGAGACCTCCTTCCTTTTGGCTGTCTTGGTAGTGTCATTCTCAAAACACACCCAAGCCGTTCCCATAGGGGACGTTAGCCACAAGGAAGTGACGTTTCAAGTAATACTGTTTCATATGGTATGCCCTCTTCAACATCTAATCCAATTTCTCTCGCCGTTCCCTTACGGTACCTATCCATCTAGTATTCATTGCTTTCTTCTCCATGCTCCCTCTTACTTCGAGCAAAATAGACCGATATGCCGATAAACAATTTCAAAATAAAATCATCACGGTCGATACCTTTGTATGTAAAATAACAAACGGCTAAAAAGATAAAAACGCAGTTCATAAATAATGATCATGTGTGTGGCTTATCGGGGAGAAATACACATGATATGGACAAACCATCCATGATTGTGTAATGATTCCCCAATAATATAAGCCATCGATCGATAGAACCTGCTTGATCGCCAAACAGTATTAGGGCGCTTGAGACCTCCTTCCTTTTGGCTGTCTTGGTAGTGTCATTCTCAAAACACACCCAAGCCGTTCCCATAGGGGACGTTAGCCACAAGGAAGTGACGTTTCAAGTAATACTGTTTCATATGGTATGCCCTCTTCAACATCTAATCCAATTTCTCTCGCCGTTCCCTTACGGTACCTATCCATCTAGTATTCATTGCTTTCTTCTCCATGCTCCCTCTTACTTCGAGCAAAATAGACCGATATGCCGATAAACAATTTCAAAATAAAATCATCACGGTCGATACCTTTGTAGGTGAAATTTATTTAAATTTTAAATCAACAGTTTTGTACCTTTAATTATAGTTTTATCATATTTAGAAAAAAAAAAACATAGAATGTTTGAAAGAAGGGTTAATTTGTGCTAAATATATCAAAATCTTCAGTGAAAAAAAATATTCCAATAGCGAAACTCAAATGAAGAATAAATATTTGAAAGGAGGGTAATTTCTGGATAAATTATAAAAAATGGCAATAACTTTCCTAATATGATTTAGTTTATTCAAGAGCATATTCTTGTTGAATAAAGTAACGTTTTGTATCAATTGATTCCACAACCTTCCTGTTATCATCAGAAAGATTCAATAGAAACGTAAAAACGAATGTTATCTTAAGAAATTCTTGGTTTCAGACTCATTATGCCAAACGTTTATTATGCCAAACGACTATTTTATGCCAAATGACCAATATGCCAAACGACTTTATGCCAAACGGCTTTATGCCAAACGACTTTATGCCAAATGACCTACCACCGAATTAAGTTAGCAGGCCAGACATTTCTCTTTTTTTCTGTAATTCTTCATTACGACAGTGTTACTGCTCGTATTACTGTAAGTTTATTTTCATGATTTTCTCTAGGAATTTCGTAAGAATTTAGGTATTTTCCCATAGATTCAAAGATAATTCCAAAGATTAAATTATTTCCTGTGGAATTCTTCCAAGAATATTTCTAAGGAATTTGTCCAAGAATTTTGTTTCGGGTATCTCAAGAATAAATGGGCCTTCCTTAGCCGACTGGTTAGAGTCCGCGGCTACAAAGCAAAGCCATGCTAAAGGTGTCTGGTTCGATTCCCGGTCGGTACAGGATCTTTTCGTAATGGAAATTTCCTTGACTTCCCTGAGCATACAGTATCATCGATATACGAATGCGAAAATGGCAACATTGGCAATGAAAGCTCTCAGTTAATTACTGTGGAAGTGCCCATAAGAATACTGAGCTGAGAAACATCCAGTGAGGACGTTAATGCCAAGAAAAAGAATAAGATCTCAAGAATATAACCTGGATTTTATCAAGGATACCAATAGAAATTATCCAGGAATTTCTCCAAAGTTCTTTTAGATATTTTTCAAGGAAGGCCCAAGTCTTCAATGATTGTATCAAGTGATTCTTCCATCGATTTCCTTAGTAACAACTGTAAAATTCGGTTAAAAAGTTGATGAAAAAAAAAAATACCTGGAGAAACCCCTAGCATAGTCTTCGGAAAAAAAAACTCGGGGTAATCCCTGAGGAAATAACTAAAGGTGAATCGTTGGAGTGCTCAAGGTTTTCTTGGGGAAAATCCTAAGCATCTTTGCAAAATCATTGTATGAATTTTTGGGAGTACTGCTGGAGAAACATCTAGAAAAAACATTTAGAGGGATCCCAGTATGAGTATTGAAAGTATTTCAGATGAAATCTCTGGAAAAACCACTAGAAGATTTCCTGAAGTTCTCCCATGAGACTTGTGAGAGGAAATTCTTAAAGAACTTGCTGACAAACTGCATAATTTTTTTCTGAATTTTTTTCTGAAGCCCGTAGAATTTTGCATCAGGATTCTGTGCAATCCTAATGAGGACAAAAAGACTCTAGAGAGCATTTTTATTAAAATAAACACCTTGGAGATCTTCTATTAAAAGTAGAGGCTATTCAGAGACTTTCATTAAAATAGAGATCTAAGTCTCTGGTAAAACACCTGCTGAAAGATGAAATAAAGAGCCCCATGTCCCTTGCCGTTACCCAAAATTTTATGGCACATAAGTTAATAGAGCAAACTGTAGAATGCAGTGAAAAGTGTACTGCAATCTGTCAAACTTTGGTACCTTTTGCAGTACCAAGGGACCAAATGCAGTACTAGAAGGGGTACCAAATCTGAACCCGAGTGAGATAAACCTGTACCAGCCCTACAGCAATTTCTTCAACTCAAAACAGTTAAATAAGTCTGCTTGTTCAACAACTTGAATATAAAATATGAATATAATAAGCATAATTATTATTATTATTAGCTTTATTAGGGAGATTTTCAGCCCGCGGCTTGTTCATCTCCATAATAAGCATAATTTAAATGAAGGTACCTATAAGAAAAGAATCGACAAACGTATTTTGTTCTTTACATTGACATTGACAATAACATTGAATTTAATCTGTGAACAAATAAAATCTTTTAAGATGTATTAAATATTAAAACAACATTATCTACATTAGTTTAAATTTCAAATTGGTTTATGTTCATAGATAATCGCCGAGATGAGCCAGCCTCGGGCTTCAAATCTCGTTAATAAAAATAATAATAATAATAATCATAGATAATTTGAGGTATTTTTTAACGTTATAAAATAGTTTGACTAGTATAAACCTTATAATAGAATACAAATATCAAGTCTGTGCTAAATCAAAATGTTTTTTTTTTCTGGGAAAAGAGCCCCCACAAGATAATGGCCCCCACATTTGTAAAACCGGCCCTGCATGCTATTCATTGAATCTATGACATTTGGTTTAAAGACATTCGGTCGAAAGTACATTGGTCGAATGGACATTTCGTCGAGTGGACATTTAGTTGAAAAGGTTTAATTGCAATATAGATCATATTGACATTTCGTGGAAAAGAGTCGAAATAGCATTTGCCCCAATATAGGACATTTGGTCGAATGACATTTAGTTGAATAACGTTTGGTCGAATGACGTTTAGTCGGAAGTACATTTGGATTTTCGTTGAATGAACATTTGGTCAATAATATATTTTTTGCTTTTAGACTTCTGATAAAAAGGAAATTAAGTCAAAAATTTAGTCAAATAGGGATTTTTCTGAAGAGTAACATTTTTAAGTTAATACACAGTGATTGGGGAAGCATATGTGTAACATGCTATTACTAGAGGTAGCAATCGCGAGAACAACATGATAGAGCGCACGAGATCGGCATTACTGTACATAGAAACAAACCTCATGCCCAAAATAAACATAAGATCCAATAAGATCGCCCATTGTGTTAAAATTCTAGCTCTGTTTTATATCTGTTGAACCTAACAATTTATGCAGCAAACAATACAAAATACTATTTCGACAAAAACCATTCGACCTAATGTCCATTTGACCAAATGTACTTTCGCCCAAATGTCATTCGACCAAACGACATTTGAGCAATCGTCACTTGACCAAATGTCTATCGACCAAATGTCCTAAAGCCCATTTTGTCGTTAATGCACAGAGTGATTAAATAATTCAAAATAGTATCGAAATAGTATTTCTTGCTTTTCTGACTTTTTCTGCTTTACGCATTCAAAAATCTTAACCACGACCGTAAGCTGCAAGATCCGGAATTCAAAGAAAAATCGCGAATACTCTCTCCGAATGCTTTTATCAGATGAAGATCAGTAGCTCATTACGAAGAGCGACATTTCAAAAGAGAAATAAACTCAAAAAATCATCATGTTCCCATTGTTGAGAAATAAAAAAAAATGTTGAGCTGTTTTTCAAAGAATGATGATATTTAAAAAAAAAATAATAAATTCACTAGAGCTAAATATTTTAGTCTTTGTAAAAAAAAATACTTCTAAAAAACTCATTTAAATAATCACCAAAATCCTAGATCTTGGTGTAACTCTAAATCTCAAAAAAATACAGTTAACGCTCCCTAACTCGATATTCGGTATCTCGATATCGAGTTAGAGAACCATATTAAAAGTTGGTTTTCATGGCTAACTCGATGGTCCCTTGGATAGCAATTGCACTGATTTTGTGTTCTGTAACTCGATACCTCCCTAACACGATGGTCCCTTCAACATCGAGTAAGGGAGAGTTAACTGTAGGTGTATGAAATTTGAAAATTAGACTACATAAAATGAAGAGAAGGAATGATAGTTATACAACGATTGTTACTAGAGACCGAAGAATCTGCATCTCCACTGTTGTCATGGGGAGGATATTGCGTTGGGAGGTCTTATTCAGGTCTTATTTATTTTTATTTTAAGTGATTCACGTCTGATTCCCTTCATCTTCATCTGATTATTAATGCGAAACAATTTAGAAACAATTGAGATGGGGGAAGCAGGGTATTCCCCCCTAAAAATGTAAGCCTCTCCTAGAAAATTAAAACTTTCAATCAAAATATACCTTTTGTTAAGGGAGTTTTGCGATCGATTTAGTCAAGCCTCCTAGCGTAGAGCTTTCATGAATTCTAGTTTGCAGGGAAGATAATGGGTTCCATAGCACAGGTGATAATGGATCAATTTTCATACGTTTCTAATGCAATGAAAAACAATCGATTTTCAAAAAAAAAAATCAGCGATTACGAATTTATGAACGTATGGTCATTTTCAAAAGAACAATAAAAATAGGAAAGTAGTTTGAAAATCAATCCGGACTCCCATTCTTACCCCAAACGACGAAAAATGTTTTTTGAGCATCGATTTATCTTGAACGAAAACTGAAAGCATACAATATCATGCAAGATAGGCTCCTGAAATTCATTCCATGAATTCAAAAAGTAGAAAAACATGTCCCATCGGTTTCACTGAGAACAGCTAGTACAGCTTCCTTGCTACGCTTGAGTACTATTGAATAAAATTGCTTCCCACCCATAATGCCGACTTATATAATTTATAGACAAATATTGATGCTAAAACAAATCGACATTCGTCCGAAATTTGCCCAACAAAAAACTGTGCCAAATCCTCATGAATTCCGAGCCATTAGGTTCGCCATTTCTATTCCATCCACCGCAAAAGTGCCTCCGAAATGTCAGTCAGAACCTAAAACCATTATCAGGACGAACCTAAGCAAATACTCGTATTCCAACGTCGGAAATTGAGTTGCAAGCAATCTCACGGTGCGTTGTCCCACCATCAAGTGCCCTGCCCCTGTGTATCACCGATACACCTTCGAGTGGTCCCCACCCACGCCCCATCATAAAAACCATCCGCAAGAAAGTGGCCCTAACCGCACGACGCGACGCTTTCAACGCACAGCCGCCGCTAGGAAAAACTCTCGGAAAAATATGCCGAGTGGAAGAATCGTAACGTTGCGTTATAAATAATTCATGACTTAATGGAGAAATGAGAGGAAAGCATGAGAAGTATTTAAAGAATGTAATAACTACGAACCTGTGTTTGCTCGGACGTTTTTTTTTCCTTCCTGTCGTACAAAACGACTCTCTGTTTTGGTGGGGGGGGGGCGGTGGGAATGGGTGGGTCCTGCAGCACCTTTTGCACCCTCCTTTCCTTGGTACAAACGACCTTTTCTACAAACGGAATCCTTTCTGCTAAGCAATGGAACCTAAATTGGCATGTTTTAGGCAAGCTTCACCAAACGAATCACGCCCTTGTGCACGTTTTGAATTTTCATTGCAAAAATTAACCTTCTGACCTGAACTAAACCGCTAATAAAACCGCACAAGAAAATTCTTCTCTCACTTTAATCTCTCACTTTGACGATACCACCAAAACCACAGACAGCACCGCGCGGGTGTAGTCTTTCAATTAGCTTCGGGTTAATCAAGCTCTCCACACAAAAAATGAACCTAAATAGGAAACATCCTACACGACACGCTCCAATTCACACGGCTTAGACCGCAAATTCGGCACTGGTTGTCACATTCGATTTCGTATCAATTACGGGGCCTTTCACGTTCACTTGAAAGCACACGCACCAAAATCTTCCTTTCTTCCTTGAATCAGGGTCCTGCCCACCCCTCCGGTTTGCATCTAGCTGCCCACCTTCAGTACATATATCGATAGGCCAGGATAGAAAAAAACAGTGCAGCTCACTCGTAGAACTTCGCCAGGACCAGGACCGGAGAACACGACGACGTTATGTTATGAAACATCCAGCTCCGACTAATCTCCCTCTCTCGCACGGACACACGGCAGCATAAATTTCTGGCATCCTTTTTTCTTCTTCCCTCCGTGGCACTGGCAGCAGAGTCCTGTCCGTCCACACGTGAGACATGCACACGCAATGCCATGCTCTTCTCTCTTTTGCCATGTCGGGATGGCTCTCCCACCGCCCTATGCTTACTTTCGTACAGTTTGTAGCAAGAGGATGAAATTTTCCTCAATGGTAGAACATAACGAGAGAGACTGGAAAATCGGGCGAAAAACTCTTCGCGTAGTCGTGGGGATTTTCTAGTGAATTCACACGTGAGCTTCGTCTCACTATGGTGAGAAGGATCCAAATGTTTCGTTAAGTTTCCTCCTTGCAGCAGGGGAGAGAAGAGTACTAGAATCCTTGTGCGAACAGAGTTGGAGTCGCTCTCACGCTATGAATTTCAGAGCGAAGGATACGATTAGAGTGCCTGTTGGTGAAATATTTCAAATGAGAAAAGGGAATAACGAATCTTGGCTAAATTCGAGCAGTTTCAACTCAGTTGCATGTCCCTTTAAAGTAGTAGGGATACAATATGCGGGCGATGCTACAGATTTTAGGAAACAAAACATCAGCTGTGCTCAGTAATTGTTGCTGTACATCAACCATACCAGAATCTACCTTCAGTTCCTAGAGAGCTAATAACATGATAAACAGTGAATGGCTTATATAGCCTTAAGGTGGTCTCAAGCTCATCGTGATACAAGTTTTGTGCAGTCACTAATCTACTCATATGCAATGCGCACATTATATTTGGGGTTTGAAGTGCCTGATTTTGAGTAAAAGGGCTGGATTCCCGTCCAGAACCACGTAACAAGATTATAACACATTCCTATCAGCAGCAGTTAAAAATAACAGAAATTGATATAATTGTGTTATCAAGATGGCTTTGTTCTCATCTTGTTACATTTTTGTAACACATTTATAACAACATTTGTTATATTTTTGACATCGCATTTATAAGTTTGTTGCAAATAACATCCGATGTCATAAACAGTAACATAGTTTGCAATAATTTTGTTATTTTGTAACATCCTTGCAACACATTCTGTAATAATTTTGTTATTATTATAACAGGGTTTGTTATATTTTAGTTTAGTATGGTGCTAATTTTGTTAGAATTTTTGTTATTTTAACTACTAACGGTACTTGTTTTATAACAACTGGTGATATAAAAAAAATCATATCACGGGAACACATTCTGTTATAATCTTGTTTCTTCCTTCTGGTCGGGTTACTTCGGATAAATGTGGCGACGGTAACAAATCGCTCCAACGTAATCCAGCCTTTTTATTCACGACTTCGCACTTATGGAGGGCACATTTTGCGAAATAGACACAACAATTTCAATAACCAACATGGACACATAAATTTAATTATCGTAAAACGAGGTATCTTTGAAAATGCGGGTAACTTTGATAGTGCGGGATCCGCAACGAACACTAAACAAAATAACCAAAATTATGTTATTCAGTTAAGCAAAGGCAGACAATTAATCGTTCCATAAAAAAATATAAAATTTCCATAAAAAACGCAAAATTTGCCAGTAAAGAAACAAAGGTAAAATCAACAGAAAAGTTAAAAATTTACATAAAAAATAAAGAAGTGCATGGAAAAAACAAAATGTTCCATAAATAAAAAAAATTTGAGCAATAAATAGATTCAAAAGTGCAGTAGAATCGACAATAATCTCACTAAAAAATATCGAATTTTACATTTAAAAACCTCAAAATGTCCCTATTTTCTTCACAAAAAGCAAGAAATAATTTCAAATTTTCCACAAAAAATGCCAAAATTTTCAATAAATAAATAATAATTCGCCCACAATAAATCAAAAATTTCCATTCAAAAATCAAAAAGAGCAATAGCAGTAAATGCAAAGTTGCAATAAACAAACCCAACTGAGCAATTCAAAATGACAATCAATACATGAAAATGTTATAGAAAATTCCAATATTTAAGTAAAACTTTCCATAAAAATAAGGTAATTTTCCAATAATGAGTAATAATGTTTGTAATGGATTTCATAAATTTTCAGTCAAACTGAAGCGTTGTTTTCACAATTGGAGCTAATTAATCGTCGTATGTAGATGTAGTAATTGCATTTTAGAGTTGGATAATTAATTACGTAAGAATTTAGGGGAGGGGAGAGCGCGGAGATTGGCCGGGTTTGAAAAAATATTTCTTGCCATATAGAAAAAAATAATGTTTCATACAAAAAATCATACATGGAAGGGAGGCGAGGTTTCGAAAAATCACAAAAAAATATCTTTTAATACACCCGTTAGGCGCTACAATTTTAATTATTTCGGCAAAGTTGAAATGAAACATGGAACATGGGATATCTAATCTTCCAATATTAGGAACACTTATGTCACTGCTTTGGTTATGTCCAACTAAATTGATGGTAGAAGCTTATGCTCTCATGCCCCGCAAGCCAGGGAAATGGTGCTTACAAACTAAGCATCATTTGTGGCAACACTTTATGCGACATGATGGAACTTTGCCGAGCGCGCTAAGTGTTGTTTGACCACTGACGTAGTTGCATGAAGTCGGTGAGAAGGTACAAAAGTAGCGTTACAGCGTCCGTATTATGTTTAAAATCACTCGTCACTAGCTCAGTAGAGAAACCTATCATACTAAAAAAAAACACACATTATTACTCATTATTGGAAAATTACGTTATTTTTATGGAAAGTTTTACTTAAATATTGGAATTTTCTACAACATTTTCATGTTTTGATTGTCATTTTGAATTGCTCAGATGGGTTTCTATATTGCAACTTTGCATTTACTGCTATTGCTCTTTTTGATTTTTTGAAATGAAATTTTTGATTTATTGTGGGCGAATTATTATTTATTTATTGCAAATTTTGGCTTTTTTTGTGAAAAATTTATAATTATTTCTTGCTTTTTGTGAAGAAAATAGGGACATTTTGAGGTTTTTAAAGGTAAAATTCGATATTTTTTAGTGAGATTATTGTCGATTCTACTGCACTTTTAAATCTATTAATTGCTCAAAATTTTTTAATTTATGGAAAATTTTGTTTTTTCTATGCACTTCTTTATTTTTTTATGGAAATTTTTAACTTTTCTGTTGATTTTACCCTTGATGCTTTACTGGCAAATTTTGCATTTTTTATGGAAATTTTATATTTTTTTATGGGACGTTAATATTTTAGCCGTTAAGCAAAACGAATACGAAACTAAGGAGTATCAGTGTGACACTTCACCTCTGAGCTGTTTTCGTGCCAATCAAGAGTATGTGAGGCTTTATATTCGAATATTAAAAAATGATGAGATTTTGGTACTTTCAAAACGCTCACAAACAATCTGTTTTACTATCACTATTTCATGAAACTATAATGAATTCGGTACGTATGCTTGATGGCCTAGCTATAGTAGAACATGAATCCGGTATCAAACCTCATAGCGAAAAACAGTTTTACAATTTGGAATCATTTTTGTAATCAAAGTCACAAATTCCCATATAACATTAAAAACCTAGAGGTATGCAACGCCTCATGTACTTTACGGGATTCAGTCGATTTATACTCATTCATGTTCCAAAAACGATTGATTTATGGTGAATTCAATGTCGAAACATGATTATCGATAGATATCTATTCAGAGATATATGTTTATACCCATTATTATCAACTTATAATGGTGTTTATTATGTTTGTTTTGACTGAAAACCCTTTTAAAGATGTTTTTTGTTCAATAAATTCTATACTTTAATTGATAAAATCTAATCCAGTTTCTCTATTAACATTCTCCAATCCAATTCAAACTGTGATGATGTCAAACAATAGTTTGTTTTGGGTTTTCATGTGCTTATCTACTCATTGTCATTATCAATGTTACCCCATTACCAAAAACTGACTTTCGATTATATGAAAAACTATAGATTCATTAAGATCGAATCGTTATGCAATCTTTCATGTACAATCGATAACTAACAAACCAATGCTTGTTTTACAAATAAAAAACATTTCGATTTTCTCTCAAAAAACTATCAAAGTTACCCCGTTTTATGGTATGTATTTAGTTTTAAGTATATGAAGGTAACTAAGGATATGTTAATGATGTGAGGTTTTAGCAAACGCACCCAACCAGCGGCTGCAAGATTTCAATACAAATCGGCATGACAACTTTTCAAATATATATTATATAATATTTGAAAAGTTACTCATACAAGGAATATCTTTCAATCAAAACAAATGTGAATAACAAGATCAGCTAGAGTGAACATACCATACAAAATTGAAACAGTACATTGCCCTATATAATTGTATGGCGGTTTATTTAATGGTTGCATGTAATTATACAATTGTCTGTTATCTTAAAAAAGCTTCATGTTCAATAACGAACTCCAATAATTTCAATTATTCAGTAGAATAGGAAACATTGATTGAAACTTGATAAGTTGTAGTATGTTTACCTTAATAAATTTATGTAAAAATGCGATGTCGTTAATAAACGGCATACCACAATGGGCTGGTCACATTGTGTGAATGTAGGTAGAAATTATGCTCAATTTGAAACGTCTTGTAATTGATTCGTGATCTAGGTATATCAAATAAGTCTGCAATGCATCAAAATTAGTATAACTCTAATATTCTCCTATGAACTCATACATGGGAGAAGGGTAAAAATACAAAAATCGACTTTTTTCCATTTTTTGCCGATGAAAGATTTTTTTAATATTCCGCAAGCTTTTAGTGAAAAAAGATCGGAGGTTCATGCAAGTTCGATAATATGTGTGTTCCAGCACACCGTGCCATATATAGCTTTAAGGTTCAACTGAGAGCTGATAAGCATTGATATGCACTGGTAAATTGTCATTTGGCTTCAATGGTACCATAAAACGGGGTTGATAATGCGGGTAACTTTGATAGTGCGAGACCCACCACATACTAAACGAAATAAGAAAGTAAGCCGGAAAAGTTGGTAAAATTGTTGCAAGAACATGTTCTTCCATATTATTAAATAAAAGGAAGATTTCATTAGACATTTAGGACCCTATTGTATTAGTTTTCAAAAAATATGTTTAAACACCACATTTTGGGGTGAAAACCCTCACATATTTCATTGTGTTTCTAATGCAAGTTTGAGAAAATCTTCGAATATTAAATGCAAAGGTTTTGATAGTGCGAGACCCACCACATACTAAACGAAATAAGAAAGTAAGCCGGAAAAGTTGGTAAAATTGTTGCAAGAACATGTTCTTCCATATTATTAAATAAAAGGAAGATTTCATTAGACATTTAGGACCCTATTGTATTAGTTTTCAAAAAATATGTTTAAACACCACATTTTGGGGTGAAAACCCTCACATATTTCATTGTGTTTCTAATGCAAGTTTGAGAAAATCTTCGAATATTAAATGCAAAGGTTTTTTCAAAGTCTGAATAGTTTTAGAAAAAAATACTATGCATGTGCAATCAAAAAAAAATACATTGCCATTGCCCCCTCTGGCTACGCTCATGCGTGCACGACATCAAACATCATCATCAATTTTAATGTAAACGTGGCAAAACATGACGATAACAATTTTTTTGACAAATTTAAAATAGGCTGACAAAATTGGGTCAAAAAGCTGACAAAATCGGGGGTAGACAAAATCGAGGGCTGACAAAATCGGGTCAGTACTGTAGTAGTTTACGGAACAAGTTGCAAAATGATGATTTTTACAGAACTAGTCGTCAGTTTATCCTACGAGGAATGTCGAGTAGAATAATTGCGACGAGTGCTGTAAAATTCAGTTCTTACGTACAACATTTTTTTTGCAATTTCGTAGAAAACCATTTGAGGATATCAGAAATTATATAGGAATGCATTCACCATTTCTGAAAAATTGTTGTGTTATGATTTATTACGCAACTCAAAACAGTTGGGGATTTTTTTTTATTTCCATACGGGACCAAAAGGTCTTAGATTTTCATGAAACTTTTTCCACAGGCAGGGCTCATCAATATATGAATAAAAAAAAAAAAAGAAAATTCAGGGTCGCCTATTTTCCCGGAAAACTCAGTTGAAAATTTTTTTGTTTTCCCCTGACACTACATACTTTGAAAAATCATAACTCAAGAACGAAGCATCATAGAAACAAAGTTTTTTTTTATGAAAATGAAAACAAATGTTCTCAGGAATAAAAATAAATAACTGGAAAAAGTTTTCCACAAAATTTTCCACCGTTGAGAAAACTCGTAAAGAAAAGCCGGAAAAACTATGTTTCAATTAGTGGAAAACTTTCAAAAATATAGTTTTGAGAAGGTAATTTCATAAGCTTTAATCGCTGAAATTTTTGAAATGTACTTTTTTTTCGTTTTTGAGTTATGCCCAATTTTGTGGAAAATGACCATATAAGCCTTTTCTTTAAAAACCCATATTTCAATCGAAGCATCGGAAAAACAAAGATTTTTTATCAAAGCAATTGTAAATTTCCTAAAACATCTGAATAAAAGATATGGGATTGGTTTTAATGAAGTACAAGTCGGAATGGATGATATTTTTCATAAAAAATTACACCGCTAAGAAAAACTGAAAAAAACTGTTTCTGCCTCAATTTTTCATTACACTGAAAAGGGATTCTTTCTTTTCTATGGAACAAATAAGATTATTATTATTATTTTTATTATTTTAATTTCATTTATTCAATTTTTCAGTATATAACTTATATTTTCATCTTAATACTATCTATTTTTTCAACCGGGAAGATTGTCTTTGGTTGCTAACACTCTAACTACTACTTGGTTGCTAACTACTCTAACTAACACAAATCGACTTATACTTCATTAAAACCAATCCCATATCTTTTTTTCAGATGTTTTAGAAAATTTGCAAATGCTTTGATAAAAAATCTTTGTTTTTCCGATGCTTCGATTGAAATATGGGTTTTCAAAGAAAAGGCTTATATGGTCATTTTCCACAAAATTGGCCGTAACTCAAAAACGAAAAAAAGTACATTTCAAAAATTTCAGCGATTAAAGCTTATGAAATTACCTTCTCAAAAATATATTTTTGAAAGTTTTTAACTAATTTGAACATAGTTTTCCGGCTTTTCTTTACGAATTTTCTCAACGGTGGAAAATTTTGTGGAAAACTGTTTCCAGTTAATTTTTTTTATTCTTGAGAAAATTTGGTTTCATTTTCATTAAAAAAAAACTTTGTTTCTACGATGCTTCTTTCTTGAGTTATGATTTTTCAAAGAAGAGGCTCAAAATGGCACATTTGCACATTTTTTACAAAATTGGCCATAACTCAAAAACGAAAAAAAAAAAATACATTTCAAAAATTTCAGCGATTAAAGCTTATGAAATTATCTTCTCAAAAAAATTTTTTTTAATTCTCCACGAGTTGGAGCATACAATATGGCCCATAAAAAAATGCGAAAATTGTTTGAACGTGAATATAGCATTCACAGGCGTTATTTTCATTGTTTTTGATAGTGAATGTAATTTCTAATTATTGTAGTATACTCTGACACCACTTCGCTATCCAGGACATTTTTTGTCATATTTTTCTTACTGTCCTTAATAATGTAATAAAGCAAATAAGTTCAAAGGTTTTGTCCGCCCAAAGCAAGAAATTGCGTCTGATTGTCGTATACTCTGGTGATAAACTTTCCCCCTTCAAAAATCACACTTTATTGTTGAAAATTTCATTTTGTTTAGTATCTGAGGATGAAGAAGTTCTTAGAGAACGTGTTTTTCATGATCACAATAAAATATTTTGCCAGGATCATAGTTGTGAGGGCATTTGCGCTTTATAGGTTTGATATGCCTTTATTTTTTATTAAAGTTCAATAAAAAATAAATACGGAGGCCTATAACATATTTTTGAGAATGAAATTTGTTTCTTCAGTTAGAGACAACTTATGTCAATACTAGCTCATAGGTTTTGAGCAAAACGGAGCCGCTTATCACACTTATATGAAGGTTCAATCAAAGCTCTCCAAAATGAGCCGTTTTTTCGAAAATATGTTTAAGTCTCCAGTTACCCAGGTATGAACCAATTCTATCATTTGATATGGGAGTATGCTGGAGACAAGGCTTGTGAAGAATCTCACGCCATCGTTGATGTTTTAGAAGCTTTCATCACATATATATTGAACTCGACGTCCGCATGATAAAATTTGAAGGTATGCTTGCAACTCTTCTCTGGTAAGCAAAGCAACAGATAAAAATCATATCCAAAGCGAAAAACCTAGTCTGAATAGATTAAACAATACAAGTAATGAATGTTTCAATCACATTTTCTATGTACAAACTATCATAAAACATGATATGACGATTTTCGCATTTTTTTATGGGCCATACTGTAGTTGTTCCGGCTTTTCTTTACTAATTTTCTCAACGGTTGAAAATTTTGTGGAATACTTTTTCCAGCTAATATTTTTTTTTTTTAATTCTCAGAAAATTTGCTTTCATTTATATAAAAAAAAACTTTGTTTCTACGATGCTTCGTTCTTGAGTTATGATTTTTCAAAGTAAGTAGTGTCAGAGGAAAACAAAAAAATTCCTGAGTTTTCCGGGAAAATAAGCGACCCTGAATTTTTCTCAATTGTTTTTATTCATATATTGATGAGCCCTGCCTGTGGAAAAAGTTTCATGAAAATCTGAGACCCTTCGGCCCACTTTGTACGGAAATAAAAAAAAATCCCCAGTTGCGTAATGAATCATTACAGCTTGATTTCAGTTGCGTAATTACTATTCCCGCACTGCATACTGCAGGAAAGTAGGCCGTTTCATGACAGATTGGCGTGATGAAAAACAGCCTATCACGATGAGAAAAAATATTCAATTTGCAACACTGTTTGTTCAAGAACTTTCAATAAAACACTGTTTTCGTTAAGAAAGTCATCAAACTATCATTCATTCAACTATAATCGTGGGAAGAAAGCGGAAAAACTCTAGTTTGAACATAATGAATGTGGATAAACTTAAACTAATTTAAGTTTTGTTTTATATCATTGTATTTCATATGGGTTCTATTATGTATTGTGAATATTTTTAGATTTTAATAATGTGTGTAGTATAATGATATAATGATCAATCGTATTGGGACTCTTCTAAAATTATGGCCTACTTTTGTTTGATGGTGTACTATGATTTACAAATATCATCGCAACAAGCATTGGGAAGTTTTGTAAATCCTAAACGATGTACCTCCTCCAGTACTAAAAGGCTGTTCAGGAGTTCTTCTATTGATTCATTCAAAATTTTCTTCAAGAATATATACAAAGACTCCTCCAGAAATTGTTATAAAGGTTATTTGTATTTGTATTTGTATTTGTATTTGTATTGAAGATTCATCCGACATCATGGTCTTAATGAATAAAATTAAAACTAAACTAAACTAAGCATCAACTCTTGGACAACACTTAACAGGATACATTAGACCTGGCGATTGCGTAACCGATTTTTGAAGGTATTAGTTGAGATGTTAAAATCGAACAAATTGTAATTATCTTGGAATCTCCGGCTTATCGTGTCAATGGGATTATTGGATCCATATATAGTTCGCCTCGGTGGTTGATATAGTAGTTGTCTAGAACGCAGCACACGTTGAGGAGCGTATATATTAAGCTGGCGAAGCAATGCTGGGCTGTCTATTTCGGAGCGAAGAACTTTAGCACCAAAGACGGCTTGGTTAATCTTTCGCCTCTCCTCTAGCGTTTCGATACCCAGCAGTGCGCATCGATGCTCGTAGGGCGGTAGCCGTAATGGGTCAGACCAGGGTAAGCTACGTAATGCGCATCTCACGAATCTACGCTGAATCGATTCGATTCTAGCAATCCACACTGCATCATATGGCGACCAGATTACAGAAGCAAACTCTAGAATTGATCTGACTAACGAGCAGTACAATGATTTTAGACACAGAGGGTCATCGAATTCACTTGCTATTTTGAAGATGAATCCAAGTTGACGATTGGCTTTGTCGACTGTTTCTGAATAGTGCATTTTGAATATCAATTGATGGTCTAGTAAAACACCCAAGCAACTATCCCAGGGATTCGTCTTAAAATTCTTTATATGATTCCTCAAGATATGCTAAGAGCTTCTATGCTTCACAAAGTCCTTCGGCTGATTAATGATGGAATAACAACGATAATTCTCATTCGTATTTTATATTCTTATCGTATTTCCTAGAAAGACTTTTTTCAGAAATGTTGTAGGGTAGAAGCACCGGTTTTGGCCATACGCCAGTTGTAGCCATAGGGGATTATACATCGTTTTACATAGCCAATCAGCATGAAACCTTTTGTGTTCAGTAGATCACATTCACATGATAGAGCTACATCCATTAACCCGTCCAAATTGATTCAAAACATAAGAAAAACAATTAATTATCCTTATAATTTTAACTCCCATACACCTAATTTGGCCAGGGCACTCCTAATTTAGCCACTCTTATGAGAAATCAATGCGATTGGCAAATTTAGGAACCGAAGTTAAATCTCTGGCCGAAACTGGTTCCGTTGGCCTGTATTGACCAACGGGATTTTTAAAGCAAAAAAATGGTTTTAGTTCAGTTTTGACATTTTACACACATTATATGGATTGAAAGCTTGCATTTGACATATTTGTAGTGTAAATACGGCTTCCCATTTAATTTTTATCGACATTTTCTCTTAGACTGGCCAAAACCGGTGCTTTTACCCTATTGATTTCTTCAGTTATTACTATGAGATACCTTGAAAGCATTCCTACAGAAATTCTTCCAGGAAAATTAGCAAAGGGTATAAGCTCTTTAGGAAATTTTTCATATATAGGTACATCCCGTCGTTGTCAGAATCAAATCTTCAACAATTCCACTGCGGTACAAGTTTTGCCTCTAGCTTCAAAATATCGCTATTTACTTAATTTGGTGTCGCTGAGTCTATTGCCGATTTAAGAAAATGTCATAGCACATCAGGTTTTGTAGATGTCGTTTGTTGAAAATACATTATTTACCTATGCCAACCAACTTGCATGCAAGTTAATCAGCTTGTAAGCTGATTTTTGGTCCTAATTTACTACAGAAATCAGCGATTAGATAATGAGGAATACGAATGAACGAAGCTTGCAATGCCGTCATTACTGAAACGGTATTTTTCAATGGTTTGGTAAAGTAATGTATTTGGCTCAGTGAATCAAATTATCATCAAAACAGATGACAAATAAACAACAAAGCAAGCACGCTCACAACCGTTTATCCCAACTTTTGCGGATGGGAATACAATCAACAGAAAATGTATCATGACAATCACAGAAGAAAACATTGTTGTAATTTTTTTAATTCGCGATTGATCAATTATTTTGAATGCAAAAACGTTTTTCTTTTTATGGATGCTGCTAGAGAATGTAGCAATGTTTACCAACACGGAGAAAGTTCTAGGAAATTGCAATTCAAAGCCTAGAAAATTGCTGGGCTCGCGGTGAACGATCATTGTCATGTTCCGTTCAAGTGGTGATCAACTCGATAAAATCGATATAAAATGAGGAAATTTCAATCAAACTATGTTTTATATCAAAATTGGGGTCCTTTTTTGCAAGTTCGGGGGATTGATTTACCAAAAAAATCGAAAATCTCCGTTCAAATTCATTAAATTTAGTATATTTTACAACTTTGACAACCTGTAGCTAAAAATTGAGACGTGCTGGATCATTTCTGAAAGCTGAAACGGATTCAGCAACCACAAATTTACTGGTGGCACATAATTTGATCTTTAGGGTTCTTCGTTCCGCTGTATTACCCGACATATTACCTTCATAAATGCTTCCATGGATTGTCCCATAAAATCTATCAGGAATGTTTCCACGAGTATGCTAATAAGTTCAACCTGGTTTTCATCATAAATTTCTCCCAAAATTTCGAGTTCTTTCAAAGATTCCTTGAATTAGTTTTGAAGTAAATTCTCCATGGATTCTGCGAATTTAAAAATTCATGTAGGGTTCAAACCCACAAAATGCCAAAGAAATTATTCTTGAATTCCTCCAAGAGTTCCAGTCCAGATTTTCCAAACATATCCTCTAGAAAATTCAACTGGAAATTATACAGGTTTCGTTTGATCAATTTTCGAATCATTATTCTAAGAGGTCCGGAATCATTGAAAAACCTCCCTTTTTTAAGAGTTTGTCATGTATTTCGTTAGCAACATCATAAAGATTTCGTTGAGGAATATTCACAGAAGTTTTTTTTTCAGGAATTCCTACCAATTATTTCTGAAAATTTACATAGCATTTCCTTGGACAAATTCCTAAAGAAATCCTGTAAAATTTGTTTTTGGGCACTTCTTTTTAAAATTTTCTGAGGGTATCTTTAAAAAAACTGAGGATATCAGTTGAAGAAAAATCTAGTTTAGTTGTTCAATGCATCTCGAACGAAAATCTTAGAAGACTTGCCATGAAAATGTTGTGTACAAAATCACAGAAACTTTTAGAAAGACGCTTTGATAGATGTTCTGTCGGATTCTCAGAGATATACTTTATTGAAACATTTCAGTAAATTATTTCTGAAAATTTACATAGCATTTCCTTGGACAAATTCCTCTGAGCCTCTGAGTTTCTTATTCTTAGACACTTAGACGATATCAGTCCTAAAGTCATCTAAGCCATAAAACGAGGCGTTTGAATGATGTTTTCCAGCGGCCCGCTCATTATTGAATGAACTCCTTCAAAATTTGACGCTAGAAAAACGTTGATAGATGGGCCCTCCAGTAATTTTGAGCTGGTAAAAAAAATAAAAAACATATGATACGAAACGTCTCATAATCTGTTTAATAACTCTTATTAATTGACATTTTGATTACTTAATTATCTAAAATCCTGATGATTGTTGAAAGTATATTGAATATTATTTCAATTAATTGACAAGTCATATGTCTATTGTATGTTTTCTTAGCGGCACAAACTTCTATTTTAAAGGACCCCCTCCGCGCCGGGCCACAACAACCCTAGCTACGCCACTGGTATGATCCACAATTATAATGTCTTCAACATTCTTCATTCCTAAAATTTGAGTGTTTGTTTGGTGAATTAAGGCAGGTGACCGGCTTTCGAAGCGTCCGGACAATTCTAATCAACACGGTAATTTCATTTCTTCAATATGCCAGCTACATATATACTGCCCATATTTGCATATTTGTAACATTCGACAAAAGTAGGCATTGAGTAAATGGAACACCAAGTGTGCATTTCATGGCAGTATGGGAAGAAACTAGAATTTCTAAAAAATACCAGGAACTCAAAAGTGCTTATCTGAAGCTAAAAATGTGTACAGGTTATATCGCATATTGGATGAATAGTCAGAAAATATTTCTACTAGAAATTGATTTGCTACTACATTACGAGGCTCATGTATAATCTCAATGCGACTGTTATGCGATTACAATCAGCAATGTGACAAAACAACTTGATATTTTTTTTCCGAATTTTCTAGAACAAAATCACAGATTTTAGTAAGTTGATCGAAAGTATATATCATTTTATGACTTTGCAAGGTATTAACTCGAAATTGTCAAAAATATCGAATGTGACAAATATGCAGTTATGGGCAGTATAGGGTGTCCCAGAAAGTATGGGCACGACTTTTCCATACTGCCATTTCGAGACTAATGCAGATAAAATATGATTTTCACATGTTTTATTCTTTTACTTATCAAAAGTAAATTTTGAATTTTGAGCGATTTTTTCGTTACCTCTTTGTTGATGGCGTTACATTTCTGGATGATCTTCTTATCGGTTTCGCACAATCGCGTTGTTTCTGAGCGACTTTGTTGTACGAAATTACAATGTACAATAAAAATTGGTATGTACAATAAAAATCTGAACATCTGAACTTGAACTCACCACATCGAAGGATTTTGAAAAAATCATGCATTACGAGTCAAGCTCTAATAAAACACAAAAATAGTATCTGTGCTGGCTAGATAAGAATTGATTTTCCAATCAAATCATTTTTTAATTTTCTAATTAAATCTAAAATTTCAATGTTAAAGTTAGTTTATTCGAACAAAGTTTTCACAGGCAGCGTTTAAAATGCCCTAATAAAAAATACAAAAGTATAAAAATATTTATTTGTTTGATAAAATGTTGTGATTCTCGTTATCAAAGTCGTGCCCATACTTTCTGGGACACCCTATACTTTCCAGTTATTGATAATTAAAAACTCCCTATTATTTTGTTCAAAGATTTTTTCTCTATTTTGATCATAGGCCGTTCCTTGGATTGATGTTGTTATACGTAGTGATTATTGGTAGCATAGCTTCAGGAACTTCGACTTAAATTATTCCATTTTCCAGAACTAGACTGGTTCTTTTTAGTTATCGTTGGAAAAATAGTCACCACTAATTTTTCGTTAGGAATTGTGAATCCTTTGAAAAACATAATTTTCTTTAGGAGTTGTGCTGTTATAATGGTTATTGGTTAGTTATATAGGCTGTTCTTTTGTGTTAAGTTTCCATTGATGTTTAAGCTGCTATAATTTCAATCTGAAATTTTACCTTCTATAAAATATACGATCCGATGAGATTGTGAAGGATCATAGATATGTTTTTAATTTAAGTTATCAAAATAAAATCTCCAATATGACTGTATACTAATAGGTCCTGAAGCCCTGTTATTTTTCTAGTAACAAACGCTTAAGTTTAAGCCAGACACATGTTTACTCAATATTTAAATGATTTTCGTTGATTTAAGCCCAAAAAACAATGTTTCCCTTTTTTGTGATTAAAAATTTGAACCCCTATGGTGGTTTTGTCAACTTTGTTAAGGTAAAACATGATCAAAAGTGTCAAGGTTCAAATTCGGACCTATTTTTTGAATTAAAGTTTAAATATGATATGCTACCCATACTCGCAAAACAGTCCCATATATAGAAAATCCCATAGAATATGGGACTGTAATACAAGTATGGACAGTTTAGGAAAAAATGCCGAAGTAGTAGTAAGAACACGCTCTATCGTGTAATTTAATAAAAACAAGCCTTTATAAAAAAAAATTAGGACTCAATTTTCTCCCAAGAATTTTTTTTCACTGTTTCTGATGAAAGAAAAACTAACGTTACGAATTTAAACAGCAGGATTCCCGAAATCATGAAATCGAGAAAACAGCTTGCGAATATCAGTGATGCTACAAATTAAATTTTTAGCTCCAAATAAAGTCAAAGGTGTATGCTAACAGCATGTAACACAAAAAAAACAGGAAAAGACATTTTCATCGTGAAATTTAGAAGCAACCATTATATATTCTAATAATGATCCTACGCATCTTCCATCCATTGAATTTCGATCACTGGTAGCAAGCCGTGGACATACTCTAATTGGAAAGCTTGCGTACGTCGGTTATAGTAAAATTTAATAATTTATGTATGAAAATTTGTCAAACTTTTTCTAATTCAACTTATTATTGACTAAGAAAGCAGATAGCTCTGATATTCATAAAAGCTTTTAAATTTTGAAGGAAAATTTTTACTTTGCATCTGCAATTTCAAATTTGTATATGAGAAACTTTCTTCCTTTTGTATATCTTGTATATAGCTGCATTAATTATTTTCAAGTGTTATCTCATCTTCATCTAGGACATACATTTATAGTTCAGTATAGTATAGTTTAACTGTTGAAGTCGTTAGAAGTCGTTAATCAAGAACTGGAAAGTTGTTAATCTGTCAAACGATACAGATTCTAGTTGTAATAAAAAGGTATTTTTCTAAATTCACTTTTATTTACTCACAGGTATTCCACTAGAAGATTTAATAATTTTCAATCAATAATCCTTGGATTTTACATGATAATGTAATTTAAATCAACTAGATTTAGAACCGACCATTCGAAAATTTCGTTTATGTTTGTTATGTTTTAATGCTAAAAATATGTAAATAAAATCAATTTAAAAAAAAGTAACATTTTCAGCAGGGAAAAAATATTTTTAAGCAATGTTTTTTTTTTTTAATTTGAAATAGTTTGCTCATAAAAATTCTAAGAAGCTAATCTTATCGTCTATCACATGCCCGAATGGTACTGACAAAGAACCCAAAGTCATAAAAAATGTTCTGATACATCCCAGATGCAAAACGCAAATAATATAGAATGAGGTTATAATTTTTGCCATTCAATAATCGCACACAAACAGACAAACCCGTTGTCATGAATGATGCATTTCGATCCAATTACATCTTACCGCGTCATTAAAAGGTCTTACTTCCATGCACATTTACACATGTAAATTTTGACATTATTATCAGTTCGTAAGCAGCGGCTTACTGCTCAATGAATGGCTAAACACTGCAGAGATGAGAATTTCATACTAGAACAAAGCGGACTCCCGAGTAGACGACTCTATTGATGCTGCCGGCTGGAATATGGTTGAGTAATCGGTCACTACCGACATCTCATGCACCGTACAGGTGAATACGTCCAAGACAGAACTCAATACGAAACGCGAGCTGTACTGATGACTAGAACGTCATAGAACTGGTCGTACTGTAACAGTAGCAAAAATTAACACATAGGGTAAGGTGGGGTAAAAGTTCGACCTTAAAGAAGTAGTCAACATTCCAAGAAAAACTACAACGGTCGAAAATAACTATATACGAAAATTACAATTTTCACATTAAAAATAAACAACAAATTGCCATGACATTTACAAATTTTCGATTAATATATTTTTGTTGGAGTAGAAGTGAATAGCGTTTGAACCACCGTTACATTCCTTACATTTGCTCTGAATTAAGCCAGAAATCTCAAAAATAAACTTTTGCCCCAACTTACCCTATTATTTTTTATTCAACGTTTATTATTCCTTCCTAGCCGGATCGTTTGAGTGAGCAAGTGATCCGCGATCGTTCCGTCTGGGTATTGCTTCAAAACAACCAATACGCGTCGTTACCGCCTCGACGAGAGAGAACCCAATTGCTATAAATTGTCTTCGTCTAGTATCAGTCCGAACGAGGCAACCGATCGAAGCGGTTCGACAAAACTTAAGATTGAACGCCACGCGCTATAACGGTGAGTTGCGGTGTATTCTTAGGAAACCAGTTAGAATTTGAGCCGGGTTCAATTTTCAAAGTGTGAAGTAGATTTGGGCGAAGCGTGAAGATAGATTTCAAACCTGACATGGATGTCTACCTGGGTTCATGTTTGAGTTGAAAGGTTCGGGTGTGATTTTGAAAGTGATATTCAGGTTGAAAGTAATATGTGCAAAGTTGAAATGAATGTGTGAAGCGATGCAGATGACGGTCAGTCCGCAAAACCGTACAAACTAGGAAGGAGAATACCTGGAAGCCTTGAAACCGTTCGAAGACAGCATTATCGCTTGACTGACCTCTGATGTCACGCGCTGATGTTCGATTGTGTATTCGTTTAAAAACTGCCAGTATAAACAACGATAATGTTCAAAGACGAAGTTTTACATCAGATAGATTTCTTGGAAATTATATGGATTGAAATGTGAGGCACGGTAGTGATTGACGTGAATTCAAAACAAGATGTGAAATAAACCCAGAACAACAACATCTCAATGACGACAAGTGAAATCTTCTCATAACTCTCTCTGGTTTTACATCTATACTGGATCAGAACCTGCTTCTTAGCTTAGTGTTCTTATGTACAGTGCACAATTCCACAGTAAATTGACTGAGAGCTTTCTTTGCTAATTAATCATTTTTGCTTTCGTATATCGATGATCGAGAGATATGCAAAGAGTATACTCTAGAAAATTTTCAACCTCAAAAGACTATTACGACAGCGTTCTACTTCAACCGATTTTCCGGATTTGAATATTGCATCAATCGTTTGATGCAATTGTTCAAATAAGAAATCAATATCAGAGGCAGACCTGTTACCAGAAGAAGGTAGCATATAACGGGGACGCTTCTGGACATATTGGCGGCCATAAGCCCTCTCAAAATATTGGATGCATTCCAAACATATGAATCAAGTTGTGCAAAAAATATTTTAAATCGTTATATCTAACAGTTGTGTTTTTTTGGTTTCATTGAATTTCAACAGAATTTATTAAAGCCAGTTTAAGTCATAACCAATTCCACCCCCTTCCCCACATTGGTCTTCTTACTGGCGTGACAGGCGCCATAGTTGCTTTAAAAAAGAAGATCACCAACGCTTATAAAATGCTAGTACGGGATTTTCTTGAGAAATTATTCAACCAATGCTAATTTTCCACCGATTTTTTCAGTTGTTACACTAGTAGATCTTCCAAAGATTCCTACAGCAATACAGTTTTTGGAGAAATTCGTTTTTAAGGGTTCCTTAAGGAGTTCGATTTTTTTAGTCATGTTTCCTACCATTTTCATGTGAATACCTTTGTGAATTCATTTACAGTTTATTGCGAGAATTGCTTCAAATTCATGTCAGGAATTATGCCTGGATATCTATTAAGAACTATTTGAGGAATAACGCTATAAATTCGACCAGTGATTTATTCATTAAGCCCCTCCTGAAACTTATCTAGATGTTTCTCCAACATAATTGCTCTTGCAGTTGTTCCAAACAATTCGTAAGTAATTTTTTGATTAAAATGAATCCATGGAGATTCAAAATTTAATTTGAGGTATCATATTAGCAATATTGTAGCAACCATTCGCATCATTTCCACACGAGTTTCTTCAGGGATGCTCTACAATGTTTTCAAGGAATGCCGTAAGAAAATTCCGTAAGTTTATAAATAGGGTTCAATTGATTATTTCTTGATAATTAAATTCATCTAAAAATAACTTCCAATGCCTCCTTGCAATAGTTAATCAGAAATTTGAAAAGAAGTTTCATCAAAGATCCCTATAGAATTAATTTTAACTATACTTTCTGGATTTTTCTGTGGTATCTCCAATAATATCTTAAAAATTGTCGTAGACAATTTCCTGGGTATATTACTTTCAAAATTCTTGGACAAATTTTTTGAGAACCTCTTTGGGATGATTTTAAAATAACCCTTGCTTGACCTTACGAAGAAATCAAATGAGGAATCTCTAAAGTTATCTTTAGAACAATTATCGGTTGAAATCTTGTAAAAACTGAATTTCTCAGGAAACACTAAGAGATCAGTCTCTGGGGGAATTATTGCTCGAATTCTTGAAAATAGCTTGAATGAAATTTGAAATCGATTGAGAAATCACTTCATGAAATTCAGGGTTTTCTTGAAATTTTTTTGAATGATTTTAATTTTAATTAAAGTAATTTCTATGGTTATCTTAAAAAAAAATCTAGGTGGAGTTTCTTAAGAAGGCAGTAAAGAGTCAATAAATGAATTCTTGGCGCAAATTCCTGAATTAATTTTTGATGAAATTCCAATAAACAATTGGAAAAAAGGCATACAGTCATACGAGCGGTAATACTTGTAATTTCCATGCAATAGAAATATTTTATATGAATGTTTTATTTTTTGAAAAACTTTTATAAAAACATTGATCTCCTAATTTGCGTGTGGATTATTTTTTACTTTTTGATTCCTTTATGGTATTATCCTTAGATAAATTAATATATCTATATAAATAAAAATGGAATATTGTTTGTATGTCACGAAATGGCTTACGAACGGGTATACACATTTGAATGATTCTTTCTCTGTTTTGTTCGTCAAGGGTTCCGACGTGTTTGTGTGTATAAAAATCCCAGGATATTCACCGGGAAAATTGAAAAAAAAAACGAGCGCGAACGAAACTGTCATTTTATATGGGACGATTAAAAGCGTTTTTCAAGAGCCTACTTGATGGCAAGACGAAGTTTGTCGGGACGACTAGTTCAAGATAAATTCCAAATTTCTGCAAAACTATGATTTCAAATAAACGGATGAACTTGAAATATGAGATTATAAAACTATTTTTCTTTTCGAAAACAGTTCTCCACAGTCCACATATATTAGGTGAAAGTACAGATCAATTTTTGAAAAGATGGTAAATGTTTTGAATTTATCATATATATTGATAAACGTTTCCAGAGGATATCCAAGCCGCAAAGAGCGCCACCGTTTTTAAGTTTTTGTAGATGATATCATGAAAATTGAAGTAAAAAATAAATCAGCCACATTTAGATTCGAGAATTTTCTTAAGCAACATTGAATACGACCTGAAGCTAGTTGATAGCTTGTCGACCACTTGGTTTAAAAATAAATCATCGAAAGATAGGTTGCATGGAAAACTTACATTCATTCTAATAATTCATTGTAGTTCAAAACACTTATGTTATATTTTAACGTAAATCTTGTGTTTTTAAATGATTTAACTTAAAAATGCAGAAGGCACTATCTTTAAAATTGAAATCAAATTTGTACACTGAAAGTACGTGCAGCGTGCAGTAGCTTTTCAAAAACTGATTTCAATTTTATTGGGACTATTATGACGAGTATGCTTCTTCTTGTACAACTTAATATTATTATGCCAAATGGTGTACCGTTCTCATACAGTTTATTTAATTTGAGACACAACTTTATAACAAGTAATTGTTATAAAGTTTAGCACCCAAGTTGTTGGAAAAAATTTCTAAGAATCTAAGAATGTGTAAAATGACATCGTCTTCAAGCCATTTAAGGTTTAGTAATAACATTAGCATCCAAGCCCCTATTTCAAGGAAATCAAATACGGCTTGAAAATTTGATTAGGTTTAGCCACACGAATCATCGTTTTGAAGAATATATTTTTTCTTCAAGGAGGGGGGGGCCTTCCAGAGCAAATTTCTGGGTACGCCACTAACCTAACCAATCTGTGAATTCCGTGACTAGTAAATTATGATTTAAGAATCAGAATTTTGTCCATATACGGTCCCTTTATAGCTTTCATTGTAACATAGTGTAATTCTAAAAGGAATGCCAGGAAAAGCTTCGAGAGAATTATTAAAAAGAATTCTCGAAATAATCCTGTGAAATTCTCTAGGTAAATTACTGGAGAAAATTATGGAGTTATTAATACATTAATACAAATAATCCTGTAAAATTCTCTAGGTAAATTACTGGAGAAAATTATGCAGTTATTAATACAGGAATTCCAAGATTTTATGCCCCTGGAGGTAGGCAAATTTTAAGTCACAGATAGTTTCCGAAATTGGTTATAATATGGCCACTATATCAAAGTAGAAACGCATCAGTGTGAACCGTCTGAGACACAATTAAATTGGATAACCATGTTTCGTGCATTTGATAAATCCTACAACTGACCATTTTTGGGTCTCCAGTAGGCGAATTCCGGCGCGTATTTACTTCGAAGAAAAGAAAATTTTCTTGCTGGTGGATTATGGAAGAAAATTTCTTCTCTTCGAAGAAAATGTGCGGCGGAATTCACCTACAGGACGCCTCAAATTCACTATAAGGTGGCAAATTTGTATCCAAACATCTATGCCAATTGTATGGAATCGCATTTGTGTGAACTATTATGTTTGATTACTATTTTACAAAAATTGAAATCATTTATGGCGTTTTCGTTTATTGCTGGGGTGAACCTAGTTTCGCCCTGGATCCGCTCTAACAGCTGTCAAAACGTTTTTTTATTGAGTCGAGCCGAACCCGGATCCGCCCTAGGTTCGACCCAAACACAACTAGGTTCGCTCTGCCGATTTTTTGCGATCCAACCTGAGCGGGGTTGAACTGTCAAAAATTGATTGTTTACATTTTTATAATTATCAGAATTAACGATTAAAGCAAAATTTTAATAATAGGAGATGTTTACGAAAGCGTTCGGCAATATTTATTGCATTAATATTGAGACTTTATTTTGTGATTTTGCACTCAGAGAAGCACAATTTCATGAAACTGTGTGGCTGACAGTTCGAATGTACAGTTGTGTTCAGAATAATAGTAGTGAAAGCCGATTTTCATACAAAATGCTCAACTTTGGCATGCTGTAACTTCGTTTCCATATGAACAATCGGCTTGAAATTTTGGCAGTGAACTACAAATATACTCAATTTCATTAGCACAAGATTTGAAATTTTTTACACTACCGGCTAAAAAGTTAAGCACCAGGTGAAATCGCTCAAAATAATAGTAGTTTTTATAATTTGAATATCTGCTGTATTTTGAGCTTTTGAATTTTTCTTTATTCATCGTTTCAACCATTTCCACCCAAGCTATAAATGTATAAACAAGCCATTTTTTTACAAAATTGTTGCTGAACAAAAATTTACAAAAGAAAAACTACTATTATTTTGAGCAATTTCACCTGGTGCTTAACTTTTTAGCCGATAGTGTGAAAATTTTCAAATCTTGTGATAATGAAATTGAGTATATTTGTAGTTCACTGTCATAATTTCATGCCGATTGCTCATATGGAAACGAAGTTACAGCATGCCAAAGTTGAGCATTTTGTATGAAAATCAGCTTTCACTACTATTATTCTGAACACAACTGTAGGTATGACACATTCGGTTCGACTCGAACCTGGATCCGTTTTCGTTTGTTTATTGCGATTCGGGTCAGCTCTGACCCCAAGTTTAAAACCGAAAACGCCATTAGTATACATCAAATCTATAGCTAAGTTTTCAGGGCACTCGCGAATTATCAGTTATTTAAAACACAAAACCAAATTTGTTCTATGTACGCTGTTCGATAATACCTATGTCAATGTTTACCAACTCGGAGAAAGTTCTCGAAAATTGCAATGCGAAGCCCAGAAAATCTCCGTGCACGTGGCGATCGATCATTGTCATATTCTGTTTAAGTGGTGATAAACTAATGTTGCGGAATAAAATTGTTGCAACAAGAATAGGAGAAGACAATGTCTTTGTTGCTGCGTATTGGGCGACAATTGATTCTTTGCTTAGGACTATACGGGTTAGAAGCGCATCAGACCAGAAATTTTCGAACAATTTCTATCTATATTTTTAGAGAGGTGGCGTGAATTTTTGGATCAATTCATTGATACTTGCTCGAGAAATTTTAGGAAAAATCTGTAGAGTGTTTTTTGAAGAAATTTCCTCAAAAAATCTTTGAGGAATTCTTTCAATGATTGCTGGTAATCGCAGTTAATCTTGGAGCAGTTGAAAAAAAGCATCAAAGCAGCGAAGTTCGATTTCTTTAAGAATATTTTGAACATTCTTACAGGAATCGCCTCAAGCATATTATATAAAAATCCATCCTGTCTGAACCATGGAATCGCTTCATAGAGTCTGGCAACATCCATATTAAGAAGAAGATGCATCGATATCAAACCTCTAGAGAACCAGACAACCCCCACACTGAAAATTTGATCGGTTGGTCACCACCAGCGAGTGTCCAATCGATAAAATTTTCAGCACAAACGGTTGTCTTGTTCTCTAGATTTGTGCTCTTGAAAATTCGAGGTTTGACTTCGACGCATTTTCACCTCAAGTGTAACAACACTTCACGAAAAGTTAAGAATCAGTTCAACAGCCACTCAAGACCATCTGCTATCTTAAACTTTTTTGTTTATTGCCATTTTCAACATAAGTGTTGCAATACTCAGTGAAGCGATTCCGTTCTTCAAGAGTGTATGGGAAGGTGGTGTATGGAAATTATGAAGAAATGTCCGATACCTAGAAGTAACAGTTGAAAAAATTTAAGGAAGAATTTCTAGAAGAAATCTAAAAAGGATTCGATGATTCATTAGAACAAATTTTAAGATGATTATAGAACGAAGCCACAACTCGAATTCCCAAGACCACCATTTCTTCAGCTGAGTGAAGAACTACCCGGATGAGTTATTATTCACACAAATAAAATAAATGCTCGAGAGTGATTTGTTCAACTCTTAGTCAGCAAAATTGTTTGTTGGATAATCACCTCAAAACCATTAACCTTTAGAAGAAGCCTAGAAAAAGAAGAAAGAAATTCCTGGAATATGAAAAAAATATATATGAATTCCTTAGCGATATTTCTTTGAAACAAAACTATAGGTGATCCCCTTACAGAAATTTCTGGAAGAATTTGATTGAATATTCCGGAAAGAACCATTGGGAAGTTTTCAGAGAACTCCAAAAAGAATCTGTATCTGCGGAATTCTTGATCATATTTTGAAAGAATTTTTTGAAGAATACTTGAGAACACATTGAGGGTAATGTTTGAAAAAAACTGGGTAAGGCATGCCAGGATAATTCGGGTTCTTTTGAGTGATTTCTATTGTATGCTTTAAATTTGTTAAATGTATGGATAAATTTCAGAAGAAATACTTGTTGTGTTTTCTGTAGGCTTCTTTTGAATAATGTTCAAAGATACCAATGTAGAGTTTTTGATCTAATATTTGAAAAAAAAAACAATAAAATGATTTCTAGGTAACTTCTTAGAAAAAAAATCTGGTGAATTTGTGTTTCAATTTGGAGGATTTGTGTTTCAATATCAAGAGAAATCACTGGAACATCTTAAAAGCCTCATGAAAGTGTCCTTCGAAGATCTCCTGAATCAATTCGAGAAGATAACATGACCCTGTCATGAAGGATGAGTTCTGTCAGTTTTAGTAATTCAACTTTTGTGATCATAACTAATGAGATATCCGTCAATGCAACTAACCTAAATCTGTTTCTTTACTTACTCGAATGGAATGGAATGGAAGCAAACCTGAATAATTGTTTATCTTCTTTCATGATTTCTGATTATCACAACCCATAATAATTAGTTATTCATATATTTCCATCTGCAGCAAACCATGCAACCCCGTATCCTACACTTGACGGTGTTGGCCACCATCATTGGTGTGGCCCTGACGGCTAACGTTCCCAGCACCCCTGGTCGAAAGCTTAACATCCCAGCTTTCAGCAATGCTGGCAAAACCAAGGGCATCGAAATTTGGCGCATCGAGAACTTCCAACCCGTTGCCGTTCCGAAGGCCGAGTATGGAAAGTTCTACACGGGAGATTCGTACCTTGTTCTAAACGTGAGTAGACCTCTGATCGAAGATCCTTTCCAATGTCATAATCTTCGCTTTTGTTCCAGACTAACGAAGACAAAAACAAGAAGAAGTCCTATGACGTGCACTTTTGGCTGGGCCTGAAAACCACCCAAGATGAAGCGGGATCCGCTGCCATCTTAACCGTACAGTTGGACGATCTGCTGGGAGGAGGTCCAGTTCAGCACCGCGAAGTGGAAGGTTCCGAATCGGATCTTTTCCTAAGCTATTTCAAGGGCGGCATCCGATATCTGGAAGGTGGAGTAGCATCCGGATTCAAGCACGTACAAACCAATGCAGCGCATCCGAAACGTCTCTTCCACGTCAAGGGAGCCAAAAATATCCGTCTGCGACAGGTTGAACTGGCCGTATCTGCCATGAACAAGGGAGACTGCTTTATCCTTGACTCCGATCGCGATGTTTTTGTCTGGGTTGGACCAAAAGCCAATCGCGTTGAGAAACTGAAGGCCATCAACGTGGCAAACGATATCCGCGATAGGGATCACAATGGACGTGCCACGGTTCACATCGTTGACGAATTCTCCACGCTCACAGATCAGGAGAACTTCTTCAAGTCGCTTGGTTCGGGATCGCCATCAACCGTCCCAGATCAATCAACGGCCAAGGAAGATGCGGCGTTCGAGAAGTCCGATGCCGCTCGAGTGGAACTCTATAAGGTTACCGACTCCAAAGCTGGAAAACTGGCCGTTGAGCCGATTACTCAGAAATCACTGAAGCAGGAGATGCTGAAGCCCGATGATGCTTTCATCCTGGACACCGGCTCCGGATTGTACGTCTGGATTGGAAAGAGTGCCACCCAACAGGAGAAGACCCAATCTCTGGTGAAGGCACAGGAGTTCATTAAGAACAAGAAGTACCCCGCTTGGACCCCAGTGGAACGGATTGTGCAGAATGCCGAAACGGCACCGTTCAAACACTTCTTCCAGACCTGGCGCGATGCTGGATCCACCGGATCCAGACTTGTTTGAGGAACGTTTTTTTTAAACGTGATGGGCGTTGACCTTAGTTAAAAATAATATAAAAATATTACGACTCAAATGCTGTAAATAAAGCAAGATTCTCTAATGAGTTTTTCTCTTTGTGTAGGACTGTTCATTTTACAAAGTGGTCACCTTGTGCAAGCCATACTATTTTCATTTATCAATGAAATCACCATCGCTTTTCTGTACATCGTTTGACTAATATTGTACGATGTTGTTATAACAAAAAAAAACACGAAAATAATTAGGTTTCACACAAATAAGTAACAATGTTTAGAACGGTTGAGTTTTGAAGGTTATCAAAATAAATGGTTTTTAGAAAATGGCTGGAAAATCGACAATCTATATTTTTTTTTTCAAATAGGGCTTGTTCTTAAAAAACATCATCAATAAGAAGCCTCCAAAAAAAATCAAGTTGTTATTGAAGCAATCATTTTCTAGATATGTTTAAAGTTCGTCATAGTCTATATATGAAAAATTACCTACGCCTTCATAGATTTTTCACAAAATTGAGCCAAATGAGTCAAATTTATACCCAAGAATGCGAATAAAATTCGCGATTTAGCTCTTTATTATATAAATATAGTTTTCATAGTTATATAAACAAGTTTTGAGCACCCTTTTTTTCTTTTTTATGGAAGTAAAAGGATCGTATTTCAGCAAATTTGACCATAAATGGATAAATCACTGGAATGATCTAGTGTCAGAGATTGGTGGAATATTATTGGTGGTTTTATAGCTCTACCTGAGGTAGCATAGTAGAGGGCTTATAATGTGTTCCTAAGAATTAGGGCTATTGTTACGCAAAAAATAATGTTTGACTTTGAAGAACAGCTTTTTCTATGAGTTTTTGGAAACAATATTCAGTTCTTCAACCAGAAACATTTTATCAGATCTTATATTTCCATTACATCGTAGAAAAGTAGTTGAGCGATGCACAGAAGACTGATATGGATTTCATAAATAAATTAAAGCCAAATCAGCCATAAAATAAAAAAGATATAGCATAAGCATGTTGTCCACTTTATAAAATGAACAGTCCTTAGTGTTTTGTCTGATGTTTCAATATAAGTTTGAATGGGTAATATTCACATTTTTTCTGTCATCCTTTTGAGCTGCATATTATACAGCATATTAAATAAAATTGTGATTCGGAACCAATGGTTTCTTCGAAACCTGTGTTTATATTGAATGTAACCAGCTATCCATTTTCCGTCTCTGCATTTTCGTTGCTAACTGATGGAAGTTTCTTTGAGCCGAAGCATCTTGAAATCCAACTTCATTGATACGAAGGAGGCTTCACAACGCAACACAAATCAAAATCGTGTTTTTACAAAACTTTTATATTTTTTCTTCGAATAATAGATTCAAAGCTTTTGATTATGTAGGAGAAGGTATGATGTAAACGAGTAGGTGCATAGGCGTCGCAAGGGAGCGACAAGATTGATTTTTTTTTTTAATTAGGTGGTGAAAATTGAGCAAGCCATTTTAAAGTCAGTAAGCATCGAAGCGTCCTGTATTTTGCCTAGCTTCTCTAATGCTCCCTTGCGACGCCTATGCACCTATTTGTTTTCATCATTTGCTTCTATAGACTCCCTTTAGCTTTGAGTCGCATGACCGCTGTAGCCATAAAACAAAATAAAATAAAACAATCACGGTCATACCTTCTCCTATGTATGAAAAATTTGGCTAATAAGAAATGCAGTTCTAACAGGATCATGTGGTGACTGGCGGGAAGAGCACACATGATAGAGACAAACCATCTCTGACTGCGTGTTAATTCCTAATATCAGTCATCGATCGATAGAACCGTTCGGTTGATTGCCGTCAGTATAAGTGCACATTGAAGCCTCCTGTATTTTGCCTGTGTTGGTAGCAAAGCTCAAAGCTTTGAGCCAACCCTTTTCTAGTAGAGAAGCTAGGCAAAATACAGGACGCTTCGATGCTTACTGATTTTGAAATGGCTAACTCAATTTTCACCACCTAATTAAAAAAAAATCAATCTTGTCGCTCCCTTGCGACGCCTATGCACCTATTCGTTTCCATCATTTGCTTCTATAGACTCCTTTTAGCTTTGAGTCTTTTGATTATTTAAAAAAAACTCTCAACCCTTCCTTTATTAATAGTTTCTCTTCGTAGTGCTACTATTAGAACAATAAATCTACTATAGGTGCTAGGAAGCATAAATTTTAAGCAAATCTATTTATATCAATATGTTCGCGCACGGGCGGGATTCGGTATCCATTGAGTGATACGAGAAATAAACGACACGAAGTACAGTGATGTCTTGCCATGGCAATAGGTTAGTATAAACTAACTTTTGTTGTCTTATAGACCAATCCAGTTGCCTGCGTAGTAGTGCAATGTTGACAAAATTTTCTTTGTTTGCTGTGAGAACTGTCACAACATTGCTTTTGTTTGCTGTGAGAATCAAAATATAAACAGAATTGCAGCAATACAATCACTTCCTTGTTGGCCTGCCGTTGACCGAAAGCTCAATAACGTCAAACAAAAATCGATACGTTTTCATTCTGAGGAAATCGACTTGTGTAAGATTGATTCTGCGTTGGTGTTCGTGGCAGTTTGCTTGGGGACCTCTATTCTTAGAGTACACATACAAACTGATATGAGGACAGAGACACATACAAACTCATTTGTACAAACATACTCCCCCCAAAACGTACAGTTTTCGAATAACACTGCGGAACACGTTTTTGTCTCAAGTACCAAAATACCGATATTTACTTGATTAAGGGTTGCTGAAAACATTGCCGTTTTCAGAAATATCATAGCACGTCTAGATTTTGAGATATTGGATGTTGAAAATACTAAATTTGACTATTTCAGCCAACTTGCATGCAAGATTGCCAACTTGTAAGGTAATTTATTTGCTTAATTTGCCTCAGAACTCATACTTCATGTATATAACAATACTTATCAACAAAGTTCATAATATTTTTAAATCTCAAAAGTCATTTTTTGATGATTTATAAAAGTATTGTATTTTGCCATATAAAAGAAACGAAGAGTTTTGTATGGAGACTGGTTGTATGTTGAAAAAATCGATTTAATCGAAATTTAACCGTGCGATTTCAATCAAATTATACCGTGATGAATCAATACCCGGACGCTTAAGCAGTGACAAATGATCTGATACCTATTTCAATCCATTTTTGTTTGATTTTATGAATGTACCACCATGTCGCATATCGTTTGGACATTATTCTTCATGATAATGACAAGTTTTGTTGTTCAAATAAAGAATTAAATACTAAAATGATTATATTTGCTACACAAGTCTTGTTTTTAAATCCGGACATATGAATCGAAAAGCCGGACACTTTTGAATCAAATTCCGGACACTCATACTCTAGCTAGCTAAATTCAAATAAATTTCCAAGAAATGTATTCAAATGCGGTCATTAGACTACATTTAATTAACCTTATCACATGGAAACACATATAAATGCTCTCAAAAATTAACTGTGAGAAAATTTAATATTTCGGTTACTTACTCTCTTTGACTGTAGTTAGCATCAGATGATCTGCAATAATAATTGTCATTGAAGCATTTTTTCCGCAATTATCCAATTTTAATTTAAACATACGCTTTTCCTAGCTTTCCTTTAAGTTTAATTCGCATTTTTCTTCTCAAATAGTTATTTACTCACGCAAAATATAACTCGAATGCGTAGCGTCCGGATTTAAAATCATGGTTCACTGACCCGGACACTCATTTTTCGCTCGAAAAACATCCTTATACACTACTTTCTGCCGCTTCGACATGTTCGAATTGTTCATTTACTAGTTTGTACACTCTTTTATTACCACAAATCCACAAACAATTCACTTTTCAATTAATTTTCGTTCACACAAAGTTTCTCTTCTTTTGCTGGCGAGCTAAAGCCACAAAAACTGCTCCATGAAAATACGTTGTCAAACTGGGGTCACAATTATGTTTTTATTATTTTCAATTTTCTTCCAATGATTACTAGATGAAAAATCATAGTAAAGTGTCAAGCAATGTTACACAAGTCAGATGTGAATAATTAAAAGCACATTTTTAATCAAATTTATATGGAAATTAGTGAATGTTATTGGAGTGTCCGGATATTGGTACCGTCCGGATTTTGATTCATCACGGTATCTTAAATGAAAGTTAAAGGCCTATTTTGCATGCTTGATGGATTAGATCACGAAAAATTTGGATAAAAATATAAAACCAGTGTTTTAAACAACTTTGGCGACCTGTAGCTAAAAATCCTGACGTGCTGGAACATTTCTGAGAACGGCATTAGATTCAGCAACCCAAAATCTACTAGAAACACATAATTTGATCCTTGAGACACGCAAATATATCATTTTTGTAGCGCTGTGTAATTTCAATTAGTATCATAAATATGTACAAAAATTGGATTCACGCACAAAATAAAAATAAACAAATTCTACACCTAGTCTATACATTGTTGCTTCTTTGTTCCACCCTAAAGTGACGAATATGAGCCTCTGTACGTGCCATAAATTCTTTTGTTCTCATGACTTTCACTGTGCGCCGTGTGTTGGTGCTGTCTCGCTCTCTCTCATGGGCAACTTGAAAACAGAGCGCACAGTAAAAGTCAAACATTTTATAGCATGCATAGGCTCATTGTACAGGAGATAATAGAACTGCTCAATTGTCCGGCAAACGCACTTGCAATTGATGTTAACCCATTAACGCCCAGTGATCTATTTTGAGATCAGATGCCTCGAACGCCCAGTGATCGATTTTGAGATCAGTAACATTTTTGAATACAGTTAATTTTTTAGACAAAATGGATGGTTGGTATCTTTGGCAAAGTTGTGAAAGACCTTAAGGGCAGTCCAATGACAAGTTTTTTAATTCAGATTTTTTCCACTAGGTTGCGCAGTCAGCATAAAACATATCTGTTTTGTTAAGAGCTCTTATCGACATCACCACGCTCATCATATACTGTAATAAGCGTGGTTAGCAAATCAGAGATTCCTGAATAATTATAGAATGGATCCTGTGCCGGAAGTCAGTGTGGATTCGCGGGATTCCAGAGTGAATTCTGAGATTTAAGAATATGTTTTGGGATGCCAATGTGGAACGAGGATTTCCCGTAAGGATTCTGGGAATCCCGTTAGGATTCTGGAATCCCGTTAGGATTCTGGAATCCCGTTAGGATTCTGGGAATCCCGTTAGGATTCTGGGAATCCCGTTAGGATTCTGGGAATCCGTTAGGATTCTGGGAATCCCGTTAGGATTCTGGGAATCCCCGTTAGGATCTGGGAATCCCGTTAGGATTCTGGGAATCCCGTTAGATTCTGGAATCCCGTTAGGATTCTGGGAATCCCGTAGGATTCTGGGAATCCCGTTAGGATTCTGGGAATCCCGTTAGTGGACCTGGGAATCCCGTTAGGATTCTGGGAATCCCGTTAGGATTCTGGGAATCCCGTTAGGATTCTGGGAATCCCGTTAGGATTCTGGGAATCCCGTTAGGATTCTGGGAATCCCGTTAGGATTCTGGGAATCCCGTTAGGATTCTGGGAATCCCGTTAGGATTCTGGGAATCCCGTTAGGATTCTGGGAATCCCGTTAGGATTCTGGGAATCCCGTTAGGATTCTGGGAATCCCGTTAGGATTCTGGGAATCCCGTTAGGATTCTGGGAATCCCGTTAGGATTCTGGGAATCCCGTTAGGATTCTGGGAATCCCGTTAGGATTCTGGGAATCCCGTTAGGATTCTGGGAATCCCGTTAGGATTCTGGGAATCCCGTTAGGATTCTGGGAATCCCGTTTAGGATTCTGGGAATCCCGTTAGGATTCTGGGAATCCCGTTAGGATTCTGGGAATCCCGTTAGGATTCTGGGAATCCCGTTAGGATTCTGGGAATCCCGTTAGGATTCTGGGAATCCCGTTAGGATTCTGGGAATCCCGTTAGGATTCTGGGAATCCCGTTAGGATTCTGGGAATCCCGTTAGGATTCTGGGAATCCCGTTAGGATTCTGGGAATCCCGTTAGGATTCTGGGAATCCCGTTAGGATTCTGGGAATCCCGTTAGGATTCTGGGAATCCCGTTAGGATTCTGGGAATCCCGTTAGGATTCTGGGAATCCCGTTAGGATTCTGGGAATCCGTTAGGATTCTGGGAATCCCGTTAGGATTCTGGGAATCCCGTTAGGATTCTGGGAATCCCGTTAGGATTCTGGGAATCCCGTTAGGATTCTGGGAATCCCGTTAGGATTCTGGGAATCCCGTTAGGATTCTGGGAATCCCGTTAGGATTCTGGGAATCCCGTTAGGATTCTGGGAATCCCGTTAGGATTCTGGGAATCCCGTTAGGATTCTGGGAATCCCGTTAGGATTCTGGGAATCCCGTTAGGATTCTGGGAATCCCGTTAGGATTCTGGGAATCCCGTTAGGATTCTGGGAATCCCGTTAGGATTCTGGGAATCCCGTTAGGATTCTGGGAATCCCGTTAGGATTCTGGGAATCCCGTTAGGATTCTGGGAATCCCGTTAGGATTCTGGGAATCCCGTTAGGATTCTGGGAATCCCGTTAGGATTCTGGGAATCCCGTTAGGATTCTGGGAATCCCGTTAGGATTCTGGGAATCCCGTTAGGATTCTGGGAATCCCGTTAGGATTCTGGGAATCCCGTTAGGATTCTGGGAATCCCGTTAGGATTCTGGGAATCCCGTTAGGATTCTGGGAATCCCGTTAGGATTCTGGGAATCCCGTTAGGATTCTGGGAATCCCGTTAGGATTCTGGGAATCCCGTTAGGATTCTGGGAATCCCGTTAGGATTCTGGGAATCCCGTTAGGATTCTGGGAATCCCGTTAGGATTCTGGGAATCCCGTTAGGATTCTGGGAATCCCGTTAGGATTCTGGGAATCCCGTTAGGATTCTGGGAATCCCGTTAGGATTCTGGAATCCCGTTAGGATTCTGGAATCCCGTTAGGATTCTGGGGAATCCCGTTAAGGATTCTGGAATCCCGTTAGGATTCTGGAATCCGTTAGGATTCTGGGAATCCCGTTAGGATCTGGGAATCCGTTAGGATTCTGGGAATCCCGTTAGGATTCTGGGAATCCCGTTAGGATTCTGGGAATCCCGTTAGGATTCTGGGAATCCCGTTAGGATTCTGGGAATCCCCGTTAGGATTCTGGGAATCCCGTTAGGATTCTGGGAATCCCGTTAGGATTCTGGGAATCCCGTTAGGATTCTGGGAATCCCGTTAGGATTCTGGGAATCCCGTTAGGATTCTGGGAATCCCGTTAGGATTCTTGGGAATCCCGTTAGGATTCTGGAATCCCGTTAGGATTCTGGGAATCCCGTTAGGATTCTGGAATCCCGTTAGATCTGGGAATCCGTTAGGATTCTGGAATCCCGTAGGATTCTGGATCCCGTTAGGATTCTGGGAATCCCGTTAGGAATTCTGGGAATCCCGTTAGGATTCTGGGAATCCCGTTAAGGATTCTGGGAATCCCGTTAGGATTCTGGGAATCCCGTTAGGATTCTGGGAATCCCGTTAGGATTCTGGGAATCCCGTTAGGATTCTGGGAATCCCGTTAGGATTCTGGGAATCCCGTTAGGATTCTGGGAATCCCGTTAGGATTCTGGGAATCCCGTTAGGATTCTGGGAATCCCGTTAGGATTCTGGGAATCCCGTTAGGATTCTGGGAATCCCGTTAGGATTCTGGGAATCCCGTTAGGATTCTGGGAATCCCGTTAGGATTCTGGGAATCCCGTTAGGATTCTGGGAATCCCGTTAGGATTCTGGGAATCCCGTTAGGATTCTGGGAATCCCGTTAGGGATTCTGGGAATCCCGTTAGGATTCTGGGAATCCCGTTAGGATTCTGGGAATCCCGTTAGGATTCTGGGAATCCCGTTAGGATTCTGGGAATCCCGTTAGGATTCTGGGAATCCCGTTAGGATTCTGGGAATCCCGTTAGGATTCTGGGAATCCCGTTAGGATTCTGGGAATCCCGTTAGGATTCTGGGAATCCCGTTAGGATTCTGGGAATCCCGTTAGGATTCTGGGAATCCCGTTAGGATTCTGGGAATCCCGTTAGGATTCTGGGAATCCCGTTAGGATTCTGGGAATCCCGTGAGGATTCTGGGAATCTTGTGAGGGTTCTGGGATTGAAATGTGGATCATAGGGTTTCAGTGTGAGTTCTGGGAATTCCGTGTGGATTTTGGAATAACTATGTGGATCCTGGTGTTCCAGTCTAATTCCAAGTGTTCCAGTGTGAATCTTAGGATTATAGTGTAGATTGTGTTGCTGTATTTGGGAACTCTGGCTGCTTACGTAGATATTGGGATTACATTAGGTTTGTTGTATGTATATCCTGGGACTGTTGTTCAGATCATAGTGTGTCAGTGTGGATCTTGGTATTCCATTGTGTATATTGACATTCCAGTTTGAATCCTGGGATTGTAACATGGTTCGTGTAATTCCAATGTGAAACCTGGAATTACCTTGGGGTTCCAGTATCTAGGTACTCCAGTATGGATCTTGCGATATTAGTGTGAACCGTAGGATTAGAACATGGGTCCTTGTTTTCTAATGTGAATGCCTGGATTTCAGTGCCAATTTTAGGATTTCAGTGTAAATATTTGAGCACCAGTGAGTATTTTGCATTTCCAGTGTAGCTCCATGGAATTCACTGAGGATCCTGGAATATTCCAGTATGGATTTCAGATGCGGATCCTAGGATTTCAGTGCGATATGGGGATACCAGTGGAGTGTTTGAGTTTCCAGTGTGGATCCTTCAATTACAGTGTAGATTCTGGATTCAAGCATAGATCATGGATTTTCAGTGCCGATTTTGAGATTCTAGTGTATATGCTTGTATTCCAGTAAGGATTCTGACATTCCAGTGGGAATTGTCATATGGTAACCCAAAGATATACTGTGGGAATCCTGTTGGAGTTATGTTGAAAGACAGTGCAAATGTTGTAAAAATTCTTTGGGAATAGTGAGCAAAAAGTTTTAAAATACATTGGGAATCTTACACGAATGCTGGGATTCTTGTGAAGGTCTTGTGGAAATCTTATCTTATAGTTATATAGCAAACTGTTAGTATACCTGAGAGAATCTCGTAGAAATAAGTGGGGAGTTTGGATTGGTCTTATTAGAAAGACTCATGTGAGAATTCTCTGTGAACTTTATGTGAAACCTGTAAGAATTTTTTTGTGAATTGTGTAGAAATACTGCGGGAATTGTGAACCTTATGGAAATTCCGTGTACATTGTTTTTCATGAGCATCCTGGAAAAATTCCAATTAGGATTCTGAGATATACTTTGAGAATACTGAGGGAATCCTGTGGGATACCTTCAAGAACCCTGTAGAAACAATATGTCAATATCTTGGGAATCCTACTAAATACTTAGTGGTTTTTATTACGACAAAAATTATCATATAGTCTTATAAGTATGTACCCCGTAACCATATGATACTACAGCCTCGCGTAAAATAAAGGTGGAGAATGCGAATACTGCGGTTATATGTGTATGGATGTTTGTATGTTTGTATGTGCAAACGAGTATGTGTTGTGCATGTACGTGTATGTTCTTGTGTGTGCTTTGTACACATGTCACATTCAGCATCATTTTGTGGTGTAGTTTTCAAATAAACCTCTTTTTGTTATTTATATTTATGGTAACATGTTATTATCGTTTACATTATGTTTGTTATAATATCTTGTCACTTTTGAATGCACCATACCACCTTCAAACAATTGCGAAAATAATCAAAGATTTTTATTTTTTCAATATTTTGCGTACATATGATCCACTGTGTACTTTAACAAAATTTGACCGTAGATTTCCATTCAAATGACGGTTTTAGCATTCTCTTATCATATTGCGATACTTCAGAAAGAATAAGGTGATTACTACAAATGTGAAATAATTCGGGCGTTAATGGGTTAAGCATGTTTCTTGACAAATGAATGTCGAAGTCTGCAGAGTCGAGAACGTGACATGCTTTGCCAGATTGGCTGCACTTTTGCCCTCACCATCGTGGCTGGAAGGGTTGCGGAGATCTAGCAGTTCAAACAGTATAGAAGACTTGCTGGTATTCATCTGTCCATCGGTGATGAGCATTTTCTGTCTAGGCAATTCCTGAGCCCATTGCTGCAGTACTGTTGGTGAACTAGACACGAAGAATGATCTGCTGAATAGCTACCATCGGGTCCACACTATTGCAGCTGGAAGAGATACAGCGTCTCCTATTGTGTCGACGACTATTGCCTCTCTATGATGTCTCGTATCGTATACTTTGCTCTATTCGTTGAATTTCACACTTTTACCCAGGTTCTTAACCAACTACGGCTGGTCACGGCACCAAAATGTTCGCGCACGGGCGGGATTCGGTATCCATTGAGTGATACGAGAAATAAACGACCAGCCCTGTCGTCCTGCTTAGTCGCGCTTAGTCGACGACTAAGAAGCTTTTCTCAGATATTTTCCTTAACGCCCTTTAGAACATCAGTTGAAAATTCAAGCTGTATCATCGACCTGAATTAATTTAACTTTTTTACATCAACAATCGAAAATGGTCAAGCTGTATCAACGCCCTTGAGTAATTTGACCTTGCCTCAATTAGATCAGTTGCATTTAACGCCCTGAAGGATATCATTTAATAATTACAAACTATATTAACGCCCTGGAGTAGTTTGACTTTATTCTATGTAGATCAGGTGCATCTTAACGGTCTGAAGACAGTTGTATCAACGTCCTGGAGTATTTTGACTTTGCTCTATGTAGATCAGGTGCAACTCAACGTCCTGTATGACATCAATCGATCAAGCTGTATCAACGCCTTGGAATAGTGTGACGTTATTCCACACAGATCTTTGCAAGATCGGGAGCATCTTTATGCCCTGTAGAAAATCAATCTAAATTTCTTATCTGTATCGACGCCCTGTAGTTATTTGACCTTACTATGTATATCAGGCGCATCTTGACGCTCTGTAGGACATCAATCGAAATTTTCGAATTGTTGCAACGCCCTAGACTAATTTGACTATATTTCACACATTGGAATATCTTTACGCCTCGTAGAAAATCTATCAAAATTTCCGAGCTGTATAAACGCCCTGGAGTGTTTTGACTTTGCCCTATGTAGATCAGGTTCATCTCAACGGTCTGTAGGACATCAATTGAAAATTCCAAGCTTTATCAACGCCGTGCAGTAATTTGATATTGTTTCACGTAGATCAGATGCATCTTAACTCTCTGTATGACATAAATCGATCCATCTGTGTCTACGCCCTGGAATAGCTTGACATTATTCCACATAGATCTTTGTGAGATCTAAAACATATCAACGCCCTGTAGGAAATCAATCGAAATTTTTATGATGTAGTAACGTCCTGGAGTAATTTGACCTAATTCCATGTAGATCAGGTCTATCTTGACGCTATGCAGGACATCAATTGAATTCATAGATTTATCAACGCCCTGGGAAAAAATGGCATTATTCCACACAGATCTTTGCGAGATCTAGAGCATCTGAACGCTCTGTAGAAAATCAATCGAAACTTACGTGCTCCATGGCGTTGATACACCTCGGAGTAATTTGAGCTTATTCCATGTATATCAGATACAACTTAACGCCCTGTAGGACATTTATTGTAAACTCTAAGCTGGATCAACGCCCTGCATTAATTTGGGCCTTTTTTTCATGTAGATCAAGTGCATGTGACCGCCCTTTAGGACTTAATTTGATAATTCCAAGCTGTATCAACGCCCTGAAGTAAGAGTCCACAAAGATCTTGGCGAAATCTGAAGCATCTTTACGCCCTATAGCAAATCAATCGAAGTTTTCTTGCTGTAACAAACCCTTACGATTATTTAACGTTTTTTTATTCTAAGTAGATCATGCGCACCTCTTAGCCCTGTATAATATCAATCGAGATTGTCAAGCTGTATCAACGCTCTGGAGTAATTTGATTTTTCCTCAAATAGATGAGCTGTATCTTAACGCCCTGTAGGACATCATTTAATAAATTCATTGCTGTATCAACGCCCTGGAGTAATTTGTCCTTATCCTTTGTCGATTAGGTGCATCTTAACGCCCTGTAGAACGTCAATTGTAAATTACAGGATGTATCCACACCCAGGAGATATTTGACAGTATTCTAAATAGATCAGGTGTATTTGAACGACCTGTATCCAATTAAAATTGGTCCTACAACAATTAAAATTGGTAAGCTATTTCAACGCTCCAGGGCGACTTTATTTCACCTTTATCTTTGGAAGATCTGGAGAATCTTAAACCCCCTTTGGAAAATCAATCGAAATTTCCATGCTGCTTCAACATACCGAATTAGTTTGACCTTGTGTTATGTGGATCAGCTGCATCTAAACGCCCTGGTTAAAATCAATTGCAAATTCTAAGCGGTACCTACGACAAATTTGACCTTATCCTATGTAGATGAAGTGCGTCTTAAAGCCCTAAATCAATTAAAAATTCCAAGCTATCCAAGTATCGACGCCCTGGAGTAATTAGACCTCATTTCAATAAGATTAGGTGCACCTTAACGCCCTGAAGGATATTAATTGTAAAATAAAAGCTTCTAAAACGCATTATAGTTTTTCTGACATTGTCTTATGTAGATCATTTGTATCTAGAGCAATAATTTAAAATTCAAAGCTTTATCAACGCCCTGCAAAAATTTGACCTCGATCCAAACATATCAGGTACATCTTTATGAACACCCTAGAGTAATCAAGAGCAAATTAACGCCCTGTAGAAAAACAATTGGAATTCCCGAGCTGTACGACCCCTTGCCACCACTAAATTCTGAAAATCGGATATTCCTTTGGTATATAAATCACTTTTTCGTGTGAAAATAAAAACTTTGTTGAAATTTCGACATAACTTCAGCATGCAACAATATCGATCGAATCATCTCAAGTAACTCTTGAAGTTTTGAAGAAGAAAAAAAAATCATTTCATATGTTCTAAAGACAATCAGTTCGTATTCTTGTTCATTTTGGGCCAATAATTTTCATGTGATAGTGACGAAAAATAATTATCAAGTACGCATCAAAAACGGTATTTGCTGGAATGAGTTTGAAAACCTGCTGTAATGAATGATTAGTAATTCTAAAATCCACTAATAGATCCAACGCCAAACTAATATAGTAAACAATAGCGTAATATTTTGAAATTCAGGGCAATTGTCAAAGTTTTTGCATTTTGATATCACTTCAAGAGTGACAATTTATTTTAAATTAAGCAATATATTTGGCTGAAGTTCGAACCTCTTGTTTAATCCAAAAATAAGGTTCAAAGTTTCTGGATGTTCTGCTTTAAAAAACCTTGAACATTTGTTCGTGAACTTAATTTTTTGATTCTAATTTTTCATATGAAATAATACAAGAGAATTTACGTATTTTCAGCAGTCTAAGCTGATGCCGTGATTTATTTGTAATTTTTTCGGACATACGCAGACAAACTAAATATTTGTTACATTTATGCGCTGTTCAATCCTGTCTTAGCAACGGGTGTTTTGCTATTTTCAAGGCATTTTTCCTACAGCAGCAATAAGCGTGAGTTTCACTGGCTTCGCTGACTGTGACTTGCAGCGCTAGCCTACTGTAGTGTGAATTTCATAACTTTTCCCAGCTCTGGTTTCCACATTTTGAAAGGTTTTGTGTGTTTTAACATTAAGATATAGGATATATCTTGATGTTAAAACATTCGAAAAGATTAAAAGTGTAAAAGTTATCGAAGCTTCACATATGGCCAAATAGGGAACCACTATGGCCATAACTAGTACACTTTCCCTATGTAGGATTCATATGCAATAATTTTGGTCATTTTAAATTTGGTCATCTTGAATTTTATTAGAAAAAAAAATAATTTTCACCATTAGTGCAACATTCGTTTTTAATTTTGTGGTCACCCTCAAAAAGCTAACTAAAGGGTCACCCAAAAACGACATCCATCATTTGAGGAAGGGGTTGGTCTACGAAAATGTGACAGTGCATGTATTAGGTATTGGAAAATGCATGACAGAGGGGGGTGGGGGGGGTCTAGAAATCCAGAAAACTGATGGACGTCATATTTGAAACTTCTCTAAGAAAAAACTGAGTTAGAACTGCTGTAAAAACTAGGTGAGCAATGGTATTAGCCGTTTGAAATGAACGATTTTCTAAATTTATGAAAACAACATATTTCGTACAACAAAGTAATAAGTATTCAATCGCTGATTTTTTCCTCAAGTGAACTGTAAATATTCACAAATCGTTTAAATAATTCAAACACTACGATAACTTGAAAACTAAAGTTTTGTTAGGTCAGAACGTTGAAGACCAAATATGCATTAAGTCAGAAAGAACCGAGTAACAATCTTGAATACCGGCCAAAATATACTGGTAAAATGAGTGGGTTCTAGGATATTCCAAACAGACACCATATAACTACCAACAACTTTCATTGGATTCTGGATTCGACTACAAAAACAAATAATCAATCAGTTCGTTGCTTTCTGACACATGGTCCTCTCTGTCTGCACAGAAATCGTTGTAATTTCTGAGTAACTACCCAAACATGATAAATCGACGGAAATCAAAATCCAATTCATCGAATAATGTAAAATGGATCAAGTTCTATTGACGAATGAGAAGAAAAATCATTCAATACCAAAAAATATGACAAATTACTTGGAATGTTTTGCATTTTCTCGCATTCCTGAGAAGCTATCGCTGCCATGGTGATTTTGCATAATTTTGATCTAATAACAGAATAATCCGGTTTCTCAAGTTTTGAACTTGATCCACTCTGACTTATCACCGATCAAATGTAGAAATAGCTATATCCACTCTTATTATGATGCCATCTATATATTTTTTAATTTATATGTCTTTCTCCGTTTCACATTTCAATTGGAATGAGCATTGACCACAAACTAAACATGTGCAAATGCATATTAGTACTCATGTGTTTGGAATATATATTCATTTGATACAATTTTCTTGTGAGACTCACTTATCACCGCCTGGGAGTACAACCGCCCTGTGGGCTATAGCAACGTCCTCCTCAAAAGGATATGACTAAGAAGCTCACATTTTACGACGACAGGGCTGTAAACGACACGAAGTACAGTGATGTCTTGCCATGGCAATAGTCCAGTACAAACTAACTTTATTTGTCTTATTCTTAGAGTACACATACAAACTGATATGAGGACAGAGACACATACAAACTCATTTGTACAAACACAATAATTTTCTTAACAAAATTGGTCTGTGAATCAACGGTACTTAGCTAGATAGCAACTGACCTTCATTTAAAAAATATGTTTCAACGATTTATAGCCAAACGGCTGTGCCACTAGTGCGACTATAGGGAACTGTCTACTAAGGGTACATCGATTTTATTAGCTAACATCGGCGAAGTTTGGATTTTTTTATCTGAAATAATATGTTTACATACATTAATCGATTTCTACTCAAGAATAACTTCTAAAAACGGCCAATGAGTTTTACGAAGAATTTATTTGAAAAAAAAATAGCGAAATTGTTGGTTTTAAAGAAAACATAGTACAGAGATTCTTTTTAATGTATTGCGCAATTCTCGCTGAAACCAGGCCGCCATCGGCACCCATCGTTAGAATTCCAATTTTATGTCACTGATCGCTAGTTTTCGAAAAAAAAGCCAGCTGGCTAAACAGTTTGCAAAAAAAACATTTTTCATACCCCGCATAGAGGAAGTATATAGCTTTCTTTTAAAGTTAAAACAAATTGGCGACCATTTTAAATTTGGCCGCCATCTTGAATTTTGATAAAAAAAATCGTTTTTTTTTTCACCATTAGCGCAGGGGCCTTCCTTAGCCGAGTGGTTAGAGTCCGCGGCTACAAAGCAAAGCCTTGCTGAAGGTGTCTGTGTTCGATTCCCGGTCGGTCCAGGATCTTTTCGTAATGGAAATTTTCCTTGAATTCCCAGGGCATAAAGTATCATCGTACCTGCCACACAATAGACGAATGCGAAAATGGCAACTTTGGCAAAGAAAGCTCTCAGTTAATAACTGTGGAAGTGATCATAAGAACACTAAGCTGAGAAGCAGGCTCTGTCTCAGTGAGGACGTAATGCCAAGAAGAAGAAGAACCATTAGGGTTTGTTCACAAATTTCAAAACGCCAAAAATGGCCATTTTTGACACCCACCCACCCCCTTGTAACGCTTTTTATATGAGTGTTCAGCAAATTTTGTATGAGCTGTAACACGCCAAGGACACCCACCCACCCCCTTCAGCGTTATGAAATTTGTGAATGGGCCCTTAGCGCACCGCTCGTTTTGAATTTTGAGATCACCATCAGAAAGCTGGGGAACAATTGCGTAAGATAGGCCACAAAAACAAGTTGAGCAATACTATTTACTCTATGAACTGAACGATTTCCTAAATCATGTTCTACGATTTCGACGTATATGGCGAGTGCAATCAATGCAAACATTATTTTTTGAACAACAAAGAAACAAATTTTCAATCGTTGGTGTTTTATTCGAGTCGAGCAAAGAATAAGAGTATTATTTTGGGTGAACAAATCTGGCGGCCATCTTGGATTTTGACGCCAATTTGATTTTTAGTACCGTCGTTGGGGGTGACAATGGGTCAAAAAGGGATATGTACGATTTATTTATTGAATAATTATCGCAATTTAACTCCAATAAACTTCAAATTTGGTGTGTATATACTTTGATGGTACATTAACAACTGTTCAAAATATTAAATAATAATATTTATTCACAGCGGCACCACAAGTGAATGAAAAATGACCCAATCTCACCCCATAGAGGGGGTGACATTGGGTCACTGTAATTGAAATAACTTGTTTTTGAGAATATTATTGCAAAACCGTTCACAGCTGAAAGGTATTGATGAAATACGATGCAAACAAGACGAGAAGATATCTAATATGTTTCACAGATATGATAAACCCACTTAAAAGAACGATTATACCAAAAAATTGAAGAGCTATGGGAAAAATATGTAAATCCAACATTTATCGTCAAGTTTACATAAATTTTCTTGTTTTTTCCCTCAAATTTTCTTCAAAGTCTCTTCCCCATTACCATAAAGCCTATTCAGTTTCCCCAAAGGTGTACTGGAACAGTTATTATTTTAAACCTTCACAAATAGTTAAATTTCGGTGCGACATTCCACGATCAGTGCATTTCAGGCAGATGTTGACGTCATTATCCCAGTATTTCAGCGATCCAACTCATTTGTACTTCCATGAGATGTTTCTATAATATGAAAACACTGATAAATAATTAAATTTCGAAAAAAAAAATCCACTTGATAAAATTTTACGATGTTGCTGCGCACGAAACACAGTTCCTGGTTTGAGAAGTTGTCAAAATGCGTTGCATTGTTATTCAACGCACGGAATACTCATGTAGACTTGTTTGATGTTTCAGAGATGCTGTATTTAGAAAGAATAAACACTTCTTAATGAAAAAAGAGAACCCCCGGCACCGTAAAATGTCAAAAAAGTGGACTTGCAATTTCATTTACTATCGTTCTTGCTTGACCCAATGTCACCCCCATTTTTGATGTTTAAGACACCGTACCGAAAAAAAAAATAATTTTTGTGGAAAAATCAAATAGATTCCTGAAAATACGTATGAAGTGCAATGAAAAGACTTTCAACCTTCTACTAAAATAACGATAGAGGTTAAAGTACATGCGTGATACTTTGCACAGGAGAAATTTAATGTGGTAAATTTCATCTAGTTTCAACATACAAGTTTATTGGTAAAGTAAACGAAAACTACTATTTCTAAAAATGTATATTGTGATGAATTACGTGTAATACTATGTTCCCTAACATATGAATTATTAATTTTAGTAATATCAGCGTTATTAGCTGAAATATTTTATAAATCATAATTTTCCGTTTTGACCCAATCTCACCCCCTAGACCCATTGTCACCCCCATCGACGGTAGTAGAATTATTTTTCACCTTGATAGCACTCAACATGTCGAAACAAGGTTACGTATACTCTTCTTATTATTATTCTTCATTTACCTAACATAACGTCTGTACTGGAACCGAGCTGAGTATCAGTTATGAATACAGGATATTAAGTAGGAATTTTCATTTATAATGCAATTTTCGATAACAGGATAATTCTTCTACATATCTTTGAATTTAGGAAAAATGATCAAACAAATTCAATAAATGAAAATCGTTCAAAAACATTGATTTAAATAAACAAACTTTTTATTTACCATATATATTGTTGTTCATTGAATGAAGTTTATAGATTGCGCGTTGGGACATAAGTAAGTCTTGTGATAATATATGTAGCTTTAACGTAAAATATTGCCCTAAGTACATTAACTTGATATGGAAAACTTAAGTTTTTGAGCAAAACAATCCTTAATTTTCTGAGCCATAAAGCATCGTTTTCACTACCGCCTAACATACATGTGAAAAATATCGAAATTGAAAGATGAGAAGCAGGCTTTGTTCTAATGTGGACGTAATGCCGAAACGCAGGTGTATCATTTTAAGGATGGAAAATCTGGCGGCCATCTTGGATTTCGACGCCATCTTGGTTTTTAGCAGTTGAATGTTTTTTTACCGCTCATCATGTTGAATTATGAGGCCTCCGTTAAAAATGAAACAATCAGATTCTTTTTTATCTCATCTCAGCTGTTCAACTGATTGTTCATTTCTATCAATGATTTTAGACCAAAAAATGAAAGAATTAATGCTATCCCTCAACTTGAAGATATGCAATAGCAAATAAGCGTTATAAAATCTTATTTGATAATTTGTTTTTAAAGCAAGTTAAGCCGAGTGGCTGGCTCTGTTCCAGTAGGGACGTAACGTCAGGTAAATGAAGAACAAGAAGAAGAGTAAGTGTAACGGTAGCATTAAAATTCAACATGTTGAGTGCTAACAATGTGAAAACTCATGCTACTACTTAAAACCAAGATGGCATCAAAATGCAAGATGGCCACCAGATTTTTTCACTCAAAATAATACTCTTATTCTACACATGACTCTTTGTTGTACAAACAATGATGTTTGCATTGATTGCACTCGCCATATACGTCAAAATCGTAGAACATGATTTAGAAAATCGTTCATTTCATAGGGTAAATACCATTGCTCACTTAGTTTTTGTGGCCTATCTTACGCTATTTTTTCTCAGCTTTCTGATGGTGATCTAAGAATTTAAAACGAGCAGTGCGCTAATGTTGAAAAAATGATTTTTCTAACAAAATTCAAGATGGCGGCCAAATTCAAAATACAGTCATCTCTCCCTTACTCGATATTGAAGGGACCATCGAGTTAGGGAGGTATCGAGTTACAGAACAGAAAAGCAGTGCAACTGCGTTCCAAGGGACCATCGAGTTAGCCATGAAAACCAACTTTTACTATGGTTCTCTAACTCGATATCGAGATACGGAATATCGAGTAAGGGAGAGTTAACTGTAGCCCCTAATTTTTTTTTTACTTCAAATGGAAGCTATATCCTTTCTCTATACGATGCCACTAAGTTTGCTATGTATTTCAAGGGAAATATGAGACATACCGTCGATGGGGGTGACAATGGGTCTAGGGGGTGAGATTGGGTCAAAACGGAAAAATATGTTTTGTGAAATATTTCAGCTAATAACGCTGATATTACTAAAATTAATAATTCATATGTTAGGGAACATATTATTACACATATTTCATAACAATATACATTTTTAGAAATAGTAGTTTTTGTTTACTTCATCAATGAACTTGCATGTTGAAACTAGATAAAATTTACAACATTAAATTTCTCCTGTACAAAGTATCACGCATGTACTCTAGCCTCTATCGTTGTATTAGTAGAATTTTGAAAGTATTTTCATTACACATCACAGGTATTTTCCGGAATCTGTTTGATTTTCCCCCAAAAAAATCATTTTTTTCGGTACGTTGTCTAAAACATTGAAAATGGGGATGACATTGGGTCAAGCAAGAACGATAGTAAATGAAATTCCAAGTCCATTTTTTTTGACATTTTACGGTGCCGGGTGTTCTCTTTTTTCATTAAGATATGTTTATTCTTTCTATATACAGCATCTCTGAAACATCAAACAAGTCTACTTGAGTATTCCGTGCATTGAATAACAATACAACGCATTTTGACAACTTCTCAAACCAGCAACTGTGTTTCGTGCGCAGCAACATCGTAAATTTTTATCAAAAGGGTGTTTTTTTCTAAATTTGATTATTTTTATATTTATCAGTGTTTTCATTTAATAGAAACATCTCACGGAAGTACAAATGAGTTGGATCGCTGAAATACTGGGATTATGACGTCAACTTCTGCCTGAAATTTATTGATCGTGGAATGTCGCACCGAAATTTAGCTATTTGCGAAGGTTTAAAATAATCACTGTTTCAGTACACCTTTGGGGAAACTGAATGGGCTTTATGGTGGTAGGTCATTTGGCATAAAGTCGTTTGGCTTAAAGCCGTTTGGCATAAAGTCGTTTGGCATAATGGTCATTTGGCATAAAGTCGTTTGGCATAATGGTCGTTTGGCATAATGGTCGTTTGGCATAATGGTCGTTTGGCATAATAGTCGTTTGGCATAATAAGTCTGAAATCAAGAATTTCTTAACATGACATTCGATTTTACGTTTCAATTGAATTTTTCTGATGACATCAGGCTTGTTGTAAGGTCAATTGATACAAAATGTCACTTTATTCAACAATCATATGCTCTTGAATAAGCTAAAGCATATTAGGAAAGTTATTGCCAATAGTATTTTATTATTTATCCAGAAATTACCCTTCTTTCATATATTAATTATTTTTTTGAGTTCCGATATTGGAATAGAATTTTACACAGAAGGTTTTGATATATTAAGGACTGTTCATTTTATAAAGTGGACACTTTATTTATGCTATATATTTTTTATTTATTGATAAAATCGTTATCGGTTTTCTGTGTATCGTTGACCTATTATTCTTAAATGCTATGAAAATATAAAATCTTTGAAAATGCTTTTGGTTGAAGAGCTAAATAGTTTCTCCAAAAACTCTTAAAAAAAGCTGTCCGTCAAAGTTTAACATTATTTTTCGCAAAACAAACATCCTTATTTTTATGAACAAATTGTATGTTTGTATCCTTTACTATTCTACTAAAGGTAAAGCTTTAAAAATATCAATTATATTCCACCATTCTATGACATTAGGTAACTTTAGTGATTTACCCATTTATGGCCAAATTTGCTGAAACACCATCCTTTCACTCCCAGCAAAAGAGAAAAGTAAAAAGCGTGTTCAAAACTAGTTTGGATTACTAAAGAAACTATATTAGTATAAACGAAAGCTAAATCGTGAGATTAAACTACCGTCGATGGGGGTGACAATGGGTCTAGGGGGTGAGATTGGGTCAAAACGGAAAATTATGATTTATAAAATATTTCAGCTAATAACGCTGATATTACTAAAATTAATAATTCATATGTTAGGGAACATAGTATTACACGTAATTCATCACAATATACATTTTTAGAAATAGTAGTTTTCGTTTACTTTACCAATAAACTTGTATGTTGAAACTAGATGAAATTTACCACATTAAATTTCTCCTGTGCAAAGTATCACGCATGTACTTTAACCTCTATCGTTATTTTAGTAGAAGGTTGAAAGTCTTTTCATTGCACTTCATACGTATTTTCAGGAATCTATTTGATTTTTCCACAAAAATTATTTTTTTTTTCGGTACGGTGTCTTAAACATCAAAAATGGGGGTGACATTGGGTCAAGCAAGAACGATAGTAAATGAAATTGCAAGTCCACTTTTTTGACATTTTACGGTGCCGGGGGTTCTCTTTTTTCATTAAGAAGTGTTTATTCTTTCTAAATACAGCATCTCTGAAACATCAAACAAGTCTACATGAGTATTCCGTGCGTTGAATAACAATGCAACGCATTTTGACAACTTCTCAAACCAGGAACTGTGTTTCGTGCGCAGCAACATCGTAAAATTTTATCAAGTGGATTTTTTTTTTCGAAATTTAATTATTTATCAGTGTTTTCATATTATAGAAACATCTCATGGAAGTACAAATGAGTTGGATCGCTGAAATACTGGGATAATGACGTCAACATCTGCCTGAAATGCACTGATCGTGGAATGTCGCACCGAAATTTAACTATTTGTGAAGGTTTAAAATAATAACTGTTCCAGTACACCTTTGGGGAAACTGAATAGGCTTTATGGTAATGGGGAAGAGACTTTGAAGAAAATTTGAGGGAAAAAACAAGAAAATTTATGTAAACTTGACGATAAATGTTGGATTTACATATTTTTCCCATAGCTCTTCAATTTTTTGGTATAATCGTTCTTTTAAGTGGGTTTATCATATCTGTGAAACATATTAGATATCTTCTCGTCTTGTTTGCATCGTATTTCATCAATACCTTTCAGCTGTGAACGGTTTTGCAATAATATTCTCAAAAACAAGTTATTTCAATTACAGTGACCCAATGTCACCCCCTCTATGGGGTGAGATTGGGTCATTTTTCATTCACTTGTGGTGCCGCTGTGAATAAATATTATTATTTAATATTTTGAACAGTTGTTAATGTACCATCAAAGTATATACACACCAAATTTGAAGTTTATTGGAGTTAAATTGCGATAATTATTCAATAAATAAATCGTACATATCCCTTTTTGACCCATTGTCACCCCCAACGACGGTACAGTCTTAAGTATAAATTTTACTGTTCATGGTAGTTTTACTAAAAAGTCTAATACATTTAAAATCATGTACGCATATTTATCGATCTACAGCAAATTGTAAACAGTTTTCTCCGAAATTTTCAATCGGTAATCTCAGAATAACATATTATGAAAAAAATTTGTGGAAAATAAAATCGATTTTATTACAGCAGTGTTACCAATTTTGATGGTTGTCAATGTACTTTGATAGGTCTTCTAAGAATAAAACAATTGTGTTTCTGTTGTGCTTTGAATGTGACGTGGGGACTTACTAAGTAACTCTATGAAGGCGTAAGTTATTTTTCATATTAATACTATATTAGGACTTCCGTCAGGACGTAATTTTACACAAAAAATTCTACTCATATCAATTCCCATCAAATTTAAAAAAAATTTCTTTAAAAATATACGGGAAAATTGATTTTATTATATCTGTAAAATTGTTGCTCCAAAAATAATTTGCTTTTTCCATCAGGCTTCTGATTGATGATGATTTCGAAGAACAAGCCATTTTTGAAAATAGAAAATATAAATTATCGAATTTTCCAGCCAATTTCTTACAATCATTGATTTTGATAACCACCCCGAACGCCAATTCCCCGCATGCGAGTTCCCTGAATATCTCGCTTCCCCGAATAGCCTACTTCCCCGAAAAGTTTGTGGCACTCATAACTGTCGTAACTTTATACATTTCGGGGTGGTGAACGAATTGATCATCTGATATGCATCCTTCTTTATTTATTTTGCGGTTCTTTCGAGTTTTTCCGTCTTCAGCATTTTTGCCAACATGTGTATAGCCGACAATGATAGAATACATCCTTCTTTAGATTGCTTATCGTTCTTTTCGTTCACCATACAGTCACTGAAGGCTGTTATAGCACCTATCTAAACTGCACCACTTTTAAAGGAAAAGGGTCATTCAGGGAACCGGCATTCGGAGAAACGACATTCAGGGAAAAGTACCAAAATCACTTCGATGATTTTGAACGCAATTATAATTCGTTTTAATATGCCGCAATAATTTTTGGCGTGCAATCTTCTATTGGCTTATTTTGCCTTCTTCTAATAATAGGCTGTTCTTTATATTATTACTGTTGTAAATTTTATTATTTAGTTAAACTAAATGTTAACCTTTTTTTGTTTTTTTTATCAATTCTTGCACGGGCTTCGTAGCCGTGTGGTTAGTGTCACCAGGCATTCAGCCGCATCGTGTCAAGAAGTGTGGGTTCGATTCTCGCTTCAGGCAGGAAAATTTTTCGTGAGGAACGTTTTCCGACTGTGCCACTGGGCGTTGCATGCTAGTCCGTTGTCTAGTGTGGTGCTTCCTTCAAAGGGCTAAATGCCCACTGGAAGCATTAACGTGTCCGTGTCTTATATATTTAAAAGACGTGCTATTGGAATGATAGTTAGAAGACACTAGACGTTAAAAGAAGAAGTTACGTGCCAATATAGAATATATAGATAGAACGTGCCAATATCCATCATATATTTTTTGTTTTGCAAACACAAGATTTCCTTTTGAGATATGCCGGAAAAAAAATTTCAATCACATTTTTTTTCTTCTTTCGATAATGGACAGTGTTTTTGATGTACACTTTCAAAATTAAAATTAATATAGAATCGTTCAAAAGTTTGCCACAAATATCTTCATTTTTTTTATCAAAAATGTGTTGTTCGTTTGATTTATGCTGTGAGAAGATATTTTTCGTTAAAGCCTTAAATATTTTAAACGAAAAATAACCTGCTCTCGTACTAAGGCTATTTTTGCAGTATGCTGCAATAATAGATTTATGGATAAGAGCTTTGAATATTTTGAAAATAAATTTTCCCTTCTTTTAGCAAATAATTTTCATCCAGTGTTACGTCCAAACTGGGACAGAGCTTGACCTGCAGAGAAATATTCTATGCGCGTTCCCTTTATTAATAACTGCGAAGTTTCTTTGTTAATTGACTATTTTCAAATATGTATATCGCAGTAAGCTCAACAATACTCTATGTTCTGGGATGTTGAAAAAAAAATATTCTGAAAAGATCCTTCACCAGAACCGTCACCAGTTTTATTTAGTTATGCTCTCTACAATTTTGACATTCATAGCTTGGAATATCTCTGAACGACCACCACGCTTATTGAGAGCCTACGAAAAATTTTTGCTATGGGGTTGGTGGGGTTGATCTCGGTAAAAGCTTCGAAAATGCCGATATTCATTCTAAGTCAATCATTATGCCAAACGGCCATTATGCCAAATGACCATTATGCCAAATGGCCATTATGCCAAACGACTTTATGCCAAACGGCTTTATGCCAAACGACCTTATGCCAAACGACTTTATGCCAAACGGGGTACAATCGGGCTTTATAGCAATGGGGATGAGACTTTGAAGACAATTTGAGGGAAAGAACCAAGAAAATTTATGTAAACTTGACGATAAATGTTGGGTTTACATATTTTTTCTCATAGCTCTTCAATTTTCTGTATAATTTTTCTTTTAAGTGGGTTTATCATACTTGTGAAACATCTTAGATATCTTTTTGTCTTGTTTGCAACGTTTTTTATCAATATTTTTCAGTTGTGAATGGTTTTGAAATCATATTCTCAAAAACAAGTTATTTTAATTACAGTGACCCAATGTCACCCCCTCTATGGGGTGAGATTGGGTCATTTTTCATTCACTTGGGGTGCCGCTGTGAATAAATATTTGTCTTTAATTTTTTGAACAGTTGTTAATGTACCATCAAAGTACATACACACCAAATTTGAAGTTTATTGGAGTTAAATTGCGATAGTTATTCAAAAAATAAATCTCACATATCCCTTTTTGACCCATTGTCACCCCCAACGACGGTATCTCGTGAAGAAATACCTTTTACCTTTTAATTCCGCCCTAATGACTTACCTTCCACAGATACGCGTATTTCGATGCGTTTCAATAACCTCTGATTGTCTGTGAATAAATGGTTGATCTATTTCACAAGGCTTCTAATAAACAAACGAACATCTTAATTGCTAGGTGACTCATTACCACTCGGGATACCTTATTCATAAGATCTGTGTTAAATTGTAGATAGATAAAAGACTGCACACAGTCATCTAAATTTCAACCACAATTTGGCGTCGCGTTGCCGAGAGGGGCCAGCGAGGAAGCTGATAAGCTCCCATGCAACGTTCGACAACAACCGCCAGTCATTGTTGAATGTCGGGTTATGATATGATGGTGTTCTATAGTATGAAGCTTCATTCGTTTTGCTGAAAGTCAATGGAATGACATCATACAAGGGTATAGATATCATTTTTTACGCACAACCATTGAGCTTCCAAATAGTTGTCGGTTTCAAGTTACACTCACACTATGTGAAACAATGTTATGCTCCATGTTGCAATCCTAAACATCGCGAGCAATACTCACAACTAAGTCGGATGAAAAACCGGTCTCCGCTATAGGATAACCCCCTATGTACCGGCAAGATCTCGATCAAAACAGAGAGCCAATTCTCACAGAGTCGCGGGCCGTCATGCTGGCTGATTCACGCGAGGAAAAAACCGTTCGAACCATTTTCTCTCTGTTTACGATTCCCACCGTGGCACAGTGTTTGGAATCATTGATATCACTATTAAAAGTATGGCTTCAGAATCGTTGGTGTCTTCGAAGAAATTGCTTTATATAAAAAGGTTCTTGTTTTGGTATTACGTGTTTGATGATCAATTCACCTAGCAGTGAGATAAGAAATGTTAAAGAAAAAAGGTTCAAGATTTTATGTCTTCGGCAAAGTTGTATAGTAGGGTTTCGTTCTACTTCGTCGTAAGCGCTATTATTCGTCATATCAAACTTAAAATGTTCCTCTACGGCGGCTATTCAAACTTACCTGCAACATAGATTAATTTTCCAAGTGTAATTTTGTGAAAGCTGTTATGGTTCGTACACTTGTACACCAAAAATGCTGTAAAACTACTGAGTCACACCACTCTACGATACAAGTTTCTTCCCACCCCTTTGTGTGACTTACTTCGCTGGGCACTTATTTTCACTATCGAAAAACTTCGTACTCCTTCACTGAAGGATTTTATTGCAATCACACGCCGAAAAACTATAATTCACTAAATTTTATGAAATTTCATCAACGACCTCTTATAATGGAGAATGTAAGCAAAGTTTCATCCACTTTTCCAAGCGTAACATTTCAAAATGGCGCAAGTGAAATCAAAAAGTTTTTCCACCACTTGAATAAGCACACCTTAAAGTATATTTTAAAAAACTAAGCTCAAAATAGTCAAAATCTATAATTATTTGCTTGTAACGGTCATATTCGAAAGTTATTATTAAAAATGGGTTAAGAGCTACTGGAAATAAACATATGTACCTCGCTTAAATGACGGTTTAGTAAATGTTATCGATAAACGTGAAATAGTATCGAAAATAAGTAGTTTTTAAAGTGTTCGAAGTTTAAAGTGTTTAAAGTGTACGGAGGGCGAACGCATAAAAAAGTAGTTAAGTATTTACTAGTTCGAAAAAGTTTACAAACTTATAAAAAATGGAAATGCATTTGTTTTGTTTGATGTAGGTTTAATTAATATTGGCAGGACTTCATTTCAATATCTTGTTTATATTCGTTAAGTTTTCCTACCATTGACGGTATTTTTGGGTAAAAAACATCGAGTACGTAATTATTAACAATTATTAACGATATCATTGAAAAATTAACATGATAATCGTATACAGTCTTCTTATTCGCACTAAGAATGGTTCATTATTTATTAATGTATTATAAAATATTCGACTGTATTTGAGTTAAAATCGAGAGAAGTTGAAAAAATATGTTTTTAATAAGTAAATTAAGAAATAATTCAAAACACATTCTTTAAAGAAAACCAAAAATACCTTCACTAATGTTTCTTAAAATATACTTTAAGATATGTTTATTCAAGTAGTGGGAAAACTTTTTGATTTCACTTACGCCATTTTGAAATGTTACGTTTGGAAAAGTGGATTAAAATACTCCAAAAACGCTCATATCTTTTTATAGGAAAATTTTAGAGGTATTTCTCTGAAGACGTAGAGAAAATGAGTATTTTGCTCACATCTAAAATTCTTCAGAAAATAGTAGGCCTGGAAATTTATCTTCCTTTTTATTGAGGAAAAATAGATTTTTGACCATAAAATTCTAAAATGACCTATATCGCCCAAACTATCCGGTATAGAAATATATGATGTTCTACTAAGTTTTCAAATTTTCAATAATCTAAAATATTGAAGAATATTTTGTTAAGTTATAATAGCTGAATAAGTAATGCTTGGACAAAATTCTGGATAAATTCCTAGAAAAAAAAACTAGAGTAAATGATGAAACACAGGACCAATTTATTTGAATTGTTGGAGAATTTTTTAATATATCCCCTCGAATAACCCCTAGAGGAATTCTTGGCGAAAGTCCTGAGAGTATCCTTGGATGAAAAGGTGAATACTTGAAGAGTGTCTTGGAAATAATCACTCCACGATTTTCTTCAAAAACTCTGGAATAAACCTTTGTGGATTTGTTTGGAAGAATTGCTGTAGGAATCTTTTGAAGAACTCCTGGAGTAATGAAATCTCAAGTTTTCACTTGAAAGTTGGTAAGAAATATCTGAAGAAAATCCTGAAGCAGTAAGATAAGTATAATCTTCAGAATATTAAAGTAATCCCTGGGTGAACCTTAAAGCAAATGCCTGAGAAAAATAGTAGCGTTGGAGTGCTCAAGGATTACCTGGAGCAAATTCGTGAAAAAATTCCTAAAACATATTTTGAAAAATCGGAAGATTTGGCAATGAAATTTCCAGAAGAATTCCTAGATAGATCACTAAAGAAAATAAAGAAACCAGAATGCCTTTAGAAACCATGTTGTATAAAATGCATACTTTGCAGACCTCTCATAAAAAATAGGGACCTTTTAGAGGCTAAATGATCGGTGTTCAGACAGACCGGACTAGTAGTCCGGGACTACATCATATTTTTACGTTCTAAAGATACGTTAAGGACTCCGTCAACTTTGTTTTTTTTTTTCGATGCTATTTTAATACAGATGCATCATTCCATTATTACAGCAAATAATGCAAACATTTTGATGCTTTAACTGCTTGGGGTACGTTTTCCGGAAATCTTTAAAAAGCACTTGGTCCAGTCCAGTCTGTCTGAACACCAACAATTTATGACACAATTAGTTATGAATAATTTGACAGTAATTGCTCATATATGGGCAGATGAATTTCAGTTACAGAATATTGTTATAACCCAGTTATACAAGATGACAAAACAAGTTTCATTTTTGTTTGATTTGAAACATAATGAGTTATATTTTTGTTTAAAACAAATTTTGTAATAATTTTATTTAATGTGAAGGAATTGTTGTTGATTTTTTTTTTGTTATTTCCACTATTAACCAGCCAAAATTATAACTTATACTTTCAGAAAAAAAACACGTGTGAATTGAGTAACAACACCTGTTTGTTACAACTCTTTTGAAATCCACTGGTCGAACTCGTTTATGAGTTTTTAACTGTGGGAGTTAGAAACTTCTTAGATTCAGTATAAAGATGTATGAAGATACAAAGGCAGTGCTTCGGAAAACCCAAACAAGACAGTTTGTTTTCGGGACGTTAGGATCAATCGTGTCCAGTGTACGTTGTGCAAGTGTCAAGATGGATTACCTACTGGTAAGCTCGTTTCATGCTTAAGCTAACATGGTTCTATCATTGCATCGTCACTACGAATGGTTCGTCAGCACAAGTGTCGGCATAAACTCATATTCCTGTTTTATATAATTTTAATATACGCATGCCTTTCTTTTTTGGACTGTTCCACATTATGAATGTCGAAGTTATTTTTAAATTTTCCACCAATAACTTTTGATCGCGAGACAAAACTGTAAAACAAGTTTCAAGTAAGAGTCGTAATTTTACGATTTTTTTATCCATGGATCGCTTCACCGACTAAAAGTGACTCCCAGATCTTTTCCTCTCTCACTAATAAACACCCTTCTCATAGTGATTGTGGAAAAGTAGAGGTTTTCTCGGTCTCTAGTAGCAACAATCATTACACATTAATATTTCTTTCCCATCCTGACTGCAAGGATTTCACCGGTGCCGTTATTAATCAATAATGTGAGATTTGCTAAAATGTGCACTTCGAGAACAAGCGGAAATCCCATCCCTTATTAATTTGGATCGAAGTGCAACTCTTACGGGTTCGATCAATCACGGAGTAGCAAACAATGGCATGTATATAGTCAATCTATTCTATGCTATGCTGTACTGTGCTATGACAAACAACTTTGTTGGAGATGCAAAATATTGAAAAAAGTGTACATAACTTTGTACAAAAAAATAGCCTCAATGGTGTTGAAGCCAAAACGCGGATATATAGAAATTTCGTGTCGTATATTTTTTGCAGTTTTTCTTATCTCACTGCTAAGTGAATTGGTCATTACAGTCATAGTACCAAAATAAGCACCTTTTTTATTTTGAGAAACTTCTACGAATACACCAAATGTCTTAAAGTAAATATTTTTGAAATATTTTTCTATTTTGATCGCAAAATCAATTATTTTAAACACTGTGCCATGATGGAGAAAAACCGCACACCACCATCGAACTGGTTCATTCTGTAGTACGTATCTAGAGCTTGGCACTGTGCAGCGTACAAATGTGAGATTAGTAGATTCGATTGGCTCAGTACCATCTCAGTATTCGGTAGAATCGCAGCTGCTCCAGCTGAAAGCGTCGTTCGAGTCGTAAATAACTCTCGAAAAATTGTTCATACAGACTCAAGTCAAAAAAGTATACAAACTTACTTTATCGATCCTACGTGTTAAGCAGGCGGAATTCTACACGTTCCACCCTGTGCCAACTCAACTTTTCACTTTTAGAACGTTTAATTTCCGGATTTACAAAACGACGAAAGTAAGATTTTCAACTTTCGCAACCTAACCACTACTTTCGCCGCCCCGCTGTATGGAGAGACAAAGTGACTTAACCACGAATCAAAACAAAACACAACTTGAGCCGATTTTACACTGGTAGAAAAACGTCGAAAGTAACTTGATGAAACGGCTTATCATTTTGTGTAATTATTTTTTTTGGGAAATAATAGAAACTACGTAGTTTTTGAACGCGAGCTGATTGTATGCAAAATTTAAGTGGTGTACACTGCGAAAAAATGTTAAAAAGGTGATTCATTTCAAAACAGTTTTAGAAGACAGGTTGTGATTCTTCTGAATTAATTTTCTCAAAACCGTATGAAAGTTACTTACGTCGATTTGAAAAAGTAATCGAGAACTGAAGAATTTTTTAATCTAAAAACAATTTATAACCGCTCTGTGACACATTATATCTACCTGTGCGCAGCAATTTGAAAAATTATTTCAGTCCCGCTGCGTCGCGATTAAACCATTAACACAGTGTAGCAGCAGTTTAAAAAAAATAAGATTGTGATGCATCCAGCGTTCGACAATGCCGGCACTAGCAAGGGCCTGGAGGTGTGGAGAATCGAGGTGAGTAACGTAGTTGCGAAACGGTTAGTCGCCCGGTACCCGAGCGTAAGAAAATTGCTGCAGAACACCAAACTGGGGGTTTCCATACCAGATAGTTTTCAATACTTACCACCTGAATAAGGTATGATAGAGCTTCAAAACCAAAATAATGTCAAATTAAAGTGTGCACAATACCTAGACCACTGAGCAATACATAATTGTGGAGCAAGACCAATATATGGTATGCATAGATAGGCGCGAGTTATTCGTTCCTACTCGGGAAGAGTAACACGTGTGTGCCAAGCCAGGTCAATTTCAATTAGACCAGTTTTCTGGGAAAATTAAACTTTATTTTCTGCGATGAGCCGAGTAACGTAAATCTCGGGTTTGGGTTCGGGTCGGGTTTCGGGTTTGAAAACCCGAGACCCGACCATCTCTAGTATCAGCCTAATTAGTTTCGCCGGAAAACCATTTTCAGACATTATCAGCCACAGCTCCTTTCTTTTCACTGAGTCTTACGCCGCCTTGAAATCAATAAACAGCAGGCGAGTCTGCAAGTTATACTCCCGAAATTTAACTAGGATTATTCGCAAGGTAAACATCTGGTCCGTTTTCGAGTGGCGCTCACAAAAATCGAGCGGTCTCAGTCTGTTGAACAGGATGCGGACAGAATGTTTACGTCGAATTCAGCAGGGTAATCCCTCTGCAAATGGCACACTCCAGTCTGTGACATTTCTTGTAGATTGGGCGTATGAAGCCATCCAACCAGTCGGTGAGCATTTCTTCGTCCTCCCATAGAAGTACTCGGTGGATCGACTGGTAAAGCTGCTCATTTCCGTGCTTGATAAGCTCGACCGGAATCTTGCCCTTTCCAGCAGCCTTACAGTGCTTCAGCTCGCTGATAGCCTTTTTAACCTATCCTATGGTCGGCGGGTCCACAGCTTGATCGTCATCATAATTTTCCATTTCGATTTTCACCGTTCAAAAATTGCTGAAAGAGCATCTTCTACCTGGCAGCCATCGTTGTTTTATCGGTCAGCAACTTCCCTTCTCGATCATTGCACATGGAGGGCACTAGTACGGTATTGTGCCGCGCACCATTGACCGTTGCATAAAATCCCCGCATATCGTTCAGATTCATGCTATCTTGCGCATCAGCTACCACACTTTCTTCGTGCTGCCTTTCTCTTCTGCGGTGGGTTCACTTTTCTTCGGCTCTCACTGCCCTGTACCGCTCTCTGTTCTGTCGGGTACTGGCCATAAAGATACGGCTTCTGGCGACATCCTTCATGTCTGTCACTCTTAGGCACTATTCATCGATCCAGTCGCTTCGTCTTTATTGGATTATAACCAGTTTAGCACCCAAGAAATTACCTTGAAAAAGGCCAAAATCCGTGGCCGAAACGTCGGGCAGAATTAAATAAAATCTTTGTAAAACATTAAGACTGAGATAGCCGAATAAATTAGTTATTTTAGGAAATTCATTCAAAAATTCTTCTTAAAATTTTCCTAAGTATTTTTTGAGAGGTGTTTCAAAAAAAATGAACATATAGAGATTTAAGGATTGTTCTATTTCCATTTTTTTTATTCTAATGAACTCTTTAAGAAAATATGTCTAATATTTCGAGTTGCTATGTCAAAGTTCGTTCAAAATTTGTTGTAATGATTTCATCACGAATTAATCCAGCGATTTACCAAAGCATTGAACTTATATTTTTCCTTGATTTCTTTAATAATCTAGCCAGAAATTCATCCAATGATACATGAGGATTTATTTCAGAGATTCATTAAAGGTTTCAGTCAGTGATTATTTGAGCCTTTATTTTATATCAAAAAGGAACTTTTAGATTTCCTCTAGGGAATTCTAACCCAATTCATGAAAATATAACACCATCAAAAGATTCAACCTGGAAGTTCCAGGCTGGAACTCAGCAAAAAACAGGGTAAACAGGTAAAATACTCTGTCGGCAAATGCATTATTTTCATATCTTTTGGTGTCGAAGTGTTTTATACTTAGCTGGTCACGGTCTGCATGCAACTTTATCTTGCCAGGTAGCTTCTCAAATGAGTTCAAGACGTTTTCTGTAAACGGTCCAAATCTTGACGTTTCAAAACAAACCGGGCAATATACCCCTCCCGTAGAAAAAAGTCTACAGCGTTGTAGAAAGTTTCCAAGCAGAATTCCACCACTTGCTAAGCTTAAAAGGGGCAATTAGCAGTCGCCTTCCGGCAAAAGTTTTGGTAATAAGTGCAATCATAAACGATTATAAACGAACTTTATTTATAACGAGGCTTGCTTATCGGATTAAAAATTTTACGATAAAAAGCTGATTTTCGATATTATTGGTGTTCCTATTGATTGTTTATACTTCTCAAAGAACTAATATGCGCAACATCATTTATTCGCGGATAATCAGGATATGTAATCATATTTACGCGTTAAAGAAGCCTCATTCCCGTGAAAATGAAATGGGCGTTTTGCCTGGCTGGGGGGCATTATCCCTATTTACCCTACAGAGACATATCTGCGAACAAGGCCAATAATTCTTTACAGCATGAATTCAGAAACTTATCCTATTTTTCCTCCAGAGTCCTCAGAAAAATTGTAGAAGCTAGAATTCTTTCAGAGTTTCCTAAGCAATGTCTCCAAGAATTCTACCGGAATTTTTAAAATTATGAATTCGTCCAAAGCGAAAACTACTACTTAATTGTGGGCTTCGTGGCCGTGCGGTTAATGTTATCAAGCATTTAGCCACATCGAGTCAAGAAGTGTGGGTTCGATTCCCGCTTCAGTCCGGAAAACTTTTCGTCAGGAACGTATTTCGACTGTGCCACTGGGCGTTGCATGCTAGTCCGTTGTCTAGTGTGGTGCTTTCCTTCAAAGGACGAATCGTCCACTGGAAGCATTAACGTGTCAGTGTCAAATGCAGATAATAATAACAGTGTTTGGATTTTGTTCAGAATAAGCCGATCCAGCTATTCGGAGAGCAACAGTTCGCGAACCATAAAAGTTCGTGCCACAACGCTATCGGAGAGCCCTATGAATGTCTGTTACGTGGCACGAGAGCGTTCAAGAGCAGCAACTCTCACAGACTGGAACAGTATCGAGTAATTCTGGTGATTTATGTTTTGCATAAAATTGATAATAACTTTCATATATTCTGGTAATGCAGCCTTTAACTACCTAATTACAATCTATTGGATCATTGAACACCCCTTTAGTTGCAAGCATAGCACAGAATATGGAAAATATTCACCTCTGTTTCTTGATCAGAATGAGAGTGGGTCAGCGAATGTTTCAAGTGTTGACACACAGTGATCGGCGCCATACAGTGGGTGGTGTGTGTCTGACTTATTTTCGTTCATGGCTCGTTATTTTTCACGAACGGTAAATGTCATGCGTGTTGTATGAATGCAAACGGATAAATGGGATGAAATTATGGCTCGGGTGTCAATGATCGTTAAATCTTCCAAAGCCTAAACAATAATCTTCCAGCAGGTCTTCTGAAGAAAGCTTTCGAATTCGCCAAAATAGCTTGCAAGAAAAAATTATTATTCCAACAGCATCTTTTTCGAATATTATCAAAAGAATCCAAAAGGAATCAGCAAAGGATTTTTTTCAGAATGTGGCCAAAAATTTCATTACAACACCTCCAACCATTGCTCTAGACATGGATCACTGAGAAAATACTTCAGGATTTTTTCCTAACATTCTTCTTAACTTTCTCCAAGAAAATTCTCGAATGAACGTGAGGATATAAACTAAAACGAAGCAATGATGCGAAAACTTTCGAATGTTTCATTCAAGTATTCAGTATTTAGTTTTTTTTCTATGGACAAATAATCCACTTACCCTATTGATAAGTATTATTGAACACATCAAGTTTGAATTCTGTAGTGAAACAAGCAAATAAATTACCGTACAAGCTGGCAAACTTTTATGCAAGTTAACTGAAATCATTGTATATTGCACTTTTAATAGCCAATATCTCATAAACTAGATCAAAAATAAACCATCAGAAGTTTCTATACCCTCGAGCTGTTTAGTGGAATACCTTTATATAAATGAAAAATATGCCTACCAAGCGGTCAGAGCACAGTATTTTCATCTATCTGAAAAGATCCATCGTAAGCAAACAGAAGGACGTGGCATTTCTGAAGAAGCTTTTCATTTATTGATCAGAAGTTTTTGAAACGCTTTCTGAGGGTGCATACTAGGAAGTATAATATGATATCATAATACTAAATATGGCCCTTGAAAAACTGTCTAGCTTGTGGATTTTGATCCCATCCAAAAATACAGCAAGCTATCAATTTTGATATCTTTATCTTTAGAACAGTTTGTATCACGAACAGCATTTTGCTATCCCATAGTAGCAATCCAAACAATGATAGCGAGATAAGATAATATAAAGGTTTTCCATTGAGTGCACCACCGTTAACCCATATAGGCCTGAGTGAAAGCAAAAATACTAAAACCCTTAACGGATTCAAATATTTGTTTGTCAGTATACTGGCCCACATATCTAGTTTCTAGAAGTGGCCAGAGGCACTCGGGAAAACTCCTGTAGCCGGAGTTATTGCTGTTGGTTACTGGATCAAGTCGGGTAGAAAAAGGCGATTTTTTGGAACATGCCAAGTTATCTTTGTTTATTTCCAATGGCAATCATCAATTTACATAAATCAGTATGATCTGATATACAAAATTATAAATAAATAGTTTTGCACCGTTTAGAGTGTACCAGATGCGGCCACTCGGATTCAATGCCGGTAAAAAATAAGCACCATGCTATCAATAGTTCTGCACTTGGATTTGCACTACTGTTGAATCTTGACAAAATCAAGGTAACAGCACTTGAATACAACGTTGCATGTTTTGATTTGAAATAAAAAAAAAGTTAAAACCAACATTTCCGCCTGACCCAGATTTGAAGCACCAACCTTCGGCGTGCAAGTCTAGTGTCTTACCTCGACACCAACTCGCATCTGTTGAAAGGGATTGAATTGACCTCAATCACTTTCTACAACGAGCTGTCAATGATTGCTCTCATACAAAAGACATGATGTTCAAAATCAACGACTTTTCACTTCAGAGTCTAGTTCTAGAGACAGTAGAGCAAATCCAAAGTTGAAACTCTTCAAATCATGGTGATTGGTGTTTTGAATTGAGTCAAGTGATCAATCTATTCAATCGAACGTGCTGATTTTTTACCGTGCTGGAGAACCGGCTCTAGATTTGTTAGGTATTGAACCGTTTAAAATCTCTATAAGTATAGTTCGAACAAAATAGTTCACTAAAATGTGTTCCCATAAGCTTGACACATATCTTAAGATACGAATTGTGCAATTTATCATAAATTTGAGGCATCCCGGGGACCCGAAAATGATCATTTGTAGAATCTATCAACTGCAGTTGACATAATTATTCAATTTAATCGATTATCAGAAGGTTTACGCTGATGCGATTTTTTTAAAACTCCTTTATATAGTGGCCACATTATAGTCGGTTCTGGAAATTATCTGTGACTTGAAATTTGCTTACCTTCAGGGGCACAGAAGCACAGAACCCTTGTCACCCGACCTGACCCAGTGGTCCACCGCAATAACTCCGGCCACAAGAACATTCCCGAGATCCTTTGACCACTTTTAGAAACTAGATATGTGTACGGGTATACTGACAAAAAATAAATGAAATCCGTTAAGTATTTGCTGAGCGGTGAGAGTTTTAGTAATTTTTCTTTCACTCAGGCCTATACGGGTTAACTCCTCAAACCAGTTAACGTTTGTGTACAAATTTTGAAACCAAGTCAAATAGAACCACCAGATATAAAAGCGTACGGGTAAACCTAACTTGAATCAAATTAAATTTACGATAACGGCCTTGGAAGCTACGACAAGACCCACTCATCAAAAGAATGACTAAAACCTTTCCGCTCAACTGACGACGAACGCGCAGCGGGTTGAAGACTTCCGTACGACAGGCGTACTCCCCCTGGACCAACCGCAATCAGTGCGGCATAAATGAATGGCGACCATTCACTCTCCCGCCTTCCAGTTAGTTAACCCATGTAAAACCCAAACGATCGTCCATATACACTTCCGTGCAAAAAATTGGGGTCACCCCCTGTATAAAAATATAAAGTGTTTTGTCCAAATATCTGTGATAACACGTCTAACTATACTGTCCATTAACGCATAATTGTCCCATGTGCATAGGAAACCGAGCATGGAACTGACATGCATTTATGGGCAGTATAGTTCTCTATGGTTCATTCAAAAAGCAATGAGTCACTCTAACTTTATAGATATTTGCATCGAAACTTTTTTTAATTTTGTTAAAATGCACTGAAAAAAACATGGCTAATTTCCTCAGAACCGCAAAAGTTTGGAATCACTAGAACTTAAAAACATGAAAATTCTGTAAAATCTTATTGGTATGTCCGCACTATTATTTAGATTCAAATAAGCTATAGACTATCGAATGTAATCGAAGGTTGGTAGAGATATTAACAAAAATATGTAAATCATTGCATTGCAGGTGATCGAAAACTTTTACACGTTACATGCACCGTACTGAGAAGTGACCCAAAATATTCACACGATTACTTAAACGGCTGTTTTATTGATTTTGAATAGTTTTAAGATTTTTCCTCCAAGTTTCGCAAGTGTTAAGGTTCCTATTCCTATTCCTATCACGGTTCTAATAATTTAGTAGAAAAACAATTAAAGAAAAATGTTCTCAATATATATGATGTAAGATTTAACTAAGCCCTATCGAATAATTGTTAGAGAGCATAAATAAGACGTGCTATCACAGAGATAAAAAATAAAAAAAATTTCAGTGCGATAACCCCAAACTTTTGTACGGGACTGTATACACTTTGATATCCAATGACAATCACTCGTAACGCGTCACTAACCATCTCTCTATCCGATCGTCTCGTTTCAGAACTTCGAACCCGTTCCAGTGGCGAAAACCTCCTATGGGAAATTCCACACCGGCGATTCGTACATCGTCTTGAATGTAAGTATTAACTCATATCGTATGAATCATATGTAGTTCAGATTTTCGGTGATATGCAGAAACCGAATGGAGCTATCTTTGCTCGAAAATTTACTATTGAATTGGTTAAATTTTTAGATAGCCTGCAATTTTATGGATTAAAATTGTGGAAAATTCTTCAGTAAATGGTAAACAGGATAAGTAGAAAAATCAAACATTCAGATCCAATAATACTAGGCAACAGTGTTTCACGCACTTTGACCATTTGCAATGGATTTGATTGCGTTTGATCCGCCGATTTTGAATCTGTCATCAAAATTTTTGTAACACGTGCAGTTTTGAGAAAAAAAAACTGTGTATTGTTCAGTAAATTGCACATTTGCTTGGAAATTGAACTTTTTGGTTTCACATCAATAATTATTGATTATACTCGCTCATAAAAATTATTGTAAAGAGTGTATGAAATAGCCTTCGATAATACTTCGATTGTATATACCCTAAATCTTTGTATACCCATTTCCATGAACAACCAACGTTCGTTTTAAAACTTTAGCATGGCTTTTATTGAATATGTATCGCATAGCAACATCATAGCTAGGGTGATTCAAATATTAAAAATGTTTGAAAATCCAATCTCCCATATGCTCCTTACCATCCTTACCATAAAAATAGTTTTTTGTGAAATTTTCAGCTTTCTAGGTGATGATTTACAGGTGGCCCAAAGACAGAATAGGTTTATATGAAAATTACTATGGAGAAATTATATAAATATTCCAAACACGCTAGTACTGCAATGTAAGTACAAACTTATCATCCCATATTGAAAACTCATTCTTCAAACCTCAATGAAGGATTTTACTGAAGAAACAAATCCCTTTTGAGCTAATTTTGTTTGGGATTTTTGTATATGTTTGCAGGACCATAATCCCATATTAAGCTAAATAATAGCAAACAAACTCATGAATATCTCTTCTGCTATCCCTTCGGATTGAGCAAATTTCTTTATTATGGTTTGAATAATGAGTATTTATTATAGGATAATAAGTTTGTACTTACATTACAGTACTAGCGTGTTTGGAACACATCTCAAAATTTCACCATAGTAATTTCCATATAAACCTACTCTGTCTTTGGGCCACCGAGAAAGATGAAAATTTAACAGAACACTATTTTTATGGTATGGATGGTAGGAACATATGGGAGATTGGATTCTCAAACATTTTAAAATTTTGAACAGCCCTAATCATAGCCCTCCAAATATGTAAACTCAGCACAGTTAAAAAATCACAACGAATCTTATTTTCCTGGACACGCGATTTTCTAGCTGATCATATGTTTATTTTTAAACCTTAAAAGCCCGAGACGAATCTTGATTTTTAAATGGCCATAATTCGGAGAGCAGAAAATAAAAAATAAATAAAATAAATTTTGCAGTCAATGCAGTTAGTTAGTCTTACAATCCATGGGTGAGACACCCCCCTGACACCTCCCCTTTTCCCAGGTAACGGAAAAGTGTGGACACGAGGGGTCTAAAATTTGCCTCAAACGGATATCTCAACATCCAAATGAGTTAAAAGATGGTGTCTTCGGCAAAGTTATTTAGCAGATCAAGGGCTATCTAGTGATGAGAAATATGACTGAAAATTTATCCGCTAGGTGGCGCTAGTGACAAATTTCATTAAACCATCTGTATCAAAAGATCCTTATCAGCTAGAAGGTTGGTGTCTACGGCAAAGCTGTCCAGCAGCTCAAGAGCTATCTGAAGGTCAAGAATCTGATTGGAAATTAATCCGCTTGGTGGCACTATTTAAAAAAATCTCCAATGTTGCCTACCTCAAGATCCTTATCAACTGGAGATTGGTGTCTTCGGCAAATATATTCAGCAGATTAGGCTATCTGGCGGTGAAGAGTCTGATTGGGAATTCATCATCTAGGTGGCGCTAGTAAAACTAAATTTTCAATCTTCTATTTTTCAAGATCCTCATCAGCTAGAAGGTTGGTGTCTTCGGCCAAGCCGTTCAACAGATTAAAGGCTATCTTGTGTGTAACATACTTCGTACAATCTTTTGTATCTCAAGATTCTTAGCAGCTGATCATAGACTATCTTATTGAGCATTCAATTGCTTGATAGGGTAAGAGCACTAATTTTTTACCCATTCATACGATTTTGGTCTACTTTATATGAAAATCCGAAAATTGGCACCGAATTCTTGTAGGTTGACAATTAGTGCTTTTCCCCTAACGCTAGTAACATTTTTTTCTTCAATTTCCGGTATCTCGATATACATTGGGATTCCATTTTTGGCATGCTCTATTTTTGGCACACCCCTAATTTTGCCAATAAAATGGATCCGTTTTTGGCAACATTTTTGAATACCATCAAAATTTATATCTCGTTTTTCAATACAATCGTGTCTTTTGCTTCAGACTTTTATAATACAGCTCAGTTTCACATCGGCCACATTCCAAGGCACCTTCGTCGATATTTTCCGAGATCCCAGCTATTAGGGCTCCCGTATGAGCGTTCCATGGCGTAATTACTGCCTAAGGGTATCTCAAATAGAGTTCCAATGTCTTTCCTCAGGCATACATACTGTGTGATCAGCCCACTTCAGTCTGCCACTAGGTACACTTAATAAAAACCACTTTTCTTCAGATTTGAAACAACGCGATCGAGCAAAGCACACATTTTGTCTAGGCTTTTCAGCTCACAGTTCTTATCATTGTGGAATTACATGCATTGCATATGCAAAAGTATATCGCTGTAGTAGAAACAAATTCAGCAAAAAGTTGTGTATTTTAACTTTTGTGGATCGTTTTGAAATAAATTGCGTTATTCAAGTATATTTCATAATATAAATTATGGCAGAAGCTAGAAGAATTGATGAACGATTTCTATTTTTGGCCTATACGTTATGTCGCTTAGTTTATTATTTGGAATTCTTCAAAAACACGAGAAAAAAAGGTGCAAATATTGCGAAATATGCGAAATAATACGATGACCCGAAATGTGAAACAAAATGTATCGGTTGCATTACTGAGTTTCACTGTTTGTCTATGTTATGAATATGTAAATTAATCTATTTTCGTTCATTATTTTCAGTTTTTGCTGGAAATTCTGTATGACGATCAATTTTCCAAGAGACAATCCAACATTATATACTAATGTTGCTCTGGCTGAAGTGAACTGCGTACCATATCATTAATTTTAATCAAGGATACTAGCCACACAAAATAATCAAAATGTTTCTTACGAGATCCTGGCGATCTCTAGCTAGGTTTAGAAGTTTCCTAACTGCATCCTGCAGAACCCTTTTGGGATTAGGTTCTACTAAAGGGCGTCTGGGACTTTTCAGCGAATTCTCAAGGATACTGTGTTGAATCTGGGGATTCCTAGTGGACTCCAAGGTTTTCTTGTGGGATTCTAGGGAACCTAGGGATTACAAGAAAATTCCTGCGATTTATAGGACGTTCTTAGAATTTCTAGCGGGATACTAATTATACCTTGGGAGACTTAAGATTTTTCAGCAAAATCTCAGTGGAATCTCAAGAATCTAAGCCATAGCCTCAGAATTCCCAGCAAACTCTTGGGCATATGTAATTTCCTATCGGAATCCTATGCGATTTTCTGATAATTGTAAGCGGGCTCCTGTTGATGCCTAGCGTTGATGCTTCAAAATTTAAAATGATAAGAAACTTATTTGTGTATTCAACGAAGTTATAAGTTGCATTTATGGATCATGAGGACTTCATGCGGACCGCATATCGCAGGTTGAGCACTACTGTTCTATACCTTTTTGAAATCATTTCTCTTTGAACTTCACATCCAAATTTCTATAAAGAAAAAATCCTATAAAACGCTGTTAACTCTGTTTTGAAAAATACCATAAATTTTGTGTACAGCAATTTTAACACAGAAATCAAAGGAGCCATTCTCAACGTAGTTTGCTTGATTATTATGAAAATTTATTGGCTTTTTTCGGTGAATACAATACCTATACTCAAAGTGAAAGGGAGTAACGAAAGTAATGAAATGACAAGATGGATAGAATCACAAGCGAGCGATAAGAGAAATAAATAGAAGTTGAAAATTTGTTTACCAGAGGGCTATCCATCTTGTTTTACCGGCTTCTGTTTTGGCCCATTCGATTTCGCTTATTTCACTATATAAGATTCTCATTGTTGACACAAGAGCAATAAAAATACAGTAGTTTCTTTCTGAGTGCTTTGTGTCACATATTTCGTTACGTAAAATGCGTCAAAAAATGAACAAAATCTGATTTTGTTCATTTTTTGACGCATTTTACGTAACGAAATATGTGACACAAAGCACTCAGAAAGAAACTACTGTATTTTTATTGCTCTTGTGTCAGTGCTTGTGATTTGCTCAAACGGGTTGTTCCAAACCAGAAAGAATTATTTTTATAAGGTGTATTCATTGCCGACAGACTCAAGTGGGCTGGTTACACAGTATGAATGCCTGAGAAAAGATGTTGGAGCTCTAGTTTGGATTCTCACAGAGATTAATGACTTCATGAAATATTGCGATCACAAGACCATCCAGAAGTAAATAATCACATGCGAGATCTCTAGTCATTGTTAGAATTTGATGAAATATCGACAGAGATGGTGCTCTGGAATGCGATTAATGTGAAGCTGGCTTCCTGTTCAAATAATTAAAACTAAACACACGATGATGTTTACAAAAATTTACTAATTTTGATGGAGTTAAAAAATGTTGCCAAAATCGGGGGGTGCCAAAAATGGAGCATGCCAAAAACGGAGCATGCCAAAAACGGAATCTCACTGTATTCATAATCTTTATATTGAGTTTTGGTTGTATCAAAGGTTGTTTTTTTATAGCTTCCCTTATGAAATTGTTTTATTTTCTGCTGAAAGATTATGCTGTAATATACATCGCTCAACCTATTTGGAAGTTAAAAGTTATTATGTAAGTTCAAAGGATTTTTTTGAATAAAAATAGGTATTTTCAACGCACTTTTATCCCCTCGATAAAATCAGAGCTGTGGCAGAATATGATAAACATACTCTCATGATGTGTTGCGGATCATGATTGATACAGAGAGTGATAAATGAGAGATATTCTCACTTTCTCAGAAATCAACCCCTGCCCCTGCGGTTTATTTTTCAAAAGCTCCCAAAACCATAAATTCGCGTAGTTTTCTGTGTTTAAATCTCATAGAAAAAAAACTTGAAAAAAAAAGTTGAGTTCAAAATATTAACATTTAGAAGTGACGCAAGCGATTTGAAGGTCAATTTTCATGTTATAAAAAATGACCTTCAGCGAAGGACAAATATCAATTTGTCTGAAATCAAAATAAGTCTTAGTTAAAAGTAGTTTTCTCAAAAATGTTTCTCATTTTACTGAAAAACTCATCTTTGTTTGACCATAACTTCATAAATACTCATCCAATTCTAAATCTGTTTAAAGACTGGACTCGGAAAACATGAGATACACAAAAATGATCACCAAAAATTCATTTTAAATCCTTCTTTTAACTTCTTAAATTTATTTATTGAATTTCCTCGGCCCAGCTGAATGCTTTAACATTCTCTTAACACCGCTCATAAGATCTCGGGCGAGGCTTTGCCCATCTTTCTAACACAATTTCTCCTAGTTTTTCTTTGAATGTTTTTTTCCGCTTTTCTTCAACTTCTTCTTCATTATAGCCTAAATCTTTTCGTTCAGACGAAGTTCTGGTGCATTTGGCGGGTTCACCTGCTTCGAGACCACATTAACGCCCTTCGCTTCGTGCCAATCCATTACAGGCTTGGGGTAATGGCACGAAGTGAGATCCGGCCAGAACAGCGTGGGACCACGGTGAGAGCGGAGGAAGGGCAGCAAGCGCTTCTGCAAGCATTCCTCTCGATAAATCTGCTTGTTTATGGTGCCGGTTATAACGAACGGCTTGCTGTACCATCCGCACTCGCAGATCGCCTGCCACAACAGGTACTTTTTCGGGATTTTGTCCATCTTTCTCTTCCGGAACTTTTCCGGAACCTCTATGCGGGACGTACCGACAAAAAACTCGAGGCCGGGAATTTGATTGGTGTCCGCCTTGATGTATGTCTCGTCTTCCATGACGAGACGGCCTGGCTTGACCAGCCACTCACGGTACAACTTCCGCGCAAGCAATTCGGCCACCGTGTTTCCCTTGTCAGTCCGGTTTGGCGCCTTCCTGATCTTAAGGTGACACATCTCGGAATCCAAACATGGCAGGCACAATGGCCGGCTTGTGCCCCTACTCACGATTTCAAAGGGACTAATCTTCTGAAATAATGAGAATACAAAGTCAATCTTCTTATTTTAAGCTTTCTGCTAGTGCACAAAGCTAAAATAGAAATGGCAGTGTAGTTTGATGCTTCTTTCGCGAGATTTGTGCCTTTAAAGTTTTGGTACATTATAGAATTTTGATTCCTTAAAAACACGTAGCTAAGCCCGCTTCATGATCTGCTGGATGAACCAATTCGACGAATTGACTTTTTTGTCCACGTTTCGGGTGGAAAGGTTCGGGTTATTCTTAAAGTACTGTCTTATATTCCGCGCCTCCTCTGGATATTTCGTTTTCGGTTTCGGCCGCTTCCAGCGCGCCGCTCGATGGTCTTCGTCTCCTAGAACATCTTCACAACGGGACACGGTGGAATGGTGGATTCCAAGCCTTTTGCCGATCCATCTGTGCGACTTAATTATCGATCGACGCGCCCAAGATTTGCTGGCGAAGCTCTTCTTGTTTCGAATGCATCTTGTAACTTGTACTTGACAGATCGCGATAAAATTTTGCACACATAAACATAACACTCTAAACTAGTATTACCCAAAATTTAATTAATTTCTACCGACGCTATGAAAAGTTGCACCCAAAACAAAGTGTCGCATTTTTACGCGTCCAATCTTTACTTGCATTTGAAGCTTATTGTATACGACACATTTCCCTATAATGGTTTTAACCTGAGACGAGACTCGTCTTCTTTTTCTGCGATTGCTGAGTTTTTTCCTTATTCCACTCAGTGTTTACATCAATCTTGCGCAAGCCGTTCAAGCTCTCACATGACCATCTCAGCGTTTGCATCACACCGAATCATGAACGTCATTTTGAGTGAAATTTCTTGCCAGAAAACGTAACAGACATTATAAACAACTAGCCTTGTGTTTAGATTTATCAGCATCTTTGGAAAAACTGACTGACTGAGGTTTTAATAATAGTTTATTTTGACTACAATACTTTTCACTTTTCCAGCCATAAAAACGACGGGCTGCATTTGACGTTTCGTGACAGTGGAATCTAAGCTGCATATGACGTTTATAGTTTTCCTCTTCCCGAATCTCTCTCATGTTTCGACCAAGTTATTTAACCAAAACTGATTTTTGAACGAAAAATGACATTTTTTTTTTCAAAGCTTTATCAGTCAAACGTTATTTCTTAAGCTGAAACTCATTTGTTGAACCGTTAGAAGTTCTTCGATTCGATTTTAAAACAAGAGGCTATATAAAATTTGGTTTTATCATAAAAAAAGTAATTTCGAGAAGAAAAAATTAAATAATTCAATTTTCTTAAAAATATTATGTTTTTGGGTAGATTTTGTTGAACAACTAAGTCAAAACCAGTTTTTAAGTAAAATGTGTTGTATACACAGTTTGAAAACAAATTAATTAACATCAAACGCATGTAAAAAGATTTGGAAGCGTTTTAGTATTCATGGCGTTATGGTCAAACAAAGATGAATTTTTCAGTAAAAGAGCGTTAGCGTTAGCGTTAACGTTAGCGTTAGCGTAGTTAACAAAGATGAATTTTTCAGTAAAATGAGCAAAAATTCGGGGATAACTATTTTTAATAAAGATCAAATTGATGTTCTACTAAGTTTTCATATAGATTTGAAGATAATGGTGCTAAAACTTCAAAAATTGGTGAGAAAATAATGAATTTATGGTGACTTCACTGAAGCTCTTTTTTTAACTTGAAATACACCATCAAGCGTTTCTACGCCACCTTTGATTCTTAGTATTTTTGGCTCAAGCTTCGAGGTTTATCTTTTGATGTGATTTGAATTCAAAAGGACACACGAATTTTTGGTTTTGAGAACTTTCGAGAAAAGAGCCGTAATTCCATGAACCAATTGATGATCCGAGCGGCACAAAAATTGAACTTTTCGAACGTTTCAAGCTAATCTTTTCCCGCTCATGACTCCCTCCCAATTTTGAGTAAGAAAAATCAATATATTTTTGATTGTTTATCGATAGTTACACTATTAGATCATCAAGTAGGATATATGAGTGTTCTAATAAACTTATAATATTTATCCAATATGTTACAATATCAAACTGGACACTATGAGTCTCAAAGGGTTATAATATGATTTTTTTGTGAATTAAATTCATTTTTTTCCAACGTGTTACAAAAAGTCTGAACAGATTCGAACTGATTGTTTCAAATGAATTCAAAGCTAAGGAGATCTTCCTAATAGAATTGGTAGTCAAAATGTAAGATAAGTTATCTTTGACTTGAGAAGTGTCAATCAAACAGGCTCAATCAAGCTCCATCAAAATACTTTCCATTGTAGACCAAACAGTCCAAGAGTGGAGTTCTGTCCTGGGATATCCACTTCTGGCTGGGCTTGGAAACAACCCAGGACGAAGCCGGATCGGCCGCTATCCTCAGCGTCCAGCTGGACGATCGGCACAACGGAGCGCCGGTTCAGCACCGCGAGGTGCAGGACCATGAATCGAGCCTATTCCTGAGCTACTTCCCCGGTGGGGTTCGCTATGCTGCGGGCGGAGTAAAGAGCGGTTTCAACGAGGTCGAAACGAATGCCGCCGGCGAGAAGCGCCTCTTCCAGGTCAAGGGTTCGAAAAATGTTCGCGTAAGACAGGTACCGCTTGCTCTGGCTTCGATGAACAAGGGTGATTGTTACATTTTGGACGGAGGGTACGAGATCTACGTTTACGTTGGACCGAGCGCCAAGCGGGTGGAGAAGATCAAGGCAATTAGTGCCGCTACGCAAATTCGAGACCAAGATCATGCGGGCCGCGCAAATTTGCACATCCTCGGTTGGTTATTACTAACGTGATGTTTTGATGCTCGTAAACTGTAATTTATTTCTTCGATTGTAGATGAATTTGCTAGCTCGGCTGAACAACAGGAGTTCTTCGACGTTCTTGGTGAGGGATCGGCCGATGAAGTTCCCGAGCAATCGGAATGTGATGATACGTACGAGCAAGCTGATAACAGCACCGTTAGCCTGTACAAGGTCTCAGATGCTGGTGGCAGTTTGAGTATCGACCTTGTAGGAGAGCGGCCCCTAAAGCAGAACATGCTCGATTCCGATGTAAGATCGTATTATTTAAGAACAAAATCCTGTTTCTAATACTCGTACTTTCAGCAGGACTGCTTCATTTTGGACGCGGGAGCTTCAGGAATCTTCGTTTGGGTTGGCAAGGGTGCAACTTCCCAGGAAAGATCGCAATCAATGATCAAGGCACAGGAGTTCATCTCAACCAAAGGCTACCCAATGCACACACAAGTTCATCGTGTGATCGAAAATGGGGAAACAACGGACTTCAAGCAGTACTTTGCCAGCTGGAAAGACAAGGGAATCAATCACACCCATCTCATCAAGGCTGCTATGGATGACGACAGTTCCGTGGAAGGTGAAGAACGTGAATTCGATCCGGAGATTCTGCACATGTTCAAGAAAAATGGAGGTCGAGCTCTTGGATTCATGCCGGATAATGGTCAGGGTGAAGCTGAGGTCTGGCGTGTAGAAAACTTCGATCTGGTTCCGATTGAACCACAAACCTACGGCATGTTCTTCGGAGGTGATTCGTACGTAATCAAGTACGAGTACCAAAACAAAAGAGGTGGCCATGGCTTCATCATCTATTACTGGCAAGGTAAGCAGTCTTCACTGGACGAAAAGGCTTCCGCTGCCATTCATGCCGTTCGTTTGGATGACGAACTTAACGGTAAGGCCATTCAGGTTCGTGTAACACAAGGTCACGAACCCAGGCATTTCTTGAAAATTTTCAAGGGTAAGCTAATCAACTTCACCGGTGGTCATGCTTCCGGCTTCAAGAACATCCACGATCATGACACTTATGATGTTGACGGAACTCGCCTTTTCCGAATCCGTGGCACTTGCTCGGATGACGTAAGAGCTGAACAACTCCCTGAGACGGCCAGCTCTCTCGCCTCCGACGACGTATTCATCTTGGAAACACCTTCGGGAACCTATGTTTGGCATGGCGTCGGAGCTTCTGATTTGGAGAAGGATATGGCAGCTAACATTGTGGGAACCATCTCACCGGATGCGACCCCACAGATCATTGACGAGGGCTCTGAGCCCGCAGAATTCTGGGCAGCACTTGGAGGAGAGGGTGAATACGATCGTGAACTAGACCCAACCGGCGCTCCGTTCCTGACTCCTCGTCTGTTCCACTGCAGAATCCTGTTTAACAAACGACTCCGCGTCGAAGAAGTGCCACATTTTGAGCAAGAAGTGAGTATCAACTTTATCTATTCTCAGCCGAAACACTAATTAACCCTTCCCTCAGGACCTCAACGTAGACGACGTGATGGTGCTGGATGGTGGCGACGAGATCTACGTCTGGATTGGAAACGGAGCTACCGAAGAGGAACGCACCAAATCCATCGACATGGCCAAGCAGTACATCCGAACGGACCCATCGGAGCGGAACGAGGACACGGTGCCGATCGTGATTCTGAAGCAAGGCGAAGAGCCTCGCAGCTTCAAGCGGCTGTTCCCCGCCTGGGACGATGGTCACTGGGAGGTTCGTCACTGAAACCCCGTTCGTTTTGTTAACCTAGTTTAATTTATATTATTTTTCCTCTTAAGAACCCTTATACCACTTGTCTGTTCAGCTCTCGTGACGTTGGAATGTTTCGATTGTAGCTCGTCTGTTGTTGAATTGGGTAAAAATTGGGTTTGCACTTGCTAACGTTTGTTTGGTTTGCCTTCACTAACTCTCTAAGTTTCGATCAATGTCACTTTCCTTAGAAACCTCAATATAATTTAGCTTGATCCTGCTTGACCTAGATCTAACCCTGTAGAACAGCCCTCGTCAATCTGCATGTACTAAGTATCTTGGGTGTTCTAAATTTATATTCATAATAGTAACACTCCATTCATATACTTTTCCACAGTCACAACCATCATACGAGAGTATTCGCCAACAGATACTGGACCAAAATCAGCCAAAAGAGTAATATATGAACAAAACAAACACATTATTTCGACCCGCACAAACTTTATCCGTACTTAACTATGTTGACCTATGCGTGTTGACCAAATATTTATGATCAATATATTTTATCATGACAAGTCGCATTTGCCTCCAACTTAGTTATCCGAAATTTCCGTTAATTGGTATCCATGAACGACCATGAATATACACCGAAGGCTTCCCGGTTATTCTTTTTAAATCATGACAAAAGACGTTACTGTCACGTCATAAGTATATTTGCCGAAGTCGAGTTGAGGATTACATTCATTCTGCTTTTTTGAATTTTAGGCCCCCGATGTGAATTATTTTTGACTTTGAATAGGAATGCCTTCTTTTTATGATGTGCATAAACACTACTAGAACATCTTTTCCTATTTAAGTTATATAGTTGCTGTAACTGAAATTGTTTCAAGTAAATTTAAGATACAACAAGACAGTCTTCTTATTCTGTGTAATTTTTGTCAAAAAAATAAAATCATCATACTCCAAAATATAAAAAAAATGAAAGTCAATAAACAAATTAGTTTTTGATAAACATATCAATATATTCAGGAAGCAGCAATCAATCACATTTTATTATTATGCCGTTAGACTATAAAGAGATACAGCGTTACGCGTTACACTAGGCCATCAAGTTCGCACAAGGGAAAGCTCCAAGCGCTAAAAAGCTCTCGCCATCGCGCCTCACTTGGTTTCGTCGAGGTCGTTGTTCCAAAAGCCCACATCTTCGTCGCTTTTCAGCTTTCCGCGGATCGCTTCGCACCGTTCCGAATCGTCTTGCAGCTCCTCCGGGCAAGCCAGCGTGAAATGTCTCCACAGGCAGTAGGAAAAATCGAATCCCTCCGGATTGCATTTTCCCTCCTCGGTGGGGTGCTTTTCATGTTCCTCCTCGGCATGGTCGAAGCATTGTTTGATGAAATCGTCCAACAGTGGAGCTTTCCACTCGGCCACACTGAAGTGCTCCTTCAGTGCTTTGGCAAGGTCTTCGTGCAACAGGTCTCCAGTTTCATCGGCCAGTTCGTGCTTTTTGGCAATGCACTCCACCAGGCAAACGAGATTTTCCCGATTCTTCAGGAGCTCCTCTTCTGTGAAAAATTCGAGATTCAATGAGAACACACTAGTTCAAACCCTGTCCACGGTGTGTCTGAAACCGTTAGCAACGTGAAAATGTCCACCAATTCGGCACCCACCATTCGAAAGATATAGTAGTCGAGCATCTTCTCCGCGAATTTGAAAATATTTCTAAAAGAGTAACGAAAGTTATCGTTGTTTGAATGTTTTGTGCTATTTTTGAACGATAGAGTAAGGTAGGGCAAAAGTGCGACCTTAGTAGAATAACAATGTTTCCAGAAAAAAAAAATAGTTGAGAATAAATTAATACCGTGATTAATTAATTAATATGTCCAAATATTTACCCATTTTAAGGTATAACAGTTAAAATTGTTTGTCTAAAATGAACTTTTACCGGTCCACAGTGGGAAAAAAGATAGCAAACCGACGAAGAATTCTGAATCTTGTTAAAGAAAAGCGTAAACCTTGAGGAAAATAAGTGTATCTTTTGTAAAATTGTCTACGGAATCGAATGGCAGTGGTTCAGATGGCCGCCCGGATTGTTACCCAAATTCCCCATTTATATTAGGTTTTCGATAGGATTTCTCACACTATATACAAGAAAATTGTGTAAGAGCTATTGAAATAACGTTTTTAGGCAATAGGAGTATTGTCGCACCGCCACCAAACCGGATCACGCCAGTAAGACTCGCGACGCGCCTCAACTCGCGCGATTTTGAAATCAGTATTTTAGTGTGGCGCTGCATTCTTATGATTTTTATGAACACAGCGCACTATTCACATATTAGCTGCGACGCACGGGGCCCGAGAAAACAATAATTATAAATAAATGTTGGTCTTGATTTCTACCGGATACATAATATGAGGATGTGATTCCATGAGCTGGGCCTGACCGCATGGATCGCCATTTGATCAGGTGTTTCTTCTGATTCATCATATTATATGCGGGGAAACTGTTTATATACTATTGACATAATGTTTTATAAGTGATAGGAGTCTAAGAAAGTGAGTGCTGGAATTCCTAAATTTACTTTAGGACTTCTCATATAATTTACAGGAACTGTTTAAGAGCCATTAGAATAACATTTTTTAAGCGATAACAGCTTGAGTAAGTGAGTTTAGGAATTGAAACTGACCGCAAGGATTGTTACCATGCTTGTTTCACTCAAATTACACATATTATCAGGGATTTAGTAGGATTTCTCAAGCTATATACTATTTATGAGCTGTTGAAATAACCTTTTCAATACGATAGGAGTCTAAGAAAGTTAACACTGTAATTGAAGCTGAGCGCACAGATCGTTATCATACTCGTTTAAGCAAAATCTCCCATTTAATTAGGCTTTCGATAGGACTTCTTATATTATATGCTGGGAAGCAGATTATGAACGACTGAAATAAAGTTTTCTAAGTGCCAAAAGTATAAAGAAGCGAGTGCCAGAATTGAAACGCCACACGGATCGGTACCATGCTCATTTTACTCAAATTCCACATTTTGTCATTATTTTACATGAAATATCATATTAGGTATATGGTGACGAAACCATTTATGAACTATAAACATAGCGTTCTTCAAGCGATAACATACTCCCTGTGAATTAAAACTGATCGCACGGATTAGTATTGTGTTCATTTACCCAAATTCCTCTTTTATTTTTATAAGGCTTATGATAGGATTTCTCATATTGTAACTGTTTATAAGCTATTGAAATAATGTTTTCTAAGCGATAGGAGTCTAAGAAATTTAGTATTGGAATCGAAACTGACCGCACGGATTGTTATAATGCTCATTTTTCCTGAATTCCCCATTAATTTTCAGGCTTATGGTAGGGCTTCTATTATTATATTTAGGGAAGCCGATTACGATCTATTGAAATAACGTTTCCATAAAGGTAATAGCCTAAAAAAGTGTATGCATGATTTAAAACTAACCGCACAGGTCGGTATCACGCTTATTTCGCCCAAATTTTGATTTAATAATAGTCTGAGAAGTTTGATACATTTCTTTTATACAGTTTTCTTACAGTTATTCCAAGAAAAGTTCCCAAATTTCTCCAGATATTTCGCAAATATCCCTGACAACCAGAATGTACATATAATGAAATCACCTTTTACCTTATGTGAATCATATATGTGCAAAGATTCCGTACAAGATGTCGTCAAAAGGCCTCATGCGTACAAAAGTGGAGGCGATATATGTGCATAATTTATATGATGACAATTGACAAACAATGCGAGTGTACGGATTTAATTACTAATTTACCTGTAACATTATACGATTGAGTTTATGACAACGAAGTTGATTTGACAACTACTACGGATAGATTCTACTTCCTTGGTACGTTTATACGGAACGAAAAAAATGCACTGATGAACTCAGAAAATAGCGTTCTATGCGAGGTAATTCATAAATCAACCGATTTCATTCACCATGATGTGCGGGTGTGATGTAATTCGCACAAGTAAACGACTTTTGACGTAAATTGTTATGCGACTTCTGGTTGTCTGGGATTCCTCCAAAAAATCGCAAAAAAAAATCCTAGAAATGTCCACAGATTCCTGTAGAGATTTTTCTATGATTTGTTTGTAGTTTCACTTCTAGGTGGTTCGGTTATTTTCTTCTTCTAGAATTTCTTCCAGAAACTTTTCAATGTATTCTATCCAATTGATTGCTTAAATAACACAATTCATGAACTCGTGAGTTTTATTCTATCATTGGTTGGAGGGATTTCTCTGTAAACTGCTTTAAAGGTAACAACTTTTGTCATTAAAGTTTTTTTAACAAGTTCAACAAGTTCAACAAGTTCAACATTCAATTTCTCAACAGATGTTTTCAAATATTTCCACTTGAGTTTCTTTAGTAATTACACTTGAAATTCGTCTAAGGATACGTTCAAGGTATTTCCAGGGATGAATTTAAGATGCTTTTAATGAATTCTTTTAAATTTAATCATTTTTTCCTGAGATATAATCAAAATACACCCGATTCTGTTTTTGCACGGGGGATGCGTACCGTGCAAAAAAAGTTTTTAGTTCAAAATTTCAAAACCATGCAAAAAAAAGTAACATCACTTCTCGATGTTTCATGCAAAAATAAGGTTTTGGCGAAAAAAAAAATGTATGGAAACTTTTTTTGCACGGCCGTGTAAAAAAAAATCCGTGCAAAAACAGAATCGGGTGTATGTACAGACGTCTCTCCACATCTCGATATCGAAGGGACCATCGAGATAGGGAAAGATCGAAACAAAGAACATTTATTTAATGAACACTGGATTGAAAATCACTCTAGCAACGGACTGAGAAAATAAATTAACAAACAAACTTCGTTTGGAGTTTCCAAACAGTTCTGAATCACTAAAATCTGATCTAGCAACCTATGATAATTATCATATCGACATACGGAGAGAAAATTGGGAACAAAAAATCAACAGAAACACATCGAGATGTCGAGATAAGGAGGATATCGAGATATGGAGAGAGAAATCGTATGCAGAATAAAAAGAACGAAGCAATCATCGACATAGGGAAAAGATATCGAGATGTAGAACATCGAAATAAGAAGAGTCGACAATTTTCTAAAAAATCTATCAAAGAATATATCAAAAGTTCTTCAAATGATTCTTAAAGAAAAACTCTAAAAATCCTTTAAGAATTTACCACATAACATTGCTCATAATAAAATGCGAAAATCGCCATATCGTGTTTTAAGATAGATTTAGCATTGGACTGTTTTTTTTTTTTTGCTTTGGACATGGTTTTTATGTCACTTTCTCTTTACTAGAAAGAAATCGGAAGAATACCTTCAAATTTTATCATGCTGTCAATGAGTTCAATATCTTTGAGATGGAAGCGTTTAGAAAGTCAACAATTAGGTGAGATTCTTCGGAGGCCTTGTCTCGAGCATTCACCTAAGAATACTGCGAAAACTCATTCAGGTGTTTCTTAAGGAACTTAAAAAAATGCTCCAGAACTCCTCCAAGGATATTTCTTCTAATATATCTTTGGTGCCGTCCACAAATAACGTAACGCTCGAAGGACGGAGGGGGAGATTAAACTCAAGCGTTACAACTCATACAAAATTTTGAATTTTGAAAAAAAAATCCTGTTTGAATATTTTGAGGAATCCTGAGAACAAATACTACACTTTTTCTAAGGAAAATCACAGGTATAATTTCTGTCGGACACCAAACCACTTTTGGGAAACTTTTTCAGAAATCCACAAGAGAACTTCAGGAAGAATTCATAGATTTATTTCTTGAAAAATTCCTGACGGAATTTCTAACCATTGTCAGGAAAAAATTGCGCAGGAATCACCATATAAATACTTGGGATAGTTCATAGAATAATCCGGATGGAAATGCCGAAAACACACTACTTGTAAGGTATTTGTAGAGCAAGTCCTAAGGGCTTTACCCCATTTGGCATAACGCCATTTAACATAATTTGAAGAACACATTGCCAAAAAGAGTTTTTCTCAACTTTGGACTCGATTAATCCAATCCAACTCTAGACAATGGAATTGAATCATTTCAACCGGCGCCTTCCAAGTCACACTTGTAGCTGTGAGTACTAATTTGGCACCTTAGAGTGAGCTCGCTTTAATCAATCTTATAATGCTCTCTGTCTTCCTTTTTTTAGTGATAATACTGCATCTATAATTTTTGACCGTGGCTTGGGTGCCATGATTTTGTCGTAGCTGGAAACGCAGTTATATAAAACCGTCTAGACTAGTCTCTAAATTATATTGATTTTTTATCTACAAAAGCGCAGAAATTGAGCATGAAGAACAGCCAATGTTCTAAAGAAGGAAAACATCAAGAGAGATGTTTTGTCTTAAATTCTACAAAGATTCGTTGATGCAAGTTTAAAAACTCAGCTGGGTAATTCTCCTATTATTGAGCGGATGAAAATATCGACTATTTTTGAACATGACGTAACAACGTGTTCTAAATTGGAGAACAGCGAGCATTTAGGTATTCAATTATTGGCGAATTGCTATTTTGGGAATTTTAGCTTCTTTTAAACATAACATAATAATATTACAGACTCTGGATAAAACCATTGGATGATCTTTGGCAAAAGTTGCTTTGTTTGGTAAACCCATATTTTTTTAATCAATCAGAGAGCAATCATTTTAGAAATATTAATGCTCAAGTCAAATGTTGAGAAATTGAAACTAGAGGCTAAGAGGGACAAAGCAACACCAAATTTTCTGGAAAGATTTTTGGCAGAAGTTTGTTTTAAGTTGGACTCCGAGTTATAGCAACATAATATAACTAAACTTCCTAGAATAGTTCATGTAAAAGTGCATCGATAATCTGAGCAATTTCTGGTGGAAATGATCATGAACAAATCAGTTTGGTGTAAATTGAGGATTTTCAGGGAATATTTCAGGAACAGGTATTTTCGGATACATCCTTGAAGAAGCCTAAGGAATTATTCATTATTCCCAAGATTCATCAGAGGCGATTTCTAACAAAATATGTCGAAGAGTATTTGAATATGTAAAGTAAAAACTGGACGAAATACGAACAAGGAATAGGGTCGTCGTACCAATAGCCACATGTAGAAAAACAAATATTCGTATAAAATCGAAAAATAAAGCCAGCATCTTTATTTCTACATCTTTTGAAACTTGTGCTTTGTGGAAAAAAAAAAATTAAAACTACGAAAACTCATATTTTTGTATTAATTATCGCTTGTGCTACTATAGTAACACATGTGCCTATAGTAGCAGTATTTCTATTTTCTATTCTATAGTAGCACTAGCTTCACAGTGTAGGCAAAATACATATCAAAACCTATTTTCGCTAAACTTTTATATTTTTCCTTTAAAACGTGGATCAAAAGCTTTCGATTGATGTTAAATAGTCCCTAAATCATCAACTAATATATTTAATATAAAATAATTTGTCTTAGTAGTGCTACTATAGGAACCATAGGATTACTATAGGTTCAAGGAAGATTAAATTTTAAGCAAAACTATTTATTTCGATCATTTTTTGAACAAAATCGAGCTGTGTATTAATGGTACTTAGATAAATAGCTCCCGACCTTCATGTCAAAAAACAAAAAAAAGCAACGATTTATAGCAAAATGACCGTAAAAAGACACTAGTGCAACTATAGGGGACTGTGTACTAAAGGAACACCGACCCTAAAAGAAAAATTTCATGTAATTCCTAAACGCATGAAAAAAAATCTTTAAAACACATGCAACACAATTCCCGAGAAGTACCATTTTAAACGAATAGTGAAATGAGAAAATACCTTTAAACTTCTCAGTAGGGCAAAAGTTCGACCTAACCCAATGAACCACGTAGCGTATAAGAATGTGCATCCAAAATCACATATTCGCACGTCAAAAATCAGAATCGCACAAGATGTCAAATTGAGCCTTATCAATGTCAACACAAATTGTATATTGTATGTTGTATAAACTGACAGATCATATATCAATCCAAAAAGCATCATATGAAATCGCAATAGCTTAGCAAAAAATGCCACCCAAACTTGGTATTAGAGATGGTCGGGTTTCACATTTTTCAAACCCGGACCTGACCCAAACCCGAGACAAAAATTAAAAAGCAACCCCGGACCCGACCCGAACCCGAAAAATTTTCGCTGTTCAAATCCGAACCCAACCCGAAACCCGAAAATGTTTTTAATAAAAACACGAATAGAACCCGAGTTCGAAACGATGATAAATTCATCGTTTTTTATGCATAGGGAAGCTTTCAGGTTGTTACTTTGTGAACAATCCCCACCAAACCCGACTAAGCCCGAACCTGACCCGTACCCGATAATTTTTTAGCCTTCAAACCCGACCCGAACCCGAAAAACGATGGGCCTCAAAGAACAATAAAGCAACTGTCGCTGTACATGCAACATGCATTAATACATGCAAAAAACCCCGTCGCAGTCAAGGAACCCTTGGGAGTACAGTGGTAAGGTCCGCCGTCCTAATCAAGAGATCCTGCGTTCGAGGCTTACTGGAAACTTTTTTTTTTAATTTTCATCCAAATTTTGTGGCATCTTATTTCTGGTCGCAGAAAGTCTGAAAAAGTCGTGTCAAGTACGCATATGGCCTCCACTTTAGTAGGTAAATAACCATTTCATGCATTCTATACGATTGAATTGATTCATGTATAATGATGTACAGTGCTGTTCTGAATAATAGCAGCGCATGTCGATTTTCATACAAAATGCTCAACTTTGACATGCTGTAGTTTTGTTCCGTTTCAAGCAATCGAGTTGAAATTTTCTCCACAGAACTACAAATATGCCCAACTTTGTAAACACAAAATTTCAAAAGTTTCTAAGCCCCTGCCGGAAAGTGAGATACTAGGTGAAATTGTTCGAAAAAATAGCAGTTTTAAAAATTTGAATTTCGGCTTGACATTATAGTTTTAAATTGTATATCACTTACCATTGGAACAATCTCCTCCTACTTATCAAACCTACACCTAAACCGAAAATTTTTAAAATATTTGTAGGAGAAAAATTTTAAAATGAAAAACTGCTATTTTTTCGAAAAATTTCACCTAGTGTCTCACTTTTCGGCAGGGACTCAGAAAAAACTAAAATTTTGTAGTTACAAAATTGATCATATTTGTAGTTCTTTGGAGAAAATTTCAGCTCGATTGCTTGAAAGGGAACAAAACTACAGCATGTCAAAGTTGAGCATTTTGTATGAAAATCGACATGCGCTGCTATTATTCAGAACAGCACTGTATAACAAATGTTATACCAACCAAAATGTTGACTGGGAAGTGGTATAATCAAAGTTATCAGAAAAACAATAGCAGTTGAAACAAAATAAATACCATACAGTGAACCTTCAACATATTGGCCATAATTTTGCTGAACAAACTTGTGTCAAAATATGGATACTTTAAGACAGGCAAACTTTATACCAGCCAAACACTTATGTTTGCCAAAAACACACACTAATTTTTCATCAAAAAATTGCACAAAACAGGATTAATTGTAATATACCCAAAATAGCAGTTTTTCGCAAAATTAAGTGAAAATGTAATATTTTTGTGACATTTTTTGCACGATCAGGCAAATCTTGCGAAATTTAAAAATAATATGTGGATTTGAGTCGTAAGTTTATACATGGGTCAAACTGTTAGTTAGAAATCTTAAAAGCAAACTCTTGCCCCACTGAAACTTTTGCTCCACTTTACTCTAAGCTCATCGCTAGAATTCAATTTCTAGAGCCATTTCTTGCGTTTTGAAATGATTTCTAGTAGATTACCAAATATGCCAAAAAATCATTGAGGTATTGCTGGCAATTCGTTGGAGAAGTTCAATGTATTCCCCAGGAACGATTTCTGGAAATAAACCGGAGATGAAACCCAGTAGTGATTATTGCAGAAATTTGTTGAAGAATCAAAAGAAAAACATTCAGAGGAATCTCAGGTGGAATTGCTGGGAAATATTTAAAGCTAACTTATATATTTGAGTTCCATAAAATAATTTTAGTAGATTCCTAACTAAAATAAAAATATTACAGACTTTTCAGATTTTGGATAAAACCATTGGATGGTCTTTGGCAAAAGTTGGATTGTTTGGTAAACCCATTTTTTTTAATCAATCAGAGCGCAATCATTTTAAAAATATTAATGCTCAAGTCAAATGATGAGAAATTGAAACTAGATGCTAATTTCCATGGTGAAAATCAATCTATCCGTCAGGGGGGGGAAAAAGCAACGCCAAATTTACTGGAAAGATATTTGGCAGAAGTTTGTTTAAGGTTGGTTATAACAACATAATATTACAATAAGTTTAACAAGATGCAATTTTGCATAAGAAACGAACTTGCTATCTGACGCAAATTTCAAATATCAGCATCAATATTGTTGAGTTTAAAAATAAGGTAGAATCATATAAATACTTTGGTTGGACTTTTTCTTTTTGTTAGTAACCTACAAGAGCTCAAGAAGGTTACATAAATGACGTATGCATATGAATCTATGAAATTGTGGTTTATCCAACATAACATATTTTCAAAGGTGTTAATGAATCCGAGAAAACAAATGCTTAGACTCTATATCTTTCTTGGGTATAACACAAAACACATATTTATTAATATATGTCAGAGCCAAGTTGCCAAGCATCTATTATAAGGCATGATTCAATATTTTTTGGCTTCCAATTACTCTAAATTTTTGTTCCTCTAGTTGAATATTCTAAACTTCACGACCAAGGTACTCAGTTGCATACATTGTCGATAAAGTGTCAAACGCACAACCATATGTTGTTCATAACAATCTTGAAAATAACAAAGGAGCACAGAGCTGATGCTAGAGAAATCATCTGATAATGCGGTAATTATTCATATCAGCTATACATGAAACATGAGGTAGCCCATAACTTAATGAATTTAAAATTGTAGAAGAAAAAATGAAAAACTACTTTTTATGAATGTGTTTTACAAACTCAATACAAATCTGTTTCGATAATTAGTGTTGCAGTGCTCAATTGCATGTAGTGAAAACTATTTTAGACGCTTGATTTTTTTAGAATGGTCTTAAACTTTAAAGTAGTCTTGTTTTGTTTTCTATTGGAACTATCTAAAAAAAATCTTAAAATGTATCTTTTGCTTTCCGCGTTAAAATTCCGCGGACATTTTGATATGAAAATTGTGTCCATTGATATAGTACCAAGTGAAACTTAATCGAAACAATGGCCAATGTACAAAACATTGCAACTTTTGATTCTGTCGGCCAAATAATTTCAAACTCTCTGAGAAGATACCTCATATATCATATCTTATGAATGCTTAAGGTGACGATGAATCGAAGCCAAACTTCAAATTTTCAAGAGCACGGATCTGGAGAACCAAACATCCGTTTAAGCTAAAAACTTAATCGATTGGTCTCTAGCTGGTGGTGACCAATCGATTAGGTTTTCAGCTCAAACGGGTGTTTGGTTCTCCAGATCCGTGCTTTTGAAAATTTGAAGTTTGGCTTCGATTCATCTTCACCCTAATGCAAACAATATAGTTACTTGGTTTACAAATCGATAACACAGCGGAAAACTTTTTTGTCTCAAGCACCAAAATACCGCTATTTACAAGGCTTGCTGAATCCATTACCGTTTTCAAAAATATCATGCACTTCTACTTGTTTTTAATTATGAATCGTGGTTTACGGCCAACCAGCCGAGTGGAAGTTTAACAACTACCGAAAAGCTAAACATTACATATAATTTGCAATTGGATTAGATGGACAAATTGATGTGAAGATTTGCGAAAAAGTTACACGTCTTCTCAGTGAGAATCGAACTCACGACTCCCCGATCTCTAGTTGGGGCGCGTTAACCACTACGCCATGAGAGGACTCATGAACGCAGAAGTTAACCTGAATTCGATTTCAGCTCAATAATCACGTGGTCCTCTTTCGCAAAGTGCACCTCTTTCGGAAGAATTAGATGCCCATCCAAACACAACGCTTTCTATATATATCCAATGCCTAGCCCGAGAGCGCATTGTTTTTTAGGTATAGGAATAGCACACTACACTAGCCAGCAACTGCGCTGGCTGAGGTTTCTATTGTGTGGGCTTCCAATGGGTCGCGACGTTCTCAAACGACCGGTTACGGAACATGAGTCCGTTGCTCGATAAATACTTGTTTTTAATTATGAATCGTGGTTTACGGCCAACCAGCCGAGTGGAAGTTTAACAACTACCGAAAAGCTAAACATTACATATAATTTGCAATTGGATTAGATGGACAAATTGAAGTGAAGATTTGCGAAAAAGTTACACGTCTTCTCAGTGAGAATCGAACTCACGACTCCCCGATCTCTAGTTGGGGCGCGTTAACCACTACGCCATGAGAGGACTCATGAACGCAGAAGTTAACCTGAATTCGATTTCAGCTCAATAATCACGTGGTCCTCTTTCGCAAAGTGCACCTCTTTCGGAAGAATTAGATGCCCATCCAAACACAACGCTTTCTATATATATCCAATGCCTAGCCCGAGAGCGCATTGTTTTTTAGGTATAGGAATAGCACACTACACTAGCCAGCAACTGCGCTGGCTGAGGTTTCTATTGTGTGGGCTTCCAATGGGTCGCGACGTTCTCAAACGACCGGTTACGGAACATGAGTCCGTTGCTCGATAAATACTTGTTTTTAATTATGAATCGTGGTTTACGGCCAACCAGCCGAGTGGAAGTTTAACAACTACCGAAAAGCTAAACATTACATATAATTTGCAATTGGATTAGATGGACAAATTGATGTGAAGATTTGCGAAAAAGTTACACGTCTTCTCAGTGAGAATCGAACTCACGACTCCCCGATCTCTAGTTGGGGCGCGTTAACCACTACGCCATGAGGATGCACTTCTAGTTTTTTAGATATTGACTGTTGAAAATGCCAAATTTGCCTATTTCAGCCAACTTGCACGCAAGTTCACTTGCTTGTATGAGAATTTATTTACTTGTTTGCCACAGAATTAAAACTTCATGTGTATAACAATACATATCAACAAAGTTTATAATACTTTCGATGGTCAAAAGTTAGTGGATCAAAAAAGTATTGTATTTTGCCATATAAGAGAAACGAAGAATTTTGCATGGAGACTGTTGTCATGTTGAAAAAATCGATTGAATGCAAATTTAAACTTGCAATTTCAACTAAATTATATCTAAATTTAATTTTAAGTCCTATTTTGCGTGGATTAGATCATAAAAAAGGTTGATGAATTATACTTGAAATTTCATGTGAACATCAATGAAACCAGTATTTTATATCATTTAAAAAACCTGTATCTAAAAATTGTGACGAGAAGGAATATTTCTGAGAACGACACCAAATTCAGAAACACACAAAAATGTCATTTTTGTTACGGTGTGTAATGATGCACTGTTAGGAAATATTTAATGATATAATATTCCTTCAAAATCACCCAAAAACTTCAAATCACGATAATCTTTGTTCCCCCGTTAAAATATTATCAAATTCACATAGTTTTTTGTTAAAAACTATTTCAGACACACCGTAGCATTGACACGGAACCTACCGGACATCTCGTTCAACCCCAACTCTTCAGCGCAAGTCCTTCTCACGGCAACCACTTTCTCATGGTTGATGGAATCCTCGAATCCATCGTTACAACAACGAACCGAAGGACTACGGCGGAAACGGTGGAAAACCGGCACAAATGCCTGGCTGGTACCGATGGCCACTGTAGCTACTATTGCTACTAGAATAAGTTTGTTCATTTTAAGATACTTCCTAGAAAACTAACTCAATGATTTTTCACTCTGTGTGCTTTTATAGTGGGGGAATCGTTCGTTTGAGATCCACCTTAGAAGATATCAATCAGAGGAAATTCTTAAATTACACTACGGCAGATAATCGGTGAGCAATTGTTGTCACAATGCATCGTTTACAGTGCAATTATACTGACCGTACTCAGAGCCGTTGATTGGAGCTCGATGCATAAGAAAAGCGTATGACAATTACGTTTGCATGCGAAACCGGAAGAAATCTAACACCAGTACCTAAAAAATCTATATAGGTACGCCTGAACTTTATTTTGTAAAAAAAAAAATGTTTTGTGTGTTTTAGATTACCACAACAAATTTCATATGATTAGCTGTGAATAGCTATGACCTGCTTCCGAAGTCACACGCGCTGATTCAGCCACGATGTTGGTTTTATTCAATTGCCAAGTAGCGCCCAAATTGGATGGAGTGTTTCAAGCATGTTTAACATTTAGAATCAGCAAACTTGAAATCGCAACTGCATCGACGCACCAAAATACTATCGGAAATAAGTTGGAAACACATTTGAAAGTCCCAAAAAGGCTGGATAAATCTTATACACAATTTGATGGTACTAAGTGGTACGCATATCTTTGGCCTTAATAAATTATAAGACGAACTTTAAATGTGTAATGATTTCTACTCTCAAAAATTATCGAGCTGCTTCATTTTGCGGCAAATGTCATCGAAGTTTATGTTTGTTGTAACACATCATTTTGGTTGGATCATGTTTTCTTCATGTTTGAACAGTGTCTGTGATGCAAGTAGTCCGGTGCTGAATGTTTTCCATCTGAACTTGAAAAAGTAAAATTTTTATTCATCGAAAGCCAGATCCTTATTTGATATCTTTGTTCCACTTCAGCAGTGTTTTTATTAAGCTACAGTACCAGATTTGGCCACAATATGCGTCATACTAAAGCGCCTCTTATTGCAAAGTTTCATAAAATTCGGTCGAGAAAACCCCCCATGCCAAAATGAATTATGGAAGTGCCTAAGTAGCTCTTCACCCTATTAGTTTGTTATCACTTAAGAAAATATAAAGGACTTTACAAAACAATTTAAATTAAAGCTTTTCGCATAATTTGTGCTATCATTCTGAGCTTATGAAGTACTCTGTAAAATAGCTCAATCCAAAACCTTAACCACAGTCAATTTGTCAAACAGTGTGATACTAAAAAATATTAAAAACCCTCACAACATTGACCAAGTTTAGCACAACCCGTTAATCTGGTCTAGTCCTCGCAATTTCTCTTTTGCCCAAAACCACTTCGCACTAATCCGGCCATAAAAATAAAATTTTGTTTATTTGATTTTGTGATTTGAGCTACTCCGGATCGGCAATCAACAACAAAACGAAGATCTATCACGCATCGTTCGATAACCTTTCTCCGGCTAAAACTTGCCCTCAAGTCAACGGCATGGAAGGAACCGGTTGGAAGTAAACAGCGGGACCCCTGCAAGAACACCGTTCATTAGCCATACGCCCCAACGCACCGAGAATAATCCCGCTGTTAAAGGCATCACGCTGCTTCCGATGTTCCCGAAGTCAGTCCCATCATTGTAATTATCGTGGGTAGATAAGCGCGACACAAATCTTCTCTGTGCCACCCTTCCATGTCGTTTGCAAACAGATAAAACTTTCGATTAATCTACTCAGCAGTGAATATGGAATTATCGTCAGTCACAAAAGCTTCATAGCTCTTGTTACTCAAGAGTGACTCTGAAACTTCTCAGCACTCTAAGATGCGCGAGAAAAGTAAGAGCGCTAACTAAGAATGCTTCACAAAATATCACCTGCTGGGACACACTTATCCACGCGTTCAAGTCAAACGATTCGCTCGAACACACTCTTCTTAGCAATTCTCGACAAACATTACTGTGAATATTTTGAAAGCTGCTACAAAAATTATATGGTAGGATCTGCGAAAAGAATTGAAAACAATGATTTTGAAAATAATATATTTAAATTGGACCCCAAGCCTTTTTGAAAATTGAAAAATCCTCTAAAGCCGATTCCAGCACTTGCAGAGTAATAAGGGGGTCAGATAGCCGTAGAGCTAAACGCACAGCTATTCAGCGAGACCAACCAGGGGGCTTGAGTTCGAATCCCATCGTTCGAGGATCTTTTCGACATGGAAATTTTGTCGATTTCTCAAGGCATGAAATATCTTCAAAAGTTTCAATAAAAACAACCGTTCGATTTTGGCAACATGAATGTTTGTAGAATGTTGCCAAAATCGAACAAGCACTGTATGTTCAAGACACTCACTGCCTTTCTACGTTCTATGTTCTATGTAAACCTTATGTACTGCATGATAAATATGCGTAGAACGGCAGCTCAGTCGCTATAAATTCTGAAACGATGATTTTTGCTAAACGCTCAACTCGTCTGCCTTTTATACTTGTAACAATTGTCACGACTTTGTGGGCTTCGTAGCCGTGCGGTTAGTGTCACCAAGGCATTTAGCCGCATCGTGCTAAGAAGTGTGGGTTCGATTCCCGCCGCTGGCCGAAAAACTTTTCGTGAGGAATGTTTTCTGGCTGTGCCACTGGGCGTTGCATGCTAGTACGTTGTCTAGTGTGGTGCTTCCTTCAAAGGGCTTAATAGCCCACTGGTAGCATTAACGTGTAGTGTCTTTTATTTGACTTCTAAACAAGCAAGATTTTTTTTAAATCAATCGCTGTAAGGATTCGAAAAGCAGAAGAAAAAAATAAAATCAATCTTCAATATTCAAGACTCTCTCAATATTTCAGGTATGGATATGAAAAATATGTGAAAGCGTGGAGATGCATTATTAAAATTGGTTGTCTTTTAGAGAAAAAGATAAAATATAATGTTAGATCTGGTTATTGTTTATGTTTTCAAAACTCCAGATTTCGCCTTACAAAAACCTGTCTATATACACATAAACACGATTCTGTCAGCAAATTTTCCAAATTTTTTTTTGTCTTACTTCATAACTTTAAGATGAATCTAAATATTCAATCAAAACTCTAGCTAAGGCCTGTACTCGAAAAAAAAAATTGCAACATTTTTATATGTGTGTAACTTTTTTTGCCCGTGGGTAAAAATTGGTGAAAATATGGGTATAACTAGATTGGAGTGTATTGTTTACATGTGCAAAATTTCACAACAATGGGTACAATGATTATTGAGATGGCATCGAAACGAGTAGAAAATCGCCGCAGAATTTTGTGCGTCGTCATGGAAAATCCGACTGCGAGCATGAGATGGATCGGAAGACAACTGGGAATCACCCATACAACTGTCTCTCGGGTGGTAAAATATTTGAAGGAGAACCGGGCGACCGAGTGGTGGGCTGGAAGTGGAAGAGACTCTAGGACAGCTGACCCTGCGAAGGGGCGTGTTGGATTATTTCAAGCGTAATCCAAACCTTTCGATTCACGACGCGGCTCTGAAGGCCTAGTGTTCCACCTGGTTCGTTCAGCAAATCATGAAACGAGCTGGACTTCGTGTATTAAAGGTCCGGAAAGCACCGAACCAGCATGATCAACAAAACACGGCGACCAAAGCCCGCGCAAGGAAGTTGCATTTAGAGGATTCTACCCCATTACCCCGAATCCCATTACCCCGAATGCCATTAACCCGAACGCCATTACCCCGAATTCCAAAACCCCGAACGACCCATCACCCCGAATGACATTACCCCGAATTTCAAAATCATTGGGAAATGTCATCAATATCATCATGTGAAGATAATTGTGAATTCGGGGAAATACCATTCGGGGTGATGGAATTCGGGGTAATGGTGCATTCGGGATAATGGAATTCGGGGTGATGGGATTCGGGGAAATGACATTCGGGGTAATGGGGTAGAATCATTTAGAGTGGTTAACGAAACCGAAATGTGTGGTTATGGATGACGAAACCTACATCAAGGCAGACGCAAAACAGATACCGGGGCTGAAATTCTTCGTTGCCAAATCACGGTTAGATGTTCCGGAAGCCATAAGGAAGAAAAAATTGACAAATTTGCCAAAAACTACTTGCTCTGGCATGCCATATGCCACTACGGTAAACTGAGTAAACCGTACATTACAATGGGTACCATAAACAGCGAAATTTACCGCACCGAGTGCCTCCAGAAGCGTCTGTTGCCCTTCCTGCGGTATCACGGAGGCGAAACATTATTTTGGCCGGATCTGGTATAATGCCATTACACGCGATCGACGTTGGATTGGTACAGAGACAATAACGTTGTTTTTGTACCAAAAACCGCCAACCAACCAAATTCACCAGAAATTCGGCAGCACCCTCTCAGTTTTCAATAAATATTTCTGGATGTGTAGAATTTTATTAAGTAAGCCATTCATACTAAGTTTTTCCAAAACTCATCTGGTTTATCTTTTGGAACGGGTCAAACTTTTTGTACCCGATTTTGTATTTTTTTTTAATAAGGTAATCGAAAAATGACAGCTTGTACAAAAAAGTGTTGTATGAACTAATTTACAATGACGTCACGCTGCTTCTTCCACCAGGAAGAAAACCTTTTACCGCGGGCCGTGTTTACAAAAAATGAACGATTTCGTTGTGCATTCATCCACTTTATGTTCATCCGGTGAACATTCGTTGTCCGGATGTTGGTCCGGATGTCATTTAAAGTAAACATTGCCCGCATTTAGAGCAGAAAAGAAAAAGTAAGTCGAGGATAAAAGAAGACCGTGTATAATTCCATGGATGACTTGTAAATAATTGTCAAAAATTTTTGAATAAAGATAGTAAAACAAATTTCGGTCCCAAATGCACCGCAGAAATTGATTCAAAAAATTTAAAGTAAATTTTAAAAAATGATCATTTATAATTTTGATGAAACTTTGTCTCAAGATATGTAATTATGTTTACTACAAACCGTCCATACATCGCAAGATGGTTCTTACAAAAACTTTTTCTTGCCTTAAATAAAATTGTGTCATTTCATAGCGTGTCATTTTCAAAACACACTAAACAAGTGAAGTTCACTTTTCCAAGAATTCAATGAAACTCAATAAGCAAGGCAATTTGGTATAACCAGTATACTTTGAATTTAAAATAAATAACCATTATTTAATTGAAAGATTTTTTTTCAAGATTGTGTTAACTACAAACCTAAGGAACAAAGTTTTTCTGACAAGAACTTTTGCTTGTCTTAAATAAAAACTTTTAAGCGTGCGATTTTCAAACAAAACTAAATAAGTGAAAGTCACAATCACCTCAGAACTCAATGAAGCTTAATAAGCGAGTCAATATTGTCTAATTAGTTTACTGTAAATTATCGAGACTTCCATATAAAAAGGGCTAATAACGCGTTTCTCGTCACATTATATTCGGAGCTGGCAACATATCTTAGAATACAAAAAAAAGATATGAGACCTTATCGAAAATATTGTTCCTTTATTGTATTGTCTATTTAGTACCAATGAAAAATGTGATAACATGTGAGAGAAACAACATGATAATTCATTTCTCAAATATCGGAATCGGTTCGATATCGATAATGTTATTTCCGATATATCACCGATACCGATATTGATGAGATATAGTAAAATGAAATATGAAAAATCCTGTTTTTTCTCTTATATTTTATCACGTTTTGCCTCGGTACTAGAAATACCAATAAAGGAATAACATTTCCTATAAGATCTTCTATCCATTTTTTGTATTGTAACTCCGAATATAATGTGGCAAAAAACGCGTCATGAGCCCTTTTTGATATGGAATTCTCGATAATTTCTAACAAGAATTTTTGAAACCGTTTCTTGGATGATTCATAAACCTTTTTCACAGTCAGAGTGTGGTGTGAGCGAGGTTTTTTCACTCCTGTTGTACAAAATACAACTGTGCGACTACTGAAGTGTCAACTTGCTGGATTTTATAACATGATTTCTGTAGCAACATCAACACCAGATTTTTGAAAGAACTGAAATGACACAAGGAGCTCATTACCAAATTTTCGGTAAGACTTACCGCAATTCCAGAGAAAACACATTGTAGCAATTTTTAGCAAAGTAAATTGACTGACGAAATTATTACTGAAGAAAAGTTTTTTCACACTCTAAAATAAATTTCGACTGGAACTTCTGAGTTTTTTTAAAGAAATTATTGGAAGACCAAATGACGAAAATTGTGCAGAAACCGATTTTTTTCGGAAATACTAAGTGCATTTGTTTGTTGGAACTTTTGGTGAAATCCTTTATGAGAATCTACCCCATTACCCCAAATGCCATCTCCCAGAATGCCACTACCCCGAATGTACCAATACTCGGAATTCTATTACCCCGAATGCTGTTTCCCCGAACATACAATTGCCTTGAATGACCTTGCCTCGGTTTGCCACATTAAAATTTGTATTCTTTAATTGAAATATCTGTATTTCTGCATCCTGCAGCAAAATATTTCCTCCAGCAGCAAAATATCTGTATTTTTAATCTGTATCCTAAAAATTGATATAATCAAGGAGAATTTCGGGAAGAAATGAATTCCTGGAGGAACTCCGGAGGGGTTCCAGGAGGAAGAGACTCTTGAGAAATTCCCAGAGGAAGCCTGAAGGATTTCTCGGCAGATCTAGGACAATTCTCGGAGTAACTCCAGAAGAGGAGACTTCGGAGTATTTCTGAAGAATTATTGGAGGCACTCTGAAGAATTGCTAGAGAAACAATGGCGGAAATTTGAAGAAATTACCTATGGAGCTCCAAAAGGAACTACCGGAGGAACTCCAAAGAAAATCTGTGGAACTCTGAAGAAATTCTTTTAGGATCTCCAAAAAAAATCTTGAGGGAACTCCAAAGGATTTGCTGGAGGAACTGCTGAATTTTTTTTTTTGAGAAACTCAGGAGAAATTCCTGAAGGAAATATGGAGGACATCCCGGAGGAAATCTGCAGAAATTTCTAGAACATATTCAAAGGAATTCCTGGAGGAACTTCTGAAGGAATTCCAAGGAATTTCTGGAGGAACTCCGAAGAATTCCTGCAGGATCTATGGAGGAAATCCGAATGAGCGATCGGTGGGGCTCTGAAGGGATACCCGGCGAAACTTTTGATATAATTCCTGGAGGAACTTTTAGAGGAACACCGAAAGAATTCCTGGAAAAACTCCGAAAGTATTCGTGGAAAATCTTGGAGGAATTGCGAATGAATTATTGGAGGAGTTCTCAGAAGAGCTTGTAGGAACTCTGGAGGAATTCCCGCCAGAGCTCTAGAGGATTTCCCAGAGGAAGTCTGGAAGTCTGGAAGAACTGTAACTCCGTAGGAATTGCTGGAGGAACTCTGAAAATATTCTTGGAAGTGCCCGAAGCAACTCTGAAGGAATTCCCGGAGGACTCTTAAGGATGATTTTCTGGAGGAACTCCAAAGAAATTGCTGAAAGAAGTTCGGATGAATTGCTGGATTAATTGCGGAGGAATTCATGGGGGAAAACCGGGAAAAATCATGGTGGAACTCTGGAGAAATTCCTGAAATTCACAAAGATTCCCGGTTGAGCTCTGGAGGAACTTTGGAGGAAATGCTAGACAAAAACCAGAATAATTGCTGAAAGAACTCCCGAGGAATTTCTGGAGCAGCTCAGGAGAATTACCGGATTCCCGGAGGAACTTTGAAGGAGTTTTCAGAGGAACTCTGAAGGAATTTGGAAGGAGTTCCAAGAGAAACGCTGTACAAAATCCTAAGGAAACTCCAAAGGACTTCCTGGAGGAGCTCTGGAGCAATTCTTGGAGAAACTCTGGAGGCGTTCCTGGAGAAACTCCAGATGCGTTACCGAAAGAACTTCGGAGGCGTTTCTGGAAGAACTCCGAGGAACTCCGGAGAAAATCCTGGAGGATATTCGAAAGAATTCCCGATGGATCTCCGGAAGAACTTTACAGGATTTACTGAATGAAATCCAGAGCAACCATTTGAGGAACTCTAGAGAAATTTCTGGAAGAACTCAGTAAGAATTCCTTGTTGAAATTCAGAAGGTTCCAAGGAATTGCTAGATAAAATCCAGAGGAATTGTTGGAGGAAATCAGGAAGAATTTCTGGAAGATCTTAAGAAGAATCATAGAGGAACTCCGGAGGAATTGCACGAGGAAGTCTAGAGAAATTTTCTGAGGAAATCTAGAGGTAATTCCCGAAGAAACCCGAAGGAATTGCTGTAAGAAATCGCTGCAAAAATTTATGGAAGCAATCCGCGGAGGACTTCCTGGTGGAAGTCCCATGAGAAAATCCCGAAGGAAAACTCCCGAGAAATATCTGGAGAAATTCTTTAGAGAAATTCCTGAAGGATATCCCCGGAATAACTCATGAAGCAAATTCCTGGTGGAATTCCTGGAGAGAATCCCAAAGAATTTTTGTGGAAATCCCATGAAAAAATCCAGAAAGAAATGAGCCATTCCTGGAGGAATTTCTGGAGAAAATCCCGGTGCAAAACTTCATGGGCGAATTCCCTGGATAAATTCCTAAAGAAGATCCCCGGAGGAATTCCTCGTAGAAATCTTAAGTGGAATTTCTGGATAAATTCTCTGGAGTAAAACCACGAAAGAATTTTCGGACAAAATCGCTAGAGGAATTCGTGGAGGAAATCCCCGGAAGAGTTTCTGGGGGAAATTCTCGGAGATGTTTCTGGTCTCGAGTATCATTGATTGCTGAATAAAAGACTAGCTGAACTGTGGAGAGTGATTTGCTCGTTTTCCGAAAGAGTTCCTGGATGAAATTACGTGGAAACCCCGAATAAATTCTCTGAACAAATCACGTTAATCGTTGAATAACGTGAACAGCCCTGATGGAGAAGGAAATGCTGACTTCCTGATAGAGTTTTTGATGGTTGTATATTAAATCCGGCCCTGAAAACAAATATACAAAAACCTTGCCTTATAGAGTTTTAGAGAATTGATAGAACTTTTAATTTTACAACCGAGAGTAAATATATTGAACACAAAATAGATTGCTAGCCGAGATTTTAAACCAATCAATCTAACTACGCTTAATTCATAACTGATGGCTGATGATATGGCTTATCAGCACTTCAAGATGTGCGACAAAGGTAAAAACGCCAACTAAGAACACTTCACCCAATACCACCACACTTATCCGCGCGATCAAGTCAAACGATTCGCTTGAAACGTACTCTTCTTAACAACTCTCGACAAACAGCGTGCAATCGACATCTCGAGGGTGTGGAGTTGTTCTGCAAAAACGAGGAGCATAGCCCAGTGAAAATAGTAGGGGCTCAAACAAAAAAAATTGGCAAAAATTTTCTATTCTGAGTAATATGAGAATACTCTAAACAATTAAGATTTCCAAAAAATAACTAAACTCGAGAAAACAGAATGGTCAAACTTGAACTTGAAAATGTGGGTTGAAAAGCTTTACCAGTCATACGTATGACTGCAAGCATAAAACATATAACGAAGCGTATCATTCCAGTGGCCATTAAACCAGCACTAATCTTGGCTCCAGCAATCAGCAAAACGTCTAACTGTTGATTGGTTCTTCAAGCCTCTTCTGATCTTCTGTTTTGCTTTTGCACAGTCAATTCTTTCTACACCGAAGCAGATCGTATCTCAACGTCCCGGAAACACACACGCCAGCATACGCACCTTTCACTCTATTACCCATCTTGAAGCCGCCCACTGACTGATGGTGCAATAATGTATTCAAGCGACATCCCGCTGCAGGCTCTTAGGATCATCCATCCCAAAAGATCCCCTGTAGGTAATTGGGTTTATGGAGTGAAAATCCAGCAACAAAAAAAAGTGAACCCCCGGTCAGTTCCGAGAACCAATCACACCTCTCGCTTCCCATTCGCGTGGATGCTAAACGGCTCCAACGACGCGACGATGACGATGCTGATCAGCTGTTTGCAAACCAGTTAACCGGATCGGCGGCCAGCCATCAGGTCCAGGTGAAATTGGGCACCTATAAAAATGACAAGCAAAACTCGCTAATCATTCATTCCGGTGGTAATTGCCGGACGAGCATCACGCCCACAACCCGCGAGATCGGAGAAAGTGAAAAACTGTGCAGAATGTTGAAATTAGTATTGTGTCTTTCGGCGTTGGGCCTGGTGGCCTGTTACGACTTCAAGGATTCGTTCTACAGTGAGTATGATCTATGATCCAAAGCTCGTCCAAATTTATTAACATATATTTCTATTCAGATGAACTGGTCCTGGAGGAGATTTTGGACAGCGAGGATGCCCCATCGTTGATGGATCGTTTTAAGCGATCCAACCCGGAGATGATGGACGACAAGTGCAAACGTAATCACCGACACAAGTGCTGTAACGATGCCAACGGTGAAAACATGGACAAGTTCCGTGAAACGAAGAAACAGTGCTTCAACGAGGTCCGCTCCAAGGATCGTTCTGCCCGTGGCATGATGAACCCAGTGGACATGTTCGACTGTGAAAAGATGAACAAAACCAAGCAGGAGTACATCTGTGCCGTGGAGTGTGTAGGCCGCAAGTTCGACATTATCGACAAGGACGGAAACCTCCTGACCACGGACAAACTGGTTAAGTTCACCAAGGACAACTTCGCTGCCGATCCGTGGCAGGAAACCGTCGTCGATGGACTGGTTGAATCCTGTTTGAAGGAAGTTGCCGAGAAGAACGAGAAGATGAAGTCATCCGGCGAACACACGACCTGCAATCCATCTTCGTCGAACTTCGGGTACTGTATGTGGCGTCAGATGACTTTGGCCTGCCCCAAGGACAAGCAGGATACGTCCAAGAAGTGCGAGAGGATGCGCGAAAAGTTTGCCAATAACGAATCGTTCTCGATGTACCACAAGCACGATTTCGACGACAAGTAAACGTGGATACGATTGGATTAATGGGTATTATATTGTATGCGTAGAAACAATTTGAAACGGAAAACAAAGTGGATTGAGTGAACTTCTGAAGGTATTTTAAATGTAACGATGACACCCCATTATAGATCTATGTAGGGATTTTTGACAAAAATCTTAGAATATGTGACATAAATTCAAGAATCTTTCAAGTAATACATCAAAGATCTACCCTAGATTACCAAAAGACCTTACCTCGCTATTTAATTGTTTAACAAAGATCCTGCCAATATTATTTGTTGGGAATTCTTCCAAACTCACTACAAATCTGCAGAAATACATACACAATCTCATAAAAGGCAACATGCCTTGGTCAAACTAGTAATCCATACAAGGCTTCACCAAAAATCAATACAACCAGTAACTCCCGAAATGCGCCAGACAGAATTCTTAATAAATCTGTCAAGGATTTGCCAAATATTTTTTTGGATCAACTTTTTGTTTACCTTTTAAAAATTACAGAAAATCTAAAGAAAAATCTGAAAAATTCTAGGTTTTTTTTAAATCTTATGAGCAAACCACCTAGGCGGCATCCACAAATTACGTAACGCTCTAAAGGAAGGGGGGAGTAGGCTCGAGCGTTACGGTTCATACAAAAATATAAAAAAATCATACAAAAAGCATTACGGTGGGAGGGGGGTAGGTGGTCAAAAATTTCCAATTTTAGCGTTACGTAATAAATGGACGCTGCCTTATTTTCTTTCCAAACTGATTTTTTTACAGGATTTTGATTTGAAAAAAGTTACCCAGACAACCAAAATGTACGTATAACGAAATCACCTGAAGGCTTTTTATGTGCAAAATTTCACTTATAAGATGTCGCGAAATGGCCTTCTACGTACAAAAGTGGAGGCAATATGCGTGCATATATTATGTGACATACGAGTGCGACAATGCGAGTGTATAAATATTCTACCGAACAAACCTGTGATCTTATGTGACTTAACTTATGATAACAAATGTTGATTTGACAGCTGCTACGGATTGATTCGACTTACTTTGTACGAGTGTACGGGACGAAGCAAAATGTACAAATGAACTCAGAAAAAAAGTGTTTTAGGCGAGGAAACTCATCAATCTGACGAGTTTATCCACGGTGTTTTGCGAGTTTGATGTAATTAGTATGAATAAACGAGTTACAACGTGAACTTTCATGCGATTTCTGGTTGCCTGGGTAGCCATGATGTTAGGCACGACTGCCTGGAAAAAAACAGGTTTCACCCATTTTTCTTAACATTGAAACAAATCTGCATTCTTATGTTTGAAACACAAATGTTTAGGTGCGTTCTCATAATTCCCAGGATACCCTCCACCTTATATGGAAAATCATGAAATTCAAGCCTTTACACGTCAACGGCACAAAATACTCCAAAAATGCCCTTTTGGAACCTGTCACCGAGTGTTCGAAAATGGTCTACTGACTTAACCAATTTATAATTCATGATATGACATTTATTCACGCCTGTGTACAAAATGATGAATTTTGGGCTGTCGAAAGTAAGTGCGTGTTATTCCGTGAAATGCCCATTTAGAGTCTCTACAGAAACCGATATCTGATGACCAAGTTAATTGAACGACATTTCGCAGAACGCCATTTCCCAGAATGGGACATTCCCAAGACAAAAATTTTGGGCTGTGAAAATCCAGGTAAATGATAAGTAGTAAATAGCACATAGACCTTAAAAATCCGTGGAAAACCAAGTTTTAATTTTCAAAGGTGAAACATTTTTGCTTTTTCTTCAATGACAGGACTTTCGGTTTGTTGCAGTTTTTCGTTTATTGATTGGGGAATCTTTAAATCAATAATTCAAGAGATTCGTCAAAACAGCGCCACCTATGGTTGGAAAAGGAATTAGAACCGTTTGGACCATTTTTATATATTTGGATGATGTTCTTCTTACAAACTTCAACCTCGTTCAACCCATCCTTAGAGGTGATGGATTCTACTCAAATTTTCGAAGTAGTTTTTTTTTTGTAATATGGGCCACCCTAGTGCACACATACTACGATATTTATGACTAATAAGTTTTGCTGTAAAAGAAAATTATCAAACACGAGGAATTCAAACAGCGATTGCTTTTTGTTTTTCAACATTTTTGCACCATTTTTTCACAAGCCCTCAGAAAACTCTTCTATTTTAAGAATCTGTATTGAAATTGACCATTGGGCATCTGATTCCGGAGATAATCAGAAATTTCTTCGGAGACCGACATTTTGCTTTAATTTATGTAAATAAATATCTCGATCTATAGAATTATTCAAATGATTGGGTTTTCACTGTTCGAAACAACACTTCAATGAGAATCTGTTGTGAAAAATGAAGCAAATTAGTGCAACCGTTTTTGAGTAATGAACATTTTTGTTTCTGGTATTAATCTGGCCGTATTAAGACCTTGAAAACTTAAAAAAAAACATCATTTTGTAATTTTTAGATTATTTGGAGACAACTCAATCGTTTTATATGATTTTTCCAGAGGAGCTCCTTTTAACCTAACATTGTATAGCCCACATATTAGTTTTTTTTTTTTTTGATAAATTGACTTAAAACAAAATGGCGGTCGAAGAAATTTTATCCTCCAAAGAACATCTGAATATCTTTAAAACCAAATGGCCAATGAATAATACTGATACAGATTCTAAAAATAGAAGAGTTTTTTGAAGGATTGTGAAAAAATGGTGCAAAAATATCGAAAAGAAAAAAAAGTTACGTTTAAGGTGTTCGGGTCATATTGACCCGGATTTGACATACGAATTTCGCAGTCGTTTTTTCAACAAATATAAATGTTTTTGTACTCAAAATTATCGTCAAGGCTTATATTTTATGAAACTGGCTAAAAATCTTGTTTTTGGTTGTGTTTGGGATTCCCGGAGAAGTGGTTAATTCATGCATTTCATGCAATCATATCATGCGACACATCAAACTTTTCAGAATTTCATACAGAATTCATAAGATATTTACTTAGTTATCTAATAAGCGGTTTCTTCACCACCGCTTAGGCCCTAAACCTGGTTTAATCGTATGGGTAAACGTGGTTTACGGCTTAAGCGAAGGTGAAGAAATCGGCTCTAAGTCAATATTAGTCAACACAGTGGTTCCGTAACAGGTTCCGGGATTCCCGGAGATGTGGTCAATTCATTCATTGGATACAACCATAACATGTGACATATCGAACTTCAGAAATCCATATCTAATTTATTAGAGATGCCGTCAATCACCTTTGGCCACGTAGTGGTTCCGTGCCAGTCTCTGGGATTCCCAGATAAGTGGTCAACTTATTCATTTGATGCAACCATATTATGCGAGATATCAATCTTTTCAGAATTTCATACAGAATTTATTAGTGATTTATTTAGTATCCTAAGGTAATATTGGCCACTCAGTGTTGCCATAAAAGATTGCGGAATTCTCGAATAAGTGGCCGACTCAAACTTTTGAAGGAACCATATCATGCGATACATCAAATTTTAAAAAAATTCAAAATGCATCAGATATATCCTCAGTTTTCTAAAGAAACATTAGCCTAGTGCTTTCGAAACAGGCCACAGAATTCCCAGATAAGTGCCAAAATCATTTAAATTTATCAGAAAAATGTGCAATTATCTAAAGTAACATTGGCCACCTATTGGTTCCGTAGCAGGTTCCGGGATTCCCGAAAAAGTGATCAATCCTAATATTTCATAAAGCTGGGCCGTGCGGATGATCAAAGTTGTTAAAATTTCATTTAGAATTTATCAAAAGTATCCGCAGTTATCTTGGCTATCATTGATCAAAAACGTCAATAAACGGTACATTGGATATAGGCACGCAGCGGTAGTGGACCTTGAAATTCTAAATTGTTTTGATAAACTAAAGAAAAAGTGCCTAGTACCGAAGAATATGAGGCTCTAAATACGCATGGCAATGACGTGTTGCTACACCGTAGCCATCACGGTACTATCAAAGCTTTTTTCCCACACTCTTTCCACAAAATGCGCTAGAATGCTACAATGAATAGTTACCCATTATAAAACACCTAGATAAATTGTTCAAGTGACATAGTGGGGATTCCCCAAAATAGAAATAAAATAACCATGTAAACATATTATCATTCTAAACCGCTGTTTTTTTTTTTGTGTTCTGCTAAAAATAGAACATTCTGTTCATTCACCTATCATTTATCAGAACTAACAGATTGCGATACAGTTGACATATCACCACAGTATAGCAGCACAAAAAGCTTAATTCTCACCCATATGGGAGTTTTCCGTGGGAATTGAACCGTTGCAATAAGTAGAATGTAGGTAGCTAATTTATATTTCACAGGAAGAAGGGTAGAACTGCACTTAATCATGAGTATCTTTTATAAGATCATAACATTGTTTGTGTTGGCTTTGTCCGATTCTAAGACAGCATTAGCTTTGAGCAAAACGCACAAATTCGTAGGCGGTACAGTTCTAGATCGTTGTATGTACCAAGGCCAGAGATTCAAAACTAACCTCTGACTATTAGACAAGGTTGAGGCATCCTCCTCCTCGAGAGCTGTTCTGGCCACGTCCTTGCAAAAACTGGGGAATATGAAGAGATGATTACTAAAGAGAGTTGCAGAGAGACATCACGGGAAGTTGCGTGTTGTTAGTGGAGAACAAATCGCTGAAGGATACATTTATATAACCACAATACGTATACCATATGAATGCACATTTACAAATACAATGCATAAACAATAGAAAGCGTTGTATTTGGATGGGCATCTAATTCTTCCGAAAGAGGACCACGTGATTATTGTGTTGAAATCGAATTTAGATTAACTTCTCAGTTCACGACTCTCGTGCATCAATCTTAGCCATTATATCAAGCTGAAATTTTCAATTAATTGACCCACTATTAGCAATGGCTTCGCAACCTTCCTGAGAACTCTTAACAGCCTTTTAGGGCTCCGCGGACTACCGATTTGGGAAACCCTGTTCTAAACGATGACCCCCTAAAGCGATTCATTTCCCATATCATAAGTTGCATGGATCGAAATATTTTCCCTTTTTACATCTGCAGAACCGGTTCCGTATTCTAGAACCAGAAAGAACGAACTTTCTTCGTATCTGCTCTCTCAACGACAACTTTTGCTGGGTTACCGCAAACGTGGTATATATTGAAAAGCAAATAAGAAACATCATTCAGAAAGGCATCATGATTCGAGTTTTGCTGTTCTTAACATTTTTCGTCGGAGCAACACTTTCCTACGACTTCAAAGATCCATACTTCAGTAAGTTCTACTGGAAGTTATCTACTAATTGATTGTTAATCACATCATTTCCATTGCAGATGACTTTCTGTTGGAAGACTTGATGGTCCTGCAAGGCCGTCCTGCCTTGAAGAAGGCATCCGATTCGGAGGAGAGCCAACTGCAGTACACCTGTTGCGATTACCTGAATGAAGAAAATTTCAGCAAATTGCAACAAACGCAGATTGTGTGCTACGTGGAAAACTCCCTGCTCAGTGCCACCAAAACGAAGTCCGGTAGAGGTGAGTAACCAACATGGCTTAAACTTCAAATCTATACTTTATAACTATTATTCCATTAGCTGTATCCCCGGTCGATATGTTTTCCTGCGACAGGCTAGACAAACTTAAACAGCAATACATCTGCGCTTCGGATTGCGTAGCTCGAAAGGAGAACATCACCGACGACAGTGGAAATCTGCTCGGTTCGGAGGTCCTGGTTCCGTTCGTATCCCAGTACTACGCTCCGGAGGTCTTCCAAGACGAACAAATCAAGGAATTCGTCGATACCTGCCTGGGAGAATCGAAAACCGACGAAACGGTAGCAAACAAGTGCAATCCGTCGTCAGCCCGCTTCGGTTACTGTATGTGGCGCAAAACGATCCTAAGCTGCCCAAACGAGAGACAAGATACCAGCCCGGCGTGCGATAATCTACGCGATAAGCTACTCTATCAGGAGGCAAAATATTTGTCCGACGAGACGCGGTGAACTAATCCGGAAGTGCTGCCCTGCCACTATTTGTTTGTATCGATTTGTTGTGAGGTGAAATTAAAATGAGCAAAACGGAGCGCATCTTTGGTTGTTTTTATTTGAGAAATATAAATTTTGAAAAGGGAATTTTCCAATTAGAATCTGGATCTAACCATTTTTAAATATTGCCGAAAATTTCGAAAAGGCTCAAAAGCCATTTCCGGCGTTGATAGAGGAAAACAAACTAACAAACGTTACAGGTGGTAATCATTCTTGGACACCCTCAAAGGTTACATTACAAATCGCAAAGAAAGAAGATTGCCACGTTTTGCCGGAAATTCTTGAAGGTCGCGAACTTCTTTTCAACATTTTAAAGAGAAGAAGCACATTTTTTTTATTTATGACGACAAAACTGAACGCCTATTCAATTTCGTCATGAAAGGTCTCTCAAGTGACTGAACACCTGAAGAGATCGAAAATGCAAATGATTTACTTGGATTTTCCCCAGTCCAAGTAATCATTATGAAAAAGAAAACCCAATTCGGCACTCTTCGCAAATAGCTTTCTCAAGAATATTATTTAGTTCACTTTAACAAAAATGATCCAAATAATATTAAAGCTTTAGAAAAACCAAGACTTATGTTCGATATCTGTGTGACATGGAAACATTTCCAGATACCTGGAGGAAATTTTCAGAACCCCACTCGGTGCCAAAAGTAGGGTCATGGAACAAAAAAATGCCGCATGGATGCTAAATGCATGATTTGCGGAGGTTCTTCTCACGCTAAGGACGTCTATCCAGTGAAGAAAGATACCGATAAGTTTATATGCCCCAATTGCGGGGGCAATCATAAGTCATTTATTTTTGGACTTGCCCTTCGCGTAGGTGAGTCGTCGAGGCTCGTACCAGGCAGATAAACAATAATGTCCGTTACAATAACGGTCGTTTCCGGAATTTTCCTGGTATCGAATTATGCTCATTTTTCAGACGATCGCTTGAATATGAATCACACCCGTCAGATGGATTATAGTCATGCCCATTCACAAACAAATTTTAATCCGTCGGGTAGGCGTTCGAATCTTTTAATTAATTTTTAATCTGCCTCTGATTTTAATTTTCTAACTGAACAATTGAATCTAATGATTGATGCAATGTTCAAAGCCACACTGAATCAGTCCAAGTAAAATTTACTAATAAAATTGTTATTGGATTAAGTTTTTCTAATGGATTCAAATAGTAATTTAAATATTTTAAATTCGAATGCTCATTCTCTGAATGTTAAAGAGGACGAGCTGTTTAATTTTCTTACAGCTAATAACGTACATATAGCAGTTATTACTGAAATATATTTAAAACCTGGATCCAAACTAAAAAAGATCCTAACTTTTTCGTTTATTGTAATGATCGACTTGATGGCGTATGTGGGGAAGTTACAATCATCATTCATAGGCGTATAAAACATCAACTGTTTTCGTCATTTGAAGCTAAAGTTTTTGCAAATTTAGGTGTTTCTGTTGAAACACAGCTTGGTAAATTACTTTCACAGCTGCATATTTGCCTGTTCAATGCTCTGGACAGCAAGTTAATTTACTCCAAACTGACTTGCAAATATTGACTCGCAGTAAGTCAAAATTTGTAGCCAACTGATAACTCATGCTGATTTTGATTCTGATCATGTCCCTGTTACATTTCAAATATCCCATGAAGCAATTCTCAATACTATCAGCTCCACTTTCGATTATTTTCGAGCCGACTGGAATATATATATGAAACATATTAGAGTCAATATGTTTCATATATATATTCCAGTCGGCTCGAAAATAATCGAAAGTCTCTTGATGTTCACATTTCTTTACAAACAAAACTTGATATTAACAATGCTCTTGAAACTTTAACAAATTCCATTGTTGAAGCCAGGAGCATTGCAATTCCAAAATGTGAAGTAAAATTTGAATCCGTGATTATAGACGATGATCTTAAACTTTTGATCCGCCTTAAAAACGTGAGGAGAAGGCAATTTCAACGCACTCACGATCCTGCTATTGAAATAATATATCAGAATATGCAAAAAAGAAATTAAAACACGATTTTCTCAATTAAGAAACAAACATTTAAAAAATAAAATTTCTCAATTGGACCCTAACTTTAAGCCCTTTCGGAAATCATCTAAAATTAAAAAAAAAAAAAAAACTCGCAAGCCAATTTTGGCCTTGAAAGAGGAAAACCGAATTATTACTTACTAATTGTGAAAAAGCTCAACAACTTGCTATGCAGTTCGAAAGCGCGCATTATTTTAATTAACGACTCACTAGTCCAATTAAAAATCAAGTTACTCAGAACATCGAAAGCATTCTCAATCAAGAGAACGTTTTTCGAAAATTCATGGGAGACTGATTTGGAAGAAGTGAGAACTATAATTTAAAAAAAAAAATCAAAAATATGAAAGCGGATGGCGATGGAATTTTTACATCCTTGTCAAGAAACTTCCAGAATGTAGCTTATCATTCTTGGTTGATATATTCAACAAATGTTTTCAGTTGGTATATTTTCCGAACAAATGGAAAAATGCCAAGGTTGTACCAATATTGAAACCTGACAAAAATCCTGCAGAAGCTTCTAGCTATCGTCCAGCCAGTTTGCTTTCCTCCATCAGTAAACTTTTTGAAAATGTCATTTTGAACAGAATGATGGTCCACATCAACGAAAATTCAATTTTTGCTAATGACTAGTTCGGATTCCGCCATGGACATTCGACCACTCATCAACTTTTACGTGTAACAAATTTGATCCGATCCAACAAATCTGAAGGCTATTCTACTGGCTTTGCTCTGCTAGACATAGAAAAAGCATTCGATAGTGTTTGATATGGAGGCTTGATTGTAAAATTTAAAAAAAACTTTAATTTTCCAACATACATTGTTTAGAATAATCCTATGTTGTTTGTCAAATCGTAAACTTCAGGTTGTTATCAGAACTCCAAGTCTTAAAGACGTCCTGTAAGAGTTGGTGTTCCTCAAGGCAGCATTTTGGGTTCAATATTATAGGTATTCTACTAAACAGCTCGAAGATTTATTATTATTATCAATATTATACAATGTTCTCACATCTGACTTAGCTAAGTTACTTGAGGGATGTCGAAAATCCTTGTTTGCGGAATTGAATTCAACTTTCAAAATTATCGAAAAGTATAGGGAAAAATCGTCGCAATCTTCTATTGCCACGATAAGTAATTAGGTTTAAAGCCTATTAACAAAATAAAATTCGTTGTTTTTCTGGAGCCCAACTGACGATGGAAATTCCTCAGTAATGTGTTGGACCTATGACGTGGAAAAGGTTGAACACGCGCTGTCATATGTTTACGATGCCATTTTTTGGATTTGTCATTATCAGCGTTTTTTTGTATCGAACCCACATAAACGCGCTTGTGTCTAGCCCATATCTTTTCAATTCAATGAATACAACGCTAATCCCCTATATCTTAAAGTGTGCTGCACATGGAAATCAGATGGTCAGTTTCTGTCGGGTGCCAGGTAGATATAATATCGATTTTTCGCGGACGGACGTCGACTTCGGGTGCCCGAAATTGGACGATTTCTGTGAAACCGCACTGATAACACACCGGACACGTGCAAAATTTTGAAGGTTCCGAAGGCTTCGCGGGGTATTTAAGAGACTGCAATGTGGTAGAACATGGTTAGTTTGAATTCCGTTAGATAGCTGATCATAAAGTAAAGGGTAAAATAATACACAAAAATATGTGAACAGTAATAAAGCCAATCAATCACTATCACTGAAGGCCAATTCATCATATAATATTAATCAAATTCTGACCATAATAACAGTGAAAAGAAGAGCCAAAATCAAGGATTAAGTGTAAAACAAAAGTGAGTGCTAGCGAAAAGAATAAGTTATGCAATCAATAGTCGTGTATATATAGTGTGAATTAAGAAGATATTTGAATAAAACAGGAAGAATTTTTAACAGTTCCTTTTATTACATTTTTATTTACCTTTGGTGATATAAGTGCCATAATGTGTTTTATCACCTCTCAGGTTATTGGAAAACTTGATTATTGTGGAATCTAATTATGATCGAATGCCATTTGTACGCTATCATACCATACATTATACAAAATGTGCCGATAATCATAAGAACGAACGGATTCTAGATGACTCAAAATCAAAATTTTGTTTTGCTAATAAGAAGGCAAATTCAAAAGAGACATAACAAGCTTTATCGATACATATGATAAATAAGGTGGGCTGAGAGGATTAAACCCAACACTAATCATCGATTGTCAATTGTTATCTAACCTACGAACAAATTTGGTTAAAGCTGTAAGTGTCCACAACACTTCTTTGTCCCCATCGTACCAGCTGGGATTTTAAAATTTTGAAATTTAAATATCAAATTTCTTTTAAGTGGATACGTCATAGCGCGCATTCTATCCTGAAGTATGACCCTTTCCTTTTGTGCATGGGATAAATGACCTAGAAAGCATGTTTACGAGCGAATATACATTTAGAGTCATAAGGTGAAACAATAAACGAATTTTTTTCTACCAAATTATTTGTATTTGTTAAGTATTTTTGGAAATGTTTATTTCAACATAATATTTTCATTCATTCATTTTCAAACGCTCAACTTGAACACAATTTTGTCTTCTTGTTTTCTGTCAAGAATTGGTCGGCCTTGAGTATACTGTATACAGACCAAGTAGAAAACATGAAAGAAACAGATTAATAACATCAAATGACATAGATGCAAAATACTCTTTGCTTCATATAACTTTGATTAGATTTGATGAATGTTCTAGACTGCGAAAGATTTGTAACATGTTCACTTTGGATGATCAATAAAAATCGATAAAATTTTACCATCAGAGTAGATCCAAAAGCTTTTAACGAAGAAAATGTAAAACATTACAAGTGGCTTGTCAAACTTTTCGACATCGGCATTCTTCTTCGCACTCATCGAACGATATTGGTAAATTTTACATAATCCAACGCATTTAACATTGGTTTCTGGCCATTCATCATATTTAGATGGTTGGTGAGAAATTGCAAACATTCCAGTGCAGACAGAACGGAGTGTCATAAAGCAGTTAATTGATTGATTATGGTATTTTTAAGACGATTCCAGAGTCCGATGCAAGTTTTTATTATTTATATGGTATCTGTATTGAATATCCTAGAATCCGCCTATTGATCCAATACAATTTGGCCAGTACACACGAATTTTAGTTGGTCCAGTCTGACTGAATATTTGAATATTTCTGGTCTTCGATGTCCTGAGTCAGTAAAACGACATTTTTCAGACTACAGTAATGAGAATGATTTTGAAATTTACGACGTGAATTCTCAAAGAACGTCACTACAGTTTGACTGTACAAGCATCAAATAATTGTAATTTTTCAAGTAATTTTTTTAGACAGGGTGAACTAAAGCACTGAACGGTGATCTTTGGTTCAATCACAGTGAGTCTATCAAAAAATCGTTCTATTAGAGGTTTCAGTTACATCTTTTCTATGTTTTTCGCTTCACATTATATTGTGCAAAAGTAACACAAAGATGTGTGGAAATATTGAACAACAATTTTCAAAAGTTCAAAAATTGCAGAGTGTTTAACTTTTAACTCATTTTTTACAAAATATGAAAAATGTTGCTTGGGTCACTCTTACTCAACGCCGACCAATTATTGAGGGAACTGCTGTACAATTTCCTTAATGAATTCAGGAATTTCTTCCATAAATCCTCAGTTTTTTTTCAATTGCCATTATTGAGGAACTTTTGGAAGCATTTTACCTAACAGTATCTTACCGATTTTAGCAACGAGGCGTGAATTTTATGTTGCCGAATTTTGGAATTTCAAAAGATTTATGTTTTTTATCATTATAGTCTTGAAAAGTTTCAGCAAATGCATGGCTATTACGAATGATATGGAAAATGTTAGCGAGTTTTAACCAATAAACAGGCTGATCCAGTGGCAGTGTGTGTCCCAATAATAGTGGTAGTGCGGTTTCAAGCGTTTATTATTCTAACACGCCCATTGTCGAAATGATATGAATGTGTAAAAAAAAGTTTGAAATTAGTATGGAAACAGTACAAAACAATTAAAAACCTTAACTTTTTAGCTCCTTTGTGCCAGTGAGTTTCAATGGGAAATCAATGTAAACCACTATTAGGGGTACACAAGTCAGCAAACATCACTATTACTGGAACATGTTCCAGTAATGGTGGAAGTGCTTTTTTGGGAAGTTCAATGATTTTATCTAAGATTATTTTTTACATGGAAAAGAATAGAAAAGCTTTCGGATGACGTATTCGGATATGTAAAATGAGCTTCCACTATTTTGTTGGCGATTTTTTATTCCTCAACCCGTTACTATTGGCTCTATCACTGTGGTTCAGTACAAGCACCACTTGAAAAAGCACTCTTGTTGTTCGCAATACAACAATTTATATAAGCACAACAACTCAAAAACAATGATGATCAACACAGTATAACAAACTATCTTCTCGTATGATGCTCTCATTATACTTGCGCCTACTGTTTATTGCCATTTTATTTCACCAATTTATGAAGGCTATCAAACTATGTAGCAATAGTTTATACAGGTTTCCTACTTTAATGAGACTTCTTATATACGTTGGGCAATAATCTTAATATTTGAGAGTTCTACCATTAAAGTACGTTCCACTTTGCTTTTCTTTGATTTCAAAGTTCAACCATTTTTTTCTGTATTTTTACTTCGTTTAGTTAAAAATGTTAGATTTCAGTACTTAATAATCAATTGAAAATATGTTTCGACGTGTTGTCAAAATTGGGAAGAAATTGTTGCCAGAAACGGGTGTTGCTAAGGAATTCGGGTTAGACAAAATCGGGTGTTGCTAAAATCAGGAAGGCACTGTATTGTTAGTTCTACCAAGACAAAACCGCAGCTCATGTTCGCTTATATCATTCGCATGTTTTTTTTTTACATAATAGAAAAAAAATCTTATAAACATAGCAGAATTGTAACAAATTGGGCATCTGACTACAGGTATGTTACGTTTTTGTCACGTTCGGATTTTATCACATTCCGATTTCCTCATCAAATTATTCAAGTTTTATCAACATACAAAAAACGAAAAATCTTATTTTTTAATTGAAGACTTATTCTGCAGTATGCCAAATGTTTTTCAAATGCCTCAGGTTTCAATATTAAGGACTTTTCATTTTATAAAGTGGACACCTTGTTTATGCTATTTCTTTTTTATTTATTGATATAATCGTAATTGGTTTTCTGTACATCGTTCAGCTATTGATCAACCAAAAGATTTTTGTAAAATTTTATATTTTCATAATATTGTATATATGTACTGTCCATAAAAGCATAACTTTTTTCATCACAACATTTATATTTTAATATATACTCTACAATGAATATACAAATTTGCACACTGTTGTTGTGGACAAATATGAAACAGGTGCAGTCCCATATCGAAAAATAAAGGCATAACATATGAACTTTCAACCTAAATAGCAACAGCAAATCGTGAATTCTGTTCAAGTTTATAGTTTTTGCTGAAGATTAGAAGCAAAATGAGTCAATTGGTTATGCTAAATGAATATGCCACGCAGAAATATACTAGACAACTATGAACATTTGTAGAAGACAAACTTCAAACTTTAAGCGCTATTTTCTCTAAGCCTACTTTTTCTATATGGGACAGTTATGCCTTTATGGGCAGTAAAGCCCTGTTCCAATTTCGCTTAAGTGTACACCAGAAACACATATTTACTCAATTTCTAAACGTTTTTGTTTGGTTAAATTGCAATTTTTGTCGGTTTTTGAGATCTTGTCACACTGCTCGGTTAAACTCAAATTCTGTGTGTATTTCGTTTTCCGTGTCCCTTCCAAAATGTCAGATAAGAACAATCCCAGTGTTAAAAATGTGAACCCTTGTGGCGTTTTTGTCGACTAAGTGAACGTCAAACATGATGAAAAATGTCAAGGTCAAAATTTAGACCTATTTTCAACAATAAAGTTTCAATATGATATACACTGCCCACACTATTATGGGTCACTTTGTCATGATTATTAGTCACTCTATTCTCGCATAACTTATGATCTCGCCCTAAAAGCCATTGGTAACCGAGTGTGTAGCTCGTTGTTTTTAAGCAAATGAATGGACCAAGATGAAAACTATCACCATTGAGAGATAGAGGAGGATCATCTCTTCATCGTAGCATTGTTAAATAACGTGTAAATTCATTCGTATGCTCAGTAGCAACCAGTGTTGTGAAAAACTCAATTTCTCACAACTCACGCATGAGATTTTTCATGCGTGAGTTGTCAATCATGCAACTCAGCAGTCAAAAAATCATGGATGAGTTGGCTCACCTTTTTAACTCATTGTCTCGTATTTCCACAGTTTACTCCCACACGGCAATATTTTCTTGTTAGTCTGGTAAAATTATGTTAATCCTTTCTAACGTAAACAACAACATTCGGGTTCCACGAGTTTTTGCCGGGTTTTGCGACTGAATCATTTTTTACGGTTTGAGTTGATTTTGCATCAAAATCTCAAGCGTGAGATTTGCGGATCAGATCTCTAATGAGTTTGCTCTCACGGGAGAGCAAAATGATTGAGATTTTGAATGTGAGTCTATCAACAATGGTAGCAACAAGCTACACACTTGGTTACCAATGGCTTTTAGGGCGTTTACCTTAATTATGCGAGTATTCTACACACAATTCAAATGGAAATGATCCATAATAGTGGGTGACCGTTGATAGTGTAACCGGTGTAGTTGTTATTTGAGCGGGGAAATTAGTCAAAGTAGTAACAAGAACACGCTCTATTATGTTATTCAATGAAAGTAGGTATTTATCGAAAGTTTTAGGACCCTGTTACCAATCCGTCAACGAAGTTAGATTTGTTCGTAAACAAAGTTATAGGAAAACCGATGAATTCCAGAAAAATGAAGGGACGGAGCAAAATGAGCCTTGATTTGAGTCAAATTAAAGATGATTTGAACATAGTAATGAATTTCCAAAAAGCACCTGATGAAATGTTTTTTGCATAGTCATCTTGGTACACTATCTTTAGCGGAATAGTTTATAAATTAGATAAAAAAAAATTCGACCGCAGCTTCTTCTGGAAACCGAACTTATCCGAACCGAACCTCCGACCATGTTTCACACAAAGCAGTTTCATACAAGAACAGGTGGAATTTCAAAGAAGGCTGATTTTAAAGAATACTTTCCATTGTGCAAACGTTTTAATGCGAAATGCCACACCACAAAACAAAAACGCACAAAGATCTACTATATGGATAGCTCCGAGATTTCTAGCTCTTTTTTTTAATTCAAGGATAACTTTCTTCAATAGTTCGTTTCGGATTTAGCCACGAATTTGTCCCTGTGTTTTCTTGATCACCTCTCTGTGAATTTTTCTTCTTAAATTTACTGATATCCTTCATTAATTATTCCAGAAATGAAGCCAGGAATTCTTTCATAGGTTAGATTAGATATTCCACCTAATATTCCTTCAAATATATCTTTCCACACGTATACTTGCATTAATTTAGCTTCAAGAATTCTTTTGGCGATTCGGCGAAATTATTACTTGAATTCCTTCTGGGATTCTCCTACAATTTGAATCATGTGATTATTGGAATTTTCATTTGGATTACCTATGCAAGTTTCACAAAACCTTGAATCCTTTTTAAAATTCATCAAGCATATTTTTTCGAACTTGGGTAACTAAGAAATAGGTTCTTTTTTTTCGATTTTTGAAATCATTAATGTTATTTTTTCATTAATTGAAAAAAAAAACAATGATGTAATAGCCAGAGGATACAAGATACTCCTCAAAAAACATTTATCGGAATAAGAGTTGAACAAGTCATTATTCAACTGATAAAAGCATAAATCAGCTGAATAATCTATTGAGCTACCATTGTTTGTAGGGTCAAGAACTATTTTGGACTTAATGAATTATGCTAATTTGTTAGGTTTAGATCTAATTGAAAGGTTTGTAACTAGAATGTACAAGTTTTAAATTTAATTAGCAGCATATAAATACTTTTTTCTTATTCAATAACCCATCAAATTCTTTATATTGTCCAGAACGCCCATCACTCTTTCCACCATGCCCCTAATTTCCAAACACATTGCCCGATACGTCGGACAGATCGTTCAAAACTCGACCCGCGCCTCATCGGGGTACCTAGTTCAGAGCAGATCCTGTTCGACCGAACCGGATCCAAACCATCCGATTGTGCACCTGCCCGGTTTGGGAAAACTCAAAGGATCTCTCACTAAGGGAGCCTGGACCGGTGTTCCTATTCAACAGTTCTTGAACGTCCGATACGCCGAGCCGGCAACTGGAGACCGTCGTTTCAAGGCACCTGTTCCAGCCGAACCATGGGAAGGCGTGAGAGATGTGTCCAAGCGTAGCCGAACCTCGCCCTACTATGGGGACTTGAAGAAGATGCCCAAGGAACAACTGCAGGACGATTTGGAAGATTGCATCAGTCTGTGCGTGTATACGAAAGATGTAAGAAAATTGATAAGATTGAAGTGGTTTCGATTCTAATCAGCTTCTGTATGTAGCTTTCAGGTAAGAAGCCCGTCATCGTCTACATCCATGGAGGTGGATTCTACAGCGGAAGTGCCGCCCAACACCCTCCGGAATATTTGCTAGAGAAGGACGTAGTTTTGGTGGTTCCTCAGTATCGGCTAGCCGCGCTCGGATTTCTTTCGACCAAAACGGAGAACATTCCCGGAAATGCCGGAGTCGGCGATGTACTGTTAGCGTTCCGTTGGGTGCAGAAGTACATCGAACACTTTGGTGGCGATCCGCAGCGAGTGACTGCCTTTGGACAATCTGCCGGGTCAGCTATTATATCGGCCTTGACGTTCAGTCCTGTTGCAGAGGAGTCCTTGTTTAATAAGGTCATTCTCAATTCTGGAGCTGGACTGGCTAGCAGTTGGTCCGTTGACTTCAACTGTGAGCGTAATGCAAGGGATATTGCAAGGAGAGCCGGATTTGACCCAAAGGCACCGCTGGAGGAGATGGAGAAGTTTCTGCTGCAGCTTGATACGTACACGTTGTTGAAGTCGTTTTCGCAACATATGGTGAGTAGGGCTGTGATATTTCGAAAAGGGAAAGGAATGACGTTCGTAACCAACTTTGTAGTGGCAGGGAACCCCTAATGGCATAAACTCGATTGGAGGCCATCGATTCACGATCGGAGGACCCTCCGGTATCTTTCCAAAGACTCCATACGAAGTGATGAAGCGAGGCGGTGGTCGAAAGGATCTCCCTATGCTTACGGGAGTGGTCAAACATGAAGGTACTTTTGCTTTGGTAGATATCTTCGCTATACTGGCCCATCAGAAGTTACTCGGAAACAAGCAGTTCATGCAGTACGACCTTCTGGAGGAAGTTCCTAGGATCCTTGCATCGACAGAGACCAGTAATACCTTGGCACCGCTGATCGCCAGATCGATGTTCAACAATGATGATCTTAAATCTGGAGATCTTCGGAGACTCATCCCCGGACTGATAGATGTATGTATCAGAAGGTTTGCACTGTGAAGTTCTAATTTGACGAGTTTTCTCTTACAGTACTGTGGAGCGGTCATCATCAAGTCTACAGTTCTTCGTTCCGCACAATTCAATAGCCGGCACAACCCGAACAACACTTACGTGTATAGCTTTGATTATCAAGGCGAGCACACGCGATTTGGATACGACCAAGACGTTAGCAAGATTCCATTCGATGGAGGAGTTCATCACACCAATGACCTCATCTTCCTCTTCCCGTATCCGGAAACCGCGAAACTAAACGAACAGGATACAGAAATTGCCAAGAAGATGGTTGATCTTTGGACGTCATTTGCAATCGACGGAGTACCCAAAACCAAGGATCTTCCGGAATGGCCAGTTTTCAATGGTAGTTATCCCTTATAATTATCACGGAATAAGTATTTCGCTGAACTTGATCTTACCTCGTTTCAGATGTCTACGGTCCGTATCTTCACATCAACAAGCAGTTCAGCATCGGTCAAAATTTCCTAGATGAGCTTACTGTTGCGGCAGACGAAGCAGCAAGAGCACCAAAAAGCAAATGATTTCAACAATACGTCCCACCGAATATTGTTAATTCGACCTATTGTAAACATGCTAAGCTTAGATTAAGAAATTGATAAATACAATAAACGAAACGAAACGCTCGCATTAAAGTCGTTTTACTTCCGATCCTGCGATAAGACGGACAGGCCGGAACTTCTCCCCGACAACAGCCAAGCTACCTACGTCAAGCGAGGCTACGTCAATTCAAGGCATCAATTGCACTTTCCATATCGCGAAAACACCTTGCTACTAATGGGAGCTAAATCCAACAGACGCACTCATCTAATCCATGCGATTTTGGCCGAATGGATTCGCTTATCGGGGACACTTTCTTCTGATGTGGCTTGACGATAAATGGCAAGGGCAGCAATTTTTTGGGAAGTATTCGTCTAATGAACTGTAGTCCGTAAAGTGCCGAAGATGGCTTCATTTCGTGGTGTTGTAGTGAGAAGTGGTATATTTCAAAGAAGCATGTTTCAGAGAGCTTGCTTTTCAACTGACAGTACTGGGAATCCATTGATTGACCTTCCCGGGCTTGGCAAGCTGAAAGGATCTACCACAAAGGGAGCATGGAGTGGTACGAATATTTTCCAGTTCTTGAACATTCGATATGGTGAACCTGCCAATGGAGAGCGACGGTTCAAGCCACCGGTTCCAGTGAAGCCCTGGGATGGAGTTGAAGACGTATCAACCTACAAGCTTGGATCTCCCGTATATTACTGCATGAAGAAGTACTCCCCAGAGCAACTGGCCCAGAATCAAGAAGACTGCATAAATCTTTGCGTCTACACGAAAGATGTCGACGCCAAAAAGCCAGTTATCGTATATGTCCATGGTGGAATGTTCTATGATGGAGCTGCTCCTCACTTCCCGCCGAATTACATAATGGAGAAAGACGTAGTCCTCGTTGTCCCACAATACAGACTTGGCCCGCTAGGTTTCCTGTCAACCAGAAGCAAAAACATCCCCGGTAATGCCGGAGTCCTGGATGTGATCCTCGCTTTGGAATGGGTGCAAAAGTACATCTCCAACTTCGGGGGCGATCCAAGTCAAGTCACCGTAATGACACAATCATCCGGAGCTTGCATGATGTCCGCAATGATGTTCAGCCCGGTTGTCGACACTGAAAAGTTGTTCCACAAGCTGATCATCCAGTCTGGATCCTGTTTCGCTTCATGGGGCTATGATCAAAATCCACAGGCAAACGCTCGTCACATGGCAGAGTTGGCTGGATGTGATCCCAAGGCTACCCTCGAAGAAGTCGAAGCATTTCTACTGGAGCTAGATACGTACAAATTGCTCAAAGCATTCGCTAAACATTACGTAAGTACTTCAACGCATGCTTCCATTTTGTTTAATCTACAATTTCTTCTTTCCATCCAAACAGCGCATCGGTATACAAAAGAAAGGCATCGACAATGTTGGAGGATGCCGTATGGTCACCGGATGCCCTAACGGTTTATTCCCGATCCTACCTTACCACACGATGAGGAAAGGCTACGTCCGAAAGAACCTTCCTCTCCTGATCGGAACAATGAAGCATGACGGAACGTTTGCCTTATTGGACATATTCCTCGTTCTGGCCCAACGCAAACTACTTGGCAATAAAACGGTCAATTCCTACTCGATGATCGACGTTGTCAACCAAATCATGGGCATGGACGATCCGAACGGAGTAACCAGTTCGCTCCAGACTGCCCTCTTCTTCGGTCAGAATCAACTGGTCGAGGGTAATCTCGCCAAGATGCTTCCTAGCTTTTCCGACGTGGCAGCCACTTGTCTAATGAAGGGCCCTACGCTCAAACTGGCCCAGGTAAATGCACAACATCAACCAAACAAGACCTACCTCTACAGTTTCGACTACCGTGGCGAACATACCCGGTTCGGATTCGGAGTGGACGTCAACCAGCTTCCATTCGACGGAGGAGTTCATCACAATGACGACCTGATGTATCTGTTCCCGTACCCGCAAAAGGCTTCGAAGCTCAATGATGCAGACACGACGATTGCGAAACGGGTGGTCGATCTGTGGACTTCTTTCGCCTGTGATGGAGTTCCGAAGGCGGAAGGTGTGCCCGAGTGGCCCAGTATGAGCCGTAAGTATAACTATCAGTTAGTGTAACAACTTGGGAAGGTGAACTTGACGATTGCTTCCCATTTCAGGTGTTTGTGGACCGTATCTCAAAATTGATTCCACCTTTACGGTAGCCGAGAACTATACAGATGAATTCAAGGCCACTCTACGGGATCCAACTGCTATCGCTAAGAAACACAAACCTAGTTTGTAGAGTTTTGACTGAATAGAATAAAACATATTTAAATGATCGTGATCATCGTTTTTTGATTGCTCTGCACGACTCCGAACCTATTATGGCACAAATATCGACTTTGATCACTGGTAATGCTGAAACTACACCCATTACTCTTCGTCGTGCACAACGTACGGTACTGACGCCCTCCTATGTATATCATTCAGCGACAGAAATGTGCAACGATGAAAATGGGAGTGATGGATCTTGTGTATTGGTTAGAACACTTACATCTGACACCTATTAGTGCTCCAAGGTACTTCATGATGGTCGTTACCTAAAGATCATATTAACCGAACATGTGATATTTTTTCGATGCTACATTGTTAACCAGTTCAGAATTTCGTAAAAGAGCCTTCGTCTTTCTTCTTCTCTTGTTTGATAGCTCACTGACAAATGAGCTTCAATGAATGGCGGCACAGCAATCCCTATATTCCCAACCTTCGTCTTTAAAGAATTGATTTTCATACCAATTGAGTTCAAAGTTCCAAAATTGTTAGCATTTTTTTCAACGTCTTTCTCATTACGTGATCATACTGCCTGCCAATCTCAGTTCCGAGAAGAAATTTTGCCCATTGAATTACAGCTATAAAGACATCAGTGGAAGATTTTCCAATAAATCATCAAAAATACTCTTGGAATGAGATTAATTTTTGCAACCTTCCTTCCGGAATGATTTTATAAGACTCTACAGAAATTCAGTGAGAAATTTTCAATAAATGCTAAGACAGTAACAGAGACATCCCTGAAAGTGTCTTGAGAAATTTGACGAGAAATCATTGTGAATACCCCTTGAAAAATTCCAAACTCTAAAAGAATCCTAATGAATTTAAGAAGGAATCCTTGAATGGAAATTTGATGATATGGATATGGAAAAAAGTTGTACAAAATTTCTTAGTGGTATTTGTGGAAAAATCCCTAGAGAAAAGTCTCCGATGATTCATTTTAGTGGATACATTTTCGGAGGGAAATTTTAAACATATAGGGAAATTTCTTAGGGATTATTTAGTGCGGCTTATGCCGGAATTTATTTGAAATGTATTGTTGTATGATAACCATGGTATAATTTTTGGCGGAATCTTTTGAGGCAGTGGTTCCCAAACTTTTCAGGATAGTGGCCTTTGGCTTCTTACAAACGTCCCGGCCCCTTAAAAATTATTGAAAAGGAAATCGAAATAAGAAAAAATAGGGCTTGCTTAAAATAAAATCATGAGGTCTAGTAAGCCCAAAATCATAATCAAAATAAATGGGCAAGATAACAAAAATCTTCCATTGAATTTCCCAAATTTTTGCCAAAATATTGAAAAGATACCTTGCCAAAATATTTGCAGAGGACTGTGGTAGTTATCAATATCATGCCAGAAGTGCGTTCAATTTTTCCAACTTTTTTTTTATTAAAAATTGCCCCATCCAGAATTGTTTCATGATATTTTTTTAAAAAGATTGTGCCAGGATTCTACAATTTGTTTGAATAGAATAAAAAGCCCACCCTAGATCTTTTCGAAATCCTCAAGGGAATCTTCCAATGATTAGTACATATATATGTCAAGGATGGTCCATTAAATTGAGTGGGACCAAAAACGAATCGTAAATGTTGCAAGCAATCCACCAATAATCTTTCAAGGAGACTGGAAGGCATATGTTGATAAAATCGAGAGTAATATAATAACGGTTTGGCGATATTAGCAAATAATGTCGTCAGAAAAATGTCAAGAATCCCAACATTAGTTCTCTAAAAATTTTCCAAAAATTTCCCAATGAGCTAAAATTGAGCCCGTATCTTGCTTCAAAGCAAAGCCGATAATGATATTTAGGATTGAATTAAAAACGGCTGCTTAGAATCTTACTTATACTTTTCAAAGCGTGGATTACGTGAATTTAGAAACACACATAGCTGAAAATGTAGCTTGTTCATTTGGTACACATATTGAATAGTATTTTATTCTGATGTGTGTGGAAGATAACGCAAATAGCACTCCAGTAAAAGCGAGTGGAAACTGTAACTGGTAAACATTTAATGCAAAGTTCTCGGTAAACATTTAACGTAAAGTTCTCTCGTGTAATTTACTAATCGCTAAAAAAAATCGTCTACGATTCTCATGAAGAATCCACAACCCACTAAGGGCCGATTTCTTCACCTTCACTTAAGCCGTAAACCCCGCTTACTCATACGATTAAACCAGGTTTAAGGCCTAAGCGGTGGTGAAGAAATCGCTTATAAGAGTTCAGCCAGAAATCCATCAAAGATTTTATCCTATTACCCGATTTCCGCAAGCTACAACGCTCTTGAAATTTAATGATCAATCAAAACCATTTTTGCAATAGTTCCGCGGATCTCTTAAGAGTCGTCACGGCCCTCTACGGGTCCGCGAACCACTGTTTAAAAGCGTTTCTCAAGAATTCACAGTAGATTTTTTTTTCCGATTATATGCATATTTATTTTCATTTGGTATTTGTTATAAACTTATTTTTACATTGTAATAGTTTGACTCCGAGGGGTCCCTCAGTTTTGATTGCATTAGTTTTTGTTTGGACTGGTTGAATTGTGGCGTATTCATAGTAGAATAATAGAAGTTCATTTAGATGTCTCGACTCGGTATACTTACCTGGTAGTTTATTAAGGATTCTTCCACATATACATTTAGGAATTCCACTAATGGCGTTTCAAGAAAGTATTATACAAGTTCTTCAATATTGTTTCAAGGCATTCCCAAATACAACTTTAAGAATCACAGCCGATTTTTTTTTTGCAGAGATCATTGAAGGGTTATGCAGGAGTCTCCATATGCAATATTATCTTCAATTTTTTGCATTTTTTTTTTTTTTGTTTCTTGAGCTACAGTTTATTATTCCTCAAGATGTTTTTTTTTTCATATGTCTTCTAGGCGTCTGTCATGATTATAGAATGAACGTTGTTCGTGGTCCATTGGCTATTGCTTCTGTTTTGCGAGCAGAAGGTCATAGGTTCAATCTTGTTGGCCCATCCCATTCTCGTACTTCGCAGTTCAGTAGATCAGTATCATAATTTAGTCCCAAGCATTCAATAGTGCGGATTTTATTTAAGCAGTGAACTCAAAAGTTCACTTCTAGTAGATTTTGAACTTAATTTTCTAAAAAGTAACTCATGAAATTATCAACAACTAGAAAATTCATAACAATCATTCTATTTAAGCTACTTAAACAAACTTTGTGTGAACTTAAGATCAGTAAATTTCTTAAAAAGTGAGTTGCTTAAGCCAAAACCTGCACTATTATTCGAACTTTCGGTTGCTAGGAGTATCACCTACTTCTTCCTATCAATATCCATCTCACTCCCGTGGAAAAGTCTGGGATCACTTCTAAGACACATACAAAACTGTTCGACACATGATGATCATTTTTGTTTTATCTATACCATTTTTGGATAAATTTCTTACCTGCCACACGATATACGAATGCAGGAATGGCAACTTTGGCAAAGAAAACTCTAAGTTAATAAATGTTGAAGTGCATTTGAATGACATTTAGCTGAGAAGCAGGCTCTGTCCCCGTGAGGATGTGATGCAAAGAATACAAGAAGAAGAATTCCCATAAAAATCTCTTCTGAAATCTCGCATAACTTATGATCTCGCCCTAAAAGCCATTGGTAACCGAGTGTGCATGGACGAGAACAGCTTTCCCGGGAAACTCACGAGACTGATAAGAGCGACGATGGAAGGTGTGCAAAATTGTGTGAAGGTTTCAGGCGAACACTCCAGTTCGTTTGGATCCCACCGGGGACTACGACAAGGTGATGGACTTTCGTGCCTGTTGTTCAATATTGTGCTAGAAGCTGTTATGCGGAGAGCCGGGCTTAACAGCCGGGGTACGATTTTTACGAGATCCAGTCAATTTGTTTGCTTCGCGGATGATATGGACATCGTCGGCCGAACATTTGAAAAGGTGGCAGACCTGTACACCCGCCTGAAACGCGAGGCAGCAAAAGTTGGACTGGTGGTGAATGCGGCCAAGACAAAGTACATGCTAGCTGGTGGGGCCGAGCGCGACAGGGCTCGCCTAGGTAGCAGTGTTACGATAGACGGGGATACGTTCGAGGTGGTCGACGAGTTCGTCTACCTTGGATCCTTGATGACGGCTGACAATAACATTAGCCGTGAAATACGGAGGCGCATCATCAGTGGAAGTCGGGCCTACTATGGCCTCCAGAAGAAGCTGCGGTCAAAAAAGATTCACGCCCGCACCAAATGTACCATGTACAAAATGCTCATAAGGCCGGTAGTCCTCTACGGGCATGAAACGTGGACGATGCTCGAGGAGGACCTGCAAGCACTTGGAGTCTTCGAACGTCGGGTGCTTAGGACGATCTTCGGCAGTGTGCAGGAGAACGGTGTGTGGCGGCGAAGGATGAACCACGAGCTCGCCCAACTCTACGGCGAACCCAGTATCCAGAAGGTGGCCAAAGCTGGAAGGATACGATGGGCAGGGCATATTGCAAGAATGCCGGACAGCAACCCTGCAAAGATGGTATTCGCCTCGAATCCGGTTGGTACAAGAAGGCGTGGAGCGCAGCGAGCTAGGTGGGCGGATCAAGTGCGTATCGATTTGGCGAGCGTGGGGCAGAACCGAGGATGTAGAGATGCGGCCACGAACCGAGTATTGTGGCGTGAAATTGTTGATTCAGTGTTATCTGTGTAGATGTTAACTAAATAAAGAAATAATAAACGAGTGTGCAGCTCCTTGTTTCTAAGCAAATGAATGGCTCAGGGTGGAAACTACCACCACTGGGAGATAGAGGAGGATATTTTCTTCATCATAGCATTGTTGAATAACGTGTAAATCCATTTGTTTGCTCGGTAACAACAAGCTACACACTCGGTTACCAATAGCTTTTAAGGCGAGATCACAGGTTATGCGAGAAATTAACGACGAAAAACTCTTCTAGCGCAACCATCAGTACACCAGATTCCGATAATCAGCGGTGAAATAAAAAACATTTAAAAAACTTTAATAAAAATAATTGAATTGCATTTGTTACCGCTTTTAAGTGTTCCTATTTCCGCTCACGGTTAACCGATTTCATGACGAACATATTAAAATATACATTATGGTGCCGGTGCTTTTAGTGGATTATCTAAACAATAAAAAAAAAACAAAATAAAGAATAGCCTTAGCAGAGATTTTTTAGCGTCAACAGAAAGATTTCAACCTCTACTAGGTATATGGGAAAAAACAACCGGCGAATACCAACGCCGTAGAAGGGCTCCCTGAGCGATCTCAGTGTGTGAAACAGGATGCGCGACGGTGTTTTGTACGCCGAATTCAGCAGGGTAATTCCTCTGTAATTGGTACACTCCAGTCTGTGCGTATGAGGCCATCGAACCAGCAGGTGGACATTTCTTTGTCTTCCCATACCTTCATAAATACTCGATGGATCGACTGGTAAAGCTGCTTACTTCCTTGCTTGAGGAGCTCGAACGGGATTTCGTCCTTTCCAGCAGCCTTACAGTTCTTCAGTTCGCCGATGATAGCCTTTCTAACCTCTTCTATGGCTGGTGGATCCACAGCTTGGTCATCATCATCAATGTTCATCCTGTTTCTATCACCATTTTATCGATCAGCAAATTCCCTTCTCGATTATTACACATCGCAGGCACTGGTATTGCGCACCATTGACCACTGCATAAAATCTCCGCATATCGTTCCGGTTCATGCTATACTGAGCTTCCGCTACCACACTTTCTTCGACTCGCGCTGCCCTGTACCGCTCTCTGTTCTGTCGGGTACCGGCCACGAGCGGCATCTGGCGACATTCTTCATGTCAGTCCTTCGCGCGGTTATTGTCACAGCTTCGTGGATAGAGTCTTACAGGCTGTCGACATCTCCAGAAACATTGATTTTTCCCAAATGCTCGTCTAGCTGCTGGCGGTACTGTGCAGCAACCCCATCAATCGACATGCGTTGGATAATAAAGCTTCTGGAACTCGTGACGCTGGATACGCGCCCGAATTTCGGCTACAACGAGATAATGATATGAATGAGTCGATATTAGGGGCCTCGAATGGTCCTGACATCCATGACATCTAAGAAATGTCGCCTATCAACCTCATTAAACTAAATGAAATTCCGCAAAACTTACAAATATAATGGCTATTTTCACTAGAAATGTGTACTTTTTTGAAAAATATTGCCAAAAATGTGGGACCGCGACAAGGCCGCGAAACTTTGAATTTATCGCCTTGGTCACAAGCGAAATTTCAAGAGTTTTGCCGCGAATTTCCATTGTCCCTACTGATCAGGTTGTAGTTGGAGAACTGGCCCTTCATGTTCAACACACAGATTCGGTGACTTACCCGTTTCCACAGAATAACTCGCTTTATCTGCTTCCCAATCACTATGAAGCGAACTCCACGTTCTGCTCTGTCGCCACCGCTTTAGTAGATGTGGTACTTGAGTGAAGTGTTGGCGAAGGGATCCACCGCTCGGTATTCACGTTCTCCGGATTTTGGCCAGCGTATTTCCTGGATAACTGCCACATTCACGCCGACATTCCGCAGTTCACGAGCTAGGAGCCCCACACGGGCAGGTTCATTCAAAGTTCTCATATTCCAAGATCCGAATTTTCAATCCTTGTCCTTAATTCGATGCCGTAAAATAATCCGTTTGTTCTACTTTTGCTTTTCTTGGTTGGTGAAAAGTCTCCGATAAGCCACCTAACAAGAGTTGCGCTACCTACATCGTGCTAGAGGGGCCTCCTCGGTGCTGGCACGATACAGCATTATTCGTTTGTCCTTTACATAATGACCACGGCTATAGCCATCACTATGCCACCCAACTTTATCAGGGCTTTGGACCCTTAGCTCTGGTTCTCAACATTACATTCTAATTACTTAACATTGTGATCCAGAAATAACATTGCCAAAGTACATTGCGCCGCTAATTGATGTTCTTCTTCTTTCTGGCATTACGTCCCCACTGGGACAGAGCCTGCTTCTCAGCTTAGTGTTCTTATGAGCACTTCCACAGTTATTAACTGAGAGCTTACTATGCCAATGACCATTTTTGCATGCGTATATCGTGCGGCAAGTACGAAGATACTCTATGCCCTGGGAAGTCGAGAAAATTTCCAACCCGTAAAGATCCTCAACTGGTGGGATTCGAACCCACGACCCTCAGCTTGGTCTTGCTGAATAGCTGCGCGTTTACCGCTACGGCTATCTGGGCCCCATTGATTGTTATATTGATGTTATACAATCCTTATAGATAAAATTCACAAATATAGCTTCATCTGTACTTTAAGACAATGTACATTAAAGTTTACATTGAATTTAATGTTAATTTAATTGTTTCTTGAGTGCGCGGAATTAGCCGTTCTTCTGCACGGTATAAGGAAAACCGTTTTAAAAATGCGGGGAATTAGGCAATTTCTACGAGTGACCTTTAATATTAAAATCACAATTGTAAATTATGAATACATTCTAGTTTATATTTTTCCCATAATCTAAAACAGATTTGCTAATGATCCACTTATAAAGCTGTTTGGTTGTTGTGTTGCAATACTTGTTTTTAATTAACTATCTGTGTTGCCACATCTGCGGACGATTTGGCATCCCGGCCAGTTCAGACTTTGGATCTCCCTATTCAAAGTCTCCCAATTGAAGAGCTCGTTAAGATGTACAAACACCTCAGAGGAATTCCTATCCAAGGGTATCGTAATGCTGTTCCGAAGTTGCTCATCGGCGTGAATGACTTACGAATGGCGCTTCCACTGAAAGCTCGCGAAGGCGTGAATGGTGCTCCAGTGGCCGTAAAGACTCGCTTGGGCTGGTGCGTCTACGGTGGGCAGCGAAATCAAAATCAACCGAAGTACAGCTACCACGTATGTGAATGCGACGGCGAAGAAGGTATTGGAGCAGCGCTGAGGAACTATTTTTCCTTCGAGGAGGCAGGTATAAAATCAGCAGGACCGACAATGACCGAAGAAGAAAAACGAGCGCAGCGCACACTTGAATTGACTACAAAACGAATTGGCGACCGTTTTGAATGCGGGCTACTGTGGAGATACGACGAAGTAGAGCTACCAGACAGTTACTCCATGGCCTTAAAACGACTACAATGTTTGGAGCGCAGAATGGCTAAGGATCCAGCACTCAAGCAAAACATTCAGCAGCAAATGGAAGAGTACCAGGCTAAGGGGTACGCACACCGAGCAACCGTACAAGAAATATCCGATACGGATGTTCGTCGAACATGGTACCTTCCTCTTGGCGCGGTAACGAATCCCAACAAGCCAGGTAAAGTAAGGTTGATATGGGACGCGTCCGCGAAAGTCGATGGTATCTCTTTGAATTCACTTCTCCTGAAAGGTCCTGACTTTGTAACTCCACTTTGTTTTGTCATGTTCCGCTTTCGTCAACACTCTGTGGCGGTAAGTGCAGACCTGAAAGAGATGTTCCATCAGGTCCGCATAAGGGACGTAGATCGTCCAGCACAGAGCTTCCTCTACCGAGATGATCCCTCGTCAGATCCTCAGGTTTTTCGTATGGACGTCGCCACGTTTGGGGCAACCTGCTCACCGGCCATCGCTCAGTACGTCAAAAATGCTAACGCTGAAGCCTTCAAAAAGGAGCATCCTCGAGCTGTCGAGGGAATCGTATTCAACCATTATGTGGACGATTATCTCGACAGTTTTTCCAACGAAATCGAGGCGAAACAAGTCGCAGATGAAGTAAGACACATTCACGAGCAGGGTGGCTTCGAACTTCGCAACTGGTGTTCCAATAGCGTAACAGTCCTGCAGCACCTAGGAGAAAATGTTGAAATTCCGGTGAAGCAGTTGTCTTTCAAGAACGAAGAACAATCGGAACGTGTCCTGGGAATGCGCTGGGCAACAGATACCGATGAATTCCACTTCTCGGCAACGATGCGAAGTGACATTGCATTCATAGTCACGAATAACCTCAAACCTACGAAGCGACAAATTCTCAGATGTGTAATGTCGTTATTTGATCCACTAGGCCTCCTTGCACCGTATTTGGTGTTCGGAAAGGTACTAATCCAAGAAGTATGGCGAATAGGAATCAACTGGGATGAGAAAGTGGACGACAAGCTATTCGAACAGTGGCGGCAATGGATCAGTATGATTACTACCATCAACAACGTTCGCATTTCACGAAGCTACTTTCGGAAGGCAGGAGTCGAAGCGTTTCAAAGCATTCAGCTCCATACCTTCACCGACGCTGGTCGAGACGCCTGTGCATGTGTTTCATATCTCCGAATAGTTAACAACGAAGGTGAAATAGAGGTTGCACTAGTTACTGCTAAAACGAAGGTCGTTCCACTTAAACCTGTGACAATACCTCGTTTGGAGCTCCAGGCATGTGTATTAGGGGCTCGTCTTGCGAAATACATTGTAGAAGGACACTCATTCGTGATCACCAAACGTTTCTTCTGGAGTGACTCTAGTGCAGCTCTGAGCTGGATTAATGCGGATCCTCGAAAGTACGGTCCTTATGTCTCATTTCGAGTGGCAGAAATACTGGAAACTACAGATCGATCCGAATGGCGCTGGGTTGCTTCAGGAGACAATCCAGCGGATGAGGCTACAAAATGGGGTGCTGGGCCATACTTTAAAACGAACAGCATCTGGTACAACGGTCCTGGATTTTTATATCTGCCTGAGCAAGACTGGACGAGAGATGCACCCGATGCAGCGGGACATGAAGAACTACGAGCGTGCTATCTCCATCGGGAATTACCTATTCCAAAAAACATTTTGGATATCAGCAGGTTTTCCAAATGGACGCGTCTGCAACGTGCAATGTCCTATGTCCACAGGTTTATCAACAACTGTCGTTACAAAAAACGTTACACCGGTCCGTTGCAGAAATCCGAACTGCAGAAAGCCGAAACTTCGATTTTCCGGTTGGTCCAATGGCAATCCTTTCCAGATGAAATGGTAACGTTGATGACTAATCGTCTTCTACCACCACGTGAACAACGTTTCTTGGAAAAGTCAAGCGTCATCTTCAAGATGACCCCAATACTCGACGAACAGCAAATACTCCGTGTGGATGGAAGAATTGCAGCGGTGGAACGCGCAATCGCCGATGTCAAACACCCGATAATTCTACCGAGAAAACACCATGTGACAAGTTTGTTAATTGAGCACCTACATCGTCAACTTCAGCACGGTAACAAAGAGACCCTGGTTAACGAAATTCGGCAGCGGTTCTGCATACCGAAGTTGCGGACTTTAGTAAGTTCCATCGTTTACCGATGTTTTATCTGCAAGATTCGAAGAGCTCGACCGATCGTCCCTCAAATGGCCTCGTTACCACAAGCTAGACTGTCACCATTTGTCCGTCCATTTAGCTACGTTGGGCTTGATTACTTTGGACCACTATTGGTAAAGGTAGGGCGTAGTCATTCTAAAAGGTGGATTGCGCTTTTTACCTGCATGACAGTGCGAGCCGTCCACCTTGAAGTGGCACACAATATGTCGACCAAGTCATGTATTGCATGCGTCCGTGGGTTCCACCGGGGGGAGGATGTTGCCACATCTGCGGACGATTTGGCATCCCGGCCACATACACCAAATACGTAGAACATCATCATGCGTTATCGTTGCATCGTATTGTGCGAATTGTCAGATGAGGTGAAGTAGGTACCTATCTTATGACAGAGTGACTGGCAAATTTGTGCAAGGTAGATGAAACCACAATATTAGATCGCAATAATCCTATTGAGTTCGTTTGATTTAAGTTTAGGCTAAATCAGGGCGAAATAGTTATTAGCAGTATTTCCTTATGAAACTATTCCTCATCGTAAAAGCTTGAAGAAGGTAAAAAATAGTTACACGTTTAGAGACATTATGATAATATTGATTACTTACGATTCCCTAGGTCTTGAATTGAATTTATACAGAACGGAATCGAAGTCGGTACCAAATAGTTGTCCCACTGAATTGTAAGTTCAATATTATAATCGTTTCGTTAGTTTACTAACTTCCTATTGAATTTTAGCTTTGAAGCACTCAATAAACGACTTTGAAAATCAGTGTTCCCGGCTTCTCATTTGGTCCTGTTCTCAACAATCTGAATAATTTTATATCTTAACTGCTCTGAATTACTTACAGGAGTTCCACTAAAAAGCTCGAAGATTTATTTCTCTCCTACAGGTTGTTTACCATTACCGCAAACTATTACTGCAATAATAGTAAGAGAACAACAAAAAGTTATAGAAAATTTTCGTCGAATTAGATATTATAGAGGGTGCGAAAACGAACAAGGTTTTTGTCACAAGAGAAACGGGAGAGGTGAAAACAGATACATAGTTTTGAACAAGATGTCAAGAAATTTTAGTAAAACTTTCTTTTCAAATACAGTGGGATTCCGTTTTTGGCAACAAAGTCGAAATTTTCAGTTGCCAAAAACGGAACCATGCCAAAATTGGAACCCATTTTTTTAATTTTATTTTTCAATTAAGTATTGATTTTAAAAACATTGGACAATGCTATGAATCTATAGCTCCGTAATGTTAATTATGGCAGACGTTATACATACAATTCCTTTAATGTCTTCAATGATTTTTGGTAAGCTTGATGTACACTTTTTATATTTGTGGGCCATTTAAAATCAATAATCGCATGGCTGACCTTTATTCAATAACTGGGTATATCCTTGTAACTCTGTAGGGATACTAGAAAGCAATAAAATGTATTAATGTATTCTTTACGTCTTCTTCTTCTTGGCATTAACGTCCCCACTGGGACAGAGCCTACTTCTCAGCTTAGTGTTCTTATGAGCACTTCCACAGTTATCAACTGAGAGCTTTCTATGCCAAAGTTGCCATTTTCGCATTCGTATATCGTATGGCAGGTACGATGATACTCTATGCCCAGGAAAGTCAAGGAAATTTCCATTACGAAAAGATCCTGGACCGACCGGGAATCGAACCTAGACACCTTCAGCATGACTGTGCTTTGTAGCCGCGGACTCTAACCGCTCGGCTAAGGAAGGCCCTTGCCTTGCCGTCTTTGTAAGAAAAAAATGCTCTGGATATTTAAAACCTGTATGAGTTTTCTGATTTATTGAACGTTAAAAATCAGTTTAAATTTTGGACCCCAGCATAAAAATTCGAAAAAAAGTGAAGAATGCTCGTATAATTTATCTTTCTGACAAAGTAATACATCTCATAACAAATAATTGACTGCAGTCAAAAGAGCAAACTTGAACAGCTACAGCATAATCCATAAAAACGGCTCGTTATTTCGTAGAATACGCAAAAAAACTTCTTACCATATTTTTAAATAAGATTTAAATGTGTATTTATTTGAAAGAAGATTTAAGTGCTTCTACACACTTAACTGAGCGCGATTATGTTATAATCGTACGGAAATTTACAGGACTCTGAAGCATATTGCTAGAAATCCACAGGATCCCACTTATAATTAACAGGATCTCGCTTAGGGTTCCGATAGAAATTGACATCTTAAGACTCCACTGCAGTATTTCTGAAAATTTTAAGTCTTCGATAAAAATTATCTGAAGTATTCCCAGGCTACCACTAATACTCTCCAAAATTCGCTGGAAACCGTTTCAAAATTAAGATGCAATGTATGAAATGAACCGTTTATTGCGTATATCAGTATACTAAACAACTCGGTGAATACTTACGTCAAAGCAGCTCACTGCTTCTCCGTTGTGAAGGAAAGCCAAACTTGTGGTTCAGGTTGCTAAAAATGAATCAATTTACTAAGTACGATCAGAATGTTTGAAGCAAATCGATGTTACAGAAGGATGAATAAGTCGTAAACCGTTTTAGTAACTGTCAAAAGCTGACTACAAATGCAACGCAAAAATCCATGCTAGCAGCTATTATCGCTAGCCAAGAAGTGAATAATTACTTACATTTAGGATGTTCTTCTTAACTGTTCTTTGAATTTCAGTTATGAAATTCATAACAAAGTCATGCTAATTGTAGTTCACTATTATTTTCAATTTCGGCCAAACGGCATTCGGTTAAATGGCATTCGGCCAAATGACACTTTCGGCCAAATGGCGTTTAGTCAAACGGCATTCGGCCAAATGACCTGGAACCGCGATTTTCCTAATACAGTCAGTGACATAAGTTAGTAACCAAATTCTGTTTTTCCATACAAAATGCTGAAGTTTGGGGTGCTGTATCTCAGCTTCTGGTAGTAAGAATTGGCTGAAATTTGGATGACAAACTACAAATAACTTGAATTTTTTACATAGAGTTTCAGAGGGTTGTTCAAAGACAAAAGTTAGTAACCGAGAGACTTTTTAATTTAATTCGAAAACGGTAAGTCGTGGAGAGTTGATGTATTCTGCAAATTTGTGTGACTTCTAAAATTAAACAACTTTGTGGAACTGACCAACAACCCACAACTTACCGTTTTAGAATTAAATTAAAAAGTCTCTCGGTTACTTACTTTTGTCTTTGAACAACCCTCTGAAACTCTATGTAAAATGACTGCAATTTTCAAGGTATTACAGGTACAGCACCCCAAACTTGGGCATTTTGTATGGAAAAACAGCATTTGATTACTAACTTATGTCACTGACTGTATTACTTCAGAAATTTCTCATTTCTGATATTCTCAAGAAATCCTCCCAGAGACTCCACCAAGCATTCCTTCAGGAAAATCTCTGCAGAGATTCTCAAAAAGATGTATCCAGATGTTTATCTCTAGAAATTCCTCCAGAGGTTACACTAGGACAATTTCTTCAAGGATTTGCTCAGCTTATCCAGAAATTCCTTCAAGGATACTTGCAGGGATTTTTCTAGGTAATCCTCTCGAGATTTCTTCACAAATTATTCCAGGAGGTTTCATCAGGGATTCTACTTACTCCAGGAAATCTACTAGGAATCCCTCCAGTGATTCTACAAAAAATAATATGTCATGAATTCCTCAAAGGATTCTTTAAGAGTTTCTACAGATATTCGTTCTGTGCTTCTAAATATTCGTCCAAAAATTCCGCCAAGAATTCCTCTAAAAAAATCTTAGAGGGATTTCAACAGAATTTACCGTCCCCTGGTAAAAATCCCTCAAAAAAAAATATCATTCAAATTCAAGAAATTACCCTAACAATTCTCCCAGGGAATCCTCCAAGATTTTTTCCAGGAACTCCTTTTCTGATTTTTTTTTTAAGGAATCACTGTATTAATTCCTGCAGCAATCCCTGGAGGAACCTCTAAAAACATGTACGGAGTAATTTTCGTTGGATTTTATGCAGAATCCCTTGAGCAAAACCTGATTATATCCTTGGAAAAATTTAAAGAGGAATTCTAGCTGGAGTCTCTGGAGGGATACCCGAGGAAATCTGGCAACCTGCGTAGAGATTTTTCTGGAGTAATTCATGCAAAAAATCATCAATAGATTTGCTGAATAAATCTCTGGAGGAATCTGTAATGATTTCTCTTGAGTAATCCCTAGAGGAGCCTGAAGAAATTACTGTATGAATCTCTGAACGACTACCTGTATAAATTGCTGAAGGATTTTAAAGGAGGGTAACATGGGTAAATTGCTGAACGGATTTTTGAAGGATTACCTGGGTAAATTTCTGAAGGAATTCCTGAACAAATCCCTGGAGTAATCCCTGTATATATTTCGGAAATAATCACTGTAGATTTTTCTAGATAAATTCCTGGAATCAGTGCCGAATTTGGGCTCCGGAGGGCCTGGGTCAGAACTGTTAAAGGGGGCCTCTAATACAAAATTGGACACATATTGGGATTCCACAAACAAATGTATTGAATTTGAGTTTTGAATGAGATGTTCGGTCTAAAAATATGAGGGGCGCAAAATCAATAAACTGTAAGCGACATTTTGGTCGGTAGCTAGCTAAACATTGAAAGATTCGACTGTTTTCAAGCTTTCCAATAGTAATTTCAGATGATTTTTCCTTCCAATTGGGAAATAATTCGTAGAAGATTGGTTAGTTTTTTGGGTTTTATATAATTTGAACAACGTGAAAAATTGCAGAAAAACTTCAATGCCGTTTTTCTTCAAAGCTTTCAACTAAAAAAAAAAAAAACGAGAGCAAAAGTTGTATAAAGAATTCGACAATTCTTCCATTTTTCTCTGAGTGCCACTTCTAAAAACTGCCCTTTTTTCTCCAGATACTCCATATCCACGAAAGTTTCTGCAATTCATCATTATTGCATCATCAAACGTTTTTAGTTACTAAACGAACCAATTATCTGTTATGATTCTCTTTGAATTTGATATAGAGTTCTTTCAAGTTGTTCTGTGCTCGGCATAATTAGTGTACATTTTTCAGATTCAATTGATAAAATTTCTATCTTCTTTTAGAATTTAGAGAAAATTTCATCAACAACGGCATACAAAATAGAAAAAAGTACTTACAAGTAATAAGTACAGCATCACAAAAGAATTTCCTACATTTCAAGTTTCTGATACCATTGCAAATGTGCAAATTTGAGGCGCACTTTTACCTCCAATATTTTTTGGGAAACTAACGTGAGAAGAATTTTGAACATTTTTGTTCAACATCCATTAATTTTTGTAATATATTGAAGGTTAAAGATTGACCAAACCATGCTGTGAGATTCAGATATTAAGAAAAGAAAAACAACTACTCTATTATTCGAATGTTGACTTTAGAGTTAATATTATATGTCTAAAGAGAAAGAATTAACAAAAAAACAAAATGATTTTGTTAATAATTTTGGCTTCTCGGGGGCCCGGGGCATTTGCCCCCTTGGCTCCCCCCAAATCCGGGCCTGCCTAGAGTAATCCTTAGAGGAATCCATGGAGAAATTTCTGGAGAAATCCATGAAAACATTTTTCCTAGAGAAATATATGTAGAAATTTTCCTAATTTATTCCATGGAAAGATTTTAAGTGATGATTTATGTCAAAATTCCTAAAGAAATTCATTCCTGGAGAAATTTCTAGAGGAATTGTTGGAAGAATCTCAGAAGGAGGAGTTTTCGGAGAAATTTATTGATGATCACCTGGAAACATCCTTGCCGTAGTTTGCCTAGCGATTTTCTTGGGAAAATTTCTAGAGTAAATCTTGAGGAATCCCTTGAGAATTCCGGAAACTATTACTTGTAGAATAAATCGAGAAATTCCTGATGGAATCTCTGAAGCAATTCCTGATGGAATCTCTGAAGCAATTCCAAGTGGAATCTCTGGAGCGATCCGTTGAGGAATTCCTAATTAAATCTCTGAAATAATTCGTGAATTTATCTCAATTTATTCCTGGAGATATCCCTACAAGTATCTTTAAAAGAATTTATGGAGGAATTTCTGGAGAAATATATAAAATAATCCTTGAAGAGATTATCCTTGTGTAACCCCTTGAAAATTCCTCGAGAAAGCCTTGAAGATATCTTAGTAAAATTTCTACCGCTATTCTTGGAGCTCTTAAGACATTAGAGAGTTGTTGATATTGCCAGAAGATATGATGGTACTTAACCCTCTTTTTTCCATGTTTCTATGCTTATCAGATTAATTCAACAAACAACTAATGCTATTGATAAATTATTGAAAGAAACGCTATTCTAATACAGTCGCGACAGCAAAAACAAATTCCAGTATTTGACCACTATTGTTTACGTGGGCTGTTCATGAACGGCTTTTTACGTATGCCACAGGATTTCTTTTCCGCGTTCTAAACGACAAACAGAAAATCTAATACTTGTACTTTCATGTTTATTTGAATAAAAAGATAGATGTAATCCTACATCGAAAGAAAATATTTGGTAAACCGACCATTCAACATTAATCAAGGCAACACAGCCATACGCAGCTAACGCTTTCTTACTAACAATAAAGAAAAACCTCCTTCACTGGAATCCCAATAATCCCTGCTTGCACAATTTGACTACCCACTACGTGCTTTCTGTGTGGTTCACATAGGAAACAATATTAATGACTTTAAAAACTTACCTCTCTATAATTTGGGTCACGACCCCGGACACTTAGCGCCTTCGCAGCACCGGAGCCGGATTGTCCTCGACCACGATCGTCTTGGTCATGATGTCGTACATGGTTCGGTTGTGCTTGAAGAAGAACATCAGGAAGCACATCGGGAAGAAGAGCGCAATCAGAGCGTTCTTGGCCACCGATCGGCACAGGGCGCGCTTGAAGCCCGGATCCGTCGCCGGATAGAGCAGAGCCTTGATCGGGATCTGATTGTTGGCGACCGGTGGAGGGACATCCAGCAGGACCACGGCTTCTACGTGAACGATTCGTATTCCCATCAGCATTTTACCGGGCGTCGCTCCACCAATCTGACCATTTCCGTTGATGGTCCAAAGCGTTTCGTAGATGCAAACCGCACATTTCGTTATAATTTCCAGAAAGATGAGCTCCGAGGTGAACGACAGCAGTTCGGTGTAGTCTTCTTCGATCGAATTGCGGATGGCATCGATATCAATGTCCAAGCTGAAACAACACCCGTCAAGAATGATGATCCTTACGTTAAATTGCGTTATCCATACTTACAAATTAATATCGAAGAAGTCGACGAAGGCCATTGTCAGCATGACTTTGAGCAAGAAAATGATCACGATATCTATCGCCTCCGCCACGAATCGCTTCCAGAGCGGTGCTATTACATACTCGTAGCCTCCGTTTCGATTGATAACTACGATTATGAAAGATAATAATGAAATAGTCCGAACAATTTTGCGGAAATACTTACTTTCCTCCTGTCGGGCGGGTTCCAAAAGTTCGGCAGCTCGTCTCTGATTGGTATTCTGTTGCTGTTGTTGTGGTTGCACCTGACTTCCCGTTGAAGTGCCAGTGGCCACCCCGCCATTGCTGGTCAACGCCTGCCCACTCGTACCGGTTCCGGAAGTCGGCTGGAAAAGCTGCGGATAGTTGTTCATCAGATAGTACGGGAAGTAGGCTTGAATCTGCTGCTGCATTTGAGCATGGTTGACCCAGGTGCGCAAAAGCTCGAAATAGATTTGCTTCGGCGTTTTGTTCGGATCAATCGGTGGTATCGGTTCCGGGTCGGGCAATTTCTCCGGAAAATTGTCCATCCTGGATGCGTAAGCGGCGAGAATTTGCGAGTATCACACGATAGATTTTTAAGCAGAAAGGAAAAACAAACAGCTGCGCTGAGTCAGAAGTTTGGATGTTTTGGTTTTTAACGTTTGACGTTTGCTATGTTTACGCAGAGAAGCAAAGACTTCGACAAACAAGGTAACACCTCCATTTAACAAGATGTGTTAGAGAGGATAGGAACATCTAAGTCAAGAGAGAAAGTCGAGTACGGACTTGAAAAGTAAAGCACTCAAATAAAATGTTTCCTTTTTACCAAAGTAATTTTGAGAGCTGCCCCAGTATGAGCGAAATTCACTTTTACTTGCTGAATAATTGAGCGGCACAAGTGACAGCTCTATTTGACTTGCACGACATGCTATACCGACATTAATAAATCAGCTCTATTTCTCAGCAGCGTACAGTTCAAGTAATTTCGATAGCAGAATCATACCTTGATCATCCGTTTATAATCCTCTCCTTTTGCAGAGTACTTATGAACAGCATACAACCCATTAGCAAGGGGAGCGACACATCAAGATTTTTTAAGATTTCTTAAATATTGTGCTCTGCAAGATACCCGGATAAAAACGTACCATTCATTGAATGGAATAAACCATTATTGTACAATATAACGTATTGGATACAATACAGCGTATTGTAATTGAATGTCGAAGCAACATTATTCTTGTTTGAATATACAATTCAAAAACAATATAACGTCGTAACAGAATACCGTATTGTTTTTTATTGGTTTTATACCTTACAATTTTGGCCAAATTTCAATTTTCGCGTAAAACAACTTTTGGGCCCATTCACAAATTTCATAATGCAGAAGAGGGTGGGTGGGTGTCGTCGTGTTCACAGCAAAAAATAATGTAATATGACTCGATGTAATAGTGCCGATGTAACAAAATATCAATGTAATCGCAAATTTCAGATGCATAATAACATCAACTGCGATGTGATATCACATCGCTCTTGAATTACATTGAAACGACATGATTATTTTGCAGTACGTTGATCTTGTGTAATATTTACATATGAAACACAAACAATATTACACATAAACAGCTGCAACCACATCGTTCTGAACTGTTTTCGTGATATTACACAAAATCTATGCTTTTTCACATTCAATCCAGATGTGATAATAAATCGCGCAACACTGTCCGCATGTTGTTGTTTGATGGTCGACGGACGACGACGCCATATTTTTTTGTTCGAAGATCTTCGCGTTTCAATTTGAATCTTTATTAAATTTTAGTGGTTTATCGCGAACCTTTTAAAATAAAATTCGAAAGTCTAGTGCTTAAGATATATGAAGTTTGGTAAGTATCAGTTTCAGGTCAAAAAAGCGGTGATTCATTTGAATCCCAGCGGTCATTGGAATCCGCCGGAATTGTCTTGTATATTAAAGTTTTCTTCCATTCAATAGGACCAGAAAGCAGCTAAATTCATCCGGTGCAAGGACCATCAGCGGTAGCAACTCAATGAAGGAATCCGTGCCAGCAATCTTGACGGACAAACCATCGAAGGAAAAAGTTATTCAGATGCATCCGCTTTCACAGCCCATCTTCCGCTTGTTCAATGCGCCTGGCAAGGAGAACAAGAAACTTTTCGTCGGGGAATCGGTTCCGATCCGCGCTTGTGAGTGTCCCGCTTTCTGCAGATGTTGGCCTTCCAGTCGACGCAATATTTTGGCGAGAAGGATGTCTATTTCAAGAAGCTGGAGAAACACGGCGGGATTTGCGATTGCTCGCGGGACACTATTGTATATGCGGCCAACGCCGACAGCCGGAGACTGAAATCGGTGTCACGGATACTGGTCGATGTCGTGCTGCTGATGGTGCTATGGCCGAAACTGACCATCGAGGAAGTGATCCGGGCAAGGCAAGGCAAGCGGTTAAATTCTAGTTGGAAACGCTAGAAAAACACCCGGAGCAGGAAACGATTTTGACGGACAGGATCCATGTGCCAGCATTTAGAGACAACACTGCCGAAACTTTGGTAGCTGAATAATGTGAAAGGGTAATTATTCATATGATTCTCTCTCAAACTTCTACTTCTCACTAGCGTTACGTTCCATTTGGATCACTCTATTTCTCAGCTTAGTATTCTGTGAGCTCTATTTTATTTGCTTTTTATATATATTTTTGCATTCTTTTATCGTGTAATGTAGTCAGCACGAAAATACCTTGAATTTTTGAAAAAAAAATCAGCTCTTTTAATTGTTTTGATAGTGAATTTTTAACGCCCCCCCATTAGCCAAGTGCTTAGAGTCCGCGACTACAACCATGCTGAAGGTGTCCGGGTTCGATTGCCGGTCAGTCCAGAATCTTTTCGTAATGAAAATTTTCTTTACTTCCCGGGCATAATACTGTATCTGCCACACGATATACGAACGCGAAAATGGCAACTTTGGAATAGAAAGCTCTCAGTTAATAACTGTGGAAGTGCTCATAAGAACACTAAGCTGAGAAGCAGGTTTTTTTTCCAGTGAGGACGTTAATGCCAATAAGAAGAACATATTATATTTTCGACAAATGCTGAGTAATTATTGATCTGTAAGGAAGTCTCTTTTTCAATTATAAATAATTTTTGGCTTTAATTCGGAAAACGTTTGCATATTATAGTTGAGTGTTTACAACTTCTAGGAAAATGCATGAAAACTATGCAAAACTCTAGGATCCTCTGGGCGATTATTTGAGAACAACGAGAATGTTTTTTTTGAATATTTTGAATATATATTTCTAAGACATCTGAAAACTTGAAAGGACATTTTAAAATTATTTTGATTTTGTGATTTTTTTTTTTGTTTAAAAAACTTTTACATCGTGGAACAGCGCTAAAAACTGATATTGTTTGTCAGTTCCCGACCAACCAGTCTTCATAATTCTTTATAGATCTTTGACCAACGATGGCGATCGCTAACGGTTCAAAACGAATCTATATCGATCGCTATCGAAAATCGCTGACTGGTTGACCGGGTTATTTTAGATATGGAGAATCATCAAAAAAATATTGATGAATAATAGATGAATGCTACTTAGAAACTCTCCCCTTGTTTTTACCACATCCCAGAAAACTATTAAATCTAAAGTGGGCTTCGTAGCTGAGCAGTTAGTGTAACCAAGCATTTAGCCGCATTGAGTCAAGGAGTGTGGGTTCGATTCCCACTTCAGTCCGGAAATTTTTCGTCAAGAATGTATTTCGACTGTGCCGCTCATTTAACAGCATTTCAACACATTAAATTCTGTCAAAAATCGGTTTTTTGATATTTTTCGCAACTTTTTGCGCTAAACGCAAGATAAAACATTTGTTTTTGCATTAAATAAGTTGAAATGTGAACAACGTATAATGGTACCGGATAACATGTATGCCAATGATACATGTGTAGGGTGCCATTCAACGCTCATCCTAAGTATGAGGCTCTATATACACAACTAGTTGGAATTAATTTACTTTCATTAGCTGGTTGTTATCTTTGTACTATAAACTTATTAACATATTAAAGCGTGGCAGCTAAGAAGCATTTTTCGACCTGCCATAATAAAATCATTGCTCAACTCATGTTTACCGCCTTAAACAGCCTAAAATTATTTTTTATAAATAGTATATAATATTCAATCATATGAATTTCATTGTGATACAATCCATTCTGGTATACTAATACATGTTGATGACTTTTATTGCGAAAATTTGTTTAGATTTTTAAAAAAATAATTCAATGAGCGGTGAATGGAGCATGAGCGGTGAATGGCGTCCTTACGGTACTTTCTACTTGTAAATTTTGCGAAAATGAAGCTGGATTCAGATTATTTATACCGTTGTTACAAAAGAGGTATTTCTTATTATGGCAATGTGAAAACCATATAGGCTAATATTTTCAAAACTGAACGATCACTTCGACATCTGGTGGCTAGTAGGAGAACCGTCATAAAAGAGGTTGGGTTGAGAACGCACCGTGTGCAGCATAGGAAGGAGCACACATATTACACTTTTTCTCGAAATAGTTATATTGTACACGATCAGAGATCATTGAAAAACATGATAAACTTTTTTTCCTTCCAAAATGTACAGATCCGGTCAGTGCTCATGTACGATTTGTGGGATAAAATTGGAAAATTGGTGTTTGGATGCATAGGTTATAAACTTCCGGATTCTTTGTTTGTGGCTAAATTTGTTGTGAAATCATGCGTATCGCAAAAATGAAGGGTCAAAATGATTATGCCAATGGAAAATAGTTAAATAATTAATTGATTATGAGCTAATTTTTGGGTCGAAAAATTGAATTTTGGACGTAAACAAACATTTCTCTCCTTCTTACCTAGCGACCTCTATGCTGGTGGCACATTAAATTTGCCTATCAAAATAAGATTGTCGCCACTTATTTCTACTCTGTGAATCTACTAGTAATTTTTCTCAGAGTAATATTCCCTACGTCGATTATAAAAACAATGTGTCTAGCTAACTAATAGTAAGAGTGGCAACGGATCATTCAGGTTAGCAAAAGGCAAACTGATCGTCACCAAAATATTAATTGTTATTTAGAGAATTTTTTTCCTTGGAACATTTTTTGGTTGAAATCTTGCAAAAACTGAACGACATTTCTTGAAGAAATTCTAAGAAATCAGTGGAGGCATCACTGGAGAAATTATTCATCGAGTTCTTGAAATTGTTCTAAGCGAATACCCTCGACAAATAGATTGAAGAATAACTGGATGAAATCCATAATTTTCTTGAGAAGTTCGTAAAAGAATTTTCGCAGGTATTCCTGAAGAAATTCGTGGCGATGTATGTGAACTTATTTCCTAGGTTATCCTGCCAGCCCTGAAAATATTGTCTAGGGATTCATTTGTTTTTTTTTGTCCTTTATTAGTATCTTTCCCATCATTATATTCATTTATAATATCTAAGTGTTCTGTGTTGGAAAACAATATCATCCTAATTTGGTAAAGCAAAATTAAGCTTTTATTAACATTTTGTTTGCCGTAGCAGTTCAGAATTTTTGCAGGTGAGTTGATTCCAGAGAAAAAAAAACCGTTCCAATTAACTTAACTTAACCTAGATAAATAACGAATTTATCGTGGCAATAGAAGATTGTTGTCTAAAATTATTATTAAATTTATTCGACATTTGTTCCAATGTTTCAGCATTGGATATTCTATGTAACTCATTAGTACTATACCAGGGAGAGAGCTTCAGAATCATTTTCAAAATTTTATTTTGAATCCGCTGCAAAGCTTTTTTTCTAATATTACATCAGCTAGTCCATATTTGTACAGCATACAAGTGGCTGGCCTGAAAATTTGTTTGAATATCAAGAGCTTGTTCTTAAGACAATGTTTCGATTTTCTATTGATAAGTGGATAAAACCATTTTATATATGTGTTACATTTGGCTTGGATGCTCTTTATATAGCATAAGTTCTAGTTATCTAACTTCATCTTACTGTAAATCCTTTTTTAGTTTATTTAGTTTATTGGAATTGTTCGGCAAATTTTTAGATCATTTCACTACATGAAAATTTGCTGAATACACTTTAGCTCTATCTATTGAGTTTTAAGAGATAAACCACTCTAAACATTATTTCAGCTGAATAAACTGTTGTTCAGCTACTAATGTTACTTGGGGTATCTCTCATATTTTCGGAGTTATATGATAAATCGACTATTTCACCATCCTCTAACATTAACAGGGGCAAATTGGGGCAACATTTTTAGCTTGCATATAAAAGAGTAACTCAACAGCTATCAAATCCATAGTAACTAACACGTGGCACTGCTGCTTTCCTTGACTTGAAATATGTTCAATGTTCAATGTTTAAAAATTAAAATTATGCATCTCTTAATCCAGCTTTTTACGCTAGCTTGCTATAATCTCTGATTCACCCCTTTCTGACGTACCTTGAGTACACTTTAATATTTTTTATAGTTCAATCAAAGCAAACTATGCAGTTTTGATTTTTTTTTTATGTTGACACAAAGGCACGTCAAAAAATTAGTATTTCTTTTCACATAATGATTATTTTAAAGTTATAGCTGAATTTCTGTATTTAACACTATATTTTTGCCATTTTAGGTTTAGGATAAGCGGTCATAGAACTTTGGATTGATTCCTGTTAGTTCTCTATATTCCTTAAACTGAACAGCGTGAATAAGTGTTATTAGATAATGACAGATGATTTTAAGCCTTCTTCTCGGTTTTCTTGGGTAGCAGCACGGCCTGTATGTTCGGCAGCACACCTCCCTGAGCAATAGTCACTCCGGACAAGAGTTTGTTTAGTTCCTCATCGTTCCGAATGGCCAGCTGTAAGTGACGTGGGATGATTCTGGACTTCTTGTTATCCCGGGCGGCGTTTCCTGCCAACTCGAGAACTTCAGCAGCCATATATTCCATCACGGCGGACAGATAAACGGGAGCACCGGCACCAACACGCTCGGCATAGTTTCCCTTTCTGAGCAGACGGTGAATACGACCGACTGCAAACTACAAGCCAGAACTTCTCGAACGGGTTTTAAAAACTTTACGACAAATTTGGTGCCAAAACAATTAATTCAAAGATCAAATACTACTTGTTTTTTTTTTTGAGCTTCTTTTGCAAGACCTTGGGTGGCGGGTGAACGTATTTATGGATTTCAGGAAATACTCTCGCTTAATAAAACAGCTCAAATTGTGGTTGTTTAATGACCCCTTTTTTATTTGAACGAAGCTTCATTCCTTGTTGAGCTACCGTGCGAGACAGTCGATAGTTCTCGTGTGTCCGGGTTCACCCCCGTTCTTCCCAAATATTTGGTTGTTAGTTAGTGCAAAGTGTGTTTATTGCAGTGAAAAGCCTTAGTTCGGCTTGGAAGCGGAACACTTTCGGCGAAGCCATTGTGTTGCCGTTAAATCGAGTTTTGCGCAAAACTGTTAAACGTTTTCGCCAACGCGTGGATTTTTCCGATCACGTGCATCGTTGAAAGCAGCCTGCACCCCGTCCCGTGTGCTACCTGTGTGCAGTGCAGTGTGTTCATCGGCTATAGTGTGTGTATAGCGTAAGAGCAGAGAGAGTGAGAGACCAACCACACATCCACAAGTACCAGTGAGCGGTTCTTCGGATCACGTGTACCGTCGAGGACAGCCCGTACCTCGTCCCGTGTGCTACCTGAGTGCAACGCAGTGATCATCGTCTGTAGTGTGCGACAGCGGAGACGCGCCAGCGAACGGTCGTCCGCCATTTGCTACCTCTCCCCAAGCGTAGACGCCCATCGGTTACAGCATCATCGACGACGACGTCTGCGTGGATAGAGTAAAAGATAAGTACCTCTCGTTGTTCTTCTCCTCTTCACGTCTCTTTTGATTAGTTTTTACTGTGTGTGAAAGTTTTCCCTCTTCCCATTCCCCTTTGTATGTGTGTTTTTTCAGTTTGATTCAATTTCCATTTCTGTGGCTAGTGTTAGTTTAAGTTATTCGTGCGCCCCTTTGCGGTGTTAAGCTACCGCAATGGGTGTAGATGATGATGGCGGGGGAACGTCGTATCCCCTCACTGAGTCTTCGAATGTGTTGAACCAACAAAACACAAACACCTCTATGCCCAATCCATGTGTGTCCCCTCAATCTGATGTGTCTCAAATGGACACAAATAATCTATCATCTCCGACGTCCCCCCGCCTCAAGGCCTACCCGCCCGACTCTGATGGGCCTTTTGTTGTTTTCTTTCGATCCAAAGGCAAACGGTTGAACACTATTCAGATCAGTAAGGATCTGACTAAGCGATTCTCTTCCGTTGTCGCCATTGACACAGTGGGTTCTGGTAAGCTGCGCGTCACCGTCAGTGACCGTAAACAGGCCAATGAGATTGTGGCCTGTGAGCTCTTTACTCGTGAGTACCAAACTTATCTACCGAGCCATCGGGTTGAGATTGCGGGAGTGGTCACCGAAGGCAGTATGACCTGCGAAGAATTGATGCAGGGTTGTGGTCGCTTCAAAAACCCTTCTCTCCCATCTGTCCCCATACTGGAATGCAAGCAATTGCATTCCGTATCCCTGGTGGGAGATAAGAAGATCTATTCGCATTCAGACTCCTTCTGTGTGACCTTTTCCGGATCTGCTTTGCCGAATTTTCTAGTAATCGGCAAACTTCGTTTACCTGTGCGGCTGTACGTACCGAAGGTAATGAATTGCACCAATTGCAAGCAGCTGGGCCATACTGCCCAGTATTGCTGCAATAAACCTCGCTGTGCTTCTTGCGGAGAGAGACATGTGGATGGTGCATGTAGTATACCGCCAAAATGCGTTTATTGCAACGAAAGTCCACCACATGCCCTCGAAAACTGCCCAACGTACGTACGCCGGCAGCAACATCAGCGACGATCTTTAGAGCAGCGCTCTCGGCGTAGTTTTGCCGAGATGTTGAAAAAGGCTGCTCCGTCTGCTGAATCACAAAATATCTACTCTTCTCTGTCTCTTGATGATCAGGGCTCTGACTCTGAGGTTGGTGAAGGAATTTCCTTCGTTTTCAAGGGTTCATCGAGGAAGCGTGTGAGACTCCAGAGACCCACAAAAAAGCCTCGGAATCTGCCTAGCAGTGATGACCCACCAACCATGAAAAATACTAAGCCTGTCGCGAAAGTCTCAAAGCTTTCGCCTCCTGGATTCAAACTCCAAGAGGAAAGAGACTTTCCGCCGCTACCGGGAAAATCTAAAATCCCAAATATTCCAAAATTTCAGACTGCTCAGCCAAAAGAAAGCTCGCATTCGGAGCCCCTAGGACAACCTCAGGGCGTTCCTATGTTTACGCTTTCTGGCATAATGGATATCATCCTTAACTTCTTCAATGCTTCCGACCCAGTGAAGAACATTGTCAAAGGATTGCTTCCATGTGTGACTCCTCTTTTGAAGCAGCTGGCTTCTAGAATGCCCCTCCTTGCAACGATCATATCTTTTGATGGATAAATTATCCACAGAGGTCGAAGATATGATTTCTGTTCTACACTGGAACTGTCGTAGTATTATGCCTAAATTAGATAGTTTTAAATTTTTAGTTAATAATTTACAGTGCGATGTTTTTGCGTTATCAGAAACATGGCTAACACCTGATGTGACCCTTCCTTTCCATGATTTTAATATTATTCGCCTGGATCGATCCGACTCATATGGAGGAGTGCTTTTGGGGATCAGAAAGCATCACTCGTTCTACAGAGTCGATCTGCCGCCGATGTCAGGCATTGAAGTCGTTGCATGTCAGGTGACTATCCGAGGCAAAAGCCTCAGTGTCGCCTCCATATATCTTCCTCCGAGATCGGCGATATCTCGCAGAGATCTCTCTCACATCTGCTCAGTTATGCCTGAACCACGGTTGTTCATTGGGGATTTCAACTCCCACGGAACAGGCTGGGGGGAACTGTATGACGACCACAGATCAACGTTGATATATGACCTCTGCGACGACTTCAATATGACAATTCTCAACACTGGGGAAGTTACACGAGTGGCACCTCCAGCTCAAGATGGAAGTCCTAGGGATAGCCGTTTAGACCTCTCAATATGTTCAAGCTCGTTATCGCTGGATTGTTCATGGAGGGTAATCCAGGATCCCCATGGTAGCGATCACTTGCCGATCGTAGTTTCAATTTCCAATGGAACACAACAGTCTCCATCCATCGATCTCGCCTACGACCTCACGAAACACATTGACTGGGGAAAATACGCGGAAACGATCATTGATGGAGAACAAGCGGTAGAAGTACTTCCTCCGTTGGAAGAGTATCGATTTTTATCCGAGTTGATTCTCAACAGCGCGCTTCAAGCACAACGCCGTCCTGTGCCAAGTCCGTCGGTTCGTAAGAAGCCTCCCAATCCGTGGTGGGATGACGAGTGTAAGGAACTCTATCGCGAGAAATCCGCTGCGTTTAAAGACTTTCGGAAACGCGGTTCAATTGACAACTATGAGCGCTATTCTTCCCTTGAACGCAAGTTCAAAAGCTTGGTTAAAGCGAAGAAAAGCGGTTATTGGCGTCATTTTGTGGAAGGATTATCGCGTGAGACCTCGTTAAGAACGCTTTGGACCGTCGGAAGAAGAATGCGTAATACATCGTCAGTTAATGAGGATCGAGAGAGCTCTCCTCGGTGGATTATCGATTTTGCTAAGAAAGTTTGTCCGGATTCCGTTCCTGTTGATCGCGTGCGTCGAGATATTCCGGTGGATAGGGACGCCATGGATAGACCGTTTTCGATGGTTGAATTCTCACTTGCTCTCCTTTCATGTAACAATTCCGCTCCAGGAATGGATCGAATCAAGTTCAATTTGCTTAAGGGCCTCCCTGACGTCGCAAAGAGGCGCCTATTGAACTTGTTTAATCACTTTCTGGAGTGTAACATTGTTCCGGATGACTGGAGGCAGGTGAGAGTAATAGCCATTCAAAAACCCGGGAAACCAGCGTCGAACTATAATTCGTACCGTCCAATTGCGATGTTGTCGTGTATTCGCAAGTTGTTAGAGAAGATGATTCTCTTTCGACTGGATAAATGGGTTGAATCGAATGGCATGCTGTCAGATACGCAGTTTGGTTTTCGCAAAGCCAAAGGAACGAACGACTGTCTTGCGCTGCTTTCTTCAGAAATTCAACTTGCCTTTGCCCAAAAGGAGCAGATGGGTTCAGTGTTTTTGGATATTAAGGGTGCTTTTGACTCAGTTTGTGTTGATGTCCTTTCCGACAAACTTCACGCAAGTGGCCTTTCATCAATTTTGAACAATTTTTTGTACAATTTGTTGTCCGAGAAGCATATGAGTTTTACTCATGGAAACTTGTCAGTTTCACGAATTAGCTACATGGGTCTCCCCCAGGGATCATGTCTGAGTCCCCTTCTTTATAATTTTTATGTGAGAGACATTGATGACTGTCTCATGGAAAATTGCTCGTTGAGACAGCTTGCAGACGACTGTGTTGTTTCTGTCACAGGATCAACAGCAACTGAACTACAAGGACCCTTACAAGATACTCTGGACAATTTGTCCACTTGGGCCTTAAAGCTGGGTATCGAATTCTCTGCGGAGAAAACTGAGATGGTTGTCTTTTCAAAGAAACACAAACCTGCCAAGTTTCCGCTTACACTCATGGGTAAGACAATCACTCATAGCATGTCTTCTAAATATCTCGGGGTCTGGTTCGACGCCAAATGCACCTGGGGGAAACACATTGCGTATCTGACACAGAAATGCCAAAAACGAATCAACTTCATGCGAACTATAACCGGAACATGGTGGGGAGCCCATCCGGAAGATCTGATCAAGCTGTACCAAACAACCATCTTGTCGGTCTTAGAGTATGGTAGCTTTTGTTTTCAATCCGCGGCGAAAACACATATGCTGAAGATACAGCGGATTCAGTACCGTTGTCTTCGCATCGCGCTAGGCTGCATGAACTCGACTCACACAATGAGTTTAGAGGTACTTGCAGGAGTACAGCCCCTGACAGATCGTTTCGCGGAGTTAACACTCAGGTTCCTCATCCGTTGTGAGGTTCTAAATCCATTGGTTATTGAAAACTTCGAAAAGCTGCTTGAACATAATCCTCAAACTCGTTTCATGAGTGTGTACTACTGGTACATGACGCTGGAGGTCAGCCCATCTTCGGTTAACACCAATCGTGACAACTTCCTAGACTTCGACTGTTCCACTGTAGTATTTGATTTGTCCATGAAGCAAGATATCCATGGTATACCAGATCACTTTCGTTCAAAGTTTATCCCTCCCATGTTTGCAAGTAAATTCGGGCATGTCAGCGAGAACCGACAGTTCTTCACTGATGGGTCAAAAATGGATGACATCACTGGTTTCGGTGTTTTCAACGTTTTTCATAGCGCCTCCTTCATGCTTCAAAAGCCATGTTCTGTATATGTTGCTGAGCTAGCAGCTATACATTACACCTTAGAGTACATCAGTTCTCTCCCACCCGAGCACTTCTTCATTTTTTCCGACAGTCTAAGCTCTCTGGAGGCTGTTCGATCAATGAAGCCGGTGAAGCACTCAGCGTACTTCCTGAATAGAATACGCCAAGCATTGAGTGCTTTGTCAAATCGCTCTTACACTATTACCCTAGCTTGGGTCCCTTCCCATTGCTCCATTCCGGGCAATGAGAAAGCGGACTCTCTGGCTAAGGTAGGCGCTAAAGAAGGCGATGTTTACGAGCGTCAAATCGCCTTCGATGAATTTTTTGCATTGGCCCGTCGGGAGACCTTGATCAGCTGGCAACAGAAATGGAGAGACGGAGAAATGGGTAGATGGCTGCATTCCATATTTCCACAGGTGTCGAAAAAACCATGGTTTAAGGGGTTGGGCATGAGCCGTGATTTCATTCGTGTCATGTGTCGGCTTATGTCCAATCACTATTCGTTAAGCGCGCATACCCACCGTATTGGGCTCTCAGAAAGCAATCTCTGTGTTTGCGGCGTGGCTTACCAGGATATTGAACATGTTGTATGGGGCTGCGGTGAGCATCGTAGCATCAGATCTGATCTGACTGAAACTCTCCGGATCCGAGGAAGACAGCAGAAACCTGTTAGGGAAGTGTTGGCGGGCCTTGATTTGGAATATATGAATTTTATTTACCTGTTCTTGAAGCGTATCAATATCCGTGTTTGATTGTCGTTTGTTCCCTGCCTTTTGTTTTCCCCTTCAAATTGTCCTCTTCTCGTCGTGTCTCCCACAAACCGTTTCTGTTTAGTTTCGTTACAGATCTGGATATCCTGTCCCATGAACATAGAAATCTAGCTTAAGAAATCCCGAAAAATCCTTTCCTTTCCTGTTGTATAAATGTATTCACTAACCTTAAAACTTCCCTATACTAACATAGTTTTTAAAATAAATAAAATGTAAACAATGTAAAAAAAGAAAAGATTTCGGCTCTGTTATGCCCTACGGCACCTGAGCCTTCCAAATAAACGAGTTAAGTAAAAAAAAAAAAAATTTGAACGAAGCTTTACTACAGCTCCACCCTAGGTCATGGTTTTCAGATCCAATACATGGTCTGTCTCCAGCAAATCATGAACTTCAGGTTCAAACCGACTTACTTCCCAGTTGAGGCTATGTAATAGCATGCATGGAGCATGGATCTGTTCATGAACGACATAGACATTGTCGAAGATAAAAATACATTCATAATCTGCAGACAATTGATAATTTACAAGGAATATCAGTTCGAATTTCCCATTCTTTCGTGAGATCCACGGCATACACATGATATTGTAAACCGTGATGAGATTCATGAGATTAACGGGAGTTTGTCAAACATATAACAGCCGAGCCGGTTGTATTTACTGCTTGTACAAAATGCAGTTCTGTCAAAAATATTGTTGCCGTAACATTTTGCTTTCGATTGATGTGGGACGGTAGAAAAATAAAATGTAAGTTAGCCAACGTTCAAATCAAATGGGCGGCTTGGGGCCTTCGAATGGATGGCTGCGTGTGCTACTCAATTAAAGTGGAGGTGGCAAAACGCGGAACCCACACCGTAGGTGATGAGTGCTGGTGGAGCGAAGGATCGGGGATAGTCAGCGAGTTAGCATCTCTCAACCAAGACAGAAGTGTCCAATCATCCCAGTAGAGTCGAGTGGAAAAATACCCAAGTCATGCCGGTCTTGTTCAGACCCTTAGACAACAAGTGGTGTCAGTCCCCGGGTGTAACTGGAGAAATATCAGCTTGACCCACGTCTATCCGGTGTCTGTGTAAGCAATCAGCAAAGCAATACGGTGGGTATCCCGCCTCGACAAGCCGGCCCCAACGACCAACGTGGGTTGAACGTTTTAGATCCGTTGGCCATCATCAGGCCGTCGACCACGTGGAGGGCCATCCACTGCTCAGGATCGCCGAATAGTTTCTTCCGGGATTTCCGGGCGGCTATTGAAGCCACCTCGTCAAACTGTTGGTACAGTCGAGTCTTCTCAGGTCCGTCACCTTGACGCAGTTTACCCTGTAGTAAAAGGGACGTTCAGCCAGCCCGTGACGACAATCTTCGCATATGGTCACCCAGCGCTCCAGTCGACTGCTCGGTCACTCCGAATCCCAGCCCGAAGTAATTGGGACCTTCGGCCCCGCAGCATCACAACATCCGTCCCCGAGCGTTCAGCACCGCCCACTTCGCCGTAAATCGCCGGCGGTAATTGCATCCCACTGCCGAGTTTCGTCGCCCCTCACCGCCCACGATTGGTCATAATAAAAACCGTAAGTTGAATCCTCGTTATTTTAGGACTCCCACATCCGAAGCTCTCCCTTACTTAACACGCCCTGGGATCCGGGAGACAAAAGACGGCCTTTGGTGCTCACCCGGAAGCTATTCTCGTATCGATGCCTAAAATAAAAAAAGAAATTAGTAAAAAATAAGGTGGCATTACAAAAAATACTTAGGTACAAAACAGATCCAGTGAAAATTATTTACATTTCAATCAACAATCGAAAAGCATGGCTTACTAAGACTAAACTATAAACTTGGTAGGTAAGTAATGTCAAAGTCAAATCACCCCCCGCAGTTTTATAGCTAGCGTAAAAAGCTGGATACCGTGTATTTTTAAAATACGCCATTTTTCAGAGCTGAGCGACAATTGTCAAGTCTTCTAGGCAATGATTAGTAATCCTTTATAAGAGAGATTCGCGGAAACTGATATTTCTGTCAAAGTGTGAGCCAATCGAGCAACGAGAGCTGTCAAAGTGTGAGCCAAACGAACATGCGTTATGTTTGTTCTGAACCTTTCTTGAAGAGTAACGTAATCCGCTTGAAATTATTTCGGTAAAAGTAATTTTGCATGGAGCAAAAAAATGAAATATTTTTCTTTTTTAAATTTTTGTCAATGCGATTATTAGTTGTTGATTTTTTCGGCTGTTTATTAGTTTGGATATGTAGCTCAAAGATCTTTAACGAAAAAAATACACTTTTTAGCAATGAGGAAGTCATGTCCGTGTTACAATGTTATTCTCGATGCCGGGCAAAATCAGCACTGCTGGTCTGTTGCCAAATCATGCCATTTTACTTCCGCTTATCTCTCTATAAAGGATCACTAGCAATGATATATTCGGTTTGGCTAATGCTGATATTGCTTAAGATAGGATATCTTGATATCAAACGTCATACTTCTCATTTAAGCTAAGTATGCTGTTACGCTCAAGAAAAGTAAAGAAATTTCTTGAATGAATGGGTCAAGAAATTTCCTAGAGAGAGCCCCATTTGAAGTGACATTTCTTCTCAACTGCGTACTGAGATCAGAAAAATTTGATTTTCTTAACCATTTCTTGGAAGAAATTTTCCACGCATCGAGATAGGCGATTCCTTTTCTTGTCAGTAGCAAACCAGGCTTTACAGTGGAAACTAGATGTATGAATCCTAAGAGAGATCCTATATTACGTAACATCAATTCTATTCTGAACGTAATCTGAAGCACATTGAATAATGTTAGTAATATTTTTGCCTTAAAACGGAAGTCATCGTTTTTAAGCTTAAAATAATTAGAGATGTACCGAATAGCACTATTCGGCTTTCGGCCGAATACCGAATAGTTGAGAAATTATTATTCGGCCAAACGAATATTCGGCAGAACATTCGGCCGAATAATGACTCAATATTCGGCCGAATAAAACCGTTAATTTCGGTCGAATAACACCTAGTTTTTAAATAGGGATAGCTTCCACGGTGAAGAATTGATCGGAATGATCGTTTTAAGCTTTTGAAACCGTGTGAAGAAAAAACAAAAGTCGAAAGCTCTGAGGATTTATATTTCTAAAGTAAGGGATTTGTATTTTTTTGATTGTATCGGTGTTCCCTTAGTAGGCAGTCCCCTATATTCGCACTAGTAGCTTTTTACGACCGTTTTTCTATAAATCGTTGCAAAATATTTTTTGACATGAATGTCAGGAGTTATTTATCTAAGTACCATTGATTCACTGCTCAATTTTGTTCAAGAAATGATTTTTTGCTTAAAATTCTAGCTCCCTTGCACCTGTAGTACACCTACTGTTCCTATAGTAGAGAAACTTTGTTTTATTTTTGAATAAACATACGATTTTGATTTTTTTTTGTTTTGCCTACGCCGTAAAGCTATTGGAACAGGAATTAGAAATAGTGCTACTATAGTCACATGTGTTCCTATAGGCACAAGCGATAATAAATGCAAAAGTTTGAATTTTCGTTGTTTCCATATTTTTTACAAAACCAAGGCGAAAAGCACTCTCAGTTTACGTAAAAATAATGCCACAATACAATCCATGCAAGATGAGTGAAATATTGAATGGCTTGTATATTGAGCAGCATCGCAATGCCGTAGAACGGAAAAATTCTCACATTTTTAAACATTTAGTATCAAACTTCATCCATGGAATCCACCAAAGGGAAAATTTGATGTATTATCACTTGAAATTAATTAATCTTTTTTTTTTTTAAATTTTCCTTCGTATGAAACATAATGTTTTGTTACAATTTATTTTATTTTGTTATTATTCGGTCACTATTCGGCCTATTCGGCCGAATAACAGATTTCATTATTCGGCAGACCGAATATTCGGCAAAATCAAAATAATCGAGATATTCGGCCCGAATATTCGGCCGGCCGAATATTCGGTACATCTTTAATAATAACAATCATAAAGGAAGGAATTTTTTCCTTAGCTTTGGTATTTTGCTTTTTTTGGATTTACAAGAGAACATAATCTTTATAAATCTATCCATCTTGCTATATAAATAAAATTAAAGTGGTGTTCGTATGTCACGAAACGGCTTTCAATCGGTCTATCATCTGTTACCATGAACAAGCTATATATTTCGCTGTTGTGTGTATTTTCACGATTTGAGATACTACTTTTAGTGAACGTGAAGAAGAAAATTTTAAATAAGGCCCTTTTTATATATTTCTGTGCGATAATACAGTCGCCTATCCACATCTCAATATTTTTGCCCTTAGATTATTTCTTTGGTCCTCTCTCTCTACAATTTCTTTCTCCATTAAAATACTACCTTTTTCATTATTATTACTATTATTACATTATTACATTATTATTACACAAGTGTTCATATGATGATTTGTAGTCGTAGGTGAATTGATTACTTACATTATCCATTGTGCTCAAAGTGAAAAATATCGGAATCTAGAGGTGGTCATCTCAATGGCCGACTTGTGTCATGTAACTGTCCGAATTCTAAAAGCACTCAAATTTTCAAGAGCACAAGACTTGAGAACCAAACAGCGCTCCACGCTGAAAATTTATCCCATTGGTCACCACCACCAAGCAAGCAATTTGATTGATTTTCAACGCGAACTGTTGCCAGATTCTCCAGTCATGTGCACTTGAAAAATTAAAGTTTGGCTTCGTTTTATAATCACCTTAACTGAACAAATATTGAATTAACAATAGTGACGTACTTATTTGCGCTGCATAAAAACAGCGGGAGAGTAAAAGAGAGAACTAGTGGCACGCATCAATGATCTGCGCCACCTGAGTAAATCCAGAACCTTGGGACTAATCCAAAGTGATGGATGTACCATATAATGTAGCGTCTCATATAAAAAAGAGGATAATCAGGGAGCGTAAGGGGTCAAAAATTGTCGTTTATATCTGAAATTTGTGAAATTATTTCTGAGGGAGGTCACCCTTCTTTGTAACAATTTTACATGTAACTATCGCGCTTGAAGCTTTCAGTTTGGCATGGTCAGTACACCTACTGATTTCACGATTTTCTGATTACTTATCTGCTCACATTGCTCTTACGAATTTAGATGTCGAAAAGTAAATGTAAATTAAGTAAAATACTTAGTTTTATTTAACTTGAATTGTTCAAGGAAATTATCTGTCAGATGTTTTTTACTGAATTTAAAGCTGTTTTCCAATGATGGCATAAAATATACAATACATATGTTATACAAATACCTAGTCAGATATTAATTTTCTTGTAAAATATGAAACGACATAAGTACGTGTCGGTTCAAATTAATCAATTTAATAATCTGTATTTTTTTTTTCTGGAACGCGGAATGCGACTGGAAGGTCAGGGAAAGTCAGGGAATTTTATTTTCAAATTTGAATTGAACTATGATACCAAGTTATTTTTAATAATGTAATGTCAAACCAACAATATTTAGTTATCTCCAAACAACCTAAAAATATAGCTAATTCTACCGGATAAAATATTGATAATATTATATTTTATTCTTCTTTTATGTGAAAGTATTTCAAATGAACTTTTTAGAGAAATCTTATCTCCAGAGATTCTCTTTCAAACGATACTTTCAATTCTTGTATCCTCATGGAACTTCTGCGGCAATGTTATAAGTTACTAAACGAGGAGTTCATATAAGAACAATTTCATAAAATCATCCGAGTGGAATTTTGAATAGAGTTCTGCTCAAAAATCTTCCTCTCTTCAACTCATGCAACAACAAAAAGGCCAGTAAAAGTCGAAATCCCATGCAAAATCAAAACAGTGCAGTACCTCATTAACCTTTGGAAAAATCATGTGAAGATCTCGTAGGAATTGCACAAGAAACTCTAAGGAATTTCTAACTGGATGAAGTCCAAAAGCAGTTGAACATCGAGCTCCATAAAAAATCCAAATAAAGGATTAAAAAAACTTTTGAGAAGATGTAAGCTAAAACTCTATCGAGGATTAGAACAATTTTCTAAGGAGTTTCTGATGAAACTCATGAGATTTCTTAGCACTTCGTAAGGAACTCCCAAAAATCATGAGGCACTAATTTACAGATTCTAAGAGAAAATCTTGGAATATTTGCAGAAAACATTCCTGAAGGGTTCACAAAAGTAACATCTACAGTAATTTTAAGCCGGTTGTAACTCCTGGAACACCTGCGAGAATTTAATAGTAAAAATTCATGGAGAAATTTAAGATATAATTTTAATAGAAACTACTAGAATAAAATGTATAGCAATTTTGGAAGGATTCCAATATGAAATTCTTAAAGAAATTCACAACAGAACACATAGTACAAATTTGCCAGAACATCCTGTAGCTTTTTCATACATAACTCTTAAATTATTGATAAATAACCTCATGGAGGAATTTTTGAGAAAACTCCTGATTAAACATTTTAAAGGTTTTTCTGATGGAATTGTAGAAATAATTCAAAAGCTCAAGAACTTCAAAACTTAAGACATTCTACAAAATATTGAAGGAATTACAAAAAAAGTATCCTGAAATTTTTGTCACGAAGAATTTGTTAAGTATTTATAGAGTGCTGCTGGAAAAATCGGAAGTCTGCCCACAAATCCAGAGAAAATAACATTTTAAAAATAATTGAAAAATAATTAATTTTTTTTTTGGGAAAATTCTTGACTCCTCCATAACAAACATGTGATGATTAATTTTAAAAGTAACTCTTTGAGTAATCCCAAGATAAATTAAAGGAGGAGGGTTACTATTTCGTTTATTTGTAGGGGTATACATTTTTGGGTAACATTAATTTCAGTATCTATATTTTTAATTTCTGCGGTAGATAAAAACAATATCGGATTATTGTTGAAGTTCAAAAACAACTGTTGGTAAATTTCCTGACGGACAAACGAGCAAGACGGACGGACATGGGGTTCGACCCCACGCCTCTCACGCGGAGGACCTGAGATTGAATCTCATCTCTAAGATAGTCACGTATGACGTAAGATTTATAGTGAGGACTTGCTTCGGAAGGGAAGATTGGTCCAGAGATGAACTAGTCAAGGACCAAAAATCTCGTTAGTAATGATTAAATAAAAACAAACAAGTCTAAAAGTTTCTGGAAAACTTTTAGATGATCCTAGAATATTTGAAAAAGTGTCAGCAAAAGCCAAAATTTCCAAAAATGTTTGAATCGTTGTTAAAAATCGATTTTGAATTTGTTTGTTTTTATGAAGTATTAATGAATATTTAAAAATAACTTAAAGTATTGAAAACTGTTAGAAATTTCTAGGGGAAGCTGATTTCTAAAAGTGTTTGACAGTGATGAGCGACCTCGAAAAATATCTGGTTAGTTGCTTACAAAGTTACTCCAAGAAAAATATGCTTTTCAGATACTCTACATTATCATCAAAGTACTCAAAACGCATAAATAATGTATCATTTCTTTGTTCAGTTATTGGTTATTTTGAAGCCGAAACCATGTTTCTGAAAAAGTGATCACACATAAATTCTTACTCTTTTTTTTCAGATGGCTTTAGTTTGAAATGCCAAACAAGAAGACAAAATATGCGCGCGCCTGTGGCTGTGAGATTAGAAACATAGCAAATTTGAAATGATCGGTAAATGAGTGGTTAATTAGAATTTCTTCAGTATTACGTCTGCTTGTCTATGACAATACTATGTGCTATATTACAAGCAATGTTAACAGATTCCTTAAATTGTATGAATTTCTACAAAAAGCATTTTTTTGCTTAATTTGTTTATTTTTGCTTAATTTGGAGTATAATCTCTAGTAGTATTCCTAATGACATTTTAGGAACGCTTCCTAAGAAAAAATAAACTTGGAATCTTTGAGATCAACAGATGATCAACAGAAGATGAATTTCTTGCGAAATGCATGCAAGAATTTTGATACAATCTTTGCACCTAAGAGTTCCCCAAAAACAAAGAAAAGAATGTAAGTCCTTCGTCCTTGAGAACTGATATTACTTTTAAGGGGTCGTCCATAAATGACGTAGCATTTTTTCACCGATTTTTTACACCCCCCTCCCCCCTCGTAGCATTTTGTCACAAATTCTGATACCCCCCTTGAAAAATACGTAGCATATCAAGCACCCCCCCCCCCTTTTAATTTTTTCTTTGTTTTCCTCAGTGATTGGGCTAAACCGAAACATTAAAATCCATTGATATTATTAACTGACTAAAACCTCAAAACCGCATGATAATCTGACGAATAATAGTTTGATATATAGTTGCGGTCAAAATTTCTTTGGAAAACGGTTTAAACAAACAGATTTCCTGTTAAGGTGATATAATTTTGGTTTCCTGTATATATAGGCTTATATAGGTTAAATTTAATTTGAAGTCTTCTGCTGTTGAACAAAGTTTACAGCTGAAAATTTAGAAAAAAATTAAAAACCTTAATGCGGATTGATAAAACCAACAGTAATGAGTAAGAGTGAAATATATTTCATAATATATCAAACCGGAGTTTCGTTATGTTATTTTTTTATTATTCGTGCTTGACAAACTGATCAATTGTTTAAAAGAAATACCTTAATTAAGAATGGATCTTCGTCATTTATATTTAAGTACATATCCATTCAGCAAACTGTGACCAGGTAGAGAAAAAGTAACAATTGTAATATTTGGAATGTTTAGATAATCTTAGCGAATTTTATACAAATTATTCATCTTTTATAATATTTCAACTAAACTACATTATTGTTCACCACACTGAAATATTCTTACATAACTCATAATTAAACAAAAAAAATAATAAAAAAAGCCATTTCCCTGAACTACCGAGTGATTTAGAAAGCTGAATAGGACAATTTTGAGAACACTCAAATTTTATGTCCTTATTATTATCGAGGCTATTTCATCAAAAATTAATCAATGTGTTGATTGAGTACCGTTTTGATTCATATTACGTACAGCTTTCAAATTCCGGACACTCTCGTTTGTATGGGAAACATTTCACACGAAATGTTTCAATTTTCGCCGTCCAAAAGTTCTCATTTTCGAGGCTCGTTTTATTAGGTTATTTCCATAAATGTCATTGCAAATTTATAATGCCCAACTACCTTAGACGTCTCTTAAGTGGTTGAAAGATTTCAATTGATGATTTGACTGTTCCATCATTGATTATTATGAGCTGTCCTTAATTCGAATCAAAGCGTCCGGAATATGAGGCAAAAGTGAGGGAGCGTCCGGAATAAGAATCATGAAAAGGCCACACGTTTTGATTTATTTAAAATTATTCAAGTTGCGGACGCGTATTCTTTACCCACCATCCGAAAGTTAAGGGCTTCCGACGCTCGATAACGCTAAAAAATCATACAGAATGATTTATTTTGTACGGTCCAAGCTGGGTCATACTTCACTGAGGCCTTAAGTGTCCATTATATGAATCAAAACGGTAGATATCTCCTGCAAAATTGAACGCATAATTCAATACATAAATATCTTGTTCTACTATAGTAACGTTAATATTTGTCTAAATGAGCATATTGTATTATTTTGTAGAAATTAAGCTTCGATAGAAAATGCGAGGCGCCCAGATAGCCGTAGCGGTAAACGCACAGCTATTCAGCAAGACCAAGCTGAGGGTCGTGGGTTCGAATCCCACCGGTCGAGGATCTTTTCGGGTTGGAAATTTTCTCGACTTCCCAGGACATAGAGTATCTTCGTACCTGCCACACGATATACGCATGCGAAAATGGTCATTGGCATAGTAAGCTCTCAGTTAATAACTGTGGAAGTGCTCAAAGAACACTAAGCTGAGAAGCAGGCTCTGTCCCAGTGGGGACGTAATGCCAGAAAGAAGAAGAGAAAAATGTGAATAAAACTAAAATGGTTGATTTTATTTATTGTTAACAAATTGGAAAGCAATGTTTTCCAAGTCGATAAAGCATTGATTTTTAATTAACTTATTAAATGCTTAGTTTGTTTATAAAAACAAATTAGTTTAGACTATTTACATATCTATTGATAGCTTAAAATCTGTGCGATTACCTTATCACGAAAATTTAAAATTTATTATAAAATTTTGAATTTTGTCATATAAATGTTTTCAAGCTGAATCATCATTGAATAACCCAAGTTTAATAAGTAAAACAAAGGAGTTTAAAAAAATATCAGATTGTCATTTTTTTTTTCAGCACAATATTTATTTTCGTACTCTTATCAACGACATGATTCAAAATGCTACGTCCATTACTTGGGACCCCTCCCTCCCCCTCGTCACACATCGTCACAAATTCGTGAAGTCCCCCCTCCCCCCTAAAATGCTACGTCATTTATGGACGACCCCTAAGTGTTTGAATATAACCTCCATTTAACATAATAATATCACTTTGAATATTTACTACACTGCCCATAACTGCATAACAGTCACATTCGGCATTTTTGACAAATTGGAGTTAATACCATGGAGAGTCATTAAATGATAAATACTTTCGATCAACTCAATAAAATCCGCGAGATTGTTCTAGAAAATTCGACAAAAATACCAAGTTGTTTTGTCACATTGGTAATTGTAACCGCATAACAGTCACATTGAGATTATAAATGTGCCACGTAATGTAATAGCAATGAAATTTCTATCAGAATTATTTTCTGACTATTCACTATTGCGATATGAGTTGTACAAAATATCAGCCTCAAATAAGCACTTTTGATTTCCTGGTAATTTTTTGAAATTTTAGTTTCCTCCCATACTGCTATAAAATGCATACTTGGTATTCCATTTACTCAATGCCTACTTTTGTCGAATGTTACAAATATGCAGTTATGGGCAGTATAGATCTAGAGATTATTGGAGAAGACTAACGTCATAGATGTGTATAAATTGAATAATATTTCTGTTTTTCTTTTCTTTATTTTTAGATTGGCACGAAGCATTTCAACGGGCTCTTCGATCGTTTGCTGAGAACATCTTGTACCATGAACGTGTTTTGGCTATCTGAAGAAGTCCAATACAATTCCTCGGGGTTATCTCCTACGTTAGGCGTCCCAGCCATTATGTTTGATCATTCATTTGATTGTCTAGTGAAATAAAAATGTAATGAATAATCAACATTTATTATTTTTTAGTTTGAAACATATTTTATTTTGTTACCATCAAATTCTATTCAATGATTGGTTGAATTGCTTTAAATCATTTCAAAATTAAAAATATTTTATCAATAATTCTTACATTTGAGTGAAACTTCGAGAAAAAGGAAAAAAAGCAATTTAATCAACCATTGAAAAGAATTTGTGATCGAGTTTTCCGTTAAATCGCTTGGTTTACATAGTTCTCATATTACATCGTGTCGATTACATCGTATTCTGTACGTTGAATATATTACATCGGACAAATTACATCGGTCGCATTTATTACACCAAAAGCCCTCGAGTACGTCGGGTTGTGTAATATTACACAACCGAGGGATTGACTTGGTTGCAGCGGTTTCGATGTAATATTCAACAACTTTTTTTGCTGTGATTGTTACGGCTCATACAAAATTTGTAAATTATTCATACAAAAAGCGTTACGAGGGGGTGGGTGGGTGTCAAAAATAGCCATTTTTGGCGTTATTCTTCTTCTTTCTGGCGTTACGTCCCAACTGAGACAAAGCCTGCTTCTCAGATTAGTGTTCTTATGAGCACTTCCACAGTTATTAACTGAGAGCTTTCTTTGCCGATTGACCATTTTTTTGCATTTTTTTTTTATCGTGTGGCAGGTACGAAGATACTCTATGCCCTGGGAATCGAGGAAATTTCCTTTACGAAAAGATCCTCGACCAGTGGGATTCGAACCCACGACCCTCAGCATGGTCATGCTGAATAGCTGCGCGTTTACCGCTACGGCTATCAGGCGTTATGAAATATATGAATAAACCCTTTGCTTTTTTCTGCGTAGCTTGGCTAAAAGAAGTAAACAAAACAAGTTCAGAAAGCAAGAAATGTTGGGTGAAAAATATTGAAAAAGCAAAACTAAGTAGTTTTGTAGAAGTCACTTGACATTAGTTGTGACGACGAATGTAACGAATGTAAAAAGAATTTTAACTATAAGCGAAGTATGCACTTCAACAGAAAAGTAATCGCCTATCTCGATGCGTGGGAAATTTCTTGCAAGAAATGGTCAAAAAAAGCATTTTTCTTTGGTCGCAATACGCAGTTGAAAAGAAATGTCATTTCAAATGAAGCTCACTGTAGAATTTTTTTGACCATTTTTTCTGCAGAAATTTTTACTTTTCTTGAGCGGAACAGCATACATAGCTTAAGCGAGAAGCCGAAGCCACATGGTTTTACGTACTGTTGCAATTTGCTCGCTAGGTGGCACTACGGTAGAATTTACACAGGAAATTTGAATAAAGTTTATTCATGCTTAAGCCTGATTTGCTACTGAAAAGGAATCGTTAAAAAAATTTCTCGCCGGTTCCTTGCAGAAATTTTCTACAGCGACTCCCATTTGAACTGACATTTCTTTTCAACTGCGTAATGGGGATTTTTTTTATTTCCGTACAAAGTGTGCCGAAGGGTCTCAGATTTAAATGAAACTTTTTCCACAGGCAGGGCTCATCAATATATGATTAAAAAAATTGAGAAAAATTCAGGGTCACTTATTTTTCCGGAAAACTCAGTTGGAATTTTTTGTTTTCCTCTGACACTACTTACTTCGAAAAATCATAACTCAAGATTCATTTTTTATGAAAATAAAAGCAAATTTTCTCAGGAATAAAAAAAAATATTAACTGGAAAAGTTTTCCACAAAATTTTCCACCGTTTAGAAAATTCGTAAAGAAAAGCCGGAAAAACTATGCTCCAACTCGTGGAAAATTTTCAAAAAATATTTTTGAGAAGATAATTTCATAAGTTTTAATCGCTGAAATTTTTGAAATGTACTTTTTTTCGTTTTTGAGTTATGGCCAATTTTATGGAAAATGACTATTTAAGCCTTTTCTTTGAAAACCCATATTTCAATCGAAGCATCGGAAAAAACAAAGATTTTTTATCGAAGCAGTTGCAAATTTTTCAAACATCTGAAAAAAAAAAGATATGGGATTGGTTTTAATGAAGCATAAATCGGATTGGATGATATTTTTCATAAAAAATTACACCGCTAAGAAACACTGAAAAAAACTGTTTCTGCCTCAATTTTTCATTACACTGAAAAGGGATTCTTTCTTTACCATGAAACAAATAAGATTGTTATTAATTTTATTTCTTCAATTATTCAGTATATAACTTACATTTTCATCTTAATATTATCTATTTTTTCAACCGGGAAGATTGTCTTTGGTTGCTAATACCAGAAGATTTTCGTTTCTTTGTACTATTAAGAACAAAGCATGCTGTATTTTCTTGGTTTTCATGTACATCTGAGAACTCACTAGCAAAAATGCTTCGTTCGTCTTTTGGTATAAATGAATGGTATTTTTTGTTCCTTTTATAACCTGTAAATAAAGAATAAAATAATATGTTAATCAGTCCACAGTTCGGGAAGTCTCTACCTTTCAGCTTACGGCAGCCAGTATTTATAGCTCACAAATCCCGTAGGTACGAACAAGTAAAAGATACCAGAGTCATAAGGAATATCACTTGAGATAGGTAGACATGGCAGTTCCATGAATTGGAACAAGGTTAGAAAATCTTTCCTGAAGAAATTTTTCAGCCTCTGAATAGTCATTTTCAGTTGCATAGATAAATTCCCAATCTTTTTTAAATTGGTCTTTCACCTTTTGCGACACAGCCCAGTCGAAAAATTGTTTGGCATTATTAATTTCTGCTGACTTTCTAATACAATTAGAATAGCCATTCGCTTAATGTCAAATTTCAAAAATGTATGCAATCATGAAAATGATTTTAAAATTAAAGCAGAATGGCACTTTTTCCCAACCTCACATGGAAAAGGTCCTTGTGATGGTATCGGTGGCAACATTAAGTGAATGGCTAGAGATGCTAGTATTTGAAAGTCAGCAGAAATTAATAACGCCAACCAATTTTTGCTGTGGCTGTGCCGCAAAAGGTGAGAGACCAATTTAAAAAAGATTGGGAATTTATCTATGCAACTGAAAATGACTATTCAGAGGCTGAAAAATTTCTTCAGGAAAGATTTTCTAACCTTGTTCCAATTCATGGAACAAAAAAATACCATTCATTTATACCAAAAGACGAACGAAGCATTTTTGCTAGTGAATTCTCAGATGCACATGAAAATCAAGAAAATACAGCATGCTTTGTTCTTAGTAATACAAAAAAACGAAAATCTTCTGGTGTTAGTAACCAAAGACAATTTTCCCGGTTGAAAAAATAGATAGTATTAAGATGAAAGTGTGAGTTATATACTGAATAATTGCATAAATAACATAAAATAATAATAATAATAATCTTATTTGTTCCATAGAAAAGAAAGATTCCATTTTCAGTGTAATGAAAAATTGAGGCAGAAACAGTTTTTTTTTCAGTTTTTCTTAGCGGTGTTATTTTTCATGAAAAATATCATCCATTCCGACTTATACAGCGGGGATTCGCTCGTTGGAACACAACTGCCTTCCAGCTAGGGAATCCGAATGGTTAGTTAGAACGACTGACAGCCGGTGAAAATGCTCCAGACTCTCGCATTTGTAGAGCAAATCGTTACAAAACGCACATATACATGCTCATTTGTTTTATATATGAAATCTTTAATGCAAAGGTGCTCAGATGTCAAAGTCAGTTTGACATTTACTCTTGACATCCAAGTGCTTTTTAGTTGGAACATTTTCCAACCAGCGAACATCCAACCATCGAGTCATTCCATGTAGCGGACCCCCAACGAGTAAATCCCCACTGTACTTCATTAAAACCAATCCCATATCTTTTTTTCAGATGAAAATTTGCAATTGCTTTGATAAAAAATCTTTGTTTTTCCGATGCTTCGATTGAAATATGGGTTTTCAAAGAAAAGGCTTATATGGTCATTTTCCACAAAATTGACATAACTCAAAAACGAAAAAAAAAGACATTTCAAAAATTTCAGCGATTCAAGCTTATGAAATTACCTTCTCAAAAATATATTTTTTTGTACAGAACATTTTTTGTACAGAACATTCCGGATCATCATAATTGTGCTTCAAAAATGTATTTCGTTTGCGGCAATCATCTATGGATTATATGCGGCTGATGAATCTACAGAGGAGGGTATGGGGCACCCGGAATATATCAAGCAGATCCGAAACATAATTCTGATACAGATTGGTTGACCTACCGGCTCCCGGGTCTTTGTTGAACTTCCTCAGAAACAGTTTTCATCTACGTTCATTATGTTATGTGTACTGGCAAAATAAATCGTTGCGTCCCATTATTGCATTTAATCGAGCATTTGATTGTGTTTTTACATTTTTTGTTAACAAAATATCAAATTAGGCTGACCATAAGCCAACCAGATAAAAACGGGACAAATAAAAAACAAAACCGGGACAATTTTAAAATACATAGATTATGCGATTGTGCTACTTTTCCCCGAATTCCAGTTCCTAAAAAGGCCCGTTTCTCCGAAGCCATTTTCCCGAATGACCCGTTCCCTTGTAAAGCAATACAGCTTAAACAAGTGCAATAATAGTCTTTAGCCGAGCAGGCGAAAAAAGCTTAGTAATAGCAAATTTTGATATGGACATACAAAAGTGATATTAACTTGAAAGATATAAGAGATAAAAGATCCGAAAATAATAACTAAAATTTACTTCTGGAATATCATTAGCATATCATATTTAGCTTTTATAAGATCTCACCAATATCAGCGAGCTATTCCTTAGATCTTGCAACATAAAATTTAGCTATGGCTCAGAAGTTCCAGGAATACAATTTTGATATTATCTTCAGATCTTTTATCTCTTATTTCAATCAAATCAATATCTCGATTTAATGGCCAGAACATTGCTTCTGCTCGGGTAGTGAGATAGTGTTGAATTAGAAAGATCGATAAGCTACCAAAGGAGGAGATATTTGATCATTATCGACTAAATACATATTGCCAAAAATACATATTGTTCACCACCTTGAAATGCAAAAGGTTATGACAATTATGAGTGTTAGAACTTTTCGGAGAACTGAGCTATTTGGGGAAACGGGGTTTTCGGGGAACTAGCATTATGAGAACTGGCGTTGGGAGAACGACATTCGGGAAACCGCTATTCGAGCGAAAGTAGCAAAACCAGATTATGCAATCCCAAGCTATATGTCTGTATGAATCAATAAAAATCATTTAAGAACCTTGAAGCTCATTCTATGATTTCCAAAAACCAGCGTTTTTTAAGAATTTCCTAAAAAAATTATTATATTTTTCAATTTTTTAAATTCAAACGTAAATTTTTCTAATATTTCATTACTTTATTGAAATATCCACTTTTTAAACAGTTAATCCAATCAATTGCGTATCAGAAGTAAACTTTTTCATTTTAGCATCATATGAATAATGATCTTATGAAGATCCGTATTTTGGAAATCAACCAAAATTTGGCATAAATATAAGTAAAGATACGTAAAAAGTTAAGCAGAAGCATGTACGGATCAAGTTTAACTCTGTTTGAGAAACTAATTATTGCTTGTAAAATAGAAGAGTAAGACAATAAACTCTGAAATATTTCTAAAAACTGTTTGATATGTTGTTATTTTTATTTTTTTACTGGTGTTGAAAATTATGTGCCAATTCTCCATTTCCTAAAATACGGGACAATTCGACCATTTTCCATAAAACGACGGGACAGTCCGTCGAGGGGATGAAAACGGTACTGTCCCGTTAAATACGGTACGTATGGTCAGCCTATATCAAATAAAAATTGATCCAATACCCCGGAATACTGCGTTTTCGATATGGTCAAAATATTCGGTGACCATTGTTAATGCATTCCATTTATCGACTCGTCAACCGTTACAGGTACGTTCTCAATATAGTTGGTAGACAAAATTTGTATGGGAAAATGGTGAATTGGAAACGGTAAACATTCTTAACAACCCGTTTCTCGTACGGTCGAGTCTTCAAAAACTGTATTCATTAAGGTCGAAACATTATCCCAGTAATATCTTGTTATGGTTCACCATACCATATCCATTACAGTAATAAAAGTAATATACACCGTAGTCGTTGTAGTTCTTTTATGGTTTTGTTTTATGCGGGCAGCAAATCAGGCTTAAGCGAGATTTTATCCGTGCAAGCGCCTCTGGCACATATCTATAAATCTTGGTTCATAACACCATTTCTAGAATTTCCTTGCTAATCTTTTGCTTTCGTTGTACCTTGCGTTATATAGGCCTATTCACATGACGTTCAAAAACAGCTGATCGGGGAGCTCTTTGACAGTTCTTCTATGAAAATGACAGCCTCGTGTATGCACCGGTCCTCCACCGATGTAAACAAATGCATAGACGGACCTGTCACATGAAAAGGCCTATACCTTGCTTCTCCTCCGACGTCGAGAACTGTCATCCAGCATCGTCACCGCGACGAAGAAAAGTGTAATGTCACTAGTTTTTCACTGGAGAGCGAGCAACGCGAATGGTGCTTGGAACTGCTGTCGTTTTTGGTGGCTAGTGGTGAAAAAGTGCGATTTGGCAGGCTACCTACCCCGTTGAAAGAGTGGCCAATCGTCACGGTTCCGTTTCCGGGTCGATTTGAGTGAATACGGTCGCGAAAAAGTGCATTTTCCGGCAGCGGGAATTGGCATCCGAAAAATTGGTCCTCGGGTGAAAGAAAATTTCTCCTCCCTCAAGCGTGAAAAAGTGGAATCCAGCAGAAGCGGCCAAGAGCAGTGTTGTGTTGTAGAGAGCGAAAAACGAAGGAATTGGGCTTCTGGTGGTTGTGTATGCGTGTTTCCCCGTTGCAGTGAGAAGTGAAGAAGGAAAAGTGCGAATTCAGCCCACCTTCGATTCAAAGGCAGCGAAAGGCCAAAAGTGTCTCTCCCCGAAAGTCCCGTTGGAATCTCGGATTTAGGGGCCTGGTTTTTCTGGTGTTGGGATCGGCCAACAGTTGTGTCTGGAAGTGCTCGGGAAGGTATTTCACTGAAATCCGACTTCCCATTGGCGAGAGTGTGAGTCAAGCCGAAAGAGTAAAAGCAGAACCGATCGGAAGAGTGAGAAGAATCAATCGCAGGGACAATGTCGTCATCCGGCGATTTCGGCAATCCGCTCCGGAAGTTTAAGCTGGTCTTTCTGGGCGAACAAAGTGGTAAATATCATATCCATAATCTTGTTCCTATAAATGATCATCCGATAACTTACAAGCTTTGTGGAAGCGAAAGGGATTGAATTTATTCCAGTCCGGATTTGTGACGTGTGGCATTTTTCGATCCGGACAGCCCTCGTCTCGTTGTGGTGGTGTATGAATTTCTCATCTTCTCATTCGTGGTCGTCGAAGTGAGGGTTTGACCGGACGAAACGGGTGCGGGTTCCTTTTAAAAAACTGAGTTGGGGTGTTTTCGGGGAGTGCTCGCTGATGATGATGACTAATGTCCACGCGACAGAAGCTGCTGTGGTCAAAAGTGATTCAATCATACGGATTCGTTTTGCATTGCACAGCTGAGTCGAACTCGAGGTGGCATGACAAATGTTCGGGTTCGTTTGCTGATGAACTGGCAAGTCTTGCTACGAGTGTGATTTAAAGAATCGAGGGGGAAAATGTTGAAATCTGGATAATTTTGTTGAATACCAAGTTTTGCAACTTGAATTTTGATCATATTAAGTTCTTTTTCCTTTTTTTCCCAAATGGGACAGCTCATCAGCTTAGTGTTTTTTATGATCAAAAATATTAACTGAGAGCTTTCTTTGCCAATAATTGATCATTTTTGCATTTGTATATCGTGTAGCAGGTACGAAGATACTGTATGCTCTGGGAAGTCGAAAAAATTTCCAACTCGAAAAGATCCTCAACCGGTGGGATTCAACGACTTTTTAATATCTGAACAACTTATGTTGCAGTTTCAATTGCTTTACACAACAATCGAGCTTGACATAATTGCTCTGATATTGATAAAAAACAGTTTTTTTTTTTTTTCATTTTAATTATTGTTTTTTGATGTTTTGGTGAAAGACAAAAACGCAGTTCTATCAAGTCTGACCATAAGTTCTTTCACAGTTATACGTTGAAATGTAAGAATTGTGCAAAAGTTTCATCAGAATCTTTTTCAAAATGCTGCCTTAAACATGTTGTTCAGGATTTCATCAGAATTTCAAACGAGCTTATCTTTTATTGAGAAATACGTCCCAGATTCAGTGATGCTAAAAGCGCTAAAACATTAAAAATGCTATTCTACGTTTTCTAAGAGTGCTGCCCAAATTTTCCGCGAAAAGTTTCAAGAGAATTCTATATGCTTTTATTTTAGAAAAATCTCGTGAATAAATATTTAAATAGAAAAAAGTAAGACCCTTAGTTATGCGATCTTGCCGCGATGGGATGGCATAATCCATTAGCCCATTAGATGGAAACCAAAGGCGTAACCTGTAGTGGTGGTATCACATTTTGGCATTTTTGCTTAAAGCCCCGTCATGATTCATATGGCATAGACGCAATAACATCTCGGATGTGATCCAACAGACGTTCTGCGTCGTTGATAGCATTGATGACCATTTCAAATAATTAATCTTTTCGAAGTGGACAGGCGAGGATCAGTTTGCATTTTGCTAACCAGAATGATCCGACGCCACTCTTACTATTAGCTTCATAGATACATCGTTATCATATACGGCGTAGGGAATATTACTCTCAGGAAAGGAGACTAGTAGATGCACTGAGTAGATATAAGTGGCGACAATCTTATTTTAATATGATTTTTACATTGCCATAATAAGGAATACCTTTTTAGTAACAATGGTAAACAAAATTTAATTCCAACTTCATTTTCGCATTGATTGATCCGTCATTGATTTCTGAATTTTCAAAAGTAGTTTTTTCGTTCAAAATCAAGAATACTTATAGGAAAATGTGTTCACTGTATTCTATTCTCCAACCGAAACATGTTTAATGAAATCTTGTTTTTATTTAATGACACGAAAGAGCATGTTACTGCAACTATTTTAGCAATTTTTCCCGCTCAAATAACGGCTACATCATATTTAAATTTTACATCAAAAATTGGGTCCATAAATGAACCTTGACACTTTTGAACATGTTTGACGTTCGCTTAATCGACGAAAAACACCACAGGGCTTTTAGTTTTAACACTGGGGTTGTTGCTATCTGACATTTCGGAAGGGACACGGAAAGCAAAATACACCCACAATTTGAGTTTAAGCCAAGGAGTGTGGCAAAATCTAAAAAAAAATTGTTTGGACGTCAATAATCAAAAGAAAAACATTAAACATTTAGTGGCCTAAACTTCAGCATTTGGCACTAATATTGGGACAGGCCTTTAGGACCCTTTTTTGTTGGAGTAGCTAATTTTCACAATACTTCCTTTTCTCAGAAGCAAGGGAATATGGGCATTTTTCCAAAACTACCACATCACAATACTAAAGATGGGCGAAAAGAATCGGAGCCGTTCAAAAGATCCGGATCACTAAAAAGAACGAATGATCCGTGGCTTTTTTTTTGGTGAGAGTCGGTTCTTTTAATCAGCACGGATCAGACAAAAAAGTGACCCGGAAAAATAACGAACCAATTTTTTCCCCTGCGTTGCTTCGTTCGTTTCTCGACTTTATTATAACGCTTGTCTCGTGACTTCCTTTGCGCGCCGCGCCACACATACAAGCACAGTTTTCTACTGCTCCGCACTCTCAGCGCTATGCTTAGAGCGACAAGTTTTCCCCGCCCGCTTGCATATAGTTAGTCGAGGAAATTGGCCGGGTTTCTGGGGATGAAGAATGAGAGAGCAAAAGATACGAAAGGTACAACGCATGTCGCGCAATAGGGAGTGAACCGCTCTTTTTTTCGTTCGCTCGGTTCAGTTCGCTCTTTCTTTGCGAGCCGATGTGCCACTGAGCCGTTCAAAAGATCCGGTTCACTGAAGTGATTTGGGTCGGATCCGTTCACTACAATTAGCCGTTTTGCCCATCTCTGCACAATACTAATGAAAAAACAGTGTTCATGTGGGCGTCATTGCCTAGTCCATCTGAGGTCCTGGTAGAGGAGAAACTTGACAAAAGCCAGACCGAGGGTTCAACCTTGACAAGTAAAGCTATCAGGCATAAAAAAAATAAAAGCAAAAAATCGTATCGTTTTAAATTGAAGCTTCGGTTTATAAACTATTTTGTGTGTAATATTTGCTCAGCATTGCTAAACATTAAAAATTCTGTTAATTTTTGAAAACTTTATTATAAATCAATTTTGTGATCACTACTATGGATCAGTGTGAACTATACAAATACTATACACTGAGCCAAGGTCGTGTGTTTTACTTATAGATTTGCGCAATGAGGAAACCACTTGACTTGAGTTTGGTAGCCATATGAATTTCGTCATTGACTTCACGGTATAATAACATGTGTATCAACATTAGGTTGTCATGAGAAACAAACATGAATGTCTAAATATTAAAACATGAAAACCAACTGATTTGCTTATTGAATTCGAAATGTAGTGGCTTTAGATAGTCATGTGTGATAGAACATGAATGTCATGAGACTGAAAGAAGAAATTTGATAGAAGAAATCTTGCTCCCCAAAATATGGGTTCGAGGCTCCTCTGCTTGTCGCAAGCTCTCTTGAATGTTTTTTTTAATCAAGTGAGTCAGCAACAAGCGGGGCGCCGCAAATCCATAATTTGGGAAGCCCAGGATTAGCATATTTCATTTTATTCGAAGCTGAAAGCTAGGAAAATCTGTTAGTGGAATCCGATTTTTCTCTAACACCTTACATTCTATCCAACGTTGGAAGTAATGCATTTTATTTAAAGAAAACTCAGCTTCAGCTTCAGAATTTGCCTCTTCTCTTTGGAACATGATGATGACTGTCGTTCGACACGAGGTCCATCCGCAATTTAGTTCGCTATGGGTTACTAACAATTTAGAAATTTGGAACACGGAAATCGACAGCAAGCTCATCGATTTCAAATCGACCAACTTGAACATGATGATCATGACACAAGATAATCATAAGTTAAACACACTGAATCCGTGTTGGGTGATAATCCATAGCACCCATAGGTTGACGCATACGAATTTGGAACTTGGAAAGCTTTAGGAATTTATGTGGTAAACTATGGAATTCATGTTGTCGGTTGACGAATCAGTCCATTAAGCAAAACTAACGAATTGAATGTGTAATACACACGAAGTTAGTGAGAAAATCACAACAAATCGACATAGATGTTCACGAATCGATCCATAATTTTAAACACACGGATCAAGCGTATGGATTTTTTTCTCTATAGAGATGTTCTACTCAATACATTTTGGCGAAAGCTAACAATGTGTCACATCTTACAGGAAAGAATAATAAAGGTAAAAGGTCCTTCTATATACAGTAGGGAAAGAAATTAGGAAGTGATCAATAAGTAATACCTGGAGTTGCTTTTCAGATTGTTTATAATTTAAAGCGGAGTTTGACCATTCGACCATGATAATTGCCCTTGTTTTCAAGCATCTCTAAATAAGTTGCTGCTCTGATTTAATATTTTCTGGAAATTTTCGGTGATACTGCACTGTAGCAATCGAGACATCAACTGTTTTTTTCGCTCTACACCAAGTCTCTGACCCATTTATGTTTGCTTAAAGGTGCTTTTATTACTCTTGGTGTTCTAAATGTGTTATCCTTAATGTTATATCCTGAAAATTTCAAATTCAATGCTTAAAATATCAGAAATCTTCATTGTTTGGAAGTGATCCATAATCGTGGCAGACAATCAGTTCTTGGTCCTTATTATGGATCACTAGTTGAAACTGCTGATATTCACTATTTAAAAAGCAATAATCAAGAGGGGCCTTCCTTAGCCGAGTGGTTAGAGTCCGCGGCTACAAAGCAAAGCCATGCTGAAGGTGTCTGGGTTCGATTCCCGGTAGGTCCAGGATTTTTTCGTAATGGAAATTTCCTTGACTTCCCTGGGCATAGAGTATTATCGTACCTGTCACACGATATACGAATGCGAAAATGGCAATTTAGGCAAAGAAAGCTCTCAGTTAATAACTGTGGAAGTGCTCATAAGAACACTAAGCTGAGAAGCCGGCTCTGTCCTAGTGAGGACTTTGATGCCAAGAAGAAGAAGAATCGAGAGACATGTTTGTCAACAACAAATTCACACTGAATCTAAGCGAACGAGCAGTTGTTATGCTATAACAACTACCGTTCTACGCATATTTTTCTCGCGATCCATAATATTTACATAGATCATGGGACAAGTAGGCGTAGAAGTGTAGGAGCTTATGAATGCTGATGACACTACTTACAGAAAACATTTTGACATTTTGATAGCTTTGTAAGACCAACTCAACAGTTGTCAAAAACGGGTCTGGGTCAATTGGCATAAACAAATTTCATCAAGAACGGGCATATTTTTAAATAAGGGCTATACTGCCCATAAACGCATGTCAGTCCCACGTTTTCTGGATTTCCTATTCACATGGGACAATTATGCGTTTATGGGTAGTATAATTCTAGTTAACTCAAATGGCCATTATGCAAAACGGCGTTATGCCAAATGACCCGCTCCCGTCAAAAAACATTATTTTGCAGTTTAATGTTAAATGATAAAAGACAAAAAGTATGACTTGGCAAAAACATGTTTTACCATGCCCACAGAGTTACGGATCACCCACAGTGACGGATCACTTTGGCGTCCAACTTCGGATAACTCGCTCAAAACATAAAAGTTGACGTAAAACATATGTTTTCCATGTTATACTATTTGTCTTCTACCATTTGTAGTGTTAAGCACAACGTTCAACAGCTAAATAGCGGTGTATTTGACAAATGTTTAGTTGGTACCACACAGCTATCATTATATGGTAGTTTTCTGTAAGAAGTGCCGTCAGCATTCATAAGCTCCCACAGGTGGTAAAATTCAAATGTTACAGCATAAAACATGCTCGTTCGCTTCGATTGAGTATGAATTCATCTTTGGAAAAAAAAATTCTTGATTGTTGATTCTAAAAACCGAATATTAGCACTTCTAACTAGTGATCCATAATATGGATCAGGAAATGATTATTTACCACGGTTATGGATCACTTCCAAAGAATGTAGATTTCTGCCATTTTAAGCATTGGATTCGACATTTTCAGACAATAGCACTAAGGAGAAAACTAATAAAACATCAAGGTTTGTGAACTTCATTTTTTAGCCGACAAAAATGGGTGAAAAACTTGAAGTGGAACGAAAACAGTTCATGTCTTAGTTACTACAATGCAGTATCACAAAAAAGGGCATTTTACCCTTATTTCCAGCTTGAACACTGCTATTTTTTGCAGTAATATGTGAAGCATTGTTAACTTTCACCAAATCATGCAATACAGAAGCATTGAGTTGAAAATCTCTTGATTTTGCGTACTGATCCGTAATATGTCACAATTTGATCCATAATATGAACGTTGATCCATAATATGGTTTTCAGAAACCGATACAGTTTTTAATTTTTATGCAATTCTATGTAAATATTATACTCAAAATAGTTTACTAACCGAAGTTCCAATTTGAAACGGTTAAATTCGTGCTTTTAAATTACCATTTTACGTTTTCCGTGTTGTTTTATTGAATTTTATAGATAGGACTCCACACTATTTGATCCATAACTGTGGGGTCATGGTACTTCAACTTTTATATTTTGAGCGAGTTATTCGATGTTGAACGCCAAAGTGATCCATAACTGTGTGTGACCCGACTGTGAGGCGAGAAATCGACCTTTTTATCGGATTTCAAACATTTGTAATTTCTGAAATATGCATGCATTTTTCAAATATGTCTTATTCTAGACAAACATTACTCTCTGTAAAAGCTCCCTTTTCTTCTAACACAGCATCTTGATTGCATCATGATTTCACAATTCTGTAAGCGATTTCAGATATTGAACGCTCTCCGGTACTGGGAGATTTCGCCCTATATGCACTGGGGAGTCGAGCAAATTTCTAATTCTCCAGATCTTGGATCGGTGATATTCGAATCCACAACCCTCAGCTTGATCGTGCTGAATAGATGCGCGTTTATCGCGACTTTTATGTGGAACCAAATTACTTAAAATCTATCATCTAATCATCAGACTTCTGCGTGATTATTTCCTAAATAATTTAGAACTATGGCGCAGAAGCCACAACAGATTTCACGCAACCATTTACATTGTTTAGTTTACATCCTTCTGCAAACCTGGAGCGTCTGTACTCCATGTTAGGAGTGGCTCACAACAGCGTCTGTTCCCCATGTCAGGTGCGGCTGATCATCGTCTGAGTCGTCTGAGTGCCAGAGAAGGACTCTATACTAAACTGCGCACTATGGCCCTCCGAACATTTAGGGAGAATGGTCCTCCGGAAATCTGAGAATACGGACCGGGACAATCGGCGAAGACCACAGCGACGTAAAGGGACTAGCGATTGGAAACTCGGTACGTGGAACTGTAAATCTCTCAACTTCATCGGGAGCACACGCATACTCGCCGACGTGCTGGAGGTAACCATACCATCTACCAGAGCTACACACGAGCAAGGAACAGCTTTTATAGTGATGGGTGATACGCAGAGGCGCGTGATCGGGTGATGTCCGATCAATGAGAGAATGTGCAAGTTGAGGCTCAAAGGCCGGTTTTTCAACTTCAGCATAATAAACGTGCACAGCCCTCACTTCGGAAGCTCTGATGATGATGAATACGCTTTTTACGCGCAGCTCGAACGCGAATACGACAGCTGCCCAAGCCACGACATCAAAATCATCATAGGAGATCATAACGCTCAGGGTGGCCAGGAGGAAGAGTCGATTGTTGGAAAATTCAACGCCCTCCGGCTGACGAACGAAAACAGCTTACGACTAATTGATTTCGTCGCCTCCATGAATATGGCCATTCGTAGCATCTACTTCCAGCACAGCCTTTCATACCGATACATCTGGAGATCACTACAGCAGACAGAATCACAAATCTACCACGTTCTGATTGATGCACGGCACTTCTCCGACATTATCGACATCAGGACCTATCGTGGCGCTAACATCGACTCTGACCACAATCTGGTGGTGGTTAAACTGCGCCTAAAACCCTTCGTTGTTAACAACGTACGGTACCGACGAGAAATGTAGGCAGATTCTGGAGGAGAAGAATACAGGGCGGGCTGTCATGCTGCAGCAAGGGACACGGCAGAACGTGGAACATTATAGACGGAAATGGCAACAACAGACCTGCCTTTTTCGGGAGAAGAAACGCTGCCTAGAGGAGACGGAGTGTGTGGAGATGGAACAGCTGTGCCAGTGTCAATAAACACGTAAGTTCTATCAGAAACTCAACGCATCCCTCGAAGCAGGTGGAAGCAATACTTCGACGAACACTTGAATGGCGCTGAGAGCACAGGCAATGAAGGATGGGACAACGGAGAAAATGCCTTCGTCAGTACTGCGGGCGATAGAAACCAACCAGCCCCCACTTTGAGGGAGGTTAAGGATTCACCATTCACCAGCTGAAGAACAATAAAGCTGCTTGTAAGGATGGTACGGGAGAGGCTAGCCATTTGTCTGCATCAGCTGATAGGCACAATCTGGGAAACAGAACAGCTACCGGAGGAGTGGAAGGAAGGGGTAATATGCCCCATCTACAAGAAAAGCGACTAGTTAGATTCCGAGTGATCACCATTCTAAATGCGGCCTACAAAGTATTATCCCATATCATCTTCCGTCGTCTGTCAACTGTAGTAAACGAGTTCGTGGGAAGTTATCAAGCCGGCTTCGTTGACGGCCGATCGACAACGGACCAGATCTTTACTGGACGGCAAATCCTCCAAAAATGTCGTGAACATCAGGTCCCAACGCATCACCTTTTCATCGATTTCAAGGCGGCATACGATAGTATCGACCGCGCAGAGCTATGGAAAATAATGGACGAGAACAGCTTTCGCGGGAAGCTAACGAGACTGCTAAGAGCGACGATTGTGTGAAGGTTTCAGACGAACACTCCAGTTCGTTTGGATCCCGACGGTCAATCTGTTTGATTAGCGGATGATATGGACATTGTCGGCCAGACATTTAAAAAGGTGGCAGACCTGTACACCCACCTGAAACGCTATTCAGCAGAAGTTGGACTGGTGGTGAATGCGACTAAGAAAAAGTACATGCTAGCTGGAGGGGCCGAGTGCGACAGGGCTCGCCTAGGTAGTAGTGTTACGATAGACGGGGATACGTTCGAGGTGGTCGACGAGTTCGTCTACCTTGGATCCTTGTGACGGCTAACAATAACGTTAGCTATGAAATACGGAGGCGCATCACCAGTGGAAGTCGGGCCTACTTTGGCCTCCACAAGAAGCTGCGGTCAAAAAAGATTCACACCCGCACCAAATGTACCATGAACAAATCGCTCATAAGGCCGGTAGTCCTCTACGGGCATGAAACGTGGACGATGCTCGAGGAGGTCTTACTAGCATTTGGAGTCTTCGAACGTCGGGACGATCTTTGGCGGTGTACAGGAAAACGGTGTGTGGCGGCGAAGGATGAACCACGAGCTCGCCCAACTCTACGGCTAACCCAGTATCCAGAAGGCGACCAGAGCTGGAAGGTTACGATGGACAGGGCATGTTGCAAGAAGGCCGGGCAGCAACCCTGCAAAGATGGTGTTCGCTTCGGATCCGGTTGGTACAAGAAGGAGTACCGAGGATAGAGAGATGCGGCCACGAACCAAGTATTGTGGCGTGAAATTGTTGATTCAGTGCTATCTGTTTAGATCATTTTATTCGCCTATATTTCGGATCGAAAGATAGCTATCCGACTAGATCAGTGTGCTATTCATGATAACTTTAGGGGTAGTACAACCTCCTGACGAAAAATTGTACGAAATTTGTCACATTCAGTAGATCAAGACAAGACGTGCGGCCCGCGGGCAGCACTTTGGCCACCACGGGTTTAGATGTTAACTAAATAAATGAAATGAAGGCAAATTCATGAATTTCAACCCGATTTCTTGTAGTGAATTTTCATAAGGGGTTTCTATGTATTTGAATAGTCCATTTGCATCAGTGTGTAGTACTAGTAAATCGTCACCCAGCGTGAAAGAATTCACATTCGTTGATTTGAATACCGAGAATTAGGAATTTAAAATGTTGCCAACGATCTCAGGATTGGCCCTTTCGAATTGTTACGCGAGAAATAGTTAATTTTCCTTATAATTCATTCTCCATACAACTAATCTGGACAGGGTTTTCCTGATTTGACCACTCATAAAAAGTCAATGAGATTGGTCAGTTTAGGAACAGGAGTTAAATATCTGACCAAAACCGGTTCTGGTGACCTATATTGACCAACAAGATTTTCAATGTGAAAAAAGGTTTCTGCTCTGTTCCGATGTTTTCATATGGATTGAAAACTTTCGTTTAACGTACAAATAGGGCTTAGTATATGTAGTAAATATTTCTGATGCTGGCCAAACCCGTTGCTTCTCTATCTGCCTATTTTTTAGCAAATGATATTGAAAGTTAATATGATTCATTCACAATCATTTAAATTACCTCACGCAGCTCGCAGCTCTGCTAAAAAATCGATTTGACCAGCAATATGCATGCTGCAGCTTGAGCACCTCTGCTCTAGAGCATCCTTATAAGCGTGTTTTGGGTAGGTAAGACTCTTTTTGAGTCCAAAAACATTCGGAATTTCCTTTAAAACACTGTGATGGAAAGAGTACTGTAGCAAACATTGACCGCCTCTACATTTACATGTTTCTACACGACCATCAAAAACCAAAGCAAACCATAACCAATGGTCGGAAAAAAGTGAAGTTTGGCCAAAACTATTTTTATCGCCTTAATCGATGAAATATGTAATCTGAACATGTTATTTGGCGTTTTTGTTGTTTCACAAGGGGTTATTCACAAATTACGCAACTTTAAAAAAAAAAGATTTTTTTTAAATCATAATTGTTATCAAACTGGGCTAAAGGTACAAGTTTTGTTTATATTTGATCGAGTTTGATCAAAATATGTATGAATAGGGTTAAATATATTTTAAATAAACTTTGTATGAAAAATATCGTCAAAATATATGTAAAATATTGAATTATTCAAATGGCTCTAACTTGCAAATCAGCAAATTTCTGCAAAAATATTAAAGGGTTTTTGTAAGACCTAAGGATGCTTTTTGATGTGCAATATTCGAAACGGCGGCGACATGACGCGACAAGAGTTGTTTTTCATGTTCAAAATCATCAAAATTACTAAAGTGTAATATTAAATAGTATTAAAACTTCAACCAAACAATTTTTCCATCCACATGCTCGATACAAGTGTTGAACCATAAGCTTTCAGATAGTGGGTAATTTTGGGGAAATATTGCATTCCGAAATTATAAATTTTGTGCTTTATTTTATTGTTACATTTTTCAATTTTTTGACTTCAGCCAGTTTGCCTTCATAAAAGTCATATAAATTTAAATTTTAGTTCAATTTCAATTAAGGATCATAATAATATAACACATAAGCAGTGGCGATTCCCTAACCTCAAATCTACCTGTTCTCGAATATAAATTATTGAATTTCAGCAACAAATTAGCATGTAATGAGTAGAGATTTGTTAGAAAGGACGATATCAATAATTAAATTTTTGATTTATAACCTAAATATGCCGAAATAGTCATTTTTAGAGTCGTAGAACAGGTAAAAAGTGAGGTTACGAGACGCCACTGCACATAAGGTATATTTTAAACAGAGGCGTCCCGTGAGGAATTTGATTGCCTGTGCACTGACTCGCACAAACCGTTTATTTTGAATTATGAATACGAATTTTTTAATAGGGCGATATTCAAAATTTAAAAGGCAATAGATGGCTCTTTTTCATTGGTAGTAAAAACGAAATCCTGAAGCAAAGAAAGCACCACGGAAGATGAACTAAACACAAAAAGTTGTGTCTTCACTTTACACTTGATTTCTAATCACTACTTTTTTGATTCAGTTTCCTAATTGCGAGCAATTTACGATTTTCATTATTTTCCATACGTTTTGACAGCTCTCCGACTACCATTCTTCCATGCGCTTGTGTTGAAAGTTTGAGAAATTTGAGAATCCAGCGTAGCGCGATCAGTGAGAGGAATACAAACATCAGTGTCGCCGCTCGGCGGCCGGTAAGAGAAACTGAATGTTCGAAAGGTTGTTGTCTGCAATTTATGCCGCTGGCGCCAACTGTTAGTGGTTATGAACGAAATAAACAGTCGTTACCCTATTGATTTTGTATAAATGTATTTCATTTTGCGAACTGAGATAATAAGTTCAATATCATATTATCAAATTTAAAGCAAGAAGAAAGACATGATAATAAATCTTCGAGCTGTTTAGTAGAATACCTATAAGTAGATGAAAAACCGAATTTAGTACTATACCATTTAATTCCACTACAGTTTGTATCCTTTGACAGATACGCGTATTTCGACCTCAACTGTAAGGCCGTCTTCAGTGTCGTGTACTAGACTCGACTTGAAGAAAACCATCGTATGCACACATTATATATTAACACTAGGTATAAACGTATTTCCCTACCCATTATTATTTTTTAACTTAAAATTTATGAGCTTTAGGTACATTCCATCCCTCTTTTGTTGAAACTTTAAATGCTGAAAGGTACATCACGGGAACGATTAGTATGTACCAAGTTGAATAGCCATGTATTGCCGTTGCCGTTGTCTCTGTTGAGTAGCGTCGTAGGTACCTGTTTGCAAATTTCCAGACTCTCCGCCACATCCAGTTTCCAAGGAGAAGAAACATTTCTCAAAATTTTGATATCGGCCGTCGTAATTGTATGTCCTTCTGAAAAGATATGTTCTGCCACCTTAGATTTGAAATCGTATGTCATCCCCTTGTCTATCGTCTTCTGAGCTTTTCCTATTTCCGCTAAGTGTTCCTTGAATCTAACCTCGAGAGACCGCTTTGTTTGACCAACGTAGACCTTGCTGCAGTGGGAACAGCTGATTTTGTAAACACCAGCCTTGTTTAGTGTGTTTACCGGATCCTTGGTAGAGCCTAACGAAGTTCTAAGTTGGTTGTCTCTGCTGGAAAATACCAAATCGATTCCGAAATTCCTTAGCTTTGGGCGGAGCTGTTTGCTGATGTGTACGTCGTATGGGATGGAGACTCTCTTCATGGGTTCGGTGATAGGGGTTAGTGTCGTCAAAGCATTCCGAATTCGCTGTCTTTCCTTTTTGTCGATGATAGCTTTTATCGTCCTTTCCTTGTATCCGTTGATTCTTGCCGTCTCGTAGATATATTCCAGTTCCTTGGTCTTTCCGTGTTCGCTGAGAGGTAGAGTCTGCATCCTGTGGATCATGTGGTGAAACGCTGCCATCTAATGCTGGAACGAATGATTCGATGTGTAAGGGATAACTCGCTGGGTGTTTGTAGGCTTCCTGTAGATTTCGAAATTGTAAGTTGAACTTTCTTCCCTGGTGACAAGTAGATCCAAAAATGATAGTTTTCCATCCTTCTCCTCCTCGTGGGTGAACTTGATATCCTTGTGTACGCTGTTGATTGTATCCAAAATTTTAGCCAGATCGTTCCGCTTGATAACGCTGAAAATGTCGTCGACATATCTCCACCATTTATCCGGTAATACTCCTTGTTTCTTTAAATTTTCCTCAAAATTCGCCATGAATAGTTCGCACAAAAACGGGGAGAGAGGGTTTCCCATGGGGGCTCCTTTCGTCTGTTTGTAGAAATTTCCTCGAAATTGAAAGTAGTTTTCGTCCATGCACAATCTTGCCAACCTCATGTATGTCCTGACCTGTCCTTTCCATGCTGCATCCGTCCTTTGGGGTAATAACCAGTCCTCGAGAAGATTTAGGGAATCCTTTACTGGAACGCTGGGGAAAAGAGCCGCTACGTCGAAAGAAACCATCATCTCGTCATCCTCGATGTGTCCTGACTCTAATAGTTTCTGGGAGAACTCCTGGGTGTTTTTAACTGACCTAGTGGGGAATGGATTCGGCATACTCTGGAATTCCTTGACTAACCATTTCGCCAGTTTATGAGTGGGGGATCCGTCGGCCGAGATGATTTCTCGCATTTCCTTTCCTGGTTTGTGAATCTTCGGTAGTCCTTTAATCCGTGGAAGAATGGGGTTTGACTCTTTCAAACGAGCCTCGCCAATAATTGCCTTGCCTTCAGGGTTTTGTCCGTGAGCTTGATGAGTCCGGGTAGTGGATCCACTCTCAAATGTCGGTAGGGGCCTTCGTTGATCTTTTTCGCCATTTGTTCGTCGTAATCCGTCTTGTCCATGATGACGACTGCGTTGCCTTTATCCGCCTTGATGTAGAATACTGGTTTATCCTTGAGTTCTTTCACGATCCTCGTCTCGTCCTTGTCTGCCTCAAAATTTTGAGAAATGTTTCTTCTCCTTGGAAACTGGATGTGGCGGAGAGTCTGGAAATTTGCAAACAGGTACCTACGACGCTACTCAACAGAGACAACGGCAACGGCAATACATGGCTATTCAACTTGGTACCTACTAATCGTTCCCGTGATGTACCTTTCAGCATTTAAAGTTTCAACAAAAGAGGGATGGAATGTACCTAAAGCTCATAAATTTTAAGTTAAAAAATAATAATGGGTAGGGAAATACGTTTATACCTAGTGTTAATATATAATGTGTGCATACGATGGTTTTCTTCAAGTCGAGTCTAGTACACGACACTGAAGACGGCCTTACAGTTGAGGTCGAAATACGCGTATCTGTCAAAGGATACAAACTGTAGTGGAATTAAATGGTATAGTACTAAATTCGGGTTTTCATCTACTTAAGAAGAAAGACGTTTAACTTGAAACTAAACGATTAGCATATTTTTTTTATATGAAACTCGGCTTACAAATAAATAAACCATTATGAGCAAAAATCTGAACTTTTCTGAGATTATCATATAAACCTTCAGAATTAAACTATTTACGCGTTATTTTCCAAGTTTCGCGATGAAGGATAAATTCCGTGGATTTCGCGAAATTCCGAATCTCCATAATTCCTAACGTTGTTATTCTATATAATAATTCTTATTATTTACAGCTTGTCAATTGTATCACGATATCTTAGCTTTTTGACGATGTCCAGCGCTGGTAAATCTCTTTGTATACTTTTGTGGATACATCAAAGCATTTCAAGTGAAATGATGACTGACTGTTGAACGCTGAAACCCACTTTACGCCCACCGCAATTTATCAGTTGTCGGTCTGTTGAGCAAGAAAAACTATATTCACACATAGTTTATAAATGAATTCAAAGCCACATGAATTTTGTGTATTTAATAAGATAAAACATAATCAATTTGGCCAATATGTTTACAACATCTAGTATTGGTTCCATTCAATATTGCGCCTACTGTCGCGCGACACCTGGAAGCTCCATGCAACATACATACACACAAAGCATGTATGGCGTTTACGCTTTCTCTTCCAACAGCAGACGTCGTGACGCCAGTTGCGCGCGCTTTTTCAATTCTTGCAAACCAATGCGAGCGTCATGGGCAATATCTCTCTCGGGTGCACAAATTGGAGTGAACCAGATTTTACCTATACAACGCCACTGTTGCTCTAGAAATGTCAATACAAATGCACATTCCTGCTGTGTCCATACACGCTATTTTCGTGCACAAGAAAGAGTGCACGGCTGAAATGAACATTCTCTGCAATACGATGGAGACGCATGGCAGTTTGTCTTGTTTGATTCGCTGTTTTCGCTTGCTGGTTGAGCAAGACCATGGGGGGAGAATCAAACGGTTTGTTCACTGAGGGCGATGGACCAGTTGAAGGTGGAGAAATCAAAAAACATTTTCAAGCAACTACACATTTGAATGTTGGAAGTATTGAGAATTATAATATATATATTTAATTTATTAGTTTGAAATCTTTGACTGTGCAGTGCACCAAGTGAACCTTAGGACGAGACGCCACTGATTTTAAAATAAAAAACATCATAAAAATCTCGAAAAAGTTTTTGGTAGTTTGTGGACCATTGTGGACCGTTCAAAACAAAAAAAAAATGTCACGGCTCTACAAAACTGTAATCTTCTTGTTCCCAACGTTTTTTTTTTCAAACCCGAATGCGAAATGACTCGAGCACAGTGGTGACACGATCTTTCCGGTTTTCGGGGTTTTGCATTTTTGCTCGACAAAGGCAGCTTGAAATTGAACTTGTTTATATGTATCGCAACGGAATGATTGTGCTCTTGCTGTTAGAGCTAATAGATTTCAATTAGGAATTTCTCCAAAAATTCCTTCGGGAATTTCTTAACGATTTCCTCAGTGAATTATTTTGTAGCACTTCAGCATTTTTTTACGTCAGAAAATAAGTTAGGAATCTTCCTAGATGATTCTACCCCATTACCCCGAATGACATTTCCCCGAATGCCATCACCTCGAAATCCATTACACGGAATGTACCATTACCCCGAATTCCATCACCCCGAACGTTATTTCCCCGAATTTACAACTATCTTGACATGATGATATTGATGACATTTCCCCATGATATTGGAATTCGGGGTAATGTCGTTCGGGGATTTGGAATTCGGGGTAATGGCGTTCGGGTTAATGGCATTCGGGGTAATGGGATTCGAGGTAATGGGGTAGAATCCTCTAGATAATTACACCCGAAGCTCTTCGGGAAACTATTTCTAAAATTAATCCATGAATACTAGAGGTTTCGAGGAATAGCTTCAAAACTTCTTCCAAATCATGTAGAGCTTCAGGAGGAACTCTAAGCAAAACTTCTAGGGAAACTATTCGGGGAACTACCGGAGGAAGTTCTAGAGAAGCTTTTGAGAGAATTCCAGGAGAAACTTCCGGATAAAGTCCTAGAGAAACTACCATGAGAAATTTCCAGAGCTACTCCTGGAGAAACTGCGAAGGAACATAAAGAGGTTTTTCCGGAGGAACTTTCAGAAGACATCCTGAATGATCTCTCAGATGAACGCCTGAGAGAATTTGCGGAATAATTGCGAAAATCAGAAGAATTTTTGAAGGATCTTCCGGAGGTATTCATGCGGGAACTCCTGAAGGATCTTCGAAGTGATTCCAAGAGGAGCTTTCGGGTAAAATCGAGAATAAACTCTTGGAATAATTGTGGAACTTCCGGAGTACCTCGTAGCGAAATTTCTGGGAGAAAATTTAGGGGAAATTCTGAAGGAACTCTTAGCAAAGCTTCCGGAGAAACTTCTTGCAGAACATCCAGAGGATCTCCTTGGGAAACTTACGCAGTAACTATTGAGAAAATTTGCGGAAGAACTCCTAGACGAAATGTCTAAAGAACTTTTCAGAAGAACTCCAGAGCTGGAGAAACTTCTGGAGGAACTTCCAGAAGAACTCTAAGTTAAACTCCCGGAGGACCTATCAGGGATGCTTCCGGAAGCACTTCTAGTGTAACCTCCGGAGAAACTTCTACAGCATCGTCTGGAGGAACCCAGAGGAACGTCCGGAGAAAGTTTCTTAGGAATTCCTAGCGGAATTTTCGGAGCAACTCCTGAGGGAGCTTCTGGAAGTGTTCATAGGGAAACTTCTGAAGGAACTCCTAGTGAAATTTCTGGAGAAACTTCTAGTGGAACTTTCGCGGGAACAAGCGAAATATTAGCGATTGAATGATTTAACATTTTTTTCAATCATTCACCTCGGGATGGCTGCCCGAAAACAATCATAGTGGAGAGACAAAGACAGTCAAGCAGTGTGTGAACCGTTGGCAGCGCAACGGCTGATGGTATTGATGCTGCTGCTGCTTTGTGTTTTGGTTGACTAGCAGAATCGATGAACTTTACTTTTCGTAAAGGAAATAGAGTATCTTCGTACCTGCCACACGATATACACATGCAAAAATGGTCAATCGGCAAAAAAAGCTCTCAGTTAATAACTGTGGAAGTGCTCATAAGAATACTAATCTGAGAAGCAGGCTTTGTCCCAGTTGGGACGTAACGCCAAAAAAAAAAGAAGAAGTATGCTGTTGTAGTATCTAGAATTCCTATCATGTCAGTATTCTTGTGAATCCGATTAATGAACTTCGTATCATGTGATACGATTTGGCACAACTACGATTCCAATTACTTTGTAAACACTTACTGAGTGAAACTGATTTCAGAAACCTGAATACTCAGGACATTATGTTATTTTTACGCGTTGTAGTAAGGAGCTTATGCGTTTTGCAGCACACTTTTGATGGAAATTCTCGAACTAATTGTGAGATGAAGCTGCATGCTATAATTTCGATTTTCATTTTGCCCATTTTTCCTTATCTTTTCTTTTTCCAAATATAGCCATGGCACAAATCTCCCAAATGACGGGGAACGAGTCTCTGGAGAAGGACTTCTGATACCTGATACCTGAATGTAAATCAGTTAGTTTTGCAAATATTTTTCAGATAAAGTTAGCACATGTAGTGACACTTTTCTGAATCAATATTAACTATGAGGACTCAGTTCATCTTTCTATCTATTGCGAGCTGCAAAGTCATCACGGCTGAAAAAAAAATACGAGCTACTTAATCTTTGGAGTATTTTCTGGTATTTTTAGAGAGCTTCCAGGTTAAAATTAAAAAAAAAAAACTAATCTGACTCAAACATACTTTGTTGCAAATTCTAAGGAATACTGTAGTAAATGATACAAAATATGAATTTATGGAGAAACTTGAGAACAAATTACTGAATAAATCATGATTATTTGTTTCAAATTTTTTTAAGGGAGAAACTTATATATAATCCTTGGGGATATCACTAGAGAAGATCTTGAATTTACACTAGGAGAAATTACTGGTTATTTTAGGAAAATACACGAAAGGATTATAATATGAATTCATGAAACAGTCCATTGAAAACTTCCTTAAAAAACGTTGGAAAAAGTCCATAGATAAATCTTTGAAGTAATTTCTGGAGGTATCTTTATAAGAATTTCCGGTTGGACTGTTCATGAAATCCAGAATGTTCATGAAACGTTCTGAACGATAATCTTGGAGGAAATCCTAGAATTGATTGGCTTCATGGATTCTGGATGAATACCTTGAGGGTTGAAAAATTCCCTGTTGAATTTTTTGAAGGATCTTTTGATTAAATAAATAATCAGAACTGAGTGCATTTTTCATCTTTACTAACGAGATTTTTAGCCCTGAGCGTGGTTCACCTGGGGACCAACGGCTTTACTTCCCTTCCGAAGGAAGTCGTCACTATAACCTTTTTCCCATAAGTGACTATCTCGGGGATGGGATTCGATCCCAGGTCCTCAGCGTAAGAGGCGTGTGTTCTAACCACTACACCAGGTCCGTCCCCACTGAGTGCAATAAGTTTAATTACTACACTATAAGTATCATCGTATCCCTTGAATGAAAATGGACAAACTTACGAGTTTGGGCAACACTGGTAATAAGGTTATGTTAAACACTAACTATGGATATTAAGCTACATTCAATTCAAGACAGCAGAGAAATTGCGGTGGATGGAAAGTGGATCATATAAGACCAGACTGTAGTTCATTCACCTATACAAACTGATGAATCAAATACCTTGATAGTACAGAAGAAGTCTCTGAGATTTTCCCAGAAGAGTGAAATGAACCTTAGAAACAGATTCCACATCAAGCTATTGAGGTATCACACATCTAGACTATAATAGAAACACAGTAGATCCCGCAGACCGAAAGAGCATGTAAACTAATCAAGTATGTATCATTGTTCTGCAGAAGAAACTTTCTCTTAGGCTTTCCCATCCCCCATATTGCACGAAAGAGACGATGAAGCTTAGTATTCAACCTTTCTTTATACACTTGATTCAAATCGAATAGCTTGACTCTCGGAAAACACTTAATTCAATGCACAACCTCCACCTGAGATGACCTTATTATAGTCCCGCTCAGATTACACCCAAAAAGAAGATCGTGCATTCGTTACGTGTCAACACGCGACACCCCCTAAAAAAAGCCACGTGAAACGACCTTTCCCGGAGTTCGAAGGTAACGACGGGGCGCCAACCCAACAACGACAGCTCCAGTTTGTAATGAATCTCATTGTTCTCACCTTTCACCACCGCGCTCCGACGCAACGTCGCCGTTTTCTCAAATGCCACAATGGGCGGAAAGGAATACAGTTTGGCCAGAACTAATTTGATTGATGTAGTCGAAGAAATATCTAATCTTACTATGCTGTCTTTTTGCAGAATACGTAACTTTTTCGAACCGCTTTTTATATAGGTTTTTATTGGAAATGCAATCAAATCAAGTAGACTCCAAAAGTTACGTTTTACGTACTAAGGTTCCTTGTTTTGAACTGATTCAATTTACGAACTCCTGATTTCGTTCGTAAATTAAGGTGTTTTACAAAACATCAACCAAATACTTTCTTCGTCTTTCTGCGCAATAAATGTGTTGAACCATAAGCTTTCAGATAGTGCATAACATTTGTGGAATATTTCATTCCTAGCGTATAGATTTTATACTTTATTTCAATGCACATCCAATTTTTGATTCAAATCAATTTAACGATTTAAAATTCAAAGAAATTAAAATATTGCAAAATTTCAAAGAATAAAACCCATTAAGTATATATTGAAACTAAAAAAATATTAATCTCATGATAATTTATTGTTTTGACATGCTTTTTCTGTGGAACTCGACCATTGTATTCCCAGCTATCACCTCACCTTCATCAATTCAGCCGTTTTTTCTCGTTTTTCATTTCTTTCATATCGCAATCTATATCAGCATTCAACAATAATAATCGTTGTCTTGTTTTCTCAGTGTTCGCCCCATTATTTACATTCTTTTTCCTCTGGTTTTTCATTCTTTTCCAGTCGGCAAAACCTCGCTAATCACCCGATTTATGTACGACAGCTTCGACAACACATACCAGGTAAGCACAGAGCAAATGAAAGTTTGGGAGCGGGGCGGGATCATTTCCACGATAAAACCGGTGCTTCAAATAACGAAGTAATTCAAAATTCGACACGGCTCCGGTGATAAACTGCTTTCGCAGTTCCGGTTTCTGGTCGGAAAGCAAATTCAAGGGTTTCCACCGTTTCGTCGTTCGGCTTCTTGCTTGTTGTTCTACATAGTTTATGTGCCTCCTGCCCTGTCTGCACAACATCTCTATCAAGTAACGGAAGCAGTACAGTGCCACTTCCGCGTGGTGTTGTCCTTGTTTGCTACCCTTTAACAGGCTAAATGCATTTGGCCTTTGGCACAGTTCTCTTCGCTCTCGCATAGCATCGCAACAAGCACAGACCAGCGGGCGTAGGCGTAACTAGAGGATTCCAACTGGAAGATCCAGAATTTTCGAGTGCAGTGACTTATCGTATACTACCTACAATGATTTTTCTTGTTGTACGACTTTTTTCCCATAATAAAAAAGTTTAGACTTTGAGGAATTAGAAAAAAAATAACGCCCGAATGGATAAATAACAAATTGGTGAGATCGTTTCATATTATTATTTTTCTATTTACAGAAAGTTGGTTTTGGCTTATATTTGAATAATCTCTGAACTTATTGAATGCCTATATTCCAGTTCAATGTTCTTCAAATTATAACTTCCAATACATTTTAAGACAAAAGTATCTCGTATCTACGATGAAATTCAAGTTTTCTTTAAGGAAGCAGGTCTTTTTTCATTAAACACTCAAAAAGTCTCTGCTTAATGGAAAGACTCTATGTCTCTTTTTTAAATGGTTTCTTTACCACTTTTCCTTTCTCTCCTTGCAGTGATCCTGGTGTAAAATTCTAGAGACTCCATAGATTCTTGCACAATTATTCTATAGTCTCTTTTTAGATTCCTCGGGACAAAATCTTAAGGCATTCTTCTAGTTACTTTTTCGGGAGATTGATTCTGAAAGACTTTCTGGGACTTCTCTAGACATCCTTCTAAAAATTATTTTTGTTTAACCTTCCTTGTTCATTGGGGTCATTTTTAGCCAAATGGTAAATGTGTAATTTTTCAATAGAAAAGAGATAGAAATTGAAATTTATATTCGAATATCATTTCCGTTACGGCCAAATTAGAAAAAAAATATGATTTTACAGTCAACTCAGGTATACAGTTAAAGACAGCCTTACTGTGCACTTGATGTAGCGTTATGTGCAGGAGCCACAAGATCCAAGATAATCTCTACTGTAATCCTTAAAGCGATTTCTCCAGGGATTTCATAAGCGGTTTCCCTGAGATCCCTTCAGGAAGAAAAAAAAGTTCGCACCAGACCGGTTCCGATAGGGCTCCAGAAATACCTTCAGCAGTTCGTTCAGGAATTTTGCCAGGAGTTCCTCCATGGATTCCTCCAAGAACTATTCCAAGAATTTTGCAGGGTTATTTCTGCAGGAATTTTGCCAAGATTTTCTGCTGGAATGTCTCCAGTGATTCCTCCAGTAAAATCTTTACTTGGATTTATCCAGGAATTTCTCCAAAGATTCCACATGGAGCTTTTCCAGAGATTCTTCTGGGACTCCTCCTAATATTTCTCCGAAATTCCTTTCAGAGACCCGACTAGAATCACATAACAAGATTATAACATATTGTAACAAAAGCTGTTTAAAATAATAAAGTTGATGTAATATTGTTAACAAGATGGCTTTGTTCTTAATTTTTCGCATTTGTTGTAACAAAATTATTACAGTATTTGTTATATTTTTAACATTGCATCTGTGAGTTGGTTGTAAGTAACATCTAAAGTTATGATCAATAAAAACATTTGCAATAATTATGTAATGTTGTGGCATGTCTGAAGCTCGTTCTGTAATAACTTTGCTATAATAAAAATAGGATTAGTTTCATTCTATATTGATTTGGTGTAAATTTTGTTAGAATTTTTGTTATTTTATTGTGAATTCCACGAAGCGTGGATTCGATTCCCGCTCCAGTCGGTGAAAACTTTTCGTTAAACGGAAAATTCATCACTGAGCTACTGGGTGTTTCGTGTTGTCCGTTGCCTAATGTTTGTGTTTGTTCAGTCTGTGCAGCCTTTGGCTGAAGACGGTGTTAAATTGTCTCTATCTATTTTATAACAACTGTATATATAATAAAATTCGGGGACTCCTCTAAGGATTCCTACAGGAATATCTCTACAAAGATTTATGCAGAGATTTCTTCAAGAATTACTCGTACTCCAGATATATTTATCCAGTTATTTCTCCATAATTTCCTATGTACTCTTCTCGAGATTCTTCTAGAAATTATTCCTGAGATTTCCTACGGGATCGCTGAAGAAATTCTACTGGAGAACTTCATCTAGAGATTCTACAAGAATCAACTTTATGAATTCCTATAGGAACTTCTCAAAAGTTTCCTTTAGGAATTCTTTAGGAAAAACGTTACATGAATTATTCTAAGGCTTTTTCAGGTAATATTCCAGGGATTCCAAAAACTCCTCTGGCGAATTCTTCGAGAAATTGCTACTGAGATTCGCCCATGAATTCCTCCAGGGATTTCATCGAAATGAATAAGAATTCATCCAGAATTTAATCTGTGATTTTCTTAGAGATTACTCTAAGAGCTCCATTCCTGAAGAAGTTTTTTGAAAAACCCCCAGAAAATCATTGGAGGTACTCCACGAAGAATCACTGTAGAGATTTTGTTGGTAGAATTTGTAGAGAAATCCCTGAATAAAAATCTGTAGAGATTTTTTGGAGAAATCTCTGGAGGATTCCATGAAGAGATTTTCCAATAGGAATTAATATAGAGCATTCACTGGAGGAATTTTTGTAGAGATTTTCCAAAAATAATCCCTGAGGTTATTCTTAGGATAATTTCTGATGAAATTACTGCAGAAGTTCATAGGATAATCTCTTAAGTAATTTCAAGAAGAACTCTTGAAGGAATCCCTGAAGGATTTTTGGATGCCCAGAACGAGTCCCCGGAGAATCCCTGGTGGATTATCTGGAGAAATCATTAGAAGTTCGCGATTTTCCTCGTGGTAACTCTGGGAGAATTCCTGCAAGAAATTCCTAAGAATTTGTGAGTTGTCGAACACCTGCAGAAATTCCTGGTAGAATCCCTAGAACGATCCGGGGAGGAATCTGGGGAAAAAACTGCGGAATAATTCCTAGAAGAATCTTGGAAGGACTGTTTGGGGATATCTTTGTATCTTTCCGTGGAGGAAACTCTGAAGCAAAAGGTAGAGAAATATATTGAGTAATCCTTGAAGAAACTGTCCTAGTGTAACTCCTGGAGAAAACCACTAATCGAACTTTAACACACTCTAATAATCCTTACATAAAATTAAAAAACGTGTAGCCTTGAAGATCTCCGAAAGAATCCTTGATTTTCTAGAGGAATCTCTGAAGGAATATAAGAAGAAATCGTTTAGAAAAATTCTAGAGGAATTGCGGATCTTAGAGGATTTCTAGTAGAAATTCCTGGAAGAATCCCAGTAAAAATTTTATTAAAGGAATCTATGAAAGAATCACTACTGATATTCCTGCAGGAATCCCTGTAAATATTTTTTTTTTTGCAGGGATCCTTGGACGAATCCCAGGAGAAACTCCTGAAGGAATTGCTAAGATATTTTTGGAACTCTATCGGAACCGGTCTATAATGTATCACGACGAACAAATGTTCTTTCTGGAGGAATCTCTGGCAAAATCCCTAGTAAAGAAATTGTTGTAAGGATTATGGTAGAGATTATCCCTGAAGGAATCTCCGAAATAATTCCTGAAGAATTCTCCTGGAGATATTGAGAGATGAATTCTTGAAGGAATCTCTGGAGTTTTTCCTGATAGAACGTCGGGAGCCCTATTTGAACAGGTCTCAGAAATTATGCTAAAAGTTATAATTCGCCAGCAATACAATATCGTTTTACTTATCCAATGATTACTTGTCGAATTATTCCGATTCCGTATTATATTTTTTTTCTAATTTGGTAATAACGGAAATGTAATACGAGCATCAAAACTCATGTTTGAGAGGCCCATATAGTCTTAAGGGTGAACGCGCAGCTTTCCAGCAAGACCAAACTGAGGGGCATGGGTTCGAATCCCACCGGTAGAGGATCTCTCCGGGTTGGACATTTTCTCGACTTCCCATGCTAGAGTATCTTTGTGCTTGCCAAACGATACACAAATGCAAAAATAGTCAAATAGCAAAGCTCTCCGGTAATAACTGTGGAAGTGCTCATAAGAACACTAAGCTGAGAAGCAGGTTCTGTTCCAGAAGGAACGTAACGCCATGTGTTTGGCGGCATGGTGTCCATTCACATCTAGATTAAAAATCGTGTATATTGAGCCGTCGCCTGATGGAACTATATGATGGTCTGAAAATGTCCACATCACACCCTAGCGGAACCGGTTCCGGAATACTTCGACCAAATGCGTCCAAATCTGAATGTTGGTCCTCTTGTGCTTTTGTAAATCGGAATGAAAACCTTGAAATTTTAACCGTCATTATCGTTCATATAAAGCTAAAAGAATATCGCTTCAAAAATGGATTTCTGAGAGCCTTTCAAAGTCATGGATCATTTTTGACCCCTTAAGCTAAGTATGTTGTTCTGCTCAAGAAAAGTAATAATTTCTGCGGAAGAAATGGTCAAGAAATTTTCTACAGTGAGCTCCATTTGAAATGACATTTCTTTTCAACTGCGTACTACAATCAAAGCTTTTCTTGACCATTTCTCGCAAGAAATTTTCCACGCATCGAGATAAGCAATTACTTTTCTGTTGAAGTGCATACTTCGCTTTAATGCATTGAATTCAACAATTTTTACGAGTTGTGTTATTTGAGATTTAAAACGTTATGAGCCACCTAATAGACTATAACAAGTGTCGAACATAATCCTTTGATTTTGTTCGAGAATAATGCAAATCACTCCGAAAATGAACAAAATTAGCAAATTCTAACAAGGCCTTACTGAAACCATGTTCAATCGAATGGCCTAACTGGTTTGAAGATTCGTAGAAAGGCCTATCTGCCGATGATGTTTGAATGCAACAGTTTTCACCAGTTGTTGTTTTTGTGTGTGTTATTTGAGATCTAAAATGTTATGGGTCACGTAACAGACTATGATTGTCGAACGCAAAAGTATAAAACTAGTAAAATAGCGAATGGGCTTAAATTAAGAATAACCAATAAGGTACAGAATTTCTCAATGTTTACGTTTTGCAGATGGGCCCTCTTCAAATATTTCGCTAGGATCGATTACACTGCGGAACACGTTTTTGTCTCAAGCGCCAAAATACCGCTATTCGCTCAATTTAGGGTTGCTGAATCCATTGCCGTTTTCAAAATTATCATAGCACGTATAGTTTTTGGGATATTGGCTGTTGAAAATGCAAAAATTGGCTATTTTAACCAACTTACATGCAAGTTTGCCAGCTTGTAAGGCAATTCATTTGCTTAATTTACCACAGAGTTCAAACTTTATGTGTATAACAATACTTATCAATAAAGTTTTTAATACTTTCGATGCAGAAAAGTTGTTTTTTGATGGTTTAAGAAGTATTGGTTTTTTCCCATATAAGAGAAACGAAGAATTTTGTATGGAGACAGCAAGCATGACGAAAAAATCGGTTTAATCTAAATTTAATCGTAAAATTTCAGTCAATTATTATATTATTATTTCTGGCGTTACGTCCCCATTGGGACAGAGCCTGCTTCTCAGCTTAGTGTTCTTATGAGCACTTTCACAGTTATTAACTGAGAGCTTACTATGCCAATGACCATTTTTGCATGCGTATATCGTGTGGCAGGTACGAAGATACTCTATGCCCTGGGAAGTCGAGAAAATTTCCAACCCGAAAAGATCCTCGACCGGTGGGATTCGAACCCACGACCCTCAGCTTGGTTTTGCTGAAAAGCTGCGCGTTCACCGCTACGGCTATCTGGGCCCAAATTTCAATCAAATTATATATAAAACGAAAGTTTAAGTCTTATTTTGCATGCCTGGTGGATTAGATAATAATAAAATTTGATAAATTATACTATAATTTCATTTAAACACCAATAAATCCAGTGTTTTATACAATTTTGGCGACCTGTAGCTAAACATTGTGACGTGCTGGAACAATTCTGAGAATGGCATCAGATTCAGCATCTCCAAATCTACTAGAGACACATAGTTTGATCCTTGAGACACGCAAAAACGTAATTTTTGTTACGCTGTGTTATGTAAGAAAAACAGTACACAATGGCTAAATATTGAAAATATGAGAGAAAAAATGAAAAATATACGAGAGGACCAATCTGTTTTTGATGGAAATTTCCAGTTAGGCCCTTTTGAGTATACCATTTTTAAATAGGCCCTAAATTTCAATAAAATTACCCCTGAAATTGCATTGTGCATGCTCGTGAGAGTATGTAGGAGTAATACGCGTCAAAACTGATACGTATTATGAGAAATCGTGATTGTTTATATATTGCAGTTAGGCTCTTTTCAAATGTTATACTAGAAATATGGACAATTTAAAAAAAATCTTAGGATGAATCTCTGGTGTAATTTTTGAAGATATTCTTAGGGAAATTTCTGGTAGGAATCTTAAAGAAATTGTAACGGAAATTTCGAAGAAAATTCATCTTAAGAGATTCGTGGAGGGATTTTCGAAGAAATTTATGCAAAGATATAGTTATGAATTTTTCAAGAAAAAAATTCCAATAACTTCAAAAATTCTGAGACAAAATCCTGTGGGAATGAATGGAGAATGAATTGATACATTCCTGAAGGACTTTTTTTTTGAAAGAAATTATTCATGTTATCCTTAAAAATTCTATGTTGAATTTTTATGAGTAATGCTTTACATACATACTTCCAAATTTATTTAGTGTACTCCTGAAGACATATTCGGAGTAATGTCTGAAAGGGAAACACCTGAGTTTGTTTCCCATAGAAAATAATGAAAAAAATGAAATATATTGTAAGCTGTGAGTAATAAAAAAAACTCTGGGGAATATTTTCAAACAAATGTCTGATTGTATTCTTTGAGGATTCTTTATGAGAACTTTTATCTCTTAGTTTTCTTGATTCTCTTATGTTTAGGTTTTGTTTATTTTTCTTGTTTTGGTCTCTTTTAGGTTCCTTTTCAGTAACATTTTGAAACATAGGATCTCTAAAGCTTCTATTTCTAAGACACTCAGTTACTACCCTGTGCTGAAAAATTCTAAGAAAATTCCTTAAAAGATTTGTTCTTGAGTTTAATAATTTAAAATAACTCTAAGAAATAATTTAAGAATTCTTACAGAATTGTCTGCAGGAATCATTATTGGAATTTTTAGGTAAATTCTATAGATTTTGTAGGCATTTCTTCCAGAATTCCAACAATTGGAACAAGAATTTTTCAACAAGCTTTTGCAAGCACTGCTTCACATATATTTTGACCAGGAAGGTAAAAATCATTATTAAGGGTTTCAGAGACTGCTTTAAAGTAGCTCATATTTTCCCTATGAACTCTGTTTGGAATGGATTCAAGTACCTTTAAGGATTTATCGATAAACTCATCCATTGATTCCCACCATATAGACCATTCATTTGAATCGTTTTCGTACTATTTCGAAAAGATTCCTTTTTCGGCCTTATCCAGTCAGTCAATCATCCTTTCGGCAAAACGTCTATTCAACTACACGCCCATACGCCAAACCGTATATCTTCGAAATATCTGCTATAGTTTTGAACTTGACTTCAACGTTAACGAAAATTGAAGCTTTTCCAGTTATCTTTATCTGCTGATTAGAAACTGTCGCTGAATTCCGTCGAAAGATATTGGAAAATTGATACCACCTCAGAATTTTATTTTAGTGTTATGATTATTGCTTTTAGATACCGAAAATACCTCTGCATCTCCACAATCATCACGGGAATAGTGTTGATTAGTGAGGGATGATAAAGATCAGGGACTCACCTTTGGTCGGTGATGTGATTCATTGGTAAGAAGTAAAAAATACGGTTCATACTTGAAAATAATTTTGCATTTTTGCCTCGTGGTGAAAATGTTTTGAAAGAAAATAAAAAAAAGTCGGCATTCATAATGTCGAACTATTCAAAGGTTATTTTTGATAGGGATGGAAAGGGAGAGTATGTGTACACTCTTAACCCTCTAATACCCAACCCCGCCTTTAGACGGGGTACACTTTGAAATTTTGTGTATTTTTTCAAAGCTCGGAAATCAAACTGATTTTTGGCTTAAACCTTGACTCATAACACGCATATAAAAAAAGTTTTTTATGACTTTTGAAACTTTTTTGTATTTTTGAAAAATGTTTGAAAAATTGTATTCTTATATAACCTACAGATGCCTGGGGTTCATTTAACGTGTAATAGAAAAAATCGTACCTTTTATATTTTTCTACGATCATCCTATCACAGAAAAAAAAAATAAAATAAAAATCAGAAAAAAAAAATTCAATATTTTTAAAAGTACCGTAAAACTTTAATTTTCATTATTGCCAAAAAATCAGTAACTAGAAGAGGTTCAACGAAAAAATGAAAAATAATAGAGATGTTCAAAAATAAAAATTATAAAAATCAATAACTAACATTCATAGATTTGCGAATAAAAGTAAATCATTGCCCAAAACGTGTTTAGAACGATTTTAGATAATGATATTTAGAGCGAAAATAAAAATTTGGATATTAGAGGGTTTAAAAAAATGAGATTTACTTGTGGCGTAAATCTTATTACACTTAATTATTTTACAACTTAAACACGAATATGGCTCAATTATGTGCCTCTTTAGACGTACCGTAAACTGGAGTGTTAAGGGTTGAAAAAAGTATATTGGAATATATTACGGCATAAACCGAATGAGTTTAGTATCTTGTAAAAAGTAGAAAATGTAATCCCCTAACACCCCACTTATTTTCAAAAATGTACTTTTTCCATAAGAAATATTAAAATTCGAAATCTAGATAAAATTTTCAAAAGTTTATATCTGCGTTGTGATCTTAATTAAATATACTTATCTTCTAAGTTACTCACATATTTTTTTAAGTATTGTTTCATACTTTTGTAATTAAATGTATTTAGCCTACAAAACTTGAACAAAAACGTTTTGAATTGTTTTCAATATTTAGACTCCACAATACTTTATTTTTATAGACATCCCCTGTCACATAATGCAGCTCACAATCCTCCGAACAAATCAAGCATTTCAGATGACTGATACATCGACTTTCGACGTTTTTGTGACTTGTAAAACTTGATGAAGAAGTTCAATTCCTTAAAACCCCACGAGTCCTTAACACCCCATTTTACGGTATCTTGAAACGAATCTATGACATTTGGTCGAAAGACATTTGGTCGAATGACATTTAGTCGAATGACGTTTGGTCGAAAGTACATTTGGTCGAACGGACATTTCGTCGAATGGACATTTGGTCGAAAACGTTTAGTTGAAACAGAAAGCAAATGATATGTGGTCGAACCGACATTTTGTGGAAAGAATAGTGCTTGAGTCTAAATAGTATGTAGCATTTTGTCGCTAATGCAAGAGTGATTGAATAATTGAAAAATTATTAGCCATTTTACAAACAAACTATATGCGATTAGCAAAACTTTGATAACCAATTTGATGGACGCTCTTCCAAGGTAACAATCTACCTCTTGCGGTTTTTTATGTTTCATGCTGCTTTTTCGTTCAGGCATGTTCTGAGATTCGAGATAAGCTGATCTTAAATGGGAACAAGCCAACTTTTTTCACCTTAGTTAACTCGTCTTCTCTTACCCGATACATAGAATTAGCACAGTTTTCATTTTTAATAATCCAAACTTCTACTGCAAACAACTGTTATTCACCCGAAGTCATCAACACTGTCACCAAAGCCATATATTTGCTTGAGGATTATTATTAAGCTGGAAGTCACAATAAGCCAATTTGCCATAAGTAGAGTTCTGATTTCCGCATTCAAAGTTATTACCCACAACCGTGAGCTGCAAGACCTGGAATTCAAAAAAAGATCCCGAGCACTCTCTCCGACTGCTTCCATCAGATGAGCTTATCTTCATTACGAAGAACGATGATAATTATAAATAATAATAAATAAAGAAAACATTATGTTCACATCGTTGAGTAATAACATAACGTGTTGAGCAGTATTTCAAAGAATGATGATATTTTAAAAGAATAATAAATTCACTAGAGCTATCAGAAGGCCGGCTCTAGAGGCACGTTTCCCTCCAATTGGGAGATTTGTGCCTAAAAAGTATATTTGAATAATCATTGCAATCCTAGATTTTGGCATAACTTCAAATTACAAATAAAAAGGTGTATTGAATTTATACATAAGACTACATAAAATGTCCCATTATTTATTCAACAACAGTTAATGATTCAGATTATTAAAAGCAATACGTTATCTCATCAACATTGCAAAACTTAGGAAACAATAATCAATTTTACCAAATAATTCCGTTCAACTAATCATCATTCGGGGATGAACCAGCCTTGGGCTGAATTTCCCCATAATAAAGGGCCAATTAATTGATTAATTAATCATCATTCGATCAAAATAAATTTTCCAAAGCCATTCGACCAAATGTCCATTCGACGAAATGTCCTTTCGACCAAATGTACTTTCGACCAAATGTCATTCGACCAAACGTCATTCGACCAAATGTCATTCGACGAAATGTCCTAAAGCCCTTGAAACAACCTAATTTTACATGAATATAAAAAATAAGCACTATGTCTTCGATTCTGGCGTAGAAAAGTGAACGCAAGAATTAGTTTGAAATCTTTCGAGGCGTAAACTTACATGTCCAATGACATTGCTGACGTCATCGTGCAGATAAAATAGTAAGTTTTGGAACGGAGTCAGTGAAGGACGTCGCTAGTGAAGTGGACAAAGAAAATGATCTATCAAAGGTTTTTAGCTTAATTGTATTAAATATTTTGAAATATAAGTTTTACTATGCACCAAATGCGTAAGTGATTCGTTCAAATGTGCGATAAAAATTAGTGCTGTGTGGTGTGGCATTTCAAATGCTTGGTGTTTGGTCGACAATTTGGTAAACTGGATATTGATACACACTGTGATATTGTTTTAAGTGCCAGAACCGAGAATAAAGGGTGAGAAATTTCGTCGATTAGATGGTAAGCATTTCTTTTCTTCGGAATTTTCAAAACAATTTGCCAAGTAACGCGAAAACTTTCGCCACAATCAACATTTTCAACTTTGATTGTATAAAAATTATATGAAACAGGAATAAAGGTTTTATCGACACTTGTAGTGATGAACATTCCATAGTTTATTTGTTTAATTTAATTACATAAACGTAACGTTGTTACGATAAAAAAAAGTTATCATAAGCATGGAACGAGCTCACCAGTTGAAAATTCATCCTCGAATCAACACGAATATCTTTTCGCACAACGCGAACCGAGCACAATTGATTTTGATTCCGTTCCGTCGCTCCCACAGTACCATGCAACAAAATCAAAAAACCACACAATACTCTAGAAACTGAAATATTTATTACATTAAGTAAAACTTAGACATATAGTACTAAATGCTCAAACTAAATCCTGCGCATATCACTGTTTGAAATAGTAGCCTCCACAGGAATATCTCTATCTCATGTTCATTGCTGGCATGTACCACGGTTACTAGCAAGCGACAGAAAGAAAGTAGTAAAATATTGAATTTATTTTATGTCCACTCCATAAACCCATTACTAGCGTTGTATACCGTGCAACGATGCAACGAGAACTCCTTACTATCGTCCCAGTTGCCACTAGAATTGAAATCCATACATCCTGTGGTGGCAACCAGAAGAAGAGGATACCGCGTTTCCCCCGAAGATGTCCCAATTTTACGATCAACCATATCGTGGATCCATCTCCGGAACGCGAAAACCGTACTGCAATCCAATAGTTGAAAATGGTTTTATTCCTCCCCAAAAATCAATTTTCACGTAGAATCCTCTTGAATGATTCGACTGAACGAAAAAGCAGCATGTCATTTTGGTTGTTCTAGTTTCATAGTTGTCTGCTCCTCAGTTCCTTTGCAATGGCAGCTCGTCTTGTCTTGTTTACGATGACATCCGATAAATGCAAATTGTGTGAAAAATCAATTTCATCTTCATCGCTGCTCCCCTCGACATCCGGTACAATAGGTCAAACCGATCGAAAGCCAAATGGTTCGGATTTTGGCTTGGCACACCCAAAAGGATGCTTTCGCAAAATATGTGTTGCGTTGAGGTTTAAGTTTGGAGAGTGATTTATGATAGCTTTTCAAACGGGATTAAACTGTAATCCGTTTTCTGCCTTTTTGAGGACGAGGTTTACCACCACATCACCCCCCTTTCCATTGTTGGTCCGATGAATGGAGCTAAAATGTGAATACATACATATTTTCATATTTTCCCTGTTGATTGTTGTTTGAGCTTCCTAGATGAGTGGCATAGAAGGGCTATATGGGGGTTACACTGATGATGTCTCGGTACGATGACTGAGCCCCGGCTTGAGCTGAGACTACTTTATTATTTATTGGACTGTAAATTGCGATTCAATCCGGACTGTAGTGGACCCTGTGGATGATCGATAGGAATGCTTGGTTGGTTGAGTTTCAGCAGCTGCTGCAATCTAGGATTAATGTTTTACGGAAACATTTCGCTACCATCATTGTCAAGCAGAAACGTCCAGGAAACTAAACACGATGGTTTTTTGAGGTGGCAACACTTTTCAAATAGAACGAAGAATAATAAAATTTGACATTTAACAAAGCTAGGAAGGCAGAAGTTACACAGTGAGCTATGTAATGTAAACTATAAGCCGATGCTCCTGGCCCATCTCCGAAAGTTCCACTCCAATACCATCCTTTCCAGCTAAATTGTTATTGTTCAGCTGGTTTGTTGCTATCGTTCAATATTCCCACGTAGTCAATTCTCCTGCTGTCTTGAACCGAACCTTCGTTCGTTTGCACTCAGTCCCATTTAGGTGATCATCGTGGTCCTCCTTCCACCTTTCAACGGCCTCACTTTTTTCGATAAAAGTCCCTGCTGTATGGTTACAGAGATATATTAACAGATTTATTGGGAATATTTTCTAATAGTTCTCCAAAACTATCCTGTAGGTGCTGTAGGTATTTTTCCAGAGCCTTTTCCGTGATTTATCTTCATTTTCTTTCTGTGAGAAATTACTCCAAGATTTTCTTCAAAGATTCTTTTTTACAATTTAACAAGGAATGTCTTTTGTACATAGGAATAAACAGATTGTGCTTCAGTCAATTTATTCTTAGATTAAGTTTTCAAAGAATTTCTTCAGAAAATGCCCCGGATGTTTTTTTTTTTTTTGGTAAGGTGAGCGACGGAATCAAGACCAATGGTGTTCGGTTCGCGTTGTAAGGGTACGAAAAAAAAATCGCGTTGCTCAGTTAATCTGTATGCTTGAGATTAAGCTGAAAGTGGATTGTGGCTGTTCAATCAAGGACAATTGGTGAGCTCGTTTCATGCTTGGCAGTTCTCAAAACTGATAGCTGTTAAGAGCAGGTATACCATGCTGTCAGCGAGACTAGCAGCAGCATGAAATATTTAAATTTATGGCATTTTTATGGTCAATTCAAATGGAATTATTTCACACAACATAGGGTTAAGAGTAGATGTAAGATAATAAATTTAGTCAGTTGAAATCGAACATTCAAGAAATAAAGTTATCCTTTCTAAACGGAAATAAAGTGAGTTGAAGTGCCAGAAAAGTTAAAAGTTGTTTGAGTGGTGATTCTTTTGGTGCCCAGTTCCGTCGATAGTGACCACCCCCGGTAGTGTCCAACCCTGTCCGTGTGTGAGCCCAATCCCAGCCGGAAACCACGATCCTGCCCCAACAATGCTTTTATTTGAAATCTGTAAAATATGTATGACTGCACATTTATCGTTACAACGGTGGGACAAAAATATGATTTTTTAATAAACTATGAATGGTTCGTCACTGTGAGTATCGGCATATACACTTTATGTTTTACATATTGAGGCCTTCTTTAGCCGAGTGGTTAGAGTCCGCGGCTACAAAGCCAAGCCATGCTGAAGGTGTTTGGATTCGATTCCCGGTCGGTCCAGGATCTTTTCATAATGGAAATTTCCTTGACTTCCCTGGACATAGAGTAAAGTCGTACCTGCCACACGATATACGAGTGTGAAAATGGCAACTTTGGCAAATAAAGCTCTCAGTTAATAACTGTGGAAGTGCTCATAAGAATACTAAGCTGAGAAGCAGGCTCTGTCTCAGTGAAGACGTCATGCCAAAAATAAGATAAAATAAGATTAAAGCTAAACTCTAAAATCATAAATATTGTCGTCTATTTTGCCACAAGTCACTCGCTTCCTACATCGTTCCTTATCAGATAAAATCGAACAAATTTCATCCCCGCCTTCGACTTGTTAATGATTACTTTCACCAGTTTTACTCCCCAATCGAAAAGTTCCATTCCTGTGCTAGTGGTCCAGATCGGTTACAACACTTTCATTGTTGTCATCGCATCTCGATTCCGCAGAAGTGGCCGAAGAATCGAAATGACCTGTCACAACCATTTACGACGGGTCAGGAAAGCTCGTAACACGTACGAAATATCTAGTTGAACTTATTCCACCACCACCGTTACACCGGTTAGGGCAGAACCGAGGAACCATAAAAATCAATAGATTATGTAGAAAACAGTTCGAAGCTACTTTCGGTTTTACGAACCGAGCATCAAATATTTATTCAGCCTGCCACGAAAGAACCGTATCATACACCATAAACCCGTTCAACTCAGTCTTGCACTCAGACGTCATTTCAAACGAATTTGAACGATTCGAAATAACTAGCGTCTTGCTCCGTTCAGTTTCCAGCATGCTCAATTAAGAAGTTAGTTAATAATTGACGCAATTAATTTGAATCCTGCGGCGGTCGGTGGCGGCGGTCTGAAAAACCAGACAGCTCAGCTCGCTGCGGTGACAGACCGATAGCGAGTTATGAAAAACGGAAAAAGTAATTATCCTTGTAGGCTGATTCGATTTGCTCGGGGATAATTTCACGAAATAGAATCGTTAAAGCCGTTGGGCGTGAAATTCAATTTATTTAAATGGGGAGCCATGGATGTCGGATGAAGTTGCAAGATTGCAAATCATCTTAAATGTTAAAGAAGAGTGTGTATTATTTAATGATTCCTTGAAAATTTAAGACTTATAAAGTATGAGTCAGGAGTGGGATCTTCCTTAGCCGAGTGGTTAGAGTCCACGGCTACCAATTTAAGCCATGCTGAAGGTGTCTGGGTTCGATTCCCGGTCAGTCCAGGATCTTTTCGTAATGGAAATTACCTTGTTTTCCCTGGGCATAAAGTATCATCGTACCTGCCACACGATATACGAATGCCAAAATGACAACTTTGGCAAAGAAAGCTCTCAGTTAATGATTGTGGAAGTGCTCATAAGAAAACTAAGCTGAGAAGCAGGCTCTGTCTCAGTGAGGACGTAATGCCAATGAGAAGAAGAAGAAAAAGAAAGTATGAGTCAAATATCATCGATTTCACCTTAATAAATTTAAGCCAAATACACATAGTCCCTCATGTGGGCGTCTCTTCTGCTCGTTTTCCCATTTCGGCATGTGACGGTAAAACATCCGGTCATGTCATAGATAGTTTGTTTAACGTTCGGTGCTTCGCATAGCAACAGACAACCAAAGGTCATCACTACATTTACAACGCCATCACTAATTATCCCAACAAACGTTGTATTGGCAGGCATTTGGATGGTTGATGATGCTATGCAGAATTTTCACAATAAAGTACATTTTTGTAAATTTCTGGACTGGACCAGACTGGAATTTGTAAATTTCTTCAACTGCAAGTGTTCTAATGAGCACTTCCACAGTTATTGACTGAAAGCTTTCTCTGTCAATTGACCAAGTACTGTGTGTCAGTGATGCTCAATTTGCGGCCCTCGAGATCCATAAATGTGGCTAATGAAGTTTTGTCGTATAATAACAAGATTTGCGGTTTAATCCTTGAATTTTACGACAGAAATTTAGCAAATTTTTTCGAATTATATTTAAGCTGCAATTAAAAAAAACAACAAAGTTCTTTCAAATCTTTCTTTGTATGTGTTTCTTAAGAAATCTGTTCAAGATTGGCTCGTAGAGGAATTTTTGAAGCAATCCCTGAAACAAATTGAGGTATTTCTGTAGAAGTTTTCGAACGAAATTGACAGTGGATAAACTTTTAAAAGTTTTTTATGAAAGAATCCTGAGATCACCATTTGCAAAAAAATGCGTTATTTCTAGAACCTGAAAGAATAATTGATGGGACTTCTGGAGAATTTGTTTTGAGAAGTTCAGTAATAAATTTGAAAATCTTAATAAATCTGGTGAAAAATTTCTTCAAAAAAATCCAAAAAAATCGTTAGTGCGACATAAATAAAAAAAAATCTTTATAAAATACTTAGATGAATCTTTGGTATTTTTTCTTAGGGAAATAATAATATTGTTCTCTAAGAAATCCCTGAACAAATTACTCGGAAAATCTTGGAGTTTTTTCGCGGAAGAGTTTTTGAAAGAACAGTTGAACGTACTCCACTGGGAATGTTCCTTGAATTTAAATAAATTGAAAAAATAATTTTCTGTGAAAAACTACAGATAGATTTGCTGGAGAAATTCTCTGAGAAATCATGAATAACATTTTCCCAATTGAATTCATTGCAATTGCGAATGAAATTCTTGTGGAATATAACGAGGAATCCTTAAAGTAACACTTGAAACAGTCATTTATTTTTTTTGCAGGAAGTCTGGATAATTTTTGCTGCAATTTTTTCAAACAATACTGTAGAGAAACTTTAAAAAGAACTTCAAAAGCAAAGTTGAAAAAAATGCAAAGGTGAAAAATTGTGAAGGTACCTTCCAGATGAGAAGATTAAAAGAATTTATAATGCGTTCTCTGGCGGAATTATCTAAGAAATTTTTTAAGCAATTCGATAGAGATTCTAGGACAAATTTTCTGGTGAGATCAGAAAGTCTGAGAATGATTTTCCGTGGGAATCTCAGGACGAACTCAGTGAAAACTGGTCAAAAAGTTCTTGGAGAAAGCACTGAAAAGTACGAACATAATTCATGAAGAAATACCCGTAAAAATATCAGAGGAATCTTTTCAAAGCACATGATTGGATACCTGAATAGATCAAGGAAAAAACACAAAGGACATTCCCTGTGAGTTTTTTTTTTGCTAGAATTCTTGAATTTTTTTGACTTGATCACAAAAAGAATTTTTTTTGTAGCGAAAATTGAAATTTTCAAATATTAATGATGTGCCAAATATTAATGTTGTCTCATAAAATAAGAAATAAATGAAATACAACACAAATCAGGTAAAACTATAAAATTTGTGAAAATCTTGTTTATTGCGACCGACGTTACTTCCGTAAAGCAAAGATTTGCCAGCCTCGGGTTCGGGCTGCAAATCTCGTTAATAAAGATAATAATAATACTTTTGTAAAACAAGTTTTTCCTAACCCCCCCCCCCTAGGCCCTCTTCAGAACTCTTCAGAAAAAAAATCCTAGCTACGCATTACAATTCTGGTAGCAGCTCTCTTTTTAGAAACTACTGCCAATGCCATTTTCGAAAAAATCCCCAAATGAATTTCTATTTTCAATAGATGGTTTCTTTTCAAGTAAAGTGATTTCTAAAGTCTCTTATTTTTCTTTTCCTGCTGGCAGTGAATCTTAGTGTAATTTGTATTCTAAAGGCTCCAGAGAAACCTTCAGAGACTCTTAAGCGACTACTTTCGATATTTCTTCTCAGATTCCTCGAGGAAATGCTTAAGCAATTGTTTGGGTGATTTCTCCATAGATTTATGTTAGAACACTTTCTTTTACTCATCTGTGGTTCAATTTCAAAACTCCTTTAAGATTCCTTCACCAATTCTCCCAGGAATTCGTCCATAAATTCCTCTAGCGGTTTTTCAATGTTTTCTTAGAGGGAATTCTCCAAAATTTGCTCCAGGACTACTCAAATCTTCAGTAACTTTCACAGGTAGTACTCTCAAAATTTTCGCAAAGATCATCCCAGAATTTCTTCTAGAGATTTTTTCACTAACTCTCATAGTGGACTCTTTCCCATAGGAGTTCTTCCAAAAATACTTTCGAAGGTTTATTTCAAAGTCTTAGGAGAAATTCGTTTAATGGGTTTTCAGCAAATCCTATAAAAATTCCTACGCCGGTTTTTCCATTTATTCTTTCAGCTGTTACATTTCCTACTGTCCATCTCAGGAATTGCTCAGGAATTCCTCCGGGAATTATTCCAGACAATCTATTAGAAACTCTTCCTTGAAGCATTCAATAAGTTTGAATAGAATTTATGTAGCTATTTCTCCAGCATTTCATTAAGGAAATATTTCTGCAGTTCTTTCTAACATTTCTCGAGAAATTTCTTAAGAGAAATCCACACGTATTTATTGTGGAATTCATCTACTAAATCCTGCAGAATATCGTCCTGGGATTCACTTAATTATTTTTTCATTATTTTTATCTCAACGTTTTATCTATAAAATAAAATTTCCTCATAAGTCAAACAATGTTTAAATATATTTTTCATCGGATATTAGGTACTTTACTATTTTCTATAGAAATAGAATCCTGCTTTCTGAAGAATTTAAAATAGTTTCTGATAAATTCCCTTCAAATTTACCTGAAGGCATCCCAGCAAAAATCCTTCATAGTTTTCGAGCACTTGGACAATTTCTTAAAGAATTTCTGGAGGAGAAATCTTACACAGTTGAAAATAATGAAGATTACACGTCATGTAAACTTCATTCATGCGATGTAAACATGTCGTCATGTAAATTTGAGTATTGTATCATGTAGGAATGAGTTATATGTCATGTAACCACTCAGGATCCTGCTGGATTACATAACATATAATTTAAGTTTACATGACATATGATGTAAATATCCATGATATTTCATGCTCCAATTATGTGCATTATATGTCTCAGAAATTTACACGTTTCGTTCAAACTGTGTATGTAGAGCCTCCGGCGTAATCTCTAAAGGTAGCCTTAGTGAAATTTCTGGTTAAAATCATAAAGCAATCCTAAGTGATAAGTTACGAAGGAAACCTTAAGAAATATCTGGGGTATATCTGGAGAAATTATTAGTCAAATTCTTGAAGATGTCCTAAATCTTAAGATGGAAGAAATCTTAGCGTTGTTGATAGAAGAATCCTTGGATAAATTTCCGAAAGATTGGGGACTTTATTGAGAAGTTAAAAAAAACTGCAAGAATGCTGGTAGAACATTTGAGGCAGCTTCTGAGGATAGTCTTATAAAAATTTCAGATTGAAGTATAACTAATTCTTGGAGGAAGTCCTTAAGAAATCGAAAAAAAAAATCAAATGTAATGTTACAAGGAATTCAAGAAAAATTAAGGGATATTCATAATTAAGTGCTTGCATGGATTCTCTAATAAATCTTTCTTCTTCTTTCTGACGTAACGTCCCCACTGGGACAGAGCCTGCTTCTCAGCTTAGTGTCTTATGAGCACTTCCACAGTTATTAACTGAGAGCTTACTATGCCAATGACCATTTTTGCATGTGTATATCGTGTGGCAGATACGAAGATACTCTATGCCCTGGGAAGTCGAGAAAATTTCCAACCCGGAAAGATCCTCAACCGGTGGGATTCGAACCCACGACCCTCAGCTTGGTCATGCTGAATAGCTGCGCGTTTACCGCTACGACTATCTGAGCCCCTAATAAATCCTTATAAAACTCTTATATCCTGGTTCCGAATTTTTTTTTTTTCGTTATCCTGATTTCTGTCTAGTCAATTGCTGATTCGTATTTGGTCTTTTTCTGGTGCCTTTTTGATTCCTGTTTGGTCTCTAAAGTTCTAGTTTTATGTCGCTACCAGTCCTAGTGTTCGATTCCTATATCCTACTCAGAATCTTTAAAATTCCGCTAGGAATTGTTGTAAGCAATCACGGTAGTCGACACGTTTTCGCTGATATTCGGCAGCGCTTCCCTTAAACATGCACAACAGAGCGTTCAAACGGATGTCGAAAAGAAAAATGTCAATTGAATGCCACTGACCGCGATAGCTTCGCTAGGAAACATTACGGTTTTGTTTGTTTCTGTTTTGCTTTCACTGTATGTGTGTCACATTCGACATAACAGGTAAGATCAAACTATTCATGTTGTTTATGATCCGATGTCTGAATTCTATGCAAAACTTATGATTTATGCAAGTGTCATCGTGTAAGACGATATTCAATTGATACTTTTTTTGTATTTGTCGACGTTCATTCTAGAGCTCGTGCTGTGACTGCTGACCATGGTAACGAAACAAACGTCGCGCAAAGTGTCGCATGTTTACAGCACTGAATAGGGTACTAATTTTAGTACCAAAATCTTAAGTTTAGACCAGAAACACATGTCTACTCATTTTTTAAATGTTTTTCATTCGTTTGAGCCCAAAATCTCATTTTTAAGATTGTACCACACCCCTTGGTTTAAACTCAAGTTTTGAGTGTATTTTGTTTTCCGTGTCCCTTCCGACATGTCAGATAGGAACAAACTCGGAGTTAAAAAGTTGAACTCTTGTGACAAAAACGTTTGTCGACTAAATGAACGTCAAACGTGAGATTTCTTACGCGCCATACAATTTATTTTTAATTTTCATACAAAAAATCTTATCATGGGGGAGGGGGTTGAGAAACCCCGAAAATTGTCTTACGTAATTAATGGATCGCCCCTTCGATCCAGTTATAAAACACCTAAATCAAACCAAGAATTCTCAGTCGAGATCGAGTCGGGAGCTTCTAACAGACTATAGGTATTCCCAGATTTCACTAGCATTCTGCTCGAACCTTTAAAATTCTGTTAAAAATTATCAGAATTCCATTAGTATTACAAGGATCCCCAATACCCCGCTATTTAGGAATCCGCAGAAATCCCCAGCGTCTTGCTAAGAATCTCTAGATGTCACTGGAATCCTATAGACGCTTTTTAGAATCTTCAAGATCTCACTGGACATTCTCAGGAATCCATTAGGAATCCTGAGATTCCGCAGCGAAAATTATGGTTTCAGGAACATCTCAGAAACGTGCTCAAAATCTCATGGGTAATCCCTATATTCTTTTGGGATTTTCACTTTATTTTATTCATTAGTCATTCCACCAATATGCTTTGAACTGTAACTCTAGTGGAATTAAATGGTATAGTACTAAATTCGGTTTTTTCATCTACTTATAGGTATTCTACTACACAGCTCGAAGATTTATTATACTGATGCATATTTATATCAATTGTTTTGTGCGGCCTGTAGCTCCGATGAAAAGTTTTGTTTTGGCCCGCAGGAAGCTACTACTTGCAGCAAAAATTGGTCAATTCTTGACCAGATATCAAATAACTTCTGTTTCCCAGTCAGTGTCAGTGCATCTCATCATTATGCTCTTCGTCCGGAACAAACGTTACCATGAGCGTCCCACGATAATTCCAATATTCATATCCCCAAAAGAGCCATCAAGGAAATAGAAGACAAATTACCGCCGATGGAATGACTTACTTGGATTGGCATGACGAAGGCCGTCCTTGGTATGACTTTCCCGGCTGAGTTGCAGTTCTAGGATCGTCTCAAATTCTACTGCCGAACACGTAGAAAAGTATAGCTATATGAAAAAACGAAAGGATGGGTACGTACAACCAGAAATAGGTCAGCGACAGGCTCCTCTCTCATCCAATATGCATGCCAACGAATCCATAATAGAACAGCAGCTTCCAGTTGTTCCGAGACAGTTGATTCATATCGGTGTTGTTGTACTTCTTGTCTTCCTCGGTTGTTTTTACTTCCAACTTGCACGAATGATTGAATAGAGTTGTTTTCCCCGGTAAGTTTTAGCCTGAAACTGTAAACTTCATTACCTTGTAGAGGACCTTCAATGAGGTATAATTCACGGCATAAAATGACACGACGAGGAAGAAATTCCGAATTTTTCGTCATAGCTGTACCATGAAAGGTCATGATTTCTTTCGCTTTTATTTGTGAGTCAATAGTACGACGTTGTGTTTGAAAGTAAAAGCCTGAGACTGAAAAAGGGTGAGATTATGGATATGTTGTTAGTTAACTTAAATAATCGACTATATGATTGGACTTTATAGTCTTACACAGTGTATTCTGTGCTTTTTGCCTTTGACGTCTTTCAATAAATACCGATCTGAACCTTACTTTGGCAAGATTTCCGGTTTTTGTTTGAACAGAAATGTCACTTTGTTTTTAATTTTCGCTACAATTTTTGCATCTATTTGTACCTATTGCATTTGGTACATATTTCCCAAGAAAGCCCCTGTCTCCAAAAAGTGAATCCATCTAGGTTTTCTCTTATTCAAACAAATTGCCCATCAGAGACCCCGGCGTCACCGCTGACTTTTCCTCCGGTGTGGACAAGCACTATGTCTGATTAGTATCCTTTTGGGTTGTGTGGTAGCGTCTGTCTGTTTCAATCCGGTCTGCAGTCATGGCAAAAACAAATTGCTAGCATTTGCATTCGTCGATCAACGTTTGTTGTTGAGCGGGGTATCCTGTGAATTATAGTTTCGTTGTGTTTGCTTCATACATTTGTTGTGATGAATGCAGCACAGCCAGCGTTCAGACATTATTGGTCCTGTGCAGGGAGGTGTGATACTACGCCATATTCATATTCGAAATGCAGATAGATAGCTACAGTATCGGACATATAAAATGCACCAATTCCGTTTTCCCATACAAAATGGTCAACTTCAAAGGGCTATATCTAAACCGATTCTTTTGATTTTTTTCTTTAACGATCTACAAATTATCTCAATTTGGGTAACTATGGAAAAAGTTGTACGAATGCTATTAATTCAAAAGTTACAGATAGGTTGAATTTTGACATAAAAAATGCACCAAGACAAAAAGTGATGTAGCAGACAAACTACACGACGTATTATTTTGCTGTCTTCAGCGCATTTGGTCCTTATCACTCAATAAACAAATCTCGCTAAACATTACTGAAGGACCTATGTACAAATGAGAGATTTTCTCCTCTCTCGCTCTTTTTCGATTACTACAGTGCACTGGAATACTAAAGCTTTTGGGAAGTTTTTCACTATAGATCCAAAGGCAATTCCTAGAGCGGCTCAAGCAACCGGATGTCGCAGCGGCATACGCGCAGCAACTCGAGGCTGCATTACCGGAAGAGGGTGAGCTGGACGAAGCCCCTCTTGACTGCTGGAGAACAGTAAAAGCAGCCATCAACGATGCAGCTGAGAGCAACGTCGGGTACATGGGACGGAGTCGACGGAACGATTGGTTCGACGAGGAGTGCCAGGAGGTTTTGGAGGAGAAGAATGCAGCGCGGGCGGTCATGCTGCAGCAAGGGACCCGGCAGAACGTGGAACGCTATAAACGGAAACGGCAACAGCAGACCCGCCTCTTTCGGGAGAAAAAACGCCGCCTGGAGGAGACGGAGTGCGAGGAGATGGAACAGCTGTGCCGGTCTCAGGAAACGCGTAGGTTCTATCAGAAGCTCAACGCATCCCGCAACGGCTTCGTGCCGCGAGCCGAGATGTGCAGGGATAAGGATGGGAGCATTCTGACGGACGAGCGTGAGGTGATCGAAAGGTGGAAGCAGCACTTCGACGAGCACCTGAATGGTGATGAGAGCACAGGCAATGAAGGACAGGACAACGGAGGAAATGCTTTCGTCAGTACTGCGGAAGATGGAAACCAGCCAGCCCCCACTTTGAAGGAGCTAAAGGATGCCATTCACCAACTCAAGAACAATAAAGCTGCTTAAATACACTCAAATAAAGATTTAAAAAAAAAAAAAAAAAATAAAGCTGCTGATAAGGATGGTATCGGAGTTGAACCCATAAAGATAGACCCGGAGAGACTGGCCATTTATCTGCATCGGCTGATAGGCATAATCTGGGAAACAGAAAATCAACCGGAGGAGCGGAAGGAAGGAGTAATATGTCCCATCTACAAGAAAGGCGGCAAGTTATATTGTGAGAACTTCCGAGCGATCACCATCCTGAATGCGGCCTACAAAGTATTATCCCAGATCATCTTCCGTCGTCTGTCAGCTGTAGTAAACAAATTCGTGGCATGTTATCAAGCTGGTTGCGTTGACGGTCCAGGTATTTACTGTACGGCAAATCCTCCAAAAATTTCGTGAATACCAGGTCCCAACGCATTACCTTTTCATCGATTTCAAGGTGGCATACGGTAATATCAACTGCGTAGAGCTATGGAAAATCATGGACTAGAACAGCTTTCCCGGGAAGCTCACGAGACTGATAAGAGCGACGATGGAGGGTGTGCAAAATTGTGTAAAGGTTTCAGGCGAACATTCCAGTTCGTTTGGATCCCGCCAGGGACTACGACAAGGTGATGGACTTTCGTGCCTGTTGTTCAATATAGCGCTAGAAGGTGTTATGCGGAGAGCCGGGCTTAACAGCTGGGGTAGAATTTCCACGAGATCCAGTCAATTTGTACGCTTCACGGATGATATGGACACTGTCGGCAGAACATTTGAAAAGGTGGCAGACCTGTACACCCGCCTGAAACGCAAGGCAGCAAAGGTTGGATTGGAGGTGGATGCGACCAAGACAAAGTACATGCTAGCTGGTGGGGCCGAGCGCGACAGGGCTCGCCTAGGTAGCAGTGTTACGATAGACGGGGATACGTTTGAGGTGGTCGACGAGTTCGTCTACCTTGGATCCTTGCTGACGGCTGACAATAACGTTAGCCGTGAAATACGGAGGCGCATCATCAGTGGAAGTCGGGCCTACTATGGCCTTCAGAAGAAGCTGCGGTCAATAAAGATTCACGCCCGCACCAAATGTACCATGTACAAAACGCTCATAAGGCCGGTAGTCCTCTACGGGCATGAAACGTGGACGATGCTCGAGGAGGACCTGCAAGCACTTGGAGTCTTCGAACGTCGGGTGCTTAGGACGATCTTCGGCGGTGTGCAGGAGAACGGTGTGTGGCGGCGAAGGATGAACCACGAGCTCGCCCAACTCTACGGCGAACCCAGTATCCAGAAGGTGGCCAAAGCTGGAAGGATACGATGGGCAGGGCATGTTGCAAGAATGCCGGACAGCAACCCTGCAAAGATGGTGTTCGCTTCGGATCCGGTTGGTACAAGAAGGCATGGAGCGCAGCGAGCTAGGTGGGCGGATCAAGTGCGTATCGATTTGGCGAGCGTGGGGCAAAACCGAGGATGGAGAGATGCGGCCACGAACCGAGTATTGTGGCGTGAAATTGTTGAATCAGTGTTATCTGTGTAGATGTTAACTAAATAAATGAATGAATCCAAAGGCAATTACCTTCACTAGCGTTTCATACAAAAAACGCAACAGAAGAGGTAACTGTGACTCAGTTATTGATTAAAGAGAAAGTAAACAAAGAGAGCCTCTCAATGTTAGATAGGTCCTTTAGAAACGTTGCGCGAGAAATGCGCTGAAAACACCAAGATGATTCGACCCGTTGTTTTTCTGCTACATCACTTTATGTCCAGGTGCAATTTTTATGTCAAAATTCATCCTATCTGTAACTTTTGAATCAATAGTTTTCGCACAACTTTTTAAACAACAACAAACGGCGGAGATATAGCCCTCTGAAGTTGACCGTTTTGTATGGGAAAACGGCTTTGGTGCATTTTATATGTCCGATACTGTAGATATACGGAGAGGCCATAGCGTCGATTGCGGAAAATGGAAAGTTCAAACAGCGCCTGATTGCAAACGCTCATGTAAACAACACCATGTGCTTTATGGTGCGAGATGTATGATTTCGTATCGTAGATCAAAAGGATAACATGCCACATTTTTGCTTTGGTAAAAAAATGCAAACACATTGCATTTCACACTAACTGAAAGCGAGTTACGCATCAGTAATGAAGTGGAAGCTGTAACCTTTTCATTAACTAATGGTAACTGTTTTTATTATATTTCGCCTTAGAAGATACATATGATTGATAAAGAACACATTATGATTAACAAAATGTTTCACCTGGATATCCGAGCAGAATAAAATGGCTGCAGGACACCAATGCCAAACCAAGGTATTAAATCCAGATAATTTTCAATACTTGACACCTAAATAAGGTATAAATGAGTAGTGTGGTTTAAAATTCAAAACAATTTAAAAAATCAATCTCCTATATCTTTTTACCAGCTTACGATAAAAAACAGTATCCTGTGATATTTTCAGCTTTTTGAGTGGTGATTTGACGATGTAGGTTTATATGCAAATTACTATGGATGAAGTTTGAAATATATACCGAACACGTTAGAAGTGTAATGTAAGTACAAACTAATCATCGCATAGTGAAAACTCATTCTTCATAGCTCAATAAAGGAAGTTGCTGAAGAGAGCAATTCAATACGACGAATGGGAGAAGGTATATTCATGATTTTGTTTGTAATTATTTAGTGCTATATGGGAATTCAGCTCTGCAAACTTTTGAAAAAAATCTCAAACCAAATTAGTTCAAAAATTGATTTGTTTCTTCAGCAACTTTCTTTAATAGCTTTAAAAATAAGTTTTCACTGTGAAATAATAAGTTTGTTGTCACACCACAGTACTAACGTATTCGGAACATTTTCCAAAATTTTTGGACCACCTTCAAATCCCCATAGAAAAAGCTGAACATTTTTAAGTACAGTATTTTCAACATAAGGGTGCTAAAAAGAAATAAGAGGTGGGAAAAAAAATTGAAATTTTTAACTGCCCTAATGAAAGAGCTCTGCATAAGAAGTAAATACCCAAGGTAATATCTCATGCATATTCTACAAACACATAAATGATAATTGGTGCAAGTATTGTAATACCTCAATAAAACATGATGAATTGTCATATACAATACTTCAATAGTAGTTTAATGCCTTTCGAATACCTCAATTAGGTACTTTTAATTGTTTTAAACACTATTTGCCATAACATAATAATACCAAATTGAGATGTGGACTTATCTGAATAATAGCAAATTATGTTATAATACTAAAAAATGGCATGCAAGTTATTCGTTCCCTCTCGGGTAGTTCTTATAAGCATTTTTCCATAACATTCTCTAATCCCTCATAAAAACTAAGGTTACACACATTTGAAACAAATCAATATTATTTATAGTACGTATTGGTAGTTTTTCATAACAAATAGTCGATTTTGTGATTATGCTGATTTTCCCCAAATATCGTTTGCCCGAATGCCAGTTCCCCGAATAGCCCGTTTCCCCGAAAAGCTTTTGGCACTCTGTCATAACTACATACATGTCAAGGTGGTGAATGAACCTGTGATCTGATATGTAAACTTCTTAATTTGATTGGCAGCTCTTTCGAGTTTCGCCGTCTTCGGCATCTGTAGCATCATATGTTTAGTTGAGAATGTCCAAATATATCCTTCTTTCCAAGACTTTTAGTTCTTTCTTTTTCATTACTTAGTCACTGACAACTATTCTTGCTCATTTTAAAATTGCATCATATTTCGGGGAAACGAGTTATTCGGTGAAAAGGGTGATTCGGAGAACTGGCGTTCAAAGGAATGATATTCGGGGAAACGTTATTTGGAGAAAAGTAACACAACATTACGTCTGCATATTAGCTTCAATCGATACAATGATCTGAATTCTGAAACGGTGGTTGGAAATTACTTGAAATTTTCTCAGTAAAAAATGCACGTTAGAAAAAACTTTAGAGTACTTATAAATGTTCTAAGTCGCAACATTTTGTATTTGAAGTATATTTTAACAGATAAAATACAAACAGGGTTATAAGGCATTGCTGTAAAATTGTTTTACTCAGAAATCAAAATGGGGAATCCGAACAAAGTGCATTCCAAGTTGTTTGCAAGCTATTTTTATTTGTTTAGGTCAATCTTTGACATTGAGATTCAAACCTCTCAGCTTTTACTATTTTGTTCGAGACACGGCCAATGATAACTCCTGAGCGGTTCCACAGAAAATGACGACTTTTTTCCCAAATTTCATTTTTATATTTTTTGATTTGGATGAAATTTTGCACATGCTTTCTTTATGCCCAAAAATGCCTTTTTGCATCATCGGCTCGCCATTTTGACTCTAGCCTTACTTTTGAGAAGGGCTTAAGAAAAAAATCCTTAATAATTTTCAAAAAATTATAACTTAGAAACGGTTTGTCCGATCAGTTTGGTGTCTTCCGCAATGTTTTAGTTTATTGTTGGGACTATCTGGAAAAAAATATACACTGTAAAAAAAAATGTTGTAATTTTTTATATATAGAAAATAAAACTTAAAAATCAATTTTCTCAAAAATCGTATATTTGATTTTTTTTTTATATGTTAAAGTAGACAAAAAATGAAGTCTTTTGCACAGTAGGTCAAGATGGAGAAATCATGGACAAAAAAGTTATGGTTTTTTTGAAAAAAGGTGAATTTTTGAAAATGGTCATAATAAACTTTTTAAATATTTTTAAACTCGATTTAATGAAAGTACGCAAAATTTACAACAAAAAAGGTATACGGAAAAATCAGGCTAACTTTTACCGTTTTAAAGATAGAGCGATTTTAATACAAAATTATGATATAATTTTCAATTTTCGGTCATTATAATATAACTTAGAAACGGTTTGTCCGATCAGTTTGGAGTCTTCCGCAATGTTTTAGGTTATTGTTGGGACTACCTGGAAAAAAATATACACTGTAAAAAAATGTTGTATTTTTTTAAATATCGAAAATAAAGCTTAAAAATCAATTTTCTCAAAAATCGTATTTTTGATTTTTTTTTTTATATATGTTAAAGTAGACAAAAAATGAAGTCTTTTGCACAGTGGGTCAAGATGGAGAAATCATGGACAAAAAAGTTATGATTTTTTAAAAAAAGGTTGATTTTTCAATATGGTCTAAATAAACTTTTTGAATGCTTTCCGACTCGATTTTATGAAAGTACGCAAAATTTTCAACAAAAAAGGTATATGAGAAAATTTTGCTAATTGCTACCGAAACATTTGAAAAGTTTATCATGACCATTTTCAACAAATACATACATACGAAAAGGATGAAAAGGTAGTTCTATCGAAAAATATTCTTATTTAATACACCACGTAAAATTGGCTTCAAAAAAATAAATTATTTCTCTCATAAAGCTCAATATTTGGAATGAGGTAGGTGAGTAATTTTCGCTGAAACCCTCCCACTATTTACACTTGGTCTTTCAAAATGTTCAAATTTATGCTGATTCGAAAGCTCCTTTCGAGTAAGTAAAGAAACTGCATTCGGTTGGTCAAATTGATGGACCCCTTGTTAGTTATAATTAAAACAGTTTTTGAGAACGTCTCAATTTTTGACAATTTTTGGCTTACTCAAACTGCCATAACTAAGAAATGTCTTCAACAACCCCTTCACTATAACATGGTTTTGAATAGAGAAAAAAAAAATGCATTTGCAAAAATAAAAATATTTAGCGGTTATATTGAACTTGGCCGTCATTTTGGATTTTATCGGAAAAACTTAATATTGATGGTGGTTGGGGAGTGTTTGGGGTAGGTGGTCAAAAATGTAAAAAAAATACAATATTTTCGCGCGCAGATCTAATGTAAACCCGATTTTGTCACTAAAATGGAAAAAAAAAACAACTAGAAAAATTCAAAAACTAACTTGCAACAGCAAACTCAAACTGAATGGCTCGATATTTCTGGCCGGATGTCATCAGAATCATAAAAAAGCGAAATACGACATTTATTTGTACCAGTGGCGATTCCCTAATCTCAAATCTACCTGTTCCATGAATATAAATTCTTGAATTTCAGCAACAAATTGGCATGTAATGAGTAGAGATTTGTTAGAAAGGACGATATCAATAATTAAATTTTTGATTTATAACCTAAATATGCCGAAACAGTCATTTTTTGAGCCGTAGAACAGGTAAAAAGTGAGGTTACGAGACGCCACTGATTTGTACCTTAACGTTGAAACTTGTGTGCCCCAATCAGTTAATTATTACGCGTTTGGTTCAAAATATTAGAAAACTTGCTAGTAAGGACTGTTCATTTTATAAAGTGGACACATTGTTTATGCTATATCTTTTTTATTTATTGATGAAATCGTAAACGGTTTTCTGTGTATCGTTCAACTATTATTCTACAATGTTATGAAAATACAGAAACTTACAAAATGCTTTCTGTTGAAGAACTAAATAGTTTTTGCAAAAACTCCTAAGAAAAACTGTTCGTCAAGTTTAAGCATTATTATTCGCATGAAAAAAATCCTAAATTTAATGAACAAATTGTATGTTGGTATCCTTTACTATTCAACTTAAGGTAGAGCTTTTAAAAACATCAATAATATTCCATCAGTTCCTGACGCTGACTCACTTTAGTGATCTATTCCTTATGGTCAAATTTGCTGATACACCATCTTTTTACTACCAGCAAAAAAGTAAAGTAACAAGCGTGTTCAAAACTGGTTTAGATTACTAAAGAAACTATATATGTATAAAAAAAAGCAAAATCTTGAGTTTTAACCGCATTCTTGGGTACCAAATTTACTCTTTATGGTCGTTTTATTGAAAAATCCCATACTTTTAAAATTATATACGCATGTTTATCGATCTAGAGCAAACTGTAAGCGTTTTTCTCAAAATATTTTGATAGCTAGTCTCAGAATAACACATTCTGAAAATAATACATGCAAAATAAATTTGATTTAATTCAAGCAGTGTTCCCAATCTTGATGATTGTCATTGTGCTTTGAGTGGTCTTCTGAAAATAAATTATTTGTTTTTCTATTGTGCTTAAAATATGACGTGGGGACTAAATCAGCAACTCTATGAAGGCGTGAGTTATTTTTATTATAAATACTATATTATTACTTCCGTCTGGACGTACTTTCAACCTTAAAATTCTACTCATATCAGTTCCATTTAAATTTAAGATATTTTTCTTTAAAAAAAATTGATAGAAAATGATTTTATGATATCTGCAAAATTGCTTCTCCAAAAATAACTTGATATTTTTTTAGCAAGCTTCTAATTGTTGATGCTTTCTAAGTACAACCATTTTTTGAAAATAAAAAATATAAATTGTCGAATTTTCCTGCCGATTTTTAGTAATCCTTGATTTTGATAACCTCCAAAAATCGACCGTTCTAAACGTTGTGCCTTATTAGTGTGAAATCATATTATTTTGGTAACTTTTTTATTACCACAGCATTGTACAATATTAGTCGAACGATGTACAGAAATTCGATTTCGATTTCATTGATAAATTAAAAAGATATTGCATGTCCAAAGTGTCCACTTTATAAAATGAACAGTCCTTATGACGTTATCGTTTTCCACAGCCACAGGCCGAAAATTGAAATGGTTTGATAATAACGTATGAGCAATAGACAGTAATGTGTTTGAATGAACTATCATTTGATAATTGCACACAGATAAATCTATATAAATAAAAATGGAGTGGTGTTTGTATGTCACGAAATAACATGAGAGCGGATCAACGGATTGAGGTAAGTTTTTCACTGTTGCATTCGACAAGGGATGCGATGCACAGTGGTACCGCCCATAGGTCATGAATTAAAAAAAACAAAATGTCTTGTTTGTCACTCTTTTACCTTTTCATGGATTAATTATGATCACACGATTGTAAAAACATAAACATTAATGCCGTTCCTGTATAATATTCATAGTAGGGCTATGAATGATGAAGTGTATTTTGCATGTGTTAAAAATACGTTGAAAATTGAGCGATTTCAGCACTTTGTTTATTGTCTTCGCAAACCAAAATCAATTGATTTATCAATCAGTTTAGATTACAGAACCTTATTACAGATGTATATCTATCACTTCCAATACATTTTAGAGAGTTATGTGACACCTAGGAGTCAGTATTGATGTGCGTAATGAGGATAGAAATATACTCACTTGGTAACTACATCACTTTTTTTGAAGTTCGTTTTTGAACATGTTCTTAATCACATTTAATCAAACTTCTACCATCACATGATAATATTTTAGTAGTAAAATGAACCTGTGAAGGTTCTAGCTGCAAATATTTGCAAATAAGTTAGCAGCGTGCCTTCAAAATTGTTAGTTTTTACCAATAAAGGCAATGATAAAAATATTCATAGAATTTATTACATACCAGTATAATTGTAGCTAACTGGAATGAATGCACAAAATAATAAAATTTTCACTACTAATACTTCAATTCAATATGAATACACTTGCAATATTGTGTATTGATTTAATGAGCAGTTTTAGTCACGGCGCTTAGACAATAAAACCCTAATATATTAGTAATGGTATAACAGCCATTCTAATATATATATATATATATATAACATGACTTTCCAAAGTGTGGGAGGAACAACTTGAACGTGTTATTTATTTTGTGCATCAAAACAAGACCTTCAACGAAATTCCAGTAACTATAGATCCAGCGCTTGAAAATAAAATTGTGAGAATAAAAAATATATTAAGAAGCAACAATATATAAACAAAATATTACTTAATTATTTCATAGTTATAAGTATTTGAAACATAAGGTTAATTACATTAGGTGACATGTTCGTTATTTGGTTTTGGTAGAGTTTTGATGTGAAATTGGCTTAATCAAATGATAAATATTTCAAGTATGTATTTGGTATATACATCTCCGGCATTTAGAAAAGTGTTCAATAGCTTTTTATATCCACATACTAAAAAGTAGGCTTTTGAGCATGTGAAGCATTTCTTAGCAGGGAATCTTCTTGAGTTTGAAAAAAAAATAATCCTGATATATTGCTTTTATTGTTTAGATTTCATGGTTCTTTTCAAGATATTAAATACTTTAGTTAATTTTGGACACGGAAGGAGAGATAATTGCAAAGTCGATTTTATGCACATATAATCATTCATGTAACAGAGCCCTCGCATTATGATCTCCGCATACTAATAAGAATTTTTGAAGTGATATGAATTATGACATCGACCTAGACGGAGTTTAAACAGTCAAAAATAATTATTTTGGCAATTTCTGGTGGTATTTGCCACCAGATATTGAGTAAAATGATTTATGATCGCTTCGTAGAACAAATGGAACCACTGTGCGATGTGCTCGTGCAAGGAAAAAGTTTGGGAAAGTCTCCGGAATAATCGGGAAAACGGGAGAAGACTCAGGTGTAATTTTGTATGGGGGATTACATGACGTTTTGCAACAGCCTACTTGATGGCAAGACGAAGTTTGCCGGGACCACTAGTTGTAAATATAATTAATCAAAGGAATTAGTAACACCGCGAAAAAAAAAACATATTCACGGGTACTGGAGATCAAATTAAGTACCTTCCTAACCTTGAAACTATTAGAAACTTCGCTGGTTCGTATTCTTTTGGATTTATGTAGTAAATTAGTAAAACATGTTGGTAAATTTGCAGGCACGTTAACTAAAATCGTTGAAACATCTTAAAACTTGACATTCCTTGATTTTTTTAGAATTCGTCAATAGATTTATTAAGCAACTCAATATAAAGCAAATCGTGGTACTGTGATGTCTGGGATAAAAAATGGTTACGCTGTGTTGGGATAGCAACTCTCTTTCAGGGCTTTTTGTTAGTATATTTTTTTTTGCAAATATAAGCACACGAAAACTAATTTATGTAGTAAACTATGTAGGACATAAATAAGTATTCGAGATAGTAAACTTGTTCGCAAGTTAAGGGGACACGGGAGACCGTGTTATTTTCCCTATCTTTCGTCTCACTCTTACAATTATCATCAAAACTTTGTGGAAGCAAATCTCGAGTTTTAGTGAACCGATGAAGCTGAAAATGTATCGAGTTGTGCACTACGTATATAGAATCATAGTGATACATTTTTCGCATCAATATATGGAGTGATTCTTGAGATTTGCTTCTTGAAATGGATAGGGTGATTATGATGACGTCCCGTGCGGCCTTAACTAAAATCGATGTATAGGTTCCATGATATGTTTGAAATCGGCAATATATTCAGCAACCTAATATAAAGCAAATAACGTTATTTTGATGCTTAGGTCAATAAACTGCCATGTAAGTATACCGATTTCCGTTCAGGGCTTTTTATTAGTATAATAATTTCTCAAAAATAGGTAGGGGAAATGTACCAATAGTGAAGCTACCTTCAATAAGGGAGTGTTTACCATACAACAAATTTCTTCAGCTGAAATCAGAAAAAATGTTTGCTGAATTTTACCAAGCTGTTTTTTTAGCAATTGTTTAGTAAAATTTCAGTTGTTTGCTAAATTTGCAACAAATTATGCTGACCACGAGCTACGTTTTGGCGAAATACAGCAAAATTTAGCAAATGTCTATTTCTGAAATTTCGAACAATCCCACAAAGTTCTTAATAGTCGATGCATTCTATTTTTTCCAAAAGCATTCAACTTCTCGTCAACAGCCTCACGCTAGCAAGAATCGGTACAACGATTTATTGTGTCGCGCCGAACTCACTTCCAACCCCAACCACCCAAACATTCATCGCCGCAATCGTAACGGAACTCAATTGCTACTAAGCGCCCTCTTTGCCCCTCGCTTTCAGTGGGGAACCCGCTTAGGTCGCATGGGTCGTTAAAAAATAATGTGTACGGAGACATCCCGACGCCATACATTAGCCGACAAGCGTGGTCCCATTTCGCCGCTGTAAATTTGCTTCGTTTGTTTTGTCGTCCCTTGCGTCCACAGTTGCGATGTTGTAGCACTTGTTTGTTTGGATTGAAGGTTGTATCCTCCACCCAACGAAGGACTAATGGGAGCCACTTGTAAACATTGGATTTGTGACTGATTTTGCAGATGAATTCGATGTGATGTTTGTCGAAGCGTTTCGTTTCTGGTGAATGTTATTTTTTGACAATCCAGTTCAATAATTTCTGCAATTCAAACATGTTTGTGTCTAAACTAGGGGCCGTGCATTGGGAAGCCCTACTCTCAACCTTCGCCAATTTTTGAGAAAGGTTTCACCCATAAATGTCAACGGGGGTGCAACATTACTCTTCATTTCTAATGTGCCAACAAATGTACCCAAAAGGTGACGAGAGCAATTCCACAAACAGTTTAGTATATGGAGCTGTGTTCAATATTTTATTCGCCATGAATTTACACGTGTCCGTAACCAACAGAGACGGATCTGTACGTGTGAAAAATGCTGATCTTCTAAAGTTTACTTCATTTCTACGGGGTCGAACCAGATTTCGAATTTATTGTGGCAGTTCGTTGAGTTATACTTAGGATATGGAAAAAGAGCCAAAACTAGGGCAAATACACCAATGTCCGACCCATTAATGGAAACTTGACACAGAATTATTGAAAATCGAAAATTATCGCTTTTCTTCCTCTGACTTTGATAATTCGAATTTCTAGTTCTCCATACAACATAGCACTCGCAACGGTTGGCCTCTTCTGACACCCTTCGCCCTTCGGTTCGCTTCTATTTCCGTTTTTTTCGCGTTTTTTCCCGAAGGAAGTTGCTTGGAAGAACCCCATCCAACACGCAACCAGTAAAACACATTTTAGACATTCCTAAGGATACTGGACATAAATTTGCAAGATTTATTGCTATCGAAATGGTGTCTCGTCTCGTCATGTAGCAGAGAAGTGTGTAGGTCGTCACCGTGAGGGAGGACGATAGACGGGAACTAATCCACTCAATATGAAGGTATACCTGCCAAGAAGATCTCGTCAGTTCCATTTCTGTAATTCGATTCCCTCATCCATCTAAGAAGTTCTTATTAAACGTGGTGTCCATTTTGGTCGACTTTAAAAGCTTTAAATCTCTTTGAAGGAACCCTGAAGTGATGTTTTGTTTTGATGTTTATGATACGTACAGTTTTCGTCTGATTTGACCCCTATCCATCATGCATTTTATCGAGTCCTGCGATAATCTAGGTCAATACCATTCTAATTAATATTTCCTCTCCCCCTTACAGGCAACGATCGGTATAGACTTCCTGTCGAAAACCATGTACCTCGAGGACCGAACGGTGAGATTACAGCTGTGGGACACTGCCGGACAGGAGCGATTCCGATCGCTGATACCTTCGTACATTCGTGATTCAACCGTAGCCGTAGTCGTGTACGATATTACAAGTAAGTGGTCAAAATTGGAGAAAAAATTGCATTTTCGAATATTACATTTTTGTGGAGGAAACATTTGATAGCTCCGTGTTGAGTTATTGCACTGTTGAGTAACATGAAATATAATTTCAATAAGCAATTTAATATTATCCCATAATTTCAGGTGTAATTGATAATTTTTCAAAAAAAAATAAAAATAGCTTTGATTAAGTGATTATTTACAACTCTTTTTTTAAGCAATATGATCACTAAGTCACTATTTTCGAAATTTCAGATCAATGATATTTTTTGCAAACCTAAGCAATAATACAATATTTTTTACAAATCTTTGGCATTTTTAAAAGAAACAATGTCTTTGAATTGTTTAAATGTCGAATACGGCAAAGTGGGAGATTTCTAAAAAACTTTCTGAAGATTTTGTGGAGAGTAGTATTTCAGAAATAATATCATCATTTTTTTGAGAAATTGGGAAAATGTGATAGTTTTACTGAGTGAATTGTTGGTGAAAGAAACAGAATATTTTAAACGGCATGTCGGTTGTGGTTTTTTAGCCAACCTCTGAAAATCTTACAAAATAAGTATTTAAAAAATAGAAATATCAGAAGTTTGTATCGAGTTACAAGTATTTTTGTATTCTGTCAAAAACTTCTTTCCGGCGCTTTGTCCAGTAAGTAAATAAAGATACAATAAAAGATTTTTTTAATTTTATGATTTACACCAGAGAATTGTCCAGAAGTTCTTGCTCAACATGTAGCAGCCATTTTTCTTTTTTATCCATACATTCCATACAGGTCTTTTTTACAGACTTGGATACTATTTCAGTGCAAGTCTCTAAAAAGTATCTAGTTTTGAAAGAAGTATCTAAAGCCTCCTCTTAAGCAAAATGATCTCTTAATTTTTCTCCTTTCAGTGTATCCTGGTGTGAATTGTAGAGAATCCAGAGATGCCTCAAGAGATTCTTACCCATTTTTGGTCCATAGGTTCTCTGTGAATTCTTCTACTGATTCCTGAAGAGATTTCTTCTGGAATGTATCCAGGAGCTTCTCCAGGAATCACTCCAGAAATTTCTCTAAAGGTTATAAGAAAAAATATCCAGAATTTGCTTTGGAGAATATGTTAGCAGTCTAAAGCAGATACTTCCAGTAATTTCCATAACGATTACTACAAAAGCTCTTCCAGAGGTTTCATTCAGTATTTATTCTAGTGATGTGTTCGCCGATTTCCTTAATTGTTATTCTAGTACCTAAACCTTCCAAATGTTCCTACAGAAAATAAAAAAAAAGTTTTCTCAAGAATTCTAAAGAAATTAGTTTCAGTATTTTTCCAGAAACGAGCCATTTTTATAGGTATTGCTTTTCCTCTAAGCAGGGTGTCTACTACCTGGAAAAACCTGGAAAACCTGGAATTATCAGGGAATTTTATTTAATCTGGAAAAAAATCTGGAATTCTCAGGGAATTTCGATAACAATCAGGGAAATTATTTTGAGGTAGTAATTCATGATAGAATATGTTCACGGCAAAGGATTTTTACGTCATAACCTACAGCTACCATTATTTGCCAGAAAGCACTCTTCATTCGAAAAAAAATTCGGCTTCGCCGCTCTCAAAACACTATATGAGCTGTTCAGTGAGGATCCTTTCAAGTACAAAATTGTATCAGCTTATCAAAGCATGATTGATGCTTTTAATGTCTCTATATTTATTTAGTAAAGGATTAACATATCTAGGGCTGATAGCAGGTTTCTTTTTAGATACCATTTTCACGCAAGTCTCTGAAAAGCCTCTATTTTTGATGGAAGGTGTCTGGACTTTAATCATAATAGTCTCTAAAGTTTTTTTTCCTTATATTGCTTGCAGATAATTTGGATGCAAAATTTCTTCGCATATTTCTCGAGAACAGTTTCAGGAATTATCCTTGTGGTTGCTCCAGAGATTTTATCAGGAATTCTTCAAGAAATTGCTCTACCAATTTTATCAGCAATTTTTCATAGGATGCTTAACGGAATTCCTCCAGAATTCGCTTCAGGAAATACTTGAGCATTTCAACGTTACTACCTCTAGTAATTTTCTCAGGGAGTACTTTGAACAAAGTCTATCCTAGGACTTCCTCCAAGTATTTTTTCACTAACTTTTCAACCGAGTTCTACATAACTTAATCTAAGAGATTTCCAAAGTTTCCCACAAAATTTCATTCAAGAAAACCCGACAAGAATTTTACCTGTGTTTCATTATTAGGTTTCTTTAGATTTTTTTCTAGGAATGTCTGCAGCGTTTCGTCCAAGAAATTTTGGAGCTCATCCAAACCTTTTCCAATCAATTTCTCAAAAAATTCCCTATAGAATATTGAAAAGTTCAATAAGGTTCCGCATCAGCATTTTTTTAAGATTCCTATACATTCTGTTAGGAATATCGTCCTGTTTTTTTTCCAGTAGTCCCTTCACAATATCCTGCGAGATATGTTTTTTTTATATTTTTATTATCTTAGCAATAATTTAGCCCTAATCTTGGAAAGCTTTTCAAGGGTGAGTCTTGCTGAAAATCCTCTTTCATCAAGGGTGACCTAAGAAATTACATAAGTAACTGTAACATAAGGTACCCTAAAATTTGCTTTAGGAATGCTTCATGAATTTTTCTGAATAATTTCTCAGCTTACTGTAGTATTTCATTCAAATTTCCTTGGAGAAAACTCCTGAAAACTTCTTTGAGAAATCTCTTAGAATTAATGGAGGAATTTCCGAAGAAATCTTAGGAGCAATCTCTGGAGTAATTCCTAAAGGTATCATCAGAGAAATTTGCAATTAAAATCTTAAAAAAATCTAATGAACAATTTTGTAGAAAATCCTGACAATGAGAAATTTTTGGCGACATCTGGAGAAGTTTGTAGTTGAATATTATAACATGTTTTAAACGGCAGTCTTGGAGGATGATCAAGAAAAACTGATTGGAGTATCACCGGATAAAATCCTAGAGGACTAAGGGCTTTTGCGAAAAATATCTGAAATAATATATTGGAATTTCTGATGGACGCCCTGAGGTATTGTTTGTGATATTTTTTTTGATAAAAAAAACCTGGTTCTATTTTGAGACATCCAAAACAAAATTTTTGGAGGAATTCCTTAGGAAATTCTTGGAGAGTGAAAATCTCAAATAAAGATATCAATCAATCCCTATCGTAATGTCGCCATAATACATCGAAGAATGTTTATCCTTTACTGGCGTATACCAGATTTGTTGGGTTGTCGTCGTAATGTCACGAGAAATTTGAAAAAAATAAAATAAAATATTCTCTGAGAAATGTCTGGCCTGATCAAACTGTTTTATCGTGGTTCCTGTTAGGTTTCGTTTTTTTTTTTTTTTTTTTTATTACTGTCTCGTTTTGATTACATTTTAGTCTCTTTTTTTGGAAAGAGGTTTCTAAATTCCCTATTCATATTGCTTCATGCGCATTTTTTAAATTTTTGGAAAATATTTGATTTCAGAACAAACGATTTTCGAAAAGTATTCTGGAATTTGAACAACTTTAAATTCAATATTTTTTTTTACAATCGTGATTAATTTAGAACTTTTTTGAAGGAAATGAAAAAAAAACACAGTTAAATGTTATACAGTCGCACGCGATAACCCAGGGGCTTGATAATCCGTGTTTCTATTATCAAAAAAAAAAAAAAATGGATCGGGATTCAACAATTTTACGGATTAGCTATATTAATTTAGATGGGTATATATCTACTAAAATATGTAGCAGACCATTAATACGATTGATTCAATTTGAGATATTTTAAAGAATTTAGCTTTTATGCAGGTCACAACTGTATGATCACATCGATAAACTTAGTGTTTATTGTAAAATATTGCCACAAATCCAAATAAAGTTTTATTTTTGCGCCCATGAAGCTGTCTTAGCTATCCAAACGACCGATGGAAATGAATGGTACATGGTGGGCTTAAAATAATTTCAAGAAGAAGCATACTGATGTACTTGAGAGTTCCGTTTAGTTCATAAGCTGTTACAAACGAAATAAAAGCATCATCATTGGCAAATACAATTTATTTGAATAAAACATAAACTTTGATCTTCATACTGTAATATTGGATATTGGAATAGCTTCAACATTCTTTAAATAATCTTTAGAAGTGTATAAATAGCTATTAAATTGAAAACATTTTCAAATTTGTCATCAGTTTGTTTTAAGGCCGTTTCTTCACCTTCGCTTAAGCCGTAAACACCAGTTACCCAAATGATTAAACTAGATTTTAAAATCTAAGTGGGGGGTGAAGAAATCGGCCCTTAGGCATATAAAATTAGAGTATTTCTTGAACCTGGATTTTTTTTGTAAAGCCTGGAAAAACCTGGAAATATCAGGGAATTTCATTTCGGTAAACGAGTAGACACCCTGTCTAAGAAGTATCTATTTTTAACGAAAAATCTCCAAAATTTCTATTTAAACCAAAATGGACTCTGCAGCCAATTTTTTCCTTATTCTACTTGCAATGAATCCTGGTGCCAAATTTTAGCGTTTCCAGAGACATCTTCAGAGGCTAATACGCAACTATTTCACAAGTTCTTCCAGAATTTCTTCTCACATTCCTCGAGGATTAGCTTCAGAAATTATCAGGGTGTCCATCCATCCGGAAAATCTGGGAAGAAACCTGGAAATCCAGAATGACCGGAAAATACAGGAAATACCCGGGGATTCGGAGAACACGCCTAAAAATATGTATTTCAAACATAAATGTACCGGTTTGTTCTAACACAGACAAACATACGTCACACTCTCATCATTGTCCGTCGACCACCTTTTAAACGGTCGATTCAAAAATATGGTAGGTAACCAATCCGCCACCCGAAGCGCTCGCATCGTTTTTGTTCGTGTTTGACGTTTACACACTACCGCCATCTGTTGACCTGTCTGCCAAACACACTGATATTAGTATTGGGCGTATATGTCCTCATGACTATGATTTTGATCGAGATTTGTTCAAAGTGGTACGTCTGTTTGTCTGTGATTCTAATTTCAAGCACTATGGACGGAACTAGACAAATTTGCCATGAGGTGCACTACTGCTTGTCAATTAGTACTTCGTGTCATGACTAACTTGAAGAGAAAATTAACGAATTCTAGTATTATTTTATCAAAATGGCTGATTTTACTTGAAATACTTAATAGCTATTTGGCAACTTTCTTTGGATATCTGCGGAAACCCTAGACAGATTCATTTAGAATTCCGGTTAGCAGATTTCTGGAGTTACTGATGATACTGATTTTTGGCAAAGTCTTGTCTGGACTACCATTTGACTAGTCCTTGTTCTGTGACAAAAGCCCCAAAGGTCTTATTAGTCCTCTGACGGATGGATTGGTTTTGTATGAATTTCTACAGATTTCTACAGTGAATTCTTCCAATTATTCCCATCAAATCTATTGTAAGATTTTTCAAGATGATTTCCTACTAAAGTAATAAAAATAAATATTTTAGGTACTGGGGATGGACCTGGTGTAGTGGTTAGAACACACGCCTCTCACGCCGAGGACCTGGGATCGAATCCCATCCCCGATATAGTCACTAGAAAAAAAATCAGTGGCGACTTCCTTCGGAAGGGAAGTAAAGCCGTTGGTCCCGAGATGAACTAGCCCAGGGCTAAAAATCTCGTAAATAAAGATAGGAGATAGGTGGTATTTTAGGTATTTTTGGATACAGTTCTTGACAAGTTCTTGACAATATTCTTAGCCAAATATTTGAAAGGTTGCTTGGAAGATGCCATTTTATATTTATGTCAAGAATTTTATCCACGTTCATACAAAAAGTAATATCTTGGTGAGATATATTTTCTGTTAAAAATATTTCTCCTAGGATTCAACATCAGTTTAACACTCAATTCCCAAATAATTCTCAGAAAATTATGAGTTCGCTATCGAACTTTGAACTTTTTTTTTGAAATTTAGACTAAATTTAACACAGAGCAAAAAATGTATTCGCATAATTCCACTACTGCTCTGAACTTCCTATGAATTCTAGGGGATAAGAAATTTAAACCATTTTTAGCACACTGTTGAATAAATTCAATCAAAAAAAAAATCATAATTAAATTAGATCAAGTCCTTCAATTTTGAGACTCGGTATGAAAAAAGAACAAAAAATATCAAATCACAGGACCTTTTTTTCTTCGGTTTTTTTAGTACACCCTGGAAAAACCCGGGAATTAGAAAACTGATTTTCTATGGACACCCTCAATTTTGCTGATGATTTTTTAAAGATGTTTTCTAACATTCTTCCAGGGATTTCTCCAAGGATCTCTACAGAAATTCCTCTAGTCATTCCTCCACTAATATAAAAAAAATAAAATTCTCCCTGAAATTTATCTGACGGTGTTTTGAAGGATACTTAGAAGAATTTCTTCAGGATTTTATACAGGAAATTCTTGAGCACTGCAACGATTTCGCCTCCAGTAATTAGCCATATTTTAACTGTGGATTTCTCCAGATATTTTTTGAATAATTCTTCCATTGATTTCCCCAATTGTTATCATAGGAGATATTCAAAAAAAATCTACAGGAATACCAAGAAAATCCACAAGGCTCATTTCAGAGTTTTTTAATAAATTCGATTCACACACTTCCATGTGTTTTTCAGGAAATGCTCTGAAAATTTATTCAGCGAATTTTCGCGGTAATATATTAAGTACTCTGCCTATAATTTCTAAACATTTTTGCCCTGAGATTCCTATTTAAGTGCCTCCAGAAATTATCATTCAAGGGCAACTCCTGCAGTTCTTCCAAATAATTTCTTGGTTAATTTTCCAAGTAGAATCTTCATGAATCCTTCAAAAATTCATTTAAGCGTTCACCCCAGCTAATAATGCAGTTTTCATTTCTACTTAAATTTCTTCAGGGATTTCTGCCTTCTTAGCTATTTGTCTAAAAAATGCTCCAAGATTTTCTCAAGAGTCTATGATTTCTTGCAGAGAACCTCGTGGAAGTTTTTCAAAGGTTACTTCAAGACTTAATCAAGTTAGTTTAGGATTTTGTTCTGAAATTCCTCCAAGATTAAAAAAAAATCTTCAACAATTTCGGGAAATTCGGGAATTTTCGAAAGTCCATTTGCCTGCGTGTATGCTTAGTCCGTATAAAAATACTAAAACCCACACCGCTCAGCGAATTCTTAATGAATTCAAATGATTTTTTGGCATTATACTTACCCACATATCTAGTTTTCAGAAGTGGCCAAAGGAACTCAAGGATATCCCTGTGGTCGGAGTTATTCCGGTGAGTTACTGGTAACGGCTTTTTTTTGGGACATGTCCAGTTATCTTTGTTTATTCGCATTGACATCCATTAAAATTTGCTTAAATCTTTGAGATCTGATATTCAACATTATAAATAAAGAGATTGGGACCGTTTAGAATGTACCGGATGTGGCCACTAGGACCTAATACCCGGAAGAAAAGGCTATAGATTTGTTGGATACTAAATCGTTTTAATTCCCGAAAAGTAGAAATCAATAAAAAAGCGTTCTCATAAGCTTTGTACAGATGTTAAGATACAAATTGGCCACTTTATCGTTAATTTAAGGCTTCCCAGTTGTTCATTTGTAGGATCAATCTAATGCAAGACTCATAGTTAGCCAATTCAATCGTTTCTCAAGAGATTTACACTGATGCGATTTTCTTAAAATTCCTTGTTATAGTGGTCACATTGCAGTCGATTCCGAAAATTAGCTGTGATTTGAAATGTGCATACTTCCAGGGGCACAAACACACTCGACCTGACCTAGTGACCCACCGGAGTTATTCAACTCCAGCCACAGGAACATTCCCGAGATCTTCAGGTCACTTTTAGTAACTAGATATGTGTACGAGTATACTAACAAAAAATGATTGAAATCCGTATTTGCTGAGTGGTAAGAGTTTTAGTTGTTTTTCTTTCACCCAGGCCTATACAGGTTAAGAAAAAAAAATTTCTGATAAAATTTTCGAAAAAAAAAATAAGTCCTAGCGCGCGCATTGTTGGTAACCCAGAGACGATAACCATCAGCACTGAGTCTTAACGCGAGTTCACAGCTTTGTCTTCAATGAACGGATCATTTTAATTATTCTCTTGAAGCACCTATATAGCGACAAACATGACGTCCACATCATAAAGATGAACAAATTAATTAGTTGATCACTAATTGGTCAACACATATGAATCCTACACATCAGTGTTGAAAAAAAAAGATTTTTAATTTTGTTCGTAATTCGGCCAAACGGCATTCTACCAAACGACCCGTTCGGCCAAATGGCCGGACACCGGTGAAAATTGAGCAATTTCACCCGAAATTACGGTACTTGTTTGTTTTTTTTTTCTAATTTCTGTTTGGTCCCTTTTCTTAGGTTTTTAGGTTTTTTTGGTCACCCTAATCAAAAAATAAAAAACACGTGTATCCTTATTTCGGATAAGAAACAAAATAACATATTTTCACGGAATTCAGTAACCTACTAGATCGGTTTTTCATGAAATTGCTGCACTGTGAACCATATGAAGTTATTACATGCGTGCCAAAAACCTGTCAGGAAAATGGGCTTTTCGGAGAAATTGATTATTTGGGGAAAGGCGTTTGGAGAAACGGCATTCGAAAAGGAACACAACAGTTAGTATATATGATTTGTTAGGTTCATATGAAGGATTGTATTATATTTTTGTATTGACTAATCTAGTGTAAATTATCATTTCGTCAGCATAGTTTACCCTGAACACAGTTCTAATACATTGTAAAATCGTTTACGATATAATCTAACGAAGCCTGAATTGTTCATGACCCTGTCACACGGTTAGCACGCCTCTCTGTTATTTTTTGCTTGAGTCGACAACCCGTTACCACAATACACTTTTGAAGCATCCGTCCACAACCAACAACACGAATGACATTGTCACCCACTTCCTGTTGTTGCCGTATACGTGAAATTCCACGTAGAGAGGCGTAGGCCACAAAAAAGGCACATTCAATTTGAATGCGGTTATTCCGGCGGGATTGCCACATGGCCAGACGGTAGGCTCCGATTTAGATGTGTGCTTTTCCGAGATTGGTGTTCCACAAAGTTGTCAGCAGACTTTTCATTCTGCGATACATTCTGCGTCGAATCGTCGTTCTACTGAGAGAGCTTTCTGCGTATGGTTTCGTGTCTCAAAAACCATCTGACAACAGTAGCGGGAACGGAGCATTTGAAACCAATTCATTGCATCCATGAAATCGATAAAAGACCAATAAAAAGTGTTCAGCAACAGCCCCGTATAAGGCGCATGGATTTCGATGGGAACGGTGGCATAGGTGCCTTCGGATGATGACCGGTAGTGCAGGTTAAATGAATTAAAAGCAGCTAACCGTAACATTGCCGATCGACAAAATAAAAACCACGGTGCTTCACCAGATCGTTAAAAAATTTAAAAAATCTGCGCCCACTAGTCGTTTTCTATGGCATGTATGGCAAAATTGAAAAATAAAATCGTAGGGTCTGTTTTGAAGTTTTGCCCTTTTTATGACATCAGGTCACAAATTCAAAGGAAATTAGAGATATTTAAACGAGGTTTAATTCAGCACGTTTATTTATTTCCGCTATTTCGCTGATGTTTCGGCCGGTACGCCACCCGGTTAGCTTTTTTCCTGTTGTAAAATTGTAAAAAATATTTTAGTTGAAGATTTGAAGATTTTTATGAAGTGTGAATTGAGAAATATCCTGAAGAGCACTCATCAAATAAAACTCTGCCGTTGGAATTGCTTTGCGAATTATTCCAGTAGCGATTTTTTGCATTAAAGTCACCAAAGATAACAAAATTTACTTTTTGTGAGTCAGGTTCCGCAAGTCAGTTTGACAAAGAAAATAATCTGCTGCCCAGTGCATTGAAAAGGCAAATAGGCATTAAGGTGAAGATGAACCGAAGCCAAACCTCAAATTTTCAAGAGCACACATCTGGAGAATCACACATCCGTCTAAGCTGAAAGCTTAATCGTTTGGCCACTAGTTGGTGGTGACCAATCGATTAGGTTTTCTGCTCAAACGGGTGTTCGGTTCTCCAGATTTGTGCTCTTGAAAATTTGAAGTTTAGCTTCCTTTCATCTTCACCTTAAAGTATATTTGCCAAGCTGTTTTTCAACTGATACACCCATAGTTTGATTTCAAATAACGAAAAAAGCTTATGTTTTATACGCCTATGAATGATGATAGCAACTCTCACACATGCTCCATCCGGTCAATCATTACGACGAACGGAAAAGTTTGGATCTCTTTTGAGTTTGGATCCAGGTTTCAAATAAGTATCAGTAATAACTGCTATATGTATGTTATTAGCTGTTAGAAAATTAAACAGCTCATCTTCTTAACCATTCAAAGAACGAGCATTGCATCTTTGATTTGCTCTGGTTTTGTGTACTTATACTATCATAAAGGCGTTACTTCCAAACGAGCCCCACATTTTTTTTCCGGATTTTGCCCAGACTTACAGCTTAGCTTTAGAAAACGACTGGTGAGCTCAGATTTGATGCAGGTCTTTTTTCTGATAACACCGGTCTGGGAAACACCGTGTAAAACCGCTTAAAATGGACTTTGCCCGAAAAAAGAGTGCCAGAAGTTGGGAAAATGAAATGAAGCAACCTTCAAGCCTCCGGTCTTCGGTCTTCCGCACGTGCTTGTTCCAATCGGACCGCTTAAGGCACTTGATCATTCGTAATCGGAGAGGAACAGCGAAAAAAAGTGCCGAAATCAATAATAATTATTGCTTTATGCGTTCGCAACGCTCATACTGTTGAGCGATGCGATGGGGTTTGGCAAACTGAAAGGAAACGCGAACGAATCGAAATGGCAACGATGCACAATATCTATGACACGATCCTGTGCAATACAGTTACGCAATTCAGGATTTGAGGTAACGCTTTATGAGCAGTAAATTTTAACAGCTAGCAAACAACCTTGCCCCCGATCAATGCCATAAAATTCTGATTGTCGCCAAATTTGTCCATTGTTCCTAGCTCTGATTCATGGGAAGTCAAACACCATTATTGAACCTCGAACTCATTTCATGTTCTAACACCCACAGCGGATCACGCCGTCGTCAGCCAATGAAATTGTGTTCTAAATGGTTCGTCGCATAATCACATAGCCCAATTGCGAAGGCGACAACGACCAGCCAAACGACGTCATACTGCATAGTGGTATTGCTCATTGGACAAAATCGGAAAATTAGTCGTCCTGTAGGAATAGAAAAAGCATTCGTCAGTGTTTGGCATTAAGACTTATTCGTAAAATAAAAAACTTCTTTATTATGTAGTTTCATTTCAAACATTACATTCATTTCTTATACCTTGGTGTTATGTGTTAGGTTTCACTATTATCCTAATTTGGTGAAGCAAAATAAAGCTTTTATTAACATTTGGTTAACAACATATTACATTTTCAATTGACTTTACCTAACTATATACGCATTAATCGTGACAATAGGAGATTGCAACGATTTTTGTTTAAAATTATTAATAATTTTCTTTATTTCAATGTTCTTACATTGGATATCACTGCGGAACACTTTTTTGTCTCAAGCACCACAATACCGCTATTAACTCAATTTTGGATTGCTGAATTCATTGCCGTTTTCAAAAATTTCATAGTACGTCTAGTTTTTGAGATATTTGGTGTTGAAAATGCTGAATTTGACTATTTCAGCCAACTTGCATGCAAGTTTGTCAGCTTGTATGGCTATTTATTTGCTTAATTTGCCACATAATTCAAACTTTATGTGTTCAACAAAGTTTATAAAATTTTCGATGCTCAAAGTTTATTTCTAGATGATATATAAAAGTATTGTGTTTTGCCATACAAGAGAAACGAAGAATTCTGTATGGAGAGTGCAAGCATGTTGAAAAAGTCCATTTATTCATAATTTGATCATGCAATTCAAATCAAATGGTATCGTAAATAAAAGTTGAAGTTCTATTTTGCATACTTCATAGATCATATCACAATATATTATGATAATTCCCACTTTAAATGCCATGTGAACATCAATGAAACCACTGTTTTACACAACTTTGGCGACTTGTAGCGTAGAATTGTGACGTGTTGTAACATTTCTGAGAATGTCATTAGATTCAGAAACCCCAAATTTACTAGAGACACATAATTTTATCCTTGAGACACGCAAACATGTTATTTTTGTTACGCTGTGTATTTTATGTAACTCATTACCAGAACTATACCAGTACTATATAGGGATATAGGAATGGAGTTTTGGAATGATTTTCAATATTTTATTTTCAATCCTCCACAGAGCTTTCATTCTGGTATTACAACAGCTAGGAAGGAAGGTGTTCAACGTTCTTCAACAAATCCTTCATCAAAGTTTTTGAAGTTATATCAATGAACAACCTCGAGAATATTTTTGATAGTCGAAACATACCTGATTTGGAATTCTCTGCTGATATTCTGCATCAGATATTGTATAAAATCACTTATGACCAATTTATAAAATGAATGGAATCACTATGCGCCGCAGTGCCAGTACCTACAACTGACGAGCGAATTTCGAGCGCGTGTACAATCAATTAGGCACCTTCCGTAAGCCCTGCAGCGTTGGAACACGAAAACACAACAACCTTTTGGTGCACTTTACCATTGTGGGCATTGCCGGCTTCAACAACGTGGCGCTGTTCGCAGCGAAGCAGATAAGGAATCAATTGTTCACCTGTGTGCAAGGAACTGTGTATGCCTTCGCTGTTTCGATGTTTTTTACCTTTGCGTGGAATTCGTGGACGGAGTATAAGCGAACCTACACCCCAAAATTTTCAAAGATCACAAATCTACAGAACCAGACATCCGTTCATGCTGAAAACTCGATCGATGGGTTACTTGCTGGTACCCAATCGCTCAAGTTTTCAACGTCAATGGTTGTTTGGTTCTCTCTAGATTTGGGCTCTTGAAGATTTGCGATTTGACATTGATTCATCTTTACCTTAACGTATAGAAAAAAATTCCTCATTTCGGTGAACGAGAGTTTTCGTTTTTCTCCAAAGAGATTCGTTCTCCACAGATTCTTGCTCAATGCTCGAACAAGTATAAATAGAATCACGATTCGACTTTTATCAACCGTCACATTGTGGAACATATCGAATTCAACTGAAAAATTGATTAGATTGCTCAGAGCGCTGCACGGTAGTGGGCTAGCGAGAAAAAAAAAATGAAAACCCGAAAGAAAGTGATTCTTATCACATCCCACCGAAGGAGGTGGCGTGAGCGACACCGGCAATACCCACAGAGTGCTGTTTCGTAGACACAGGTGAATCATTTATGACGTTCACTTTCGGTCAACTGTTAAGAATTGATTTATTGGTTTTTCGCGATAACACCGTTGTTGGCGTGTTGTACTTTGATGGCGACAGCGTAGCTTCTCGCCGTTGCCTAGCATAATATTATTATTAGTTTTATATAGGGCACATTTTGGTTTTGATTGTAACCTGCAGGACCTAATCTAGTTTGTAATGGGCCGTACTTGCCGTCGGAACACGTCTTTTCACTTCACGGGAAACGTCATTGTCACATGTTTCATGTATTTCAAGCTGAACAGATTCTTCAAAAACTTCAAACGCTACCTTAGCACCAAGATCTCTAAGCCTTCCACTATCTCTACCTGCACCGTGTACTGCGTTCTGGTAGGATTATTGATCAAGTCTATCATCGCTGTCTCTATCTTCAGATGCACGAAGACATTCTCCGCCTTTCGACCTTTTGTCTTTCGACCTTTTGTCATAGATTCTTAGAGACACATTTTGGTAAAAATAGAGACTCAAGAGACCTTCCATACAAAATAATAAAAAAATTAAATAATTAATATAGAGACCAAGTCTTTAAAAAGATACCTGACACCAGCCCTGCTATTTGTGTAAGAATCTCAGGAAGCTCTTTGAATGATCTTTAGAAAATACTGGAGCAATTTCTGATGTAAGATGTGTAATGAATTCAATGCAAACCAAAATTTCAGGTTATTTGTAGCTCGTCATTCAAGGCAGCGGAGAATGTCTTCGGAATCTATGACAAACGGTCGAAAGGACAAAAGGCCGAAGAACAAAAAAACAGAGACAAAAGGTCGTAAATCTTTTTTCAAAGAAGGAAAAAAATCCCACCAAGCAAATCACTTTCGACCTTTTGTCTTTCGACCTTTTGTCCATAAACCGTCTCTAAAGTTTGGGGCCTTCCTTAGCCGAGCGCTTATAGTGCGCAGCTACAAAGCAAAGCCATGCTGAAGGTGTCTGGGCTCGATTCCCGGTCGGTCCAGGATCTTTTCGTTATGAATATTTCCTTGACTTCCCTGGGCATAAAGTATCATCGTACCTGCCACACGATATACGAATTCGAAAATGGCAACATTGGCAAAGAAAGCTCTCAGTTAATAACTGTGGAAGTGCTCATAAGAACACTAAGCTGTGACGATGTTAAAGCCAAGAAGAAGAAGATGATGAAGAAGGTCTCTAGAGTTTCTGTTTTACATACATTCAGAGACTCCTACTGGGATCTTTACAGATTTGTTTCTAAAGATTCTTCTACTAATTTTCCCACAAACTCTTCTTGCAATTTTTCAAAGGATCTTCGTCTCTTCTCACTGACATTACATCCCAACTTGTACTGAGCCTGCTTCTCAGCTCAGCTCTCCACAATTATCAACTGAGTGCTTTCTTTGCCAATTGACCAATTTTTCATGTGGCAGGTACGAGAAACTCTATGTCCTGAGAAGTCGAACCCGAAAAGATTCGAACCCACGATCCTAAGTTAGGTCTTGCTGAATAGCTCACCACTAAGGCTATCGGTTTCTTTTTTTCGAAGAATGATTAGGAGAATTTCTCCAGAATTCGCCCCAAGAAATCCTTGAGAACTCCAAAGTTACTACAGTCGAATCTCCATAACTCTATATTCAAGGAACCATCGACTTAAAGAATTATCGAGTTATAGAATCTACCGATACAAAAAAATACAAAATCGAAGGAACAAATTTCTGTATTTCCAAAACATATATAATCACTTCTGCAAGAATTTTTTTTATTTGAAAACTTTTTTCGAAATGTTCCAAAAATCACGTTATTGTAACTGACAATATTTTTTTTATTATTTTCATGTTTCTCAACTTTTATTATAACCTGCAAGTATTTATTTATCTCCAAACAAAAATGAGATCACGTTTCCCCAAATAACATTTTTTTTAAATAGACATCGAGTTATGGAGAGAAATTTACCTCTTACGTGACATCGACTAGTGGAGATATCGAGCTATAGAAAAATCAACTTATGGAGAGCGCAATGTATGGAAATTTGAAGGGACCGCCAAATCCATAGAGTTATAGAATATCAAGCTGTGGAGAGTCGACTGTACCTCCAAAAATGTCCTCAGATATCACTATGATTTTTTCATAGATTTTCTCCAGATATTTGACCCGAATTCTTCAGTTGTAACCCAAAGACGCATATATGAATATAGAATTTATTTATAGGGATTTTTCTAAGAAACCCTGCAAAAATTTCTCCTAGATATCCAAAAATGATTGAAGGGTTATTCGCGAAAATCGTTTGGGAATTATTTTTGCAATTCCTCAAACATTTCGACATGGGATTCATGATAAAGCTCCTAAAGAGATTTTTTCTTGAAATTTTTCTAGCAAATTCAACCGAAGATTGCAGTTTTTCCTATCATTTCTTAAAAACCATCACGGAATCTTCAAAAGTAGATTTAAGGTTCTACTAACTACACAAATGTTTGCAATAATTCCTCCATCACTCTAATTTCGAACTTACCTAAGGCTTCAACAAAAAAGTAAAAAAATCGGCCATAATTTCTGATTCCAGCAATATGTCTCTGTTTTCGCTTCATTTTTTCAAATGATTTCGTATGAATGAACTTTTTAATATATCTCTAAACTACGTTTTACCAAGTAAGTTTTTTTTACAGTTTCAAGAATTTTAGTGATCAAATTCGTTAATGTATATCGAAGAGTGGTTTATACCTTTTGCTTCAAATCTTTTAGAAAGTAATCAAATAATATTGAGATTTGCTAAAAATTGCTAAACCTTGAAAAAGTTCAAACTTTGCCCTAACATTTTTTTTTTTTTCTAAATAATCGTTGATTCTGTCAAATTCCTTCATATAGGGGAATGTACGTATTCTTGGCAGTCCAAACCGATGTCGCGCTCCTTTGCAATTTTCTCGAACATCAGCAGACAAATTACGTTTTTGCCTGTTTACATGTATGCGCTGCTCAATCCTCTATCAATTCACACCGATAGACTTGTTAAAACCTTCTTGGAAACTTATTTATAACGCTTCGAACAACCAATATCCGTGCGACTAATGTCGGCAGCCTTAAATATTCTCTTCGTCAGGTTTTCCATAAGAACAAAAGGCAAATCTCCAAATCAGTCGCACTTTCAGGCGTGTTCATTTGAATTGATGGCATCTATGGTGAATTTGTTCGTCCAGTCTCGGCAATCTCGTCAACGGGAAGCTGACAAAACAAAGAAACATCTGAATGTTTTCATTGATGTGTTTTGAAGAAAAAAATCTGTGTATCTGGCTTTTGAAATTTGGTTGCCGATAATAGTCCAATGGTGCCGAAGCCGTAAATGACCCTAGTTTTCCCAAAAAAGTTATTAAAAACTGTTTCGCAAAGTTCATTATAAGTCCTTCAGAAATATTTTTAAAATGCATTGTAAATTGCGTTACAAATTCTACTTTTTGTTTATAAATTCTACTTCAAATCCCCAGATTGTACAGGAATTATGTACGAAAAGTATTTTTGGAAGGTCTTTTGGCTTCGAATCTCCAGAAGAAATTTATTAAAAAATCCCAGGCATATTTTTACTTCCGAAATTAGCAATTTAGCAAAATAACTGGGCAGGGATTAGTTAAGAAATTCGCGAAGATCTTCCTTAAAACAATGTTTCAGAAATTGTTTTATAAATTCTGTAAAAATATATATTCTGGAATTGAATTCTTGTACATTTTCAAGGCGGAATTCCTAGAAACTTTTTGGCTTAATTATGAAGATTCTGATGGAGCTCCTTGAGAAATTTTTTTTTTATATATGATTTGAGTGATTTCAGATATCCTGCAGTTTATTGTTTATTTTCCAGCCCATTTTAAAGAATCTAAAGATTTTTTAAAAAATCTAAAGAAGAAAAATGAATTCCAGGAGTTTTAAAAATTTTCAGAGTTTTTATACGTATGGCTCCTGATTTCTGAAAATCCAGAAGGAATTCCTCAACGAATTTTCAAAGTTATGCAAAAATTTACTCCAAGTTTTCAATTATGAATTTTGTTATAAAACATTTTAAGCAGAGTTCTTGATAAAAACCGCCAATATTTTCACCTTCAACTTTTACAGTTCTATCACAATAGTTAAAAGTTTTTAGATTAATCTGTCATATTAAAGCTTCGGAGTTCATTCGAAACATTTTCTAAAATGTAAGATACAACCTTCATAAAAATTCCATCTGTCTTAACATAAACCATTGTCTATTATAAAGACGATAAAAATTAACAAGATTTTTTGTAGTTAATCCTACAAAAACGCCAAAGCTTTTTCTGTGAGTAACATCGTCAGGACGTCAGAGAGTTCCAAAAATTCTACGATTAATTCTTGAGTTTCCCGATAAGAGTTCAATATTTTTCCAAATTCAATTTGAACTTTAATAATAAAAAAAAACGGAAATCTCTGAACAAATTTCTCGAAATTTTTTTGAATATTTGCATGGAAGAGTTTATGAAAGAATAGCTGAACCCATTCCACTTAAAACTTTGAAATGATTGAATTGAAAAAAAAATATGGGTAAGGAATTCGGGGATTAATATCAAATTAATTTTTGTAGATAAATCTAAAGAAACACTTAGACAATTTTCTTTAAAAAAATGCAGATAGATTTGTTGAAAACTTCTCTGAGAAATCACTAAGAACATTTTCCCAGTTAAATCTTATTTCATTATTTATGAAAACCTTGTGAAATATTAGGAGAAATCAAGAGAGAATTAATAATTTTTGCTGTCATTTTTTCAAGCAATCCTCTACAGGGTGTCGACTCAATTAGGAAAATAAAATTCCCTGACTTTCTCCGACCTTACAGTAATTTTTCAGAAACATTTCAGAGTACTGAATTTGGTTTAAAGACGAAATAAAAATATAGTTGTCGGGCTCAGCGCTACATTTTGTTTACCAAGTTTGGCATATCGCAGTACACTTTCTACGACATTCTAGATTTTGATGTATTACTTCAAGTGCCGTCAAATTTTGAGCAACTATAAGAAAAATTAGGGTCTTTATTTGGACCGTAATAGGTCGTATAATGAAAAAGCTTTCGCTCAGTTTAGTAAAGGCTTTCACTTTACTCGAATACAACTGTTAGATAATTTTCTAGAGCGTGTTTTAAAGCTAGTATGATTAAACTGATCACTTGAATGTTTTCTTTCAAAGCTTAAAGATTCGTACGAAACAAAAAATAGTGAAACCTGAGTAGATACAGATACCCAGAAAATCCTGAGTCATCTACTTACTAATCATACTCAGTTAAAATCTTCAAGATTTAAAATTCTCAATGTTTTTCTCTACATGTATTTGTTTAATATAAGAAGATGCTATTTCATAAACTATTACAGAAAATCTTACATTATTCCTCCATAAACTAATGCGAATATTTTTTCAAGAATACTTAGGAAGATTTTTTCAAGAGTCTCAATTTTTTTCACTCAAAATGAATTCATTTTTTTCGAATAGGTACTTCAAATAATTCTTCGCGAAGATTTGTTACAATTTATTTACTTTAATAAAAATTTTGGACTTTCCATATGAATTATGCCTTGGTTTTCTTCCCCGAAGAATTCATCTAAAAATGCTTTAAAAAATCATTCAGGGATTTATTATTGTTCTAATAAAAACTTGTCGTGCCCCCAGCAATGCTGTGAGGAACTGCTCCAAGAATTCAATAATCGATTCTTCTAAGAGTATCTTCAAGAAATCTCACAAAATTTCAATCTATCGTAGCAGAAATTCTATTTAGAGAATTTCTGGATTCTTAAAAATCTTGGAGCACAAAAAATTTCGACTCAAAAGAATTCGGTAAACGTTCGGTAAATATAACAATTACAATTTCACCGGAAAAGGCCGATGAAATTGTCAATAAAATTAAATTTATGATAGCGGGGATGATCCAGACATAATAAATTGCAAAGAATCGCAGATTGAACACTTAAGGAGAATTTCAGAAGTATCTCCAGAATATCTGGGGAATTTTTGTGTGCATTCTGCGATTCTAAACATCAGTATAGGAAAGCTCCTAATGAAAATCCTAAAGTAGCGCTTGGAACCTTATTGATCACATTTTCAAAATTCGAAATTCCGAGAATTTTTTTATAGATAGTAAAATATAGTTTACTTTACCATACATAACAGCGCTTTATCAATGGTTAATAGCTAAGATTGATTACCCATTTCGTCCAACAAATTTATCGTATTCAATAATTTGCAGATTATCAACTCGTTTGATGTTTTAATATAGTATTGATAGATAATTTTCCAGGTCAAAAATTGGATTCCCCGACGTTCCCTGACTTTCTAGGTTTTTCCAGGTAGTCGACACCCTGACTTTAAGACTTTCAGAGAGATTTTTGAACACAATTTTGGTAGTATTTATTGTAATATTTCTTAGAGAAATCCTAAGTATTTCCAGAAAATCCTTAATACATTATTAATGAACAACTTAATGATATTTTCAACAATTAAAATTTATGTGTGATAAGTACGTAGTTTAGCTTCATGGAGAAATGTTTAAAATTCTGATGTCTTCTTTTAAGCAATTTGATACAGTTTCTTCGAAAAATTCCAGATTATAAAGCCTAAAGAAACTCCGGGAAAAATATGTTTAATAATAACTACTTATTCCGTGGGAGTCCCAGCAAAAACTGACTGAAAACTGGTAAAGGCGTTCTTGCACTGGAAAAGTACGGAAATAGTTCATGAAGAGATCCCCGATACTTGAAAAGTTTGTGCAAGAACTTAAAAGGTATATTCTTTGTAAGTTCTTTGGAAAAATTCTTGAAGGATTTTTTCACTCGATTAGACAAAGAATTGATATTTTCCGTAATTATTATTATTATTATTATTAATATTTATTTAGGACACTTTACCATACGTTTGGCATTCGTGTCGAATTTTCCGTAATGAAAATTGTAATTTACAAGCATTACTGATATTCAGAGATAAAAGCTGATATGAGACAAAAACACAAACAGATAAAATTAACGCAAATTTTCGAAAACTACGAAATTTGCGAAAATCATGATTATTACTTCGGTAAATCAAGAATTTTCTAGGCCCTCCCTAGGCCCCCTCCAGAAAAAAATCCTAGCTACGCCAATGCTCTCAATATTGCTTACTCTCAACTTCAGAGTTGAACATATCATCTACCAGATTAAATGAGATGTGGTAAAATTTAAACACATCTCATAGGACGCCACGGCTTTGATTACATGGTATTTCTAAACAAAATTCAACACTCGGCCAGAGTTCCAAGTTCCAGTGGGAACAGAGTGTTATCGTGAATTTGATATTGACATGTTTCATCGAACATGGGATATAAACCCTATAAGAACCCATTATTGGTGGGTCACTACAAAAAAAAAAAAAAACAAAACATAACAAATCCAAAAATTTGCGAACTCATCATTGTCCAGCGAGATCTGCCGCGTAACCCATCCGCTTTCGATCGAAAGTGAATCGAATATTTATGCATTTTCAACACATTTGTTTCCCATTTCTGCTTTGCCACATTGGCAATTTGTTTCCCCTGAGCTGTATATATAGCAAGTCTACCGTAACTTTGTTGTTCTTTGCTGTCTCCTTCCTCCAACAATTCTGCAAAACACCACGCATTCGGTCACCGGCGACGTCTCGTTGGCGGCATACCGTACCGACCGAGGCAGGCACTGTTATTAACATGATTACCCAATGGCAGTGGAGCTGGCTGGATCCAAACAAAAACGCTCCTCCTCGGCAATATCCAAAGAAAACATATAGGGTGCCGGTGCCATTAGTGGACTACCTAAGCTTTAAAAAATCATAACAAAATAACGAAAAGCCTTAACAGAGATCTTTTGGCGTCAACAGAAAGATTTCAACCTCTACTATATGGGAAAAATATAAAAAGAGTGATAAAACTTATTTTTTAACATAAAATCGCTTGAGCCACTATTGGTACACGTGTTCCAGTAGTTGCGCTAGTGCTCCAGTAGTAGACGTTCGGGAATGATACAAGGAATTTTAAACAAAATGGTAAATTTTTACATGGGTTTTACATTTTTCCCTCGAAACAGCAATTAATATCTTTCGAATGAAGCATAAAGATCATCTCTGGGACTTTTCTTCATTTTTATACATCCATTTTAAAAACTGCTTCCATCCGTTGATCCACTACTGGAACACGACGGCGACTATTGGTGCAAGGGAGCAAATTTTTTGCTTAACTTAATTATTTATATGACTTTTTGGTAGAATAAACAGCTGAAATTTGGCAAATCGACTAAACTAGAGGCGATCTATCCACCAAAAATAACACATGTCGTTTTTATCGGAAAATGTACGTTTTATTCCATAGTCCAATCTACTGGTACATTACAACCATTGGCACCGGCACCCTATCGATTTCGGACCGGCCTGTTCACATATCTATACAACAATCATATAAAACAGTGGTTTACAAAATGTGCTCCCCGGAGCACTTGGTGCCGTTTTCTAAAACAAACTTTGAAAATTCATACGCGTAAAAGTAGGCAAAATCAGTCAGATTTGTATTTACTTGTGGTTCCAAAATTTATTTAGGTACCGTTCATAATCCAACCAGATGGTCATTTTTGGGAGAAGGAGGATTCTGATTTCTGAGCCCACGATTAATATACATTTTAATTTTTTTGCCACGAAAAGGAAGGGGGCTTTTCAAAAATGTCGGTAATAACTCCAAAAACTCTGAATAGTGTTTTATGCTAGCCACCATGTATACGTTATGGGTGTTATAAGTTATGATAAAAAATGCGCAACAATTTAATTCTACAAAGTGCTTCGCGAGGCAAAAGTTCTGAAAACCTCTGACATAGAAGATTCTTATATGTATCATGGCAAGAATGCACTTATCTCATTACTCATCATTAAATATTATTTTTATTTTTCTCTCTTTCTCTCTCCATCGCGCCCATCAGATGCAAACTCATTTCACCAAACATCGAAATGGATCGACGACGTCCGGACGGAACGTGGCAGTGACGTAATCATCATGCTGGTGGGCAACAAAACTGACCTCTCGGACAAGCGCCAGGTCTCGACGGAGGAGGGCGAGCGGAAAGCGAAAGAACTGAATGTGATGTTCATCGAAACCAGTGCGAAGGCGGGCTACAATGTGAAACAGGTGGGTTGCTATGGGGTTGACTGCTGGTTGATGTTCTAGAACTGTGGATGGGGAAGCTCACGAGTAATAAGTAGGTGTGTCGAAGAACAGAAAATGTACAATACATCTCGAGTACTAATTGATTCATTTTGTCAAGTTTCCATATTCGGCTCCCTGTTCTTGTGACCACAACCGAAACGAACGACCCTAAATTGCGTTCAGAATGGTATTTCTGGTACGAATATGCTCTTAATTTTCTTTCATTGTTTTTTTTTTTTTTTTTTGTAGCTTTTCCGACGAGTAGCCGCTGCACTGCCCGGTATGGACTCAACCGAGAACAAGCCACCAGAAGACAGTATCCTTTTACAAAATACCGAAAATGCTTTACCATCTAATGATACCGTTGAGACTTGTTTCTGTTGAGCGATTTCAGTTTGTTATATGTGTGGGAGTGTGTTGTATTGAGTACTTCTCCTGTGTTACATGGCAATTCGGAGTCATTTCGAATACAGTTCCAACATTTACGTAAATTGACGCATCTCAACGAAAAAAAAATCCTGTTTGAGAACACCGTTGATGAATCGTTCACAGGTTTGCTTTTTTAAGTCCTCCGTGTAGGTTTGGTAGCTGACCATGCAGACCATGCAAACGCGTTATACTATGAAGCGTGAGATTCCTGTTTCAAGCAGAATCTTTTTCAAGGCGTTCTTCAACAATTTAAGATGTCCACTAAGGTAGTGTACAAAAAAAATCTTACAAATCGTAAGTTGTTACTATGGAAAACGCCATCCTATTGTGTTCAGCCCTCTATCTCTTTGTCATAATGATTTATGGAAAAGCGAACAAATTCTTCTCATGCCGAAGACCACATCAGGAAAAATTAATATTCATAATCATAAACTGGGTATGCATTTTGCATGCTGAAACAACTGCCTGGCAGGTAACAGTGGTGCTTCTGGTGGGTAGAATAGATCAAAGTAATGCAGGCTTCTACTATGTTCTACAGCAAAACAGCAGTGTTGCTCTGAAAGTAATTAAATGGGCATCTCAGCATGGTTTAAATTTTGTTATCAATAATAACAAGTTATCCTTACGTCCCATCGAAATTATCTTCGGCAAAGTTGTAGCTGGGAAGGTTTCACATGAGAAGAGTTTGTTCACTTTTCCATAGATTATTATTTCGAGCAGTTAGAGGACTGAACACAAAAGGTTTACCTTTATCATAGTAATTTCTATATAAACTTCAAATGACGTGTGTACAACCGAATTTCATCCTAATAATTCAAATTTTGGGAGACTGATTTTTATCATAATTAATTGACACCGTTTAAGCATAGGGGAGCAAAAATTTCAAAATTTGCATCAGTCTACTGGTACACATATCTAGTTTCTAAAAGTGGCCAGAGGATCTCGTGAATGTTCCTATGGCCGAATTTATTTCGGTGTAGAGATGGTCAAAAAGAATCAGAGCCGTTCAAAAGATCCGGGTTACTCAAAAGAACGAGTGATCCGTGGCTCTTTTTTGACGTGAGTCGGTTTATTTGATCAGCACGAATCAGACAAAATTGTCCGGGAAAAAGAATGAATCGAATCTTTTCCCCTATTCTCCTTCGATTGTAACTCGGCTTCACACGTGACCTACTTTGCGCGCCACAGCACACATGCAAACACACTTTGCTGCAGCTCTGCACTTTCAGCACTTGTCCCACCCCCTCGCATACAGCCCGATGAAAGATAGAAAGCAAAAAAATGATAGGAAAAATCGGCCCGTGAGTTTCTGGAGAATAATGAGAGAGCGAAAGATACGACGCATGTCGCGCAACAGGGATTGAACCACTCTTTTTTCCGTTCGCTCGTTTCAGTTCGCTCTTCTTTTGCGAGCCGCTGAGCCACTGAACCGTTCTAAAGATCCGGTTCTATAAAATGAGTAAATCGGATCGGATCCGTTCACTAATATGAGCCGTTTTGCCCATCTCTATTTCGGTGGGTTACTGGGTCAGGTCGGATGAAAAGGGTGTTGTGCTTTTGAACCCCTGAAGGTATGCAAATCTGAAGTCACCGATGGTTTCTGGGATCAGCTATAATATAGTGTAGCCAATTTGTATCTAAACATCTGTGCCAAGCTTATGAGAACGCGTTTTAGTGATTTATTATGTTTGACATCTACTTTTCTAGAATTGAAATGGTTTATTATTCCGAGAGGCCACCTCCGGTACATTTTAAATGGTGCAAAACTCTTCAGCCTTTTTTACCCGACCTGACCCACTGACCACCGGACTATGTCCAGTCACGAGGAATATTCCCGAGTTCCTCTGGCCACTTTTAGAAACTAGATATATGTACGAGTATGCTTATAAAAAAAACTTTTAGAATCCGTTAAGTATTCGCTGAGCGGTAAGGGTTTTAGTATTTTTGCCTTCACTCCCTTAATTACTTGCCCCTTCCCTGCCTTCCTCCCTTAATTACTTGAAAAGTGAGCTGTTTAGGCCAAAACACGTTCTTCTATCCAAACTTTTGATTTCTTGTGCGTGAAAAACTGAACACCAACAATAAAATTTTCCTATAATTCACATAGGGTACAAAAAACTAAATACATTACACAGATTTTCAAGTTTTGCCTAACATAATATGAAAACGGCATGCTTAGAGATGTGAAATGAATAATTCTTCAAAGAGTATAATATTCCTTCAAAATGAGTGTCTTCTACAACTACTCATAATATTGTTTCCAATTTCTCTCATACCAGCACTTTCGCACCACCAACCCTCAATCGGCTTTTTAGTCCCCCAAATTCAGTTTTACAAATTTTCGCCCTCCTGGACATGAAAATCGCCCCCAGGGGGGCGAATTCGCCCACTTTGGGAATCACTGCTTTAGAAGATTCCTCAGGATTTTCTTTAGAAAAACCCCACGGATTTTTGTTTCAAATGTCTGGACATTTACTTGACATTTTCCTAGAGCCATTCATGGAAAAGCTCCAGGAAAAATGGATGTAAAAAATCTTGGAAGACTTCCTTGAGAAAATTTTAAAGAATTACTGAAGGAATTCCTGAAGAAAAGTTAGGAGGAGTCTCTTGGTATGGAGTAATTCCTGAAGGTATCCTTAGAGAGATTTCTAGTTGCAATCTTAAAGAAATCCTGAGGGACTATTTCACAAAAAAAATCCTCAGAAATCCCTGGATGTATCTCTGGAGATAGGGAAGATGTTCTAAACAGGAATTTCGGGGAATGTCCTAGGGAAATCGATGGAAGAATCACGGGATAACATCCTGGAGGACTTAGGACTTTTTTGAACAATTTCTGAAAGAACTTTCGGAAGATTTCCTGATGACCTACTGATGATTTCTGAAAGAATTTATCAAGAAATTACTGATGGTCTATAAGGTCAATTCATTGATTTTTATGGGGAAATCTAGCCTTTTGAATACACAAAATTTTTAAAATTTGTGTGTGCCGTGAGCTTTGTCCTTAAACACTCTCTCTCCCTCTCTAAATTGTCACGGCTCTATACAGTATTACGAACAGTAATACTTGTCGTAATGCCACGTTAAATTCTCAAAGAAGTTTTAGTTCTTGGAGAAAGGCCTAGACTGATTCTATAGAGAATTAAACTTTTATCTTCTTGCTGCTATTAGGTTTTGTTTTCTTGATTTCTGTTTGATCTTTTCCCATTCTTTTTTTCTAAAAGAGGTCTCTAAGTTCCGATTTTCAAGGCACTCAGACGCTACCTGCCCAGTAAACACACCATCGTATATGATGGGATATAAGAGTACAAATGTGGAGGCGATATACGCACATCTTGAACGCAGCCTTATGGCGCATGTACGTATATCGCCTCCACATTTGTACTTTTATGCGCTATCATATACGAGTTTGTGTTTACTGGGTGCCCTGTGATTGAGGAATCTTCAAATATCTTACAAAAAAAATCCATTGGTTACAGTGCTAACAGTAGCCGAATATGTAACATCTCTCTTCCGCTAATTCGTCTTTTTGGCCTTATAGGGCTATCATTCGTCTATTATAGAGCTTTTCAGCTGTATAATAGCACTATATTAGCACGCAGCGCGAATTAAAGTGCTTCTTGGTTACATAGGTTATGATCCCTATCCGCTTGGGATGGCATCTTCGGCAATCATTCGGAAATTCAAGAGCTTATTAGGAGCGATCAGTTCAATTGAAAATTCATCCATTAAATATCGACAGTGCTATTACAGTCAACTCTCCATAACTCGATATTGAAGGGACCATGGAGTTAGGGAGGTATCGAGTTACAGAACACAAAACCAATGCAAGTGCGTTTCAAGGGACCATCGAGTTAGCCTTGAAAACCAACTTTTACTATGGTTCTCTAACTCGATATCGAGATATGGAATATCGAGTAAGGGAGAGTTGACTGTATATTCTGTTTGTATGGGTAATCTAAAAATTCTCGCTTCAGCATGCCTGCCTAACCTTTTTGGCGCTTTTTTGTCAAATGGTGCGCTTGCAAGCAGATTAGAAAATTTTACTTCAAATGAAAGATTGGTATATTATATCTGATTGATACAGGTATGTTTTTGGTTGAAGCTGAAGTTAGCAAAAATGTTTTCCATCATTTTCATCCAATTTCATGCTGTTTAAATATGTCAGTAGTTTCATTCTTTTTATTCAAAAGCTGAGCCACATTAACCTGTTACGTTTCGTTTTTTGTATGAAACGAGAAGATTTCCCATTGTTACATAGGTCTTTTTAAAAAGTTACGCGAGAATTGTGTATTCATAAAGTCATGCATGACACCTAGTTATGCTAGCCTTATTTGTTGAACTCGGAAACTTTTCATTAGAATTTGTATATTTCTAGCATTTCCTTGAAACGCTTAGCATATGCTGACTGTACAGTAGCCTGGGACACGGTTATATGAAACAAATAGATTTTCGCCGGGGCCTTCCTTAGCCGAGTGGTTAGAGTCCGCGGCTACAAAGCAAAGCCTTGCTGAAGGTGTCTGGGTTCGATTCCCGGTCGGTCGTAATGGAAATTACCTTGACTTCCCTGGGCATAGAGTATCATCGTACCTGCCACACGATATACGAATGCGAAAATGGCAACTTTGGCAAAGAAAGCTCCCAGTTAATAACTGTGGAAATGATCATAAGGACATTAAGCTGAGAAGCAGGCTCTGTCCCAGTGGGGACGTAATGCCAAGAAGAAGATGAAGATTTTTGCCATAACCATAACAACTGTGCTAAATTTCAGCTCGATCGAACTATATTTTAGCGCCAGCAGTTCAAAGTTTGTATGGGATTTACTATGGGAAAACATACTTTTGCAAAGAAAAATCGCCAGAAGTCGGATTTTTTTCGCGGTCTTCGGCAACATTATTCATCGTAAAAATGCCTAACGAGGTCTGTGTTCAGAATTTATATAGAGGTCAATAGGTGATTTTTCTTTGCAAAACTAAGTTTTCCATAGTAAATCTGAAGTTGTGCACTGTTGTTACTGGATCTGAATGCAATCCAAAAAATGACCTGCAGCAAGAATCTAAATTTTGCCCCACACTACTGTACAGTGTACATGCCAATGATTGCTTTCGAGTGATTGATCGGAACTGATATAAATTGCACATTAATCCAAATGAATAAAGGATGGGAAATTTCTTTGTTTCCGAAATGCATGTTCTAGCAGCTTCCATATATGTTTGATCAATAACAGCGCCTGCCGATTGTACGACATTTCCCAGAAATCCATTCCGCAGAACACCATTCTCAGAATGGGACAATCCGTAGAAATCCATTCCTCAGAATGGTACATTCCCCCAAAAAAAATATTAAGAGATTTTTGCCCTGGTCAAATCTAGGAAAATGGTAAATAGTAAATTGGGATCACATTTAACTGGAAAATTCGGGAAAACCCATATTTCAATTTTCATATTTGATTTTTATATATTTTTTTTATGACAGGACTTCCGTTTTTTTCCGTCTTTTATTTAGATATTGACTGGAGAACCTTTAAATCAATAATTCAAAAAATTCATCAAATAATGTGCCATCTATAGTCGGAAATGTAATAAGAATTATTTGGACGATTTTTATGTATTTTGACGAATTTCTCCTTACAAACTTCAAGCTCGTTTAGCTCCTCCGTAGAGTTACTCAATTCTCTTCAAATTTTCACAGTAGATTATTGTAGTTTGACCAATATGGGTCACCCCAGTGCACATAGACTAGGATATTTTGTTGTAAAAGGAAATTATCAGAAAAAAGGAAAATTTTCTGGAGTAATTATGATTTATTATTCTACAAAATTACGCAAACAAAGAAAGAACAGCAAATGTTCATAAGATGATATGCTATGAAAGCGAAAAAGAAACAAATTTCATCAATTGATTTCGTGTATAAAGAATACACAATACAAATCACCCTTTGAAAATTCAATTACAAAGAACAGCCAATTTTGAAAGAAGGAAGAATAACCATGGAAACATCAAGCCATTCAGGAAAATGACTTTCAGGGGGAAACGACATTCTTAACCCTCTAATACCCAACCCCGCCCCGCCTTTAGACGGGGTACACTTTGGAATTTTGTGTATTTTTTCGTAGCTCGGAAATCAAAACGATTTTATTTTTGGCTTAAACCTTGACTCATAACACGCATAAAAAAAAAGTTTTTTTTATGACTTTCGAAACTTTTTTGTATTTTTGAAAATTGTTTGACAAATTGTATTCTTATATAACCTACAAATGCCTGGGGTTCATTTAACGTGTAGTATAAAAAATCGTACCTTTTATATTTTGCTACTATCAACCATTCACAGAAGAGGAGCTTGATGGTATTAAAATAATTTCAAACCTGTTGTTCCGTTAATTACCGTAAAGTGCCCTAATTCAGCGCATTGCCTAATTCCGCGCATTTCATACAAAATTATTGATATATGGAAATACACATTAATACTGCAGCAACTTTTAACGCCATTTGATGCTACTTTGATTTGAAAAAAGTTTGAATCACAAATAAAAGCAAATAAAGCAGTTTTTTGCGGTGTAAAAAAATAATCAGTGGAGGCCCGTCTAAGTAGGCTCCATTTTTTCAATTTCCTAAGCGTCCGTGCTAAGACTGTAGGACACAAACAAACGTGATTTCTTTATTGAAAATGTTTTATTTTTTATGCAATATTCTATGAAACTACTTGCTACAGATATGTGTTATGATGCTTCTATGGAATCTTATCAAATATTAGCATAATATTGAGATTTTTCCCAAAAAGTTTCAAAGGTGGTCATTCATGGTGGGAGGAAAAGTTTGTCCAAAACCAAATTATTGTATGAACAGTGCAGAATACAATTGTACAGACTTAGGTACATTATTTTACAGCAATCCGTGAGTTTCACCGTAATCTCAACAGCCGAAAAGTTCGATGAAATAAATTATTGGAGTACCTACGGTAAATTTCTACAGTTTTCTTTCCGCAAAATTTCACCGGAATCCGTTGAATTTCGACGGAATTACGGTGTTTTATTTTACCGAACTGTTCAGCTGTTGAGATTACGGTTAAATTCACGGATTACGGTAAAATAATTTAAGTGTGTAGAGGTAGTCGGGGCGGTTTTTGCCAAACTGCATAAATTTTTGAAATTTCTTCTGGAATAACATGCAACCCCAAAGCTGACAAGGAAGAGGAAAAATATCAACGTAATATGCAGCCCAGATTCCACTGTCGCGAAACGTCCAAATGCAGCCAGTCGTTTTTATAGCTGAAAAATTGAAAAGTATTGTATTCAAAATAAACTGTTATAAAAACCTCAGTGTTCGGAGCAGTTTTGCCAAAGTTGCTGATAAATCTAAACACAAGACTATAGTTATTTCTAATGTCTGCTACTTTTTCTGGTATGAAATTTCACTTCAAAGGCTTGCATGGTGTGATGTAATCGCAATTGCATATTTGCTGGGGTGTTCATGTGAGGGTTTGAACGGCTTGCGCATGATTGATGGAAACACAGAGAGGAATAAGAAAAAAAACTCAGCAATGACAGGAATAAGAAAAAACTCAGCAATGACAGGAAAAAAAGACCGTCTTCGCGAATCTTGTCTCAGGAAGGCAGCGTCCATTTATTACGTTACGCTGAAATCGGAAATTTTTGACCCTCTTAGTCAATTAGTCATTTCAACGAGTGAATTGTTTCAAAAAAATCACAATTGTAACGTTTGCATACAGTCTAGTTTATATTTTTCCCATAATCTAAAACAGATTTGCTAGCGATTCACCCATAAAGCTTTTTTGTTGATGCAATACTAATTTTTAATCAAGCATTTGAAATGTTTTATTCGTTAACTGCGCTGAATTACGGCACTTTACGGTACACGGAAAACAAAAAAATTTCCTGAAAAATATTAAAAATTTAATATTTTTAAAAGTACCGTAAAAACTTGATTTTTTATTATTGCCAAAAATCAGTAACTAGAAAAGGCTTCAAGAAAAAAATAAAAAGGATAGGGTTGTTCAAAAAAAAAAATTATAAAAATCAAAAACCAAAATTCATAGATTTGCGAATAAAAATAAATTATTGTCCAAAACGTGTTGAGAATGATATTTAGATCGAAAATAAAAATTTGGGTATTAGAGGGTTAATAACGCCAAAAAATACTAAATCTAACCATTTTATTACTTCCGCTCTTTAAAACAGTATAAAAACGATTTTGGGGAATGTCGTTCTGGGGTTTGACTTTCTGGGAAATGCGTCCTACAACCGCGTCTGCCATGTCCTTGAAGTCAGCTGGGAAAGGGGAGAAATATTACCGTAAAACGGGGTGAATAGAAAAAGTGGGGCGTATAGAAACAAAGCGACCTACAGTTAGAAATGCGACTATTATGTAATGATAAATCTTAAAAACCTCATGAAATATATTTTTTCCCATTTGTTCAATAGCAACAGAGTATCGATAAACTATTTTCAAATTAATAATTTTGCTACATTTCTCATTATAAAATTGAGAAGCAAATATTGAAATCTCAAACATTTTTGACAGCTTAAAACATCCGCCATTTTTGCCGAATTCTAACATGATCAAAAATGGAAATTGTTTTTAAAAATCTTAATTTTTTTTTCTTCACTAGGTAAATACATTGGGATACTTCTTTGAGATGTACTTGAAAACGAGGTTATTTTTCATTTAAAATGAATAAAGTATTGATATTTACTGAACAGTGTTCCTATTCGCCCCATCGCGGGGTGAATAGAAACATACAACATTTTTATAAATCTTTGTATGATATAATTGTTGTTTGTTAACAGCAATTGGGGTATCAGCAAAGAAAGACGTGACCCATATTTGGGACTAATAAAATTGTTTTTTATCCACACTGTTTAAGTTTTACACATTCAAGCATGTCAGAGAGTGTTTCTATTCGCCCCATTTTACGGTAGCTTGTAGCGATTGTTGCTAGTAAAGACCGAGAAAACCTCTGCATCTCCTTACTCATCACAGGAAGGACATTTTTTATTCAGGAAGGAAAAGTTTTGTTAATCATCTTCGATTGGTGATGCGATCTATCGGTAAAGAGTAAAATTATTTTCTAGATTTTTTAAGAAGATGTCATTTTCAAGGTTTTTCAAAGAAAATCTTCATCGGACTCTATTTGATACTTGGTATGCTCAATTCTCAATGGACTCATCCAAGTGATAACAGTAGAATTCTTACTTTATTTGGTTGATAACATGCGTAAATTTTAGTTGTGCCTGCCCAGTATATCTGTTAAATCGTTCTTAGATCTTCGACAGGTTTCCATAAACATTGTTTTCAAGAATATCAATTTCATTGGTCCTCGAAAGGTTTGTAGATCCTCAAAGGAGTCGCAGCTTCAAAACAGTTTGGGAACCACTGATTAAGAGAAAACATAACTTCAAAAACAACAAAGATTTGTATCACAGAGGGCAAAACGCTTATAGATAAATGGTTTATGTTGACACGGATCACACGGACATGGCAGATATTGCCAAAAAGAATGTCGGTTAGACATTCTTGTAAATATCTTCACTCCAATTGCACATGTAGTGTTTAGTTATATCAAATTTTCTATCAATCTCTATCACAATCAACATCACTCATCACCGCCATCATCAACTCTTCGTTGCATTTTTATCATACCACTTTCTTTCAGTTCGAATCACCACACTTTTTTTCCGGTTTTACGTTGTTACACACTTTTATTGCTTTTATTTTCCTTAACCTTATGATTTTCTCCTACCTATCAGTGCAAGAGGTTGTGCTCAAGGATTCCCCGAACGAGACAAAAGACCCGGAGGGTGGCTGTGCATGCTGAACCTGGCAACCCTGTCGTTCGCTTTTGGTTTACTTTCATTTTTTCTACTTCAGTAGGGAAGTTCTCTACGCGAGCGATTGTGGTGGTCCACGGAACCAACCAGCCCCCCCTCAATCTGCCGCGAGGGAGGTGTGGATTCTGGAGGGGGCGAATGCGGACGGAATGAGGAGACTATAACTATTAAATGATGATTGCTTCGGCGTAAAGGGGGGTGCCTACGATATGTCCATTCTTAAGCGATAGATAAAGATAAAAGTGAACATTTTATCCATATTTTTATTTATTGATAAAGTACGCGCTGATGGTTGCAACTGGGTCTAGTAATGTTTTGCGAAGTCAACTGATTTAAGATATGACGCGAGATAGAATTTATGTTGTTGTATGCTAATATTTTTTCCTTCAACTATTTGTGAAAATACGAACCGTATATATTTTTTCTTGTGTTTATAGAGGGTATTGATTGATTCGCAACCACGTGATTGTTTAGAATCATATTCTCTTCTTTCCGCAATTACTTACAATCACTACCGATATACAAATATACATATATTTAATACGCAGTCGACTAAGTTGTTTCTAAGAGTAATAAAGCTACTACGATACTTTCCTTAATTTTACGGTTTAGTTTTTAGTTTAACACATACGGAAATCAAATCAAACCGAGTCGTAGAAACAGTGTGAAATGGTTCTCCAAACAGGAACCATACTGATTGCTTATTAAAGTTATTAACATTTAGATACTGACCATTGAATAAAGTGACCACAGAGTACGGAATTATAGATGCATTTCTATCGAGTACCGTTGTTTCATTCCGTCCGCAAGCAATATATCTGTCCTGTAAATCCCTTTCTCACGGTATGTAGTTTTCCTTAACCCAATTTTGTGCCCTCCCTAGCCGTCGACCTGCAGACCCAGCCTTCGAATTCCGGTGACCAGCAAGACTCCGAAGGAGGTTGCATGTGTTAAAACTTGGCCCGCTGGCGGTTGTGCTTGGAACTGAATGGTAGCAGCAACGGCATCAGCGAATCGGCAGCATATGTGTGTATCCTAACTACAAAGGCACGGAAAGCGAGCAGCAGGAAAAATTGATGTGTTTGCTTTATATTTTGCCGGAAGTTTTTCTTTTTTTAATATTACAATTTATATGAGGTGGTAACATGATGAACATTCTAACGAATTGATGATGGGAATGACAGAGTTTAAAAATCAAAAAAAAATATGATCGAGAAACGGGGACGCGTCAGAGTTCAATTAGCGAAGGCAAAAGGAAGAACGAATTATTACAAGATAACAGAAACTAGGATTTAAAATTTAGCTATGCAGTAACCAAAGCGAAACTAAAAACTCAAGAAAACCAACTGAAGCACAAGTAAGAATCATGTTTTTAAGAAAACGGTAATCGATAGTCTACAAATAAGAAAATTCACTCTCACTCACAACCCATTCAACACGAGCAAACATTAAACCCAAATGCAGGACCTTGAACCGAAGACAAACCATTGCGCTAAATACTAGTACTAGTTTAGAAAACAAAATCAAACACATGATATAAAACGCTAATAATTACCGAAGAGGCAACGTAACACGGCTGTCATGGTTCCAGCTGGCCCTGTGAGGGCCGCGCAGGACTGTGTAAGCTGCTTAGGACAAAAAATGCGAGAACGCAGTTATAGCAAATAACTACCCATACAACTACAAACAATAATGAATCATTCCCACCCCCTCGAATTACACCGTTGATACAATTCAGAAGAAAGCGACGAATGCACATTTCCCCCTTCTCAAGAATGCGTTTCTAAGAATGCTTCGTGCTCCTTCTATAGCTGAAGAACGTAAAGAAAACAACATTTGTGATGTAATTTTACCAACCAAGCAATTACTATGCAGTAGGGTTCGGCTTATTTTTCGCAAGTTCATGAGCTCTTCTGAAGTCAAATCACACAGAGAAATCTCAAAGTTTAAGCTAAAAATATTAACATTTAGAAGAGAGGCAAGTGACTTAAGGTGATTTTTTCAAGTTTGTAAAATATATCTGTGAAATTTACATAACTTCAACCAATCATGAAACTGTTAGCACTACAGCGGAGATTCGCTGGTTGGAACACGACTGCCTTCCATCTAGCGAATCCGACCCGTTAGTTGGAACGACTGACAGTTGGTGAAAATGCTTCAGACTAACGCATTTCGAGAGCAAATCATCACGAAACGCACATATACATACACATTATTTGTTCTCTATAGGGAGACTTCAATAGGATGGTACTCAGACGTCAAAGTCAGTTTGACATCTTCTCTTGACATTGGAGTGTTACTTGGATTTTTTTTTCAACCATCGAGTCATTCCATGTAGCGGACCCCCAACGAGCGAATCTCCACTCTATTATATTCAAAATTACATTTATGATAAATTTCTAGAACAACATTTTTTCAAAAACCTTCAACTAGTAGGGTAGAAGAACCGGGAGCACCATAGAGCTAATTGTAGCTTTAGTGGATTTTACACTCTTCTGCAACGTAAATCAACGTGAATCATTTTGTGTTTAGTATACATCATTCACAAAATAAACCTACATTCTTTTATTCATCAGAGTTTATTCAAAAAATAATGTAAATATTTTGTTTTCCTTAAAATGTTGACTTCTGTACGATTAATTTGGCCAGGGCATTTCTAATTTGGTCACTCCATAAGAAATCATTGTGACACTGCTTCTGGTATCCTATATTCACCATCGCGATTTTCTATGCGTAAAATGGTTTTTACTCAATTTCGATATTGTTCATACATATGTAACATGGATAGAGGGCTTTCATTTGACGTATTTTATTCAAATATTTTCTCTTAGGTTGACCAAAACAGGTGCTTCCACCTTATTAGTTAAAAGAAGTTCTATCCAATTTTTACATTTGCATTTACATTACATCTTATTTTTACGAAATAATTGTCTCTACCTCGTTTGTCATAATAGCCGTTTGACATAAGGAATGGTTTTAGTAATCACACGTGCTCAGAAACCACTATGGGTGGAAAGCCACTCAAATAAATAAATAATAATAATAATGATTTTGTGCACAATTTTTGGTACTGAAAACTCACAACGATCCATGGGTGAATGGCGGAATCCTTCAATATGGTACTAGGAGACCACACGCAGCTACCGGAACTCATTACCAGGGGTGTCACATTTCCTCTGCCAAAGGACGGACCCAGCAAAGTACCGACCAATAACGTACCTTTCAAGCCTATAGAAAGTGCTATCGTCAGTAATGGCGAGGATGATGCAAGACCATTGCGACGCCAACATCGTGATGACCGAAGAACAAAAAGGGTGTCGCAGAATTACACAAGGTTGTAAAGGTCAGTTGGCTTATTCTACGAGTGGGGTGAAGTGAGAATTGTCGGTCTCGTATAGCGAGGTGACAATTCTCGACTCGAGTGAAGTGACTCTCCTTTTGATTTACACGACGAGTCACTTCACTCGAGTCGAGAATTATCACCTCGCTATACGAGACAGACAATTCTCACCTCACGCCCCTCGTAGAATTAACCCACAAGTCATAAATGTAGTCATTGTAGGACAAGCTACATGATAACAAAGGAACCTGTGTATGGCGTACATCGACTACAAAAAGGCATGCGACTCAGTATCTTTTTAAGGTACTGCAGTTGTATAAGGTAGACGGAAACGTCATCGGGCTGATATAACCAGCCTATGGACATGCCCTATATCAACTGCAGCGATTTGCAGTAGACAGGATGTCCCGGGCCCGATCCATCTGACAAGCCAGTCGAGCCCTCTTTCACCATAGAAGATGGTGTCTCCATCGATGTCGATAGCCTGGATATAACACGCAATGGGGATGGACTCTCAGCATCAGGAGGTGGATTTTTTAAGGCGATACCTTTAGTCACCTGTGGTTTTGCCTGGCCATGAACCCCCTAAGCAAAGCACTTATCCAATACAACTATGGTTACTAGAGTGTCCTCCCAAAATTTAAGCTCATTTGGATGAAAACTGAGACTGCACAAGCCCTTTAAAGTTTATATGGGAAAAACTATGGGAAAAGCAAGCAATTCATTCAATCGGTCATAGTGTTTGCCCATGTGCTCTTGGGGATTAGAACTATGTTGATACTGTGAGATACAATAATCAGCTACAACTTTGCCGAAGACCGTTTTTAAATCGGATGCCCCGATAATTAGTTACTGATTTTTTAATTAATTTTAAAACTTTGGCTATCATTATTGGGCTGTTCCGCAGGCATCACTGGATATGTGCAGTAAAACATAGTAGCCATGATTAGCGCGTGCTATCTTTCGCGCCAGGTGCAGCAATGTTGCCTGTTCAAAAGTAAAATGAGCACTGCTGAAGAATTTGTGACTGAGTATAAATCAATAACTAATTACTGAGGCGTCCGATCTGAAAACGGTTTTCGGCAAAGTTGTAGATGATGAATGTATCTCACAGTATCAACATAGTTCCAATCCTCAAGAGCCCATGAGCAAACACTATGACCGATTGAATGAGTTGCTTGCTTTTCCCATAGTAATTCCCATATAAATTTTAAAGCGCTTGTGCAGTCTCAGTTTTCATCCAAATGAGCTCAAATTTTAGGAGAACACTCAGAATTTGGTCCAGAATCGAAAGAGCGGTGTTATTACTGATGAAAAGTGGGGAAAGGAGTACAAAAGATACCCACACCTTCTATATGGACGTCCTGAAGCTATTTTAAAAATCAGTACAGGGGCTGCATCAGCTGTTGCAGCTTGCTACGACATTCAGTAACGACATCCGGATGGAGTTTGGAATTGACAAATGCCGGTCATCTACGTCAGGGTCAAGATATAGATGCCAGATGTTTTCGCGTCAAGGAAGAAGATATTCGGAATATGGTTGAAGACGAAACATAGAAATATCTCGGATTCCTGCAACTTAGAGGTATTCGCCACACGATGATCAGGAAGGAGCTGCAGGAAAAGTTTTTATCTCGTGTCAACTGTATTTTGAAGAACCGGCAACAAGGTAAAGCCAATTTATTTATTTGTTTACATCAACAGGCTATAGGTGAAGCAAAGACAAATTAAAGACCTCCATGTCCCTTGCAGTTGCCCAAAATTTGATGACTCATAAGGTAATCTAGAATGCCGTGAAAAGTGTACTGCGATCTGTCAAACTTGGGTACCTTTTGCACTACCGAGGGACCAAATGCAGTACTAGAAGTGGTACCCAATCTGAGCCCGAGTGTGACGGACCTGGGTGAAGCCTCAATGATGTCGGTAGTTAAAAATAAATCTAAACATACAAAAAAACTTAATCTAAAGCACATTCTATGTCGTTGTCAGTTATTTCGTCTAGCAACAAAAATGAACATCTTCGACGTAAGAGCTCACGAGTGAGATGAAAATCGAAGATTGATGCGACTCGGTTGAAAAGTTTTAGTAATCTGTTGATCCCACCATTAGAGCTATAGTTCGTCCGTCGGAGAGGAAGCCTTAGAAAGGAGATATTGCGGATCAGTCGTGAGCGAGCATTCAAGTCAATTTGTTTCAGGATAGACGCAAAGTCTATTCGTCCTTGAAGCGTAGTGGCGATCGTCAAAGCTCTGATCGTGCCTTTTCGCGTGCGGAGCAGCTCGAGATCTATTAGTTGGCATCTGTTCTCGTAACTAGGTAGACGGAATGGATTCGTCCACTGTAGTTTGTGAAGCGCAAAACGTAGAAAGCGGCGTTGAACCGACTCGATTCGCTCAGTGCCGTTGCCAGTGAATAAACCCAACACGCAGCAACAAAGACATTGTCACCTCCTACCCAGTCAACATTTTAGTTGGTATAACTTTTGTTATACATCATTCTATATGAATCAATTCAATCGTATAGAATGCTCGAAAAGGCTATATACCTACCAAAGTGGAGGCAATATGCGTACTTGGCACGACTTTTTCGGACTTTCTGCGATCAGATATACGATACTACAAAATTTGAATAAAAATTAAAAAAAAGTTCCCAGCGAGTCTCGAACACAGGACCTTTGAATCAGCAATCGGGCACCATACCACTATACCACCAAGGGTTACTTATCCAGTGGGTGATTATTTGCCAATGTTAATACATGTTTCATGTACAGCGACACATACTTTGTTGTTCTTTGAGGCCCATCTTCAGCAGATAGATAAAGTTTGGGTGGCAATTTTTGCTAAGTTATTGCGATTTCATACGATGCTTACAGAATTGATATATGATCTGTCAGTTTATATGACATAACATGATTCTATGTTGCACTATTTACGACATGTTTTGTTGTCAACACAGATTGTCGTTTATGAATTGTATTGGGGATTTATATACAACTTGTATTGACATTGATAACGCTTAATATGGCATCTTGTGCAATTCTGATTTTGGACGCATGAATATGTGATTTTGGATGAACATTCTTATACGATACGTGGTTCACTGGGTATTCTTGTTGCAACAATTTCATTCCGCAACATGAGTTTATCATCACTTGAACAGAATATGACAAAGATCAATCACCACGTGCGCGGTGATTTTCTGGGCGTCGCATTGCAATTTTCGAGAACTTTCTCTGTGTTGGTAAACATTGACACATTATCAAACAGCATCCATAAAACAAATTTGGTTTTGTGTTTAAAATTACTGATTAATCGCGAGTTGAAGAGGTTGCAACAATGTTGCGCTCTGTGATTGTCATGACAATTCTGCTTTTGATTGTGTCCTTATCCGCAACACTTGTGACAAACCGTTGTGAGCGAGCTTGCTTTGTTGTTTGTTTTTCTGCTATTTTGATGATAATTTGATTCACTGGCCGTTGCTGTATACTGGACACCAGACTGCAGAAGAATATTCCAGAGCTGAACGAACGAGGGAGCAATTAAGAGATTTTAGACAGTAGATGTCCGTGAAGCTTTTGGCGATCCTGAAGATAAATCCAAGGGTTCTGGACGCCTTGTCTACGGTATATGATACATGCTGCCTGAAAGATCCATGATGACACTCAGATCTTTCATGTGATGTACGCGTTCGGTAATCGCGCCATGCAGACTGTAGGCGAATAGGGTCGACTGCTTGTGTCGTAAGAACGTTGGTTGGGTTACCAACCATTCAATTTATAGTGTACCAGTTAGCGAAACCGTCAATCTGTTGTTGCAAAAAGTGACAGTCATTTGATGTAGGATGTGAGACACAGTAAATTGGTGGTAGTTGACCGGCCCGCAGTGAAACCGTGTTGGTCAGGGCTGAGATACTGCTGACAGTGTGAGAGCAAAGGTTCCATAACGACAAGCTCAAAAAGTTTCGAGACGGAGCTAAGCGCCGCAATACCTCGATAACGTCGTTTAATGCCTTACTTATGTACTGAGAACAGGTATGTGGCTTTCCACACTCAGAAACGCGGGAAGTCACAAAATGACTAAATTTTAGTAATTTATGACTATTTTCTATCTGCCTCTCTTTTACCCTGCAGGGAATTTTATTCCTATTTGTCAATTCACCCTGGTTGAAGCATCGCTAAGCCTGAACCCAGTCGAAATGACAGTTAGTGTGAAAATTCACAGCAGAATGAAAGAGAGGCAGATAGAAAATAGTCATTAATGCATAAACTTTAGTAATTTTGTGACTATTTTTATTTCTCAGTGCAGCACGACGGAAAGGTACAACTGGAGTGCGACATTTAAAAAAAGAGGACGGAGAGGAACTATAAAGTTGTCGATGTGTTTTTTCAGGAGTTCGGAGACACCGTCTGGCCCCGGATTATGTGAGGATTTGAGCTTTGAATTGGCCTTGATGATCGCATCGAATTGTACGTCGATACCTAGGACAGGACGTGACAGCTCAACTAAGACTGCCCGGTTGTTTTTCAGTCGATGACCTTGACGATATAAAAGCCAGTGCTACCAGTATCTTTTTCAATCAAATCTTGTGAAACAATTAAAAAATCAAAGTTCACATTTTGGTTGTTTCTTGCACGCTTCAGGCCCCAATCACAATGTGAACGGCAACGCGGTACAACGGCAAAACGACATGCCCATCTTGATCTACACTTTAGTTATCAATCCCATGTTGACTAAATCCTTTTCAACATTGACTTGACAAGTAGAGTGTAGCTCAAGATGGGCTTGCCGTAATGCCGTTGTACCGCGCTGCCGCTCACATTGTGCGTGGGGCTTCATTCATTTAGTGCAATAGAGGGTGCTATACTTTTTTAATATATCGAGAGGGATTCGCGATAAGGGCCTATCTGACAAATCAATAACAATGAGAAAATAACCAATGAAATTTTCATGTGCAATTTTTAATCCCAATTGGAGAAAATACACTCCAACTTTAACTATTTCACTTTAATACACATTTCATAAACCTAGTTTCAAAATCCCCATCAATACCACACACATCTCCTTCAATTTTCCTAGCTATTTCGTAATAAAAAAATATTATAAGGTTTCGCCTTAAACGCACTCAAGAATGCCAGTATCGCCCAATGTTATGAGCCTGTAATCGATATTATTTTTAGTGTCGCCTATTACTTTTGCGCCGTGTTTTCATTCTGGTTTCAATTAAGCCCGCCATGTACGCCTTGTTTATTTTTTGTTTGCAGTGTCGCCGTTTACTCTCGCCGTGTTTTGATTTCGATTTCAGATGCGCCCATCACTTTGATAAACAAAAACACAGGCGTAATCAATACAGTGTGTGGTTTTGCATGAGGTGAAGTTTCGTCTTCTACAAATTTGCGTTTTTTGAATAGTTAAATTATCGAAAGGGGAAAAGTTCAAGTGCAGTGAATAGACAATCAAGCTACAATTTCACCGCTATAGTTTCTTAAATTGTGTACATTTTGTCAGTTTCGCCTAATTCGCGAATCTTTCTAGATATATTAGGTTAATATTCAAAACCGGAGATGTTTTTTAAGAAAATTTAAACCATTTTCATTATATTGCACTCAATTGAGTATTTTTTATTTATTTTAGCATTGTAGAAGCACATGGGGTGAACTTAACAGCGAATATAAATAGATTTGAAACAAAAAGATTTCATGAAAAAAATTTAAACTTTTGATGAAACCCTAATGTACGAACTAGCAACACGGCCGGGCTAGCAACAAAGTGCCCTGTTGCAATCCAACTCAACGATTTGAAAGTAGGCCTTTGCCAAACCGACCAATGAGAAGTGGTCTTTTTTGACAGGCAATTGGTTTCGTTTTTGTACTTTGACCTGTCACGTCTTGTCTTAGGTCGATACCACTCAACGATTGATCATTCAGAGGAACATAACTGGCTGCGTGGCTCACTTAGTCCTCGGTAGTGCCGTCATTGTTGAATACGTTGGCAAATTTTTCAGCGAACAGCTAACAGATTTCTGTACAGTCCTAGATACCGAGGAATCGGCCATCACGCCTAGGTTCAAACGAGCTCCGGAACGGTCACCGTTATATACCGCAGATATGGGCGGGATCTGTCGTAGCTGAGAGTGCGGAGTGAACTGTAAACTTAGTTGACAGAAGAGATGGCAGTGCAAGGTCGGATGAATGCACTTTATCAACAGTGCTGCCGAACTATATTATACTACCACACAATTTCTTGGGTGGTAGAAGCGGTTTCTCCGTTCAACTCCATAGAAGACGGAAGGCCAGATTCCTTACGCTGTTCATTAACAAATTTCCAGAAGTATTTAGGCTTACTTTTAAGTTTGAGCTCTAAATCTCGCTGGTGCTGAGAGTAACATAGGCCACTTAATCTTAATCTTATACCTATTTTTTATTGGTCCTCACATAATTATCCTTTAGAACAAGCGTTCGATGCTTTGATAGTTTCCGATGCTTGGATAGTGACTCTCTTCTGAGACTTCAATTTATTAACGCTCTTTTGTTTGCCAGGGAGGACACGCGTCTTGAAGATGTATGCGATTTGGTACATGCCTGTCGATGACATATGCAAAGACATTTGAAAAAGTAGTTGCTGCGACTTCGACATCGCGGGGGTCAAGGATAGTTGCCCCCCCGATGCTTGACAGGACATCTGCAATGCTACGATGATCGGCTTTCACTAAGTTGTACGAAACGGAGGCCGGACGATCGTCGAATTCGGATATCTGTTAACCTTCAACAGATATCATCAACGCAGGATGATGAGCGACATCTTTTACAAAGGCACAGGGAGCCTCGGAAATTATTGGTGTTTTTTTCTTGGAAACTTAATGCGCGGCACTGTAGCTATCCAATAGATTAATCGCACAGGCATGGAACAACGAGCACTCGGGGTCCGGATAGAGGAAGCCGCTGCAAGACAGTTTCCACGAAACACCCGCAAGATTGAAGTCACCGACAATGATAATTTCGTCCGTCGGTGATGCTGACTCCATCATAGAGAATTCATATTGACACTGAGCATATAAATAAGGTGGCGTCAATCATATGGCTGGTGCGGGGTGATCTCTTCTCAGAAACAGAAGGTTCCATGGTAGCCATCCAGGACCGGGTGATTGCGACGAAGAACTACCGACAGTATATATTGCACGAAGACGTGGAGGACCGTTGTAGAAAGTGCAATTCAGTAGGGGAGACTATCGAGCATGTAGTTGCCGGCTGTTCAGCACAAGCCGAATCATCCTACCTAAATCGTCACAACGAAGTTGCCAAGATTGTGCACCTACAGTAGGGTGCGGCTTATTTTTCAAAAGTTCTCAAAACCAAAAATTCGTATGCTCTACTGAATTCTTATGACATTAAAAGAGAAACCTCAAAATCTGAGCCAAAAATATTAAAATTTAGAGGTGGCGCAAGCGTCTTGAAGGTAAATTTTCAGGTTATGAAAAATGACCTTCAGTGAAGTAAACATAACTTTGTTATTTTTCAACCGATTTTGAAACTTTTAGCATCAATACCTTCAAAATTACAATTTATGAAAACTCTATAGAACATCAAATTTGTCTAAAATCAAAAATAGTTTTAGTTACAAGTAATTTAATCAAATTTTTTCCTCATTTTTCTAAAAATTTCAACTTTGTTTGACCATAACTTCATGATTACTCAATCGATTCCAAATCTTTTTACACGATTTTGAAGCTAATTTAATTGGTTTCAAACCATTCATACATCATATTTCACTAAAAAATATGTCTTAACCAAGTTTGTCAGCAAAAACTAAACAAAAACATGATTTTTTATGAAAAATGCCAGTTTTTTTAATTTTTGCCAGTTAAATATAATCTCTAAAGCTGAAACTGGGTTTCTCATTTGTTTAACCTTTGTGAATGACTTTGCAACAATTTTTAAATAATTCGGCAACAAAAGTATTTTTGCGTAAGTACATATATATATGCACTATTCAACTCGTAATTAAGGCAAGATACTTTATAAATCTAAGTTTAATAGGAAAAATACAATTTCCGACAAAAGAAACTTAAATAATCAATAAAAATTCGATTTTTTCATTGAAAAATCATGTTTCTGGGTAGTTTTTGTTAAATAACTAGGTAGAAACCATTTTTTAGAAAAATGTGTTGTATGAACAATTTAAAAACAAATAAATTTGTTTCAAAAACATGAAAAAAGATTCGGAATCGACTGAGTAATTATGAAGTTATGGTCAAACAAAAATATTTTTTTCAGTAAAATGAGGAATCATTTGGATAAAAGTATTTTTAACTATGACTAGTTTTGATTTTAGACAAATTCAATGTTCTACAAGGTTTTAACAAATTTAATTTTGAAGGTATTGATGCTAAAAGTTTCAAAATCGGATGAAAAATAACAAAGTTATGTTTATTTTACTGAAGGTCATTTTTCATAACTTGAAAATTCACCTTCAAGACGCTTGCGCCACCTCTAAATGTTAATATATTTAGCTCATATTTTGAGGTTTCTCTTTTAATATGATTAGAATTCAGTAGAGCATACGAATTTTTGGTTTTGAGAACTTTTGAAAAATAAGCCGCACACTAACCTACAGCTTACTCTTAAGCACAACTTGGTTGACCGATTTGTACCCTACTACACATATCTGCCTGATTCGGTTCTGGAAGCAGATGTGGCACCTAGAGGACGTTCGTATAGTTCCGGTAGTCCTCCCATCTCTCCGAAGGCCCCTTGACGAGCTAGAATTAGAGAACGAGCTACACAGCGTTCAAAAAGTTAAAAAACGACTAATGAGATCCACAGAACCAAATCCCCTTTGCCATACAGAGAAAGAAAAATTTACATAAAACTACATAGGGAGCCGGATCCTATTCTTGGCACTTTCGATTCACTTCGGCAGTAAGGTTTTTTTGAAAGCTACAGACCTCCCATGCCAAAGTGAATCATGGAAGTGCCTAACTAGTTCTAATCATGGAAGTGCCTAACTAGTTTCTGAGAAATTCCATGTTCTACAAACTTGACATGAATTCAATTTTGACGAGAACTGTGTTGAAAAATTCAAAACTAGCGGAAAATTCACAAAGTTATGTAAACTTCACTGATGGTCATATTTTACAATATTTAAATACACCTTCAATTTGCTTGTGTCACTTCTAAATCTTATTGCTTTGGCTCAAACTTTGAGGTTTCTTTTTTATGTGATACAAATTCAGATGAGCACACGAGTTTTTTGTTTTAGTGAAATTTTAAAAAAATAAGCTGTACTATGCAGTCCCCTAACTCTAAAAATGAATAGGTACCAAAAGAGGCAAATATGATTAGTATTTCCTTTATTAGTTTTTGGCAATCGCTGTGAATCCGATAGTTGTTAAGCTTTATCCTCCATGACGTGGCAAAAAAAGAAACCAAAATTTATTCATCATTATAGAAAATAAAGTATCGCTTCCCGATTCCCGGTAATCCACCATCTGAGTAATAGCCTAACGAAGTCCGCGAACGAATGTTCAAAATGATAAATGAGGGGTTTGCAGGCGGTTTACCGGGAGAGGAGCATTATGATTTAGTGTTGAACGCTAATAAAATCAGGTTGAAGGTTGTTTCAAAAACAAACAAAAAAAAACAGTTTAGACTAATAATGATAAAAAAGCAAACTGCAATCACGCAAAAATTGGATGTTCTGTCTGTGCTTACACTTTGAAGCTGAAATTAAAAGAGCTTTCGAAAATAAAACACAAAAGGTTGGTAATGTTAGTCTTAGATTTCTGTTTGGGAAGCTTTCTCAGATTAGGTTTCAGAAAAAAAAATCAGTTTTTAAGCTTTTCAGTTCCCTCCACGTTTCACACAAAAAAATAAACATTCTACACACCCTCTGCACCATTTATTCTGTTTTTAAGAAGGACACGTAACACTGTGAAGAACATCCACCCTCTATTTTCTGATACAGTAGACATAGTGCAGTCCTAAACGCGTTTTGAGTTCCTCCGAAAATCTAGTTTATGCTTCTATGGATGGATTACTGGCTGATCATTGCTTTTAAATTCCATACCACAAGCTAAACATTAGTCCAAATAAACAAAAAAATATCCTTCAGAAACTTAAGTTTTTAGTTCTTATGCAGTTCGCAATACACTTCAATGAAATGCAATAAGTTGAAGGGGCTTAGTTAAGTCTTGCTTTATTTACTAGAGTAACAGTGGTACAACTTCAGTAGTTTCCTTCAATAAAACAAAAAGTTCGAAAAAAGAGCTCAGATATAGAACAAACATAAGAGGAAAGCATCACAATCATTCCCCCTTACTACTCAATCCCTATAGGAGCGTGAAACAGTCCTTGTGAAATTTCAAGAATAACAAACCTTATTTTAGAAAATATTCGGACTCAACAACACTTTAAACATAACTTTACACACAAAAGGAATCTATAGGAAAAATATGAAAATTTTAAAATAATAAACTAAACCCTATCGCTAAAACAAAACGAAATCCCTATGATTGATACCACTAGAAAGGAACTAGAAGCGAAGCGAACGCAGAACAGAGAGCAACAGGCTAACAAATAACATTCTCATTCATCAAAATTCAGCAAGAAATAATAGGGGCATTCCATCGTAACAGGTTGCATCAAAGCAAAGGCGTCGCCATCCGGAACACTACAATGGGTTCCGGAAACCACGCGGCAGTTGGAAAGATTAGGGACGGACGAACAGAAGGAACCCTTCACATTAGTCGCTTTTCATAGTTAAAATAAAAATGATATGATTCATTAAAAACAATCTGCATTGCAGATCTAGCGTTTCGTTTTATTAATCTCATTCGAAATCCACGGCCGGCAGTATGAAGTTCATGAACACCTTTTCCCGCAGTTCAAACTTGATCTTGAGCAGATGTTCGTTCTTAATGTTGGCAATCATTTTCGACTCGCAAAAGTCGACACTCTCCAGCAGCGTGGACAACTTCTTCGCGTCCACTTTACAGGATGCTTCCAGCGTTTGTTCCTCCTCAGGGTCAACCGTTGTTTGGCCATCTGTATTTGGTGGTTTACCTCTGGCGCACTGTAGACCCTTAAAATGGCTGGCCACCGTAACGATGTCCGTTTCCACCACCAGCGACAGCTCACCAGCCAGCGTTGCGTAGATCGTCACCGATGGGGACATATTCTTCTTTTTGTCCATGAGCCCCTTTAAGGATTTAACGGATGGCAGCATAACGGTCAGATCGTAGACCATATCCAGGGGTAAATCAAAATTGCTCCACTCGCTGCGAGGCACCACCGTGACCGGGATCTGGTGCTGCACCTTGGGATTCATGACGTCGCTCTCGTTGTGCACAATTCCGCTCATTTCCACCGCCAAACAGGCCACATCCGTTTTCACTAGCTTCATCTTGACGTAATCCATGGAGTTGTTCCGAGTGTAGGATAAAGCCTGGACCAGATTTGACGCCGCAGCCATGAGGTAGATCTGGTTGTGCTGCTCGTCCACTCCGTCCATGACGAATTCGCTGAAGAATCCACTCCGATCCGTGGCATCGATTTCACACCACAGGCACTGGCCGGCTTCCACATCGCCCTCGATTTGAATTATCACCTTTTTCGGTTGGATGTTGATGGCAATGTTTCGACTGATGCGCGAGAAGGTCGTCACGATGTCCAGCAACTCGCGCATGCACAGGGTATCCGTTATCACCGCGCGGAACTTCATGGCTATTTGAATATCACAGAATCAAGAGATATCGCGGAACAATTTCGACGACAGTTACAAACGATACCGGTTCCGTTTACTACTGAGACTGAGGTCGTGCTGAGCATAAACTGATGTAAACAATCATCGCCTCACACACCCAAACACAATACCACCCCACAAGCAGTGAGGCAGAGAGCCCTTTCGCAGCATAACGTTTTCGAAAATCGAGTCGAGACGAGCTTCTCCGAAAGCCTTCCGAAACTTGAAGCTTTCGAAACGGGGAGCTTCCAAATGCATAACTGGTAGCGAGTCACTTTTTAGTGACGATAAGTTTTTTGAGACGGTCACTTTTTCAAAGACCCGAATATAAAAACATCTCGCCCCCTCGTAACTCTTTTTGTATGAATGTTGTACTAAGTTTGTATGGGCTGTAACATTAAGGCTATTCAAAATTTTAAAATATTTGAAAATCCAATCTCCCATATGTTCCTTACCATTCTTACCATAATAATAGTGTTCTATGAAATTTTCAGCTTTTCGGTGGTGATTCAAAGGTGGCGCAAGGAAAATGTATATGTTTATATGTTTATATGGAAATTACTATGGAGAAATTTTGAGAAATGTTCTAAACATGCTTGTACTGTAATGTATGTACGAACTTATCATCCCATTCGTCATCAAACGTCAACATCCCACCGCAAAATCGCTAGTGTTTGGAGGGGATTTTAACCTCCAAATTGCCAAATAACCTCCAAATCATCACCTCCAAGTTAGTTCTAATACCCTCCGTTGTATTAGTTTATTGTTAAACAGTCAATAGTTATAACTCCTTCTTCAAACCTTAATGAAGGGTGTTGCTGAAGGACCAAATCTCATTTGAGCTAATTTTGTTTGGGATTTTTTAGATGTTTGCAGAGCTATAATCCCATATTAAGCTTAATAATAGCAAACAAACTTCTCCTATCTGTTAGATTGAATTTCTCTGTTAAGCAAATTTCTTTATTATGGTTTGAAGAATGAGTTCTTTATGGGATGATAAATTTGTACTTTCATTCTAGTACTAACATGTTTGGAACATTTTTCAACATTTCTCCATAGTAATTTCCATATAAAACTACATCCTCTTTGGACCACCTTTAAATCACCACCTAGAAAGCAGAAAATTTCACGGAACTATATTTTTATGGTAAGAAAAATATGGGAGATTAGATTTTCATTTTCATTTTCATTTTGCAGCGTATGGTGGGGCAATGAGAGCGCAAGTCAGTCCAAAGCCGGGGGAAGGGATAGGTAATGGCCGTAATAGTCTATGCGGACCGCTTGAACACCATCGGAAAGGATAAGAAGGGTTGGGGTAGGGTATTGGTGATCTAACGCAAAGCTAAAATGGGTAGATGGCGCTCTTCTAGAATAGGGATTAGTGCATCTTAAGGCCCAAACGCAATGATAGCGGAACGGCAACGGAATGCGGAACCGGTTCGCCAGTATGAATCACACCATCTCGACTGAGCTGACAACGAATGAAATTGAACCAACACTGAATCGACAAGCTCGTTGTAGTTCACGCTGGCGAACCGGTTCCGCATTCCGTTGCCGTTCCGCTATCATTGCGTTTGGGCCTTTATTCAAAAGAAGAAAAATCACCACAATCATTTAACTGGCAAGATTTTTGCAATTTAAGGCTTAGTATACCGTAAATATTCAATTCAATTTGCAAAACTTTCGCAACCTAACCTCACTTTTGATCGCCAATATGGAATTGGAGAAGACTTGACACAGTAATGCGATTAATGCTGCAAAATGTAAATGTGCTGAAAGCAATTTAATTTGAGTTTTGAAGTTTGATTTGACTTATTAAAATTCCAAAAAGACCGGCCAAGTAAGAAAGAATAAGCTGATCGCTTTCTGAAAAATTTTATAAACAACAAAATAATAACAATATTAGAGTGATGCTAAGGGCTGCTGATGGCACGATGCGACGCTTTAGGAGATTTTGATACTGATTGAATATAACGCAATTCAATCGATGGCGATAACTTTACAAACTTTATCTGTTTTTGCACTGATTGACGATTTTGATTTAGATAAAAATATTTGATATTATTAGTTCATTTGTTTGTGTGATCTAGGAGTTAATAATGGATTTTTTTTTACTTATCCTTGATGATAATACTTTCTTGGCCAGAAATATTCTATTTTGAGCACCCTTTTCGAAGTTGTTCTATGCTCATAATCATGCAACAGATAATAAGGAGAGAAAGAGAGAATATAGGAACAGTGATTAGTAATGAGTAGATTATTTAGTTTTGTTAGAATGATAAAAAATTAAACAGTAGTAATGTATAGCTTATAAAATGACTTTGTAGCATAGCTAAGCCTTTCGGATCGTAAGACCGATGAATAAAAATAATGCCATTGCTTTGAAATTCATCCAACATCTAATCAAAACTACTAACAACAGCGCTTAATTATCAAAATTCATCGCTCCCTAGAAAATATAATCCCAAGCCCAGGAAAAGATATGGGAGAGTGGATTTTAAAACTTTTTTTTTTTATAATTTTAAACCGCCCTACTGTCGAGGACATCCCCTCACCTCCTTCAACGTTATAACGCTGAAGGATTGTGACGAACTAAACTTGGAAAATTCAAAGTCCTGTATATTGTTTCTTCGCTTCATTTCCACTCTTCAAATGTTTTTGAAGTTTGAGTTTTAATGCTTCAAAATTATTGTACCATGGAAAAAGTTATTTGCACTTACTATTCCATTAGTGACCAAACATCGTACATCGTAATTTGTCTTTGATCGTACCAACCTGTACCATAAGATTCTCAACATGATTACAATTTTGTGGGCTTCGTAGCCGTGCGGTTAGTGTCACCAGGCATTTAGCCACATCGTGCTAGGAAGTGTGGGTTCGATTCCCGCCTCAGGCCGGTAAACTTTTCGTGAGGAATGTTTTCCGACTGTGCCACTGGGTGTTGCATGCTAGTCCGTTGTCTAGTGTGGTGCTTCCTTCAAAGGGCATACATGCCCACTGGAAGCATTAACGTGTAAGTGTCTTTAAAAAAAAAAAAAAAAAAAAAAAAAAAAAAAAAAAAAAAAATTCAACAACAAAACAAGAAAACCTGGCAAACTTTCACCAGCTTTACGATGCTTTCCCTTTTTATAATCCATGTTAATGTGTCAAAAATTTGGAACAATAAAGACATTCATACAATAAGCATGAATTGTATTTATTAACATATCAAAAATATCAAAGTTTTTTCAACAAAAAGTTAAGTCACGATATCTGTATAAAAATAACAAACTTTCAGTGTACCTTTGAAAAAATTGTGTTTTCTGTTACTTTCCCTTGTCTTTCTTCCTTCTCAAATGGATTGAACCATATCTAACTGACCGGCAGCAAATAGTAAGATTTAATGACAAAAAATCCAAACCAATTCAAGTCACACCGGGTGTTGCTCAAGGCTCCCACTTAGGACCTCTCCTTTTTATTTTATATGTTAACGACGTATCTCTTATTCTTAAAAAAAACTACGGATTTTTATATTGCTGTTCGCATTTGAGGTGCAAATGTTGAGTAAACATCCTTCAAATGCGGTAACACAAAATAATCAAAGGACACCTAGCAACGATTATCTAAATCACCGCCGCCCTAGCAAGAAAAATCTATCTTTGACATCGCATTTCTTGTGAAAAATCTTACCGCGTTTGGTGTTCCCGCATTTGATGTTTGCATTTCAAACGCACACAGCAATATATGCAGATGATATGAAATTGTTTTTAGAAATCATGAAAGATGACGATTATGTTTTCATAATGAAATACTTCTATTTAATACCTGTAGGCGAATTTCGGCGCGTTTTTTCTTCGATGAAAAGAAAATTTTCTTGCTGGTGAGTAATGGAAGAAAATTTCTTCTCTTCGAAGAAATTGCTCGCTGGAATTCAACTACTGGTGTTTTAAAAGTTTATTAAAGTTGAATGTTGAAAAATGTTATCTAATAACTTATAGCAGAAAACGAAACACTCCGAATTCAACAATAAGGTTAGGAAACCAACATGTTGAAAAATGTGATAAAATTAGAGATCTAGGATATATAGATATATAGTACTATATAGTTGGGCTGCACTATAGTCTATAGCCTATAGGCTATCAATCGTTCGGTAGTGATTCATTATAGACCGATGCACGCGTTCATTATTTGTCGTTTGAGCGGACCCGTGTTATTTATGTGACTATGGCAACAAGTAAATACGGCATCGCTTAAACGTCAGATTAGTGAACGCGTGCATGGACCGATTTGGTCACTCAATAGACCAATGCACGAGTTCACTAATTAGACGTTTGAGCGGTTCCAAATTCACTCGTCGCCATGGTCACGTAAATAACACGGCACCGCACAAACGTCAAAAAGTGAACTCGTGCTCCGGTCCATGGTTGCTACGCGTACATCTAATGATGTTTCTATCCGGGTGCCCACAAATTTCATAACGTTAGAGGGGGTTGATGGGTGCCCGGATAAAAACGTATCATTCAGTAAATGGAATAAACCATTAATGTACAATATAACATATTGGATACAATACAGCGTATTTTAATTGAATGTCGAAGCAATATTATTCTTGTTTGGATATACAATTAAAAACAATATAATATATTGTAACAGAACATTGTACTGTTTTTAATTGGTTTTATAGCTTACAATTTTGGTCGAATTCCTGTTTTCGCGTAAAACAACTGTTGCTTTTTTCTATGTAGCTTTGCTGAAAGAAATAAACAAAACAAGTTCAGAAAGCAAGAAATGTTTGGTGAAAAATATTCAAAAAGTAAAAATAAGTACTACCGAAAAGCTAAACATTACATATAATTTGCAATTGGATTAGATGGACAAATTGATGTGAAGATTTGCGAAAAAGTTACACGTCTTCTCAGTGAGAATCGAACTCACGACTCCCCGATCTCTAGTTGGGGCGCGTTAACCACTACGCCATGAGAGGACTCATGAACGCAGAAGTTAACCTGAATTCGATTTCAGCTCAATAATCACGTGGTCCTCTTTCGCAAAGTGCACCTCTTTCGGAAGAATTAGATGCCCATCCAAACACAACGCTTTCTATATATATCCAATGCCTAGCCCGAGAGCGCATTGTTTTTTAGATATAGGAATAGCACACTACACTAGCCAGCAACTGCGCTGGCTGAGCGAAAGAGGACCACGTGATTATTGAGCTGAAATCGAATTCAGGTTAACTTCTGCGTTCATGAGTCCTCTCATGGCGTAGTGGTTAACGCGCCCCAACTAGAGATCGGGGAGTCGTGAGTTCGATTCTCACTGAGAAGACGTGTAACTTTTTCGCAAATCTTCACATCAATTTGTCCATCTAATCCAATTGCAAATTATATGTAATGTTTAGCTTTTCGGTAGTTGTTAAACTTCCACTCGGCTGGTTGGCCGTAAACCACGATTCATAATTAAAACAAGTATTTATCGAGCAACGGACTCATGTTCCGTAACCGGTCGTTTGAGAACGTCGCGACCCATTGGAAGCCCACACAATAGAAACCTCAGCCAGCGCAGTTGCTGGCTAGTGTAGTGTGCTATTCCTATATCTAAAAAACAATGCGCTCTCGGGCTAGGCATTGGATATATATAGAAAGCGTTGTGTTTGGATGGGCATCTAATTCTTCCGAAAGAGGTGCACTTTGCGAAAGAGGACCACGTGATTATTGAGCTGAAATCGAATTCAGGTTAACTTCTGCGTTCATGAGTCCTCTCATGGCGTAGTGGTTAACGCGCCCCAACTAGAGATCGGGGAGTCGTGAGTTCGATTCTCACTGAGAAGACGTGTAACTTTTTCGCAAATCTTCACATCAATTTGTCCATCTAATCCAATTGCAAATTATATGTAATGTTTAGCTTTTTGGTAGTTGTTAAACTTCCACTCGGCTGGTTGGCCGTAAACCACGATTCATAATTAAAACAAGTATTTATCGAGCAACGGACTCATGTTCCGTAACCGGTCGTTTGAGAACGTCGCGACCCATTGGAAGCCCACACAATAGAAACCTCAGCCAGCGCAGTTGCTGGCTAGTGTAGTGTGCTATTCCTATATCTAAAAAACAATGCGCTCTCGGGCTAGGCATTGGATATATATAGAAAGCGTTGTGTTTGGATGGGCATCTAATTCTTCCGAAAGAGGTGCACTTTGCGAAAGAGGACCACGTGATTATTGAGCTGAAATCGAATTCAGGTTAACTTCTGCGTTCATGAGTCCTCTCATGGCGTAGTGGTTAACGCGCCCCAACTAGAGATCGGGGAGTCGTGAGTTCGATTCTCACTGAGAAGACGTGTAACTTTTTCGCAAATCTTCACATCAATTTGTCCATCTAATCCAATTGCAAATTATATGTAATGTTTAGCTTTTCGGTAGTTGTTAAACTTCCACTCGGCTGGTTGGCCGTAAACCACGATTCATAATTAAAACAAGTATTTATCGAGCAACGGACTCATGTTCCGTAACCGGTCGTTTGAGAACGTCGCGACCCATTGGAAGCCCACACAATAGAAACCTCAGCCAGCGCAGTTGCTGGCTAGTGTAGTGTGCTATTCCTATATCTAAAAAACAATGCGCTCTCGGGCTAGGCATTGGATATATATAGAAAGCGTTGTGTTTGGATGGGCATCTAATTCTTCCGAAAGAGGTGCACTTTGCGAAAGAGGACCACGTGATTATTGAGCTGAAATCGAATTCAGGTTAACTTCTGCGTTCATGAGTCCTCTCATGGCGTAGTGGTTAACGCGCCCCAACTAGAGATCGGGGAGTCGTGAGTTCGATTCTCACTGAGAAGACGTGTAACTTTTTCGCAAATCTTCACATCAATTTGTCCATCTAATCCAATTGCAAATTATATGTAATGTTTAGCTTTTCGGTAGTTGTTAAACTTCCACTCGGCTGGTTGGTCGTAAACCACGATTCATAATTAAAACAAGTAAAAATAAGTAGTTTTTTAGAAGTCACTTAACATTAGTTGTAACGACGAATGCAACCATTGAATTGTTTTTGTATTGTACAACAATACACGAATTGCTAATCAAGACAATACATGAACAATACATCGTATTATATTTTGAAAATGTTTGTATGAGAAAATATCTATATTTGTATTGTTACGATACTTAACCACCCATACATTATATTCCAAAAATCTCATATACCATATTGTGAACTGTTCAAAACAATATATTGTACTGTAATTGTATTGTCATTTCACAATATACTGTATTGTATTTCCAATAAATTGAATGGTACTGTTACAATACGTTATATTGTTTTTGTATTGTATTTTTTATCCGGGTTGTTACGGGGATGTTACGGCCCATACAGAAATTGAAATACGTTCATACAAAAATCATTACAAGGGGGTGGGTGGGTGTCCAAAATGGCCAATTTCAGCGTTATGAAATAAATGAATGAGCCCATAATTTTTTGGGCATGATTGTAGAGTTTTAGATTTAAATCACAAATTTTGCGTGTTATTATATAGGACTACCCTATAGGGTAGTATACCGAATATTTTCAAAAGTACATTGAAAGTCCCCTCGTGTTCAAAAGCTCTGCAAATATCTTTTCGAAAAAGCTTCTCTTCAGACACATTTCACCAACACACAGCAACTCAATGATGATTTCTATCATCATCATCAGATCCGACCGAAAACGTTTGTGTGCATCATCCATCGTTCAGTTCAGCCGTCAGCCATTCGGATTCAGTCAGACATCGTCACAAGACTTGTCGTCCCTGGTAATCTCTGGTGTATTCTCGCGTAGTCGCTCAAAAAACTTGAACTTTTCGGTGCAAACTTGCCAGACTCAAGTGGATTTGATAAAGTAGTGAAATCAAAACCCGGAACCGTTCGACAATTTCGGTGGATTCGGAATTCGTCATCGTCGTGTTTTCTCATTCGAATCGATCCGTGAAATTGCAGTTCTGCTGTCGGTCATCATTATTGTCATACTTCAGGAGTGGGAGTGTTTTCTGAATACGGTTTGTTCTGTGATTTTTATTTGGGGTTTTGTGCTGGTTTGTGAGTTGGAAAAGTGCTGTTCAAATTCGAGGAAAAAAAAATTCAGTTTCGTGTGATTTTAGCTGAAAAATTTGATGGGTTGTGCAGATGATTGCAGGATAAGAAAAGGAAGAAGAACTCAGAGCTGTGGTGGCGCTTGAAGCGAAATACCAACACACATAACCTAGTTGGCACAGTGGTCGAAAACGATTCGCACAAGGACAAACATTTTATACAGGTAACATAAACTTTCAACAATATTTGTTCAACAGCGTTTTCCATACCAACTTCAAACGTGCTTTAAAAATAGTTCCAGAACCTTGGACATTATGAAACTTTGGATTCTGGCTCAATTGTTATGGTCTTATTGTCGCTTACGTCGACTATGCAATTATGGCCGGCATAGTGGAGATATCTGTAGCCCAGATAGCCGTAGCGGTAAACGCGCAGCTTTACTTTTCGCCCCCTTCATACAAATTTAGACTTTTTTGTATGAAGGGGCGAAAATTAGTGCAAATTTCTTGGGTGGCGAAGACTAGATCTTTACCCTATACACGAAAAATAAATGTCTGCTTGGCGGTTCCTTTATTTAGCAACTTTTCAATAGGGCGATATTCAAAACTGGAAAGGCAATAGATGGCTTTTTTTCAGTGGTAGTAAAAACGAAATCCTGAAGCAAAGAAAGCACCATGGAAGATAAACTAAAAACAAAAAGTTATCTATTCATATTACGTTTGATTTCTAATCATTACATTTTCGATCTATTTGCCTATTTGCTAGTAATTTACGTTTTTCATTATTTTCCATACGTTTCGACAGTTCTCGACTACCATTCTTCCATGCGCTTGTTGTCTGTACTTTTGCCGCTGGCGCCAACTGTTAGCTATTATGAACAAAATAAACATTCGTTACCCTATTATATTTGACAAAATACTGCTTCGCGTTAGAAAATGGGTTAACCAACGTGCGAAGTTTGATTCTGAACCAACTTCGCCGCGTCGCAACTCGATTCTCAATAGTGCGCATAATGCACACGGTGGAGCGCATAGATGCGCACTATAACGAAGTGACTCGTGACGCGGCGAAGTTGGTCAAAAAGATGTCGTTTCAATTAGTTCAAAGTTTTGAGAGACGTTTTGTGAGCAAATTGTAGTAGTTTTAGAGAATTATTGATCATAAACTGTTCAGTTGTGCTGTTTTATGTCGTAGTTATGGGCTAAAAATACTATAGAATATACCGAAAATATCAGTATATTATGTAGAACTTCAAAACACGATCAGTATAAGCGCTTCTATAATTTTTCATTAATTTTCAGGTGAATAAATATCTGTATTTTTATTTTGAATTGTTTTTTATTTTCAACCATTTGTATATCTGAAAGTAGATAGTTCTTGCGATAATTTAGTTTAATGTTCACGATAACTTTGGAAGTAGAAAAGCTTGTCGAAAATTTATTTTGCGAAATTCATTACATCAAAGCTTAAGGTGCGCCGCACTTTGGAGACCACGAGATTAGACCTCCTTGAACAGTAAAACAACTTCTTGCCCGAATGGGTCAGGAAAAATTTTTACACAAAGATTTCTTTTAATTGACATTAGGTCGTATGAATAAACTGAGCAAAAGCTTTTACTTTACTCAGATTCACCTGTCAGATCATTTTCTTGAGCATTTACTCAAGTTGGTACGATAAAACTGAGAACTTGAGCATTTACTTCTCGAACATTATGATTCGTATGAACAAAGCGGTAAAAGCTGATTAAATGCTCAAAAAATCCTGAGTCACCTACTGACCATGCTCAGATGGAAAAAGCGCGAATGTTATGTTTAAAATTCTAAAAAAATAATGAAGAAACTCGGACGCTTTCATCATTTCATCGATATCTCAGAAAGCAGCTGACATGAAACCTTCCCAAAAAAAAAATTTTTTGAAGCGATTTTCGTTCGTTTATCTTTATATGAAAGATATGAAACCCTAGAATGTAACCCTGGATAATTTTTGTAAGTATGGCCATTCTGGACACAAGGGCACCTGGAACCTATGTCGGAAGGAACTGCTTATCATATTTAGAAGTTCATAAGCATGGTGCGACGGTTTAAATTTCACGATTTTTCATTCCGATTTAAAGCATCAAGTGGAATTAGATCTGCATTTTTTTGTGGTCGTATTTGGACGGAACATTCTGAAACCGATTCCGACAGGGTGTGATGAGAACATTTCCAGACCATCATATAGGTCCATCATGCGACAGTTCAAAAGTTATAATTTTTCATTCAGACCTAACAGACACATTGCGAAATACTAAACATAAAATTCTTCATCTTATTTCTGGCGTTACGTCCCAACCGAAAAAGAGCCTGCTTCTCAGCTTAGTGTTCTTATGAGCACTTTTACAGTTATTTACTAAGAGTTTTCTTTGCCAATTGATTATTTTTACATGTGAATATCATGTGGCAGATACGAAGGTACTCTATGCTCTGGGAAATCAAAAGAATTTTGTGGAACAGTTACGTTACGCAACGGATATTTAGGCCTCCCACATTTCCGTTCTGGCCAAATTAATGAAATTCATATTTTGTTACCAGTTCCGATAAGGCATACCTTCAGCAATTCTTGCTGGAATTCTGCAAGAATTACCTAATCATGGAGATTAGGAGTGTAGAGATTTCTCTACAAATGCCTTCAGTGTTTTTTTTTTCATGGATTCCCCCAGTAAAATCTTTACTGGGATTCCTCCAGCAATTTCTCCAACGATTCCTCCAGGAACTGTTTCAAGAATTTCTTCAGAAAATCCTGCAGAGATTCTTAGCTATTTCTCTTTATATTTCTTTAGAAATCTCTCTAGAATTGTTCCAGAGATCCCTCCATTGATTATCCCAGAAAAATCTTTACAGGGATTCTTGCATAGATGTCTCCAAGGCTTTGTTCAGGAACTAGGACAATCTTCAAATATTTTTTCTAGAGTTTTATCGAGAAATTCCTTAATGATTTCCTCTAAGTCTCCATGCAAGGATATCCCCAGGTATTCCTCTCGATATTCTCCAGGAATAACTACTGTGAAATTTCTTCAGAAATTTCTCTAGGGATCGCTCTTGGAATTTCTCCAGGGATTCCACCAAGAATTGCTCCAGGGATTCTACAAAAAAATACTTAACGAATTCCTCTGTGGATTCTTCCAAGTTTTTTTTTAGAAATTCCTCCAAATATCCAAATTACCCTATGAATTTCTCCAGGGATTACATAAAAAAAATCTACAAGGATTCTTCTAGGAAAATCTTTTCATGAATTCCTCCAAGGATTTCTACAAGAATATCTGCATGAATTCCTCCAAGTAATATTCCAGGGATTTAAGCAGAAAAATCTCTATAAGGATTTCTCTAAGAGTTCCTCCTGCAAAATCTCTACAGTGATTCTTTCATGGATTCTTTCAAGGATTACTCCAGAACCCTTCAGATATTCATAAAATTAACTATAGGTAATTCTACAAAGATTCTACCCGGGTAACCTTTCCTTGATTCCATCAGCAATTTGCTCAGCTAATCCTTCAGAGATTTCTACAAGATTTTTTAAGGGACTGCTTCAGGGATCCCTTCATGGAAATCTTTACTAAGATTTTTCCAGAGATTTCTCAAGTAATTTTTCCAGGAATTTCTCCAAAGATTATTCCAGAAATTCATCCAAAGGTTTTCTTAACAGCATGTTGAATTCCGGAAGTTCTAAGTGTTTATGTGATATTATCGTTATTTTGGTGGGGTTTCTGATAGTATCCTTGGAATTTCTAGACCTTAGAATGTAGAGATTTTTATGGGAATTGTAGTGATTCAATATGGTCCTAAAGCCCTGTCCCAATTTTAGTGCCAAACGCTTATGTTTAGGCCAATAACACATGTTTACTCAATTTTCTAATGTTTTCCCTTAGTTTGAGTTCAAAAAACATTGTTTTATGTTATTTTTGGATTTTGTCACACCCCTTGGCTTAAACTCAAATTATGGGTGTATTTTGTTTTCCGTGTCCCTTTCGAAATGTCAGATAGGAACAACCCCATGGGTTGCAGTGTTAAAACTAAAACCCCTGTGGTGTTTTTGTCGACTAACCGAACGTCAAACATGATCAAAAGTGTCAAGGTTCATTTATGGACCCAATTTTTAAATTAAAGTTTAAACATAATATAGCCGTTATTTGAGCGGGAAAAATTGCTAAAGTAATTGCAATAACATGCTCTTTCGTGTTATTGAACAAAAACAAGATTTCGTTAAACATTTTAGGACCCAATTGGTAGTCGTTAGAATTCAATGAGGATATCTCATAAAACTCCAGGGTTCTCTTTCTCCAAAGATTATTCCACAAAATATCTACATGATTTCCTCTAAAATTTTACCAGGGATTTCCTCAGAAATTCATCCAAAGGTTTCCTCGGCTATCCCTCCAGAGAGTCATGCGAGAACTTCTTCAGGTATTTAGCCAGGGCTCCTCCCCGTAATTCCTCCTGGGATTCCTTAATGAAATCCAAAAAAATATCCCTACATAAATTTTTTAAGAGATTGCTTCAAGAGAGAAATTTTTGAAGTCTTATAACACATATTTGACATATTTTGGAGGACACTGAAGGAGAACCAGAAAAATATTCCTGGAACAACTGTATAGCGATTTTCCTGGTGGTATCCCTGAGAGAATTTCTGGAGGAAACTCTTAAGGAATCCCTTGAGAAATTTTTGAAGGAATTTCTGTACCTAAGGAAAACTCATCAGTAGGGATTTCTGGTGGAGTCGCAAATGCATTGCAATCCTTATTTTTCTATAAAAGAAAATCCCTTATGAAAGGGTCTGTAGATGCCTTTTATTATTTTTTCCTTGATTAATTCTTCTAGAATTCTTAGAACCATCAATTCTTCCAGTTTTATTTAATAATTCCATCTCCAAAGGCAATCGCGTGTAATTACATACTCTACGAATTTCACCAAAAACCCAGATAGCAATACACTTCTGAAACTTACAAAATTCTATATGAATATCTTTACTTACAAATTGCACAAAAATTGTATCCAGCATCTTGACAAAAAAAAAAAACATAACAATATATAAATGAACTACCTTTGAAAAAAACTAAAAAAAAACTACATGAATTTTTGAGAGATACTTGTACACTTGCACGATTAATGAAATTTATTTTAACTCGAATAAATTGAACCAAATTTTGTTAATTGTTATGCATTTCACATGAATTTTTGATAAATTAGTATCGTATTCCGGTGAAACATTGCTCGTTATTACTGGATGAATCATGCCATATTTGGATAAAATTTAAAGACAGATCCTCTGTAGAAATGTCTGGTAGATGTCCAAAAATTTCATGATGAATTCTTCACAAAATCTATCTAATTTTAGAAGCATTTTGCGATGGTTTTATTTTTGGGTATTTTCATGAATGTTCGAAAAGTTTTAAAAGCGGAAAATTCGGTGGAATTTTGATGTTTGTAGAATTTCTCTAAAAGTTATTCGATACATTTATTAAAATTTTTCTCAAGCATTCCTTTAGAGATTTTGTCAAGAAATCCTCATGGAAATATTCCTTCAGCACCATCAGCTTTGGGGCTGCAAAACGGTGAGTCGACAACAAGGAAGGAGCGTTCAACACAGCTCTGGTCCTCACAAGTTCCTACCTCACGCTTCCACGGGTCAAACGATGACAAAGACCGCCAGCTAAGGGTTGCGTACTTAGCTGGTAGTGCAGCCTGGGCACTGTTGTCCTTCTGACATCAGCTAGATTGAGGAGGTACGTCTCGAGCGTCTGTTCACCAGGAGGTGCGGCTCAAACAGCGTCTGTTCTGGTATCCAGCGGCTGAGCAAGAAATGCTGAATCGCGCACAGCTAAATCCAAGGTGGTAGCCCCATCAGCGCGATCGTCCTAGTGTTAGTTGGGACGTTAAACAGAGCTGGCACGATGGCGCTCCGGCGAGACAGGAGTGTTGGCGTAGGCCCAATAAGCCACCCGTAAAAAAACCTTATTGCGAATAACATAGGAGATAATACGACCCGGAACAATCGGCAAAGACCCACGCGACGAAATAAGGATTACGATTGGAAACTTGGAACATGGAACTGCAAGTCACTTGGTTTCGCAGGTTGCGACAGGATAATCTATGACGAACTACATCCCCGTAACTTCGATATCGTAGCGCTGCAGGAACTTTGTTGGACTGGACAGAAGGTGTGGAAAAGCGGGCATCGAGCGGCTACCTTCTACCAAAGCTGTGGCACCACAAATGAGCTAGGAACTGGCTTCATAGTGTTGGGCAAGATGCGACAACGCGTTATCGGGTGGCAGCCGATCAACGCAAGGATGTGCAAGATGAGGATAAAAGGCCGTTTCTTCAACTACAGCATCATCAACGTACACTGCCCACACGAAGGGAGACCCGACGACGAGAAGGAGACGTTTTACGCGCAGCTGGAGCAGATTTATGACGGATGCTCGCCGCGTGACGTGAAAATCGTTGTTGGCGACATGAACGCACAGGTAGGACGAGAGGAGATGTACAGACCGGTGATCGGGCGGAACAGTCTGCACGCCGTATCTAACGACAACGGCCAACGATGCGTCAACTTTGCAGCCTCTCGTGGTATGGTAGTCCGAAGCACCTTCTTCCCCCGTAAAGATATCCATAAGACCACCTGGAGATCACCCGATAACCTAACCGAGAACCAAATCGACCACGTTCTAATCGACGGAAAATTCTTCTCTGACATTACCAATGTTCGCACATACCGCAGTGCGAATATAGATTCGGATCACTACCTAGTTGCTATATGCATGCGCTCAAAACTTTCGACGGTGACAAACTCGCGTCGAAGCCGAACGCCGCGGCTTAACATCGAGCGGCTACGGGACTCAGAAGTAGCCCAAGAATACGCGCAGCAGTTGGAAGTGGCCCTACCAACGGAAGAGCAGCTCGGCGCCGCCACTCTTGAAGATGGCTGGAGGCACATAAGATCCGCCATAGGTAGCACCGCAACAGCAGCACTAGGTCCAGCGGCCCCGAATCAGAGAAATGACTGGTACGACGGCGAATGCGAGCAGTTGAAGAATGAGAAGAATGCAGCATGGGCGAGAATGCTGCAACACCGCACGAGAGCGAACGAGGCACGGTATAAACAGGCGCGGAACAGACAAAACTCGATCTTCCGAAGAAAAAAGCGCCATCAAGAAGAACGAGATCGCGAAGCGATGGAAGAGCTGTTCCGCGCTAAAGACACACGGAAGTTCTACGAGAAGCTTAACCGTTCGCGCAAAGGCTTTGTGCCACAAGCCGACATGTGTAGAGACTTTGACGGAAATCTTCTCACGAACGAACGTGAGGTGGTCGAAAGGTGGCGGCAGCACTACGATGAGCACCTTAATGGTGATGTGGCCAGTAGCGGAGGTGGCACGGAAATAACTTTGGGAGCACGCGCGGACGACGAAAGACTTCCGCCTCCAGATCTCCAAGAGGTAGAAACGGAGATTAGACGGTTGAAAAACAACAAAGCCGCTGGAGTGGACCAACTTCCTAGCGAGTTGCTAAAATACGGTGGTGATGCACTGGCAAGAGCGCTGCACTGGGTTATTTCCAAGATTTGGGAGGAGGAAGTATTGCCGGAGGAGTGGATGGAAGGTGTCGTGTGTCCCATCTACAAAAAGGGCGACAAATTGGATTGCGCCAATTATCGTGCAATCACAATTTTGAGCGCCGCCTACAAGGTACTCTCCCAAATTCTATGCCGTCGTCTATCACCAATTGCTAGAGAATTCGTTGGACAATATCAGGCAGGATTTATGGGCGAACGAGCAACAACGGACCAGATATTCGCCATCCGCCAGGTGTTGCAGAAATGCCGCGAATACAATGTACCCACACATCATTTATTCATCGATTTTAAATCGGCCTATGATACAATCGATCGAGAACAGCTATGGCAGATTATGCACGAATACGGTTTCCCGGACAAACTGATAAGATTGATCAAGGCGACGATGGAGCGAGTGATGTGCGTAGTCCGAGTATCAGGGACACTCTCGAGTCCCTTCGAATCTCGCAGAGGGTTACGGCAAGGTGATGGCCTTTCGTGTTTACTGTTCAACATTGCTTTAGAGGGTGTGATAAAAAGAGCGGGGATAGACACGAGTGGCACGATTTTCAGAAAGTCCGTTCAGTTACTTGGTTTCGCCGACGACATTGATATCGTAGCACGGAACTTTGAGACGATGGCGGATACGTACATCCGACTAAGGGCTGAAGCTAGGCGAATCGGACTGAACATCAATGTGTCAAAGACGAAGTACATGATAGCGAGGGGCTCAAGAGAAGACACGGCACGCCCCCCACCTCGAGTTCATATTGACGGTGATGAAATCGAGGTTGTCGAAGAATTCGTGTACTTGGGCTCACTGGTGACCGCCGACAACGACACCAGCAGAGAAATCCAGAGACGCATCGTTGCTGGAAATCGTGCCTACTTTGGACTCCGCAGAACGCTCCGATCGAGCAAAGTTCGCCATCGCACGAAGTTGACCATCTACAAGACGCTGATTAGACCGGTACTCCTCTATGGGCACGAAACATGGACCCTACGTGCAGAGGATCAACGCGCCCTTGGTGTTTTCGAACGGAAGGTGTTGCGGACCATCTACGGCGGAGTGCAGATGGAAGACGGAACGTGGAGAAGGCGGATGAACCATGAATTGCACCAGCTGCTGGGAGAACCAACCATTGTCCACCTAGCAAAAATTGGGAGGCTGCGGTGGGCCGGGCATGTCACCAGAATGTCGGATACCAACCCGGTGAAAATGGTTCTCGAAAACAATCCGACCGGCACAAGACGACGTGGTGCGCAGCGAGCAAGATGGGTCGATCAAGTTGAGGACGATCTGCGGACCCTTCGCAGAATGCGTGGCTGGCAACGGGCAGCCATGGACCGAGTCGAATGGAGACGTCTCCTACGTACAGCAGAGGCCACCCAGGCCTTAGCCTGACTGGTAAGGTAAGTACCATCAGCTTTGATTCTGTTCTTACGCCAATGCAACCCGATGAGAATGCCGACTGCTTTAGAATGCGGACAGTCTCTCCGTTTGGCTCCTCGTCCACTTATTTGCAAATCCTTGATGGCATCGTGAACCAATAGTCTGCAAGTATTTTCACCGGTTTCCTGGTCCGGTGTGTGCTGCAATGTGCGGTGGATAATTTTTTCTTTCGATCGCCAACACCGAACACAAGGAAACAGACAGGCACGACTTTGATCGGAATAGGGTCGTAAAATGTTTAATGAAATCTTGTTTATAGTCTTAAAAAACTTTTTTTTTCGATTCAACTTGCAATATTAATTGGAATATGGGTACTCCAGTAACTAAAATGTATTGAAAACCGGATCTAGTATTGTAATTAATGTGCCAATATATAGCATGTGCGAATATCAAGCAATTGGACACTTTGTTTTGGTGGTGACCAGAGTTCTGAATTTTCATATCAATGATGCGTAATCTACGATTTTTTGCACGTAAGGAGAATGCTTTTTCGCTTCCTCACGCGATTATCTTTTTTCACTCACACTAATTTTCCCTAGAGTTACGATGGACGTTAACCGAAAATCATTCCACTCTGGGGATAATTTCTTTTTCACTCCATCATATTTTCGCTCACCAACTGCTCCCGAGAATTATAACTATGTTGATGAACAAAAACCAGTGCCGGCGATGGGCTCGAACCTAGAACATTGATAAAAACAACCGCGATGCGTGCACGCTAACTATGCTATCACACCAACTTGACGAAACTAGTGGTTAATTTGGTGCATAAAAGCAACTGCTGCTCGTAGCGATGGATACAGGAAAAGTTCTCCATAGACAGGAAAAAGAGAAAACAAACTTGTCGCAGCTGTGCGGAAGGATAAAATCGCAAGGAAGCTTATCACTGATAATTGCTTTGAGGGATAAATCTACTATCGTGAAAGTGAGAATTCGGAACCTTGGTGGTGACAAACGATGTTTTCCAAATTTGGTGACAATAAGCATATGGGCACTTAAATTTAAATGAGGCAATTTTTTTGACCACGCTAAAACACCCGTTGTGTAGGGGAGAGCTTTCGCATCTTTACCTTTGTGTGACTCATACGCAAGCTTGTGTGTGTAGTGGTGCAAAGTCGATTCGGCTTCGGTTGTTCTCGGGTGGAATGAAAACAAGCGAGCCCGGTTCGTCCTTTGAAAGTGTGCGTGCAATATCGGATACAGGTTTGTTGTGTTTTTGTTGCTTCGTTCCAAAGATTGAACAACAATCTGTCAAAACTGGGCTGTCAAAAGAAATTTGAGTTTTCAGTGGTTTTACTCCGGACAGGACGTGAGATTTTGGTCTTGATTGCGGATTAAGTTTTTTCATGGTTAAAATTGCGAGTTCTCTTGAATAAAATTGATAAAACAAGTGAGAAGTGAATCAAACGTTGTTAGAAATTTACCAGTTACATGTAGTTATCATAGATTTTTCCCAACATTCCTACGTAAGCTTTGAAGAACGAAAAGAATCTCTGCAGAGTGGTGAAGTGAAAAGAAGAGCAAAGTGCTGATGGTAATTTATTCTCACGGTGGTGATGTCTACTCGGTTCCGAGAACTACGAAATTACACTGCTGGCCATGCCAAAATGACGACGATGCCTCTTCGCGAGCCGTATGAAGAAAATTACGTTCGAGTGCGCGCTGAGTGTTGTTCGTTACTACCGAAGGAAGAAGTTTTGACTGGAGAAGAACCTGCCTCCCATCTCTGCTCCCTGCTTGCTGCTGGTCATTGTCGTCGTTTTTTTTCCTTCTTTTACGCTTACGGTCCCGTTCCTCCGGTTGTTGTCGAATAGCAGTGTTGAATAATAACGAAATAGCATTCAATTTTGCCTTTCTTGATGCGCAACCTTATTGCCTTGGTTTTACGCCTCGTTCCGAGTGGACATTTTATTAATACAAAGTTTGCCATCCATCATACTCTCTTTAATACACATGTGTGCTCCGGCGTGCGTTTGAGGAGAGGTGTTCACTGGAAGCCCTCCAATGTATATGCATTTAATGTTTCCTGGCGTGCTCTGTCGTTCATATTTTATGAGAGCATGATCGATAAGAATGGCTGAGATTGGTGGTAGTATAGCCTCTGTACGCAGATTTTTGCAAACGCAGTACGTTGGCTTTTAGCAGCTGGATTAAAATGCAAAGGTAAGTTTTGTTTGATGCTTTTAGTAAATAGTAACATGAAAATCTAAATTTTTTTTGAGACAAAAATACTGTACAAAGGTTTGATTATTTCTACAAGTTTGCTCATTCTATAAGTAATTGGATGCACAAAAATCAACCTCCCTCTATCTTATGTGCGTTCTATAATAAAAATCCGATCATACATTTCACCAGTGATATTCCTAACATCCTCGTAAGTCGTGCCATTGCGGGAATTACAGCTAATTACTGTACTCATTTGAATTGGTAACATCTTCGGCTAAATTGTTTGTTCAATCTCGGAAATCGAATAGCGGAAAGCTGACAGAACAAATAATCATATGTATGATAGTTTGTATGTTTTAATAGAAAAATACTATAAATTTAGCGTTTTGGTTTTTTTTTATAGTCGACCTACCTCCAAAAATTCGTTCAAAAATATTTCAAGAAAGTCTTGTGTTGCCCAGGAATTCAACCAGTATGACATCGACTTCTCTCATATTTCCGTCAATATTTCTGTTTTAAGCTGTTTTTTAAAAGATTTCAAAAAAAAATCAGCACTTTATACTGTCGAGACTAGGGAAGACGGCGTTACAGTTGAGGTCGAAAAACGCGTACCTGTCAAAGGATACAAACTCTAGTGGAATTTAATGATTTAGTATTAAAGTCGGTTTCCATTTGCTTGTAGGTATTCCCCTAAACAGTTAAAAGATTAAAGCCTGTCCACGATAAATTTCGGACACTGATGGCGGGTGTACCACAGAAAGTTCGAGAATTTTACAGAAAGAAGGATTAACATCCTTGTCAACTCTCGAAAACTTATTCATACAGACTCAAGTCAAAAAAGTATACAAACTTACTTTATCGATCCTACGTGTTAAGCAGGCGGAAATCTATACGTACCGCTCTGTACCAACTCAACTTTTCACTTTTAGAACGTTTAATTTCCGGATTTACAAAACGACGAAAGTAACATTTTCAGCTTTCGCAACCTAACCACTACTTTCGCCGCCCCGCTGTATGGAGAGACAAAGTGACTTAACCACGAATCAAAACAAAACACTACTTGAGCCGATTTTACACTGGTAGAAGAACGTCGAAAGTAACTGAATGAAACGGCTTATCATTTTCTTATAATTATTTTTGTGGGAAATAATAGGCACTACCTAGTTTTTGAACGTGAGCTGAGTGTATGCAAAATTTGAGCGAAGTACACGGCAAAAAAATGTTAAAAAGGTGATTCATTTTAAAACAGTATTAGAAGATAGATTTTGATTTTTCCTAATTAATTCTCTCAAAACCGTATAAATGTTACTTACGTCGATTTGAAAAAGTAATCGAGAACTGTTTATTTTGTAGATATAACTCTTTTATTCTGAAATAAACAATTGTTTTTGTTGAATTATGAGTAACTTTTTTTTGCTGCCATTATTTGGGTGTCCGAAATTTAACGTGGACAGGCTTTAATTAAGAAATTTTCCATTGAATTTATCCGAGAATTCTAACAGAGATGTATCTAAGAAACTATCAAATTTTTCAGAAATCATTGTGAAAATTCCAAAAAGAAAAATCGAGGTGGAAGAAGAAAAAAATTGATTACTTTATGATCTAAAAAATTCTTGATGAAGTCCCTGGACTCATGAAAGGAACTTTTGGAGGCTTTTTGCACAAAAATTGGAAAATCTAGTCAATAGAATCCTGCAGGATTTTCGGAAGAAATTCTTTGAAAAACATCGGACGATATAATTTGTGTACGAATTAGTGGAATAATTGCAAGATTGTTAGATTTACTGGCGTGAAACCTTAATTTAGCTTTTGAAACGAAACCATGGATATTTTACATGGTAATTAATCGAGAAATAGATGTACTGTAGAAGTAATCCCCGGATGCTGGAGAAATGTTTGGAGATGATGGGCTCCCCAGTCAAATTTCAAAAGGCAAATCTCTAATCCCTGTGGAAATTACTGGAGCTAGTAGTTAGAGTGTACAAGGATTTTCGGGATCAAATTCTGAAATTCTCATGCATCCCTCGAAACATCTCTGGAGGAATTTCTGGATAAGATCCTGGAAGAATTGGTGTGGAGGAATTTTAGAAGATATACCTGTAGGAGTCCCTGACAGTATTCCAGAAGAAATCTCTGAAGTAAACACTAATACAAGAATACCTTAAGCTTTTCTCCGAACAATTTGAGAATAAATTTCTGAAGAACGCGTGAAATAGTGGTGTTAGAGTCTCTGAAGAGTTCTCTAGAGTTCACTGCTAACAGAAAAAGTAAAATTAGAGACCATTTTGGTTAACAAGAGACCAGTGTATTCTGGACCATTAAAAATAGATACTTTATCGAGACTTGGTTAAAAACAGTGACCATGTCTCTAAAAAGAGACCTGTTATCAGCCCTAAGTTTAGATCTATTTACATACAATTAATGTAGAGAATCTAGTTATTCAAATGGCTCGTACACATCGATAGCGTTAGATTATGCTACTTATGATTTCCCAGGCTCCCTGTCATTATATTAGATGTAGTCTTGAAACGTGTCATAGACTTACCTACGAAAAAAAACTTAAGCTGACCAATCGACAACTTGGAAGGAGTGGCACAAGTGGGAATGGGCACAGTTTTCTATCATGCATTAAAGCTAGATTAAATAAATAGCTACGTCAATATGCCAGCTTACACAGCATCCGCTCTGGTACCCAGCAGTTAAAAGTGAAATGTGTGAAAAACATCAGCACGATCTTTCAAGTGTTGGTTAAGGCGATCAATAAAGCTGACACGATGGCGTCCTAACGAGACGAGGGAGCTGACGTGAAATCAATAAATTAGTCAGAACTCAGAACAAAATGCGCACAGAAACCAGAATTCAAATCGCACAGGATTCCAGAACAGGATTCGAGTAGAATCCCAGGACTGAAGAGTCTCAAACATATTTCGTGAAATATCCAGATCAGAATTTTTACAGAACTCTAAACAAAAATCTGATAGTACTTAGAACATAATTCTCAGATAATCCTGAGCAAGGTTCATTCAGAATCCTGAGTGCAGTCCACTCCATGGAATTCGATTGGAATTTTAATCTAAACTCATCCTAACTCAAATCCTAAGGTTGGAATCTTTGTATTTTTTTAAAGTTTGGTACAAGTATTTTTTTAGGATTTTTTTTAGGATTGGTATAGAATCTAGATAAAATTCGTATAGAAACAGAAAACCGATTCGTGAAAAGGGTTCGCACAGAACTCAAAAACAAGTTGCTCGCAGTACTCTGAACATGATTTGCCCAGAACCCTGAGCAACGTTTATTCTGAAACATGATTCGGTTGGATTCCTGACAAAAATTTGGTCAGATTCCTGAATAATTCTCTTGGAATCCTGCACATTATTGGTTTGAAATTCCGAGCAGGGTTCGCTCGGCATTCTGAGCAGGTTTCGTGCAGAATCTGGCGCACGGCTTGCCCAGAAGCTTGACCTAAATCTTGCCTCGTGAGGCATCCGCCTTACAACACCTGGGAATGATTGGCTCTACATTTTAACAACCTAATTAATTTCAAAGTGTCGCTCTCTGCCTATGCCTATCTACTTAACCATTTAATCATATGTGCAAAAATCTTCTGCTGGTGAAATTTCAGTAATCATGTAACAATTAAAGTAGGCTTTTTGAAAAAATTCGAATTCAAAAAACCCCTGAAACCTTAAAGAAGAACATATAAATTGTTTGGAAGAATCTCTGACGTAGCACTCTTGAACGAAACTCTAGAGAACACCGACACGTTAATGCTTCCAGTGAACGAATTGCTCTTTGAAGGAAGCACCACACTAGACAACGGACTAGCATGCAACGCCCAGTGGCACAGTCGAAATACGTGTCTGACGAAAACTTTTCCGGACTGAAGCGGGAATCGAACCCACACTCCACAACAAACAATCACTGTCAAAATTCCTTAAGAAATCTTCTTCGGCAGTCATCGAAGGACTAGTTGGAAGAAGTCATCGATGGACTACTTGGAAAAACTGTTAGAGAAATTGTTATGCATTTTCTCATGCGATATTTTTTAATGCCAGGGTGTCCATCCATCCGGGAAATCCGAAAAAGCAAGAAAAACCTGGGAATTACAAATGACCAGGGAAAATATGTGTTTCAAACATACAAATACCAGTTTGTTTCAATTTTAAGCACTATTGGTAAAACTAGAAAATAAGCTGACTGATTGACAGCTCGTACTTTTGGTGAGACTTCCTATACATCAGAATGATTATACCATGAGTGAAAGTTATTTGCACTTTATTAGTCTTTGTCAGAATTGTATATTTTTATTAATAAATTAATTTACAGCCTTCAATTTTGAAAATGTCCTAATTTTCTTGCAATTTTTACCAATTTCTTGTAAAATGCTTAATAGACTTATGGCGCACACTGAGCCAGACCGCTGTTTTCGACGGCCAAAACCTCTAGTGCTCTGGATATTCGTCCTAGAGGTTAAGTGTCTTCGACAAAGTATTTTGGAATAATTTGTACTACATTTTGACTCCTTCGGAGTTTATCTAGATAAGTTAAAACTGATCTAGATCAGTTTTATCTTTTGATAGGAGCGTCCTAGCAAAAAACTCTTCTATGAAGTGGTTCATTGAGACATTTTTTCAAAAGACACTTATACTCTATCACTGACTTGGATGGCGATACACTATAGTAAAAACAGCCAAAAATCGATTTTGGCCATTTTTCATACAAAAAAAAATGGTAAAACATAATTAATCATCTACTTTTTGAAGCTGAACAATAACAAAATAAATTTACATCATTTACTAGCAAAGTTTCCAGATTTAATGACACAAAAACAGTCCAAAAATAGTAACACATATATTGAGCTTTTCGGTAATCCAATCTGCATAGTTATCAAATTAATTAACTCATTACGCGTGTTAAAGATGGATAAATTATGGGTAAAATTATGAAAAAAAATCCACGTGCTGGAATTTGAACCCAGGACTCTTGTGTGCTAGACGAGTGCTTTACCAACTAAGCTACCGAGTCACTTGGTGACCCAATAACTCAGTTGGTTACAAGTTGAAGTTTCGAACTCAAATCCACGCAGATCACGTGGACCTTATTCATAACCCACATCCATCCATCTCATGTATACTACAAACGCGCGCAGAGCGAATGCGATTTATTTTGTGTTGAAATTGTTTGCCTATCATACCCACATCGCTTCCACAACAAGCTGATCAATGTAACCCTGGATTAGGGTAATATGAGATTTCTGGAATGTTGAATAGATTACCGTTAGGATTCATCGCAAATTCTTGGAGAGATTTTTCCAGGAGTCCCAGCGAGAATCAAGAGATTATTGAACATTTACTTGAAATGTATATTGATGCTGATTCTGGGTGAAGTATTTTTTAGATTACTAGTTTGATCAGCATCTGACCCTTAATCGAAGGTAAAGTCTTTATGAGACACCTGACAGGATTTAATATGGACATTCTCAACGAATTTCTTATGATACCCTCTTTGGTCGCCGTAAATCCGTAAGTAAGTTCGTTTTTTAGGAAAGTCTTGGCAAAATCTTTGATGGATTCCTACGAAGATGCTTTTTTGGATTCATGTAAAAAAAAAAATGCCAGAATAGAAGAGCAAACGAAATTTTTGGACAGCTTTCTATCAACAAGATTTCTCCTTTGGTCCAGAAAAAGTTTATCCAGATCTAAAATTTCTACAGAAATGGGTCATGGACCATGTCTAACGCATAATTCCCAAGGTATTCTTGTGAAAGAATTACCTTTACCCTTTTGTGAAACTATGGTTTAAACTTAATTACAATTGCTAATTTCAGTTTTGTGCACGGCCCCCCTTTGTTGTTTCCATTTCTCGACTGGAACTAAGTACTGGAAGGTTATTCTCAGTGGTGCTTTTGCCGAAAACCTAAATGATATTAAAAAATATATCCGGTATTAAATAAATTTAGGCAAACTTTCAGTTTAGACAATTCATAAAAGTTGGCCTAAAAGATCGTTTAGATGTTTCAAATAATCGTTTATATCTGCTTGTCAAAAATTATATCGGAATTCAAACTGTTTTGAACCCACAGTACTTCACAAATTAATTAAAAAAAATCATAATTAACAAGTCCTTCTAATCTGACCAAGAACGGAAAAAGTTATACATGATTAATTCTGTATTATACCTTCTATGAAACGTCTTAAAAATATCCGGTTGCACGATCATTTTGTCTTCCATTTTATTTTATTTTTTTGACTATCGGAAAAATACGGGAATTTGAAACATGATTTTGTATGGACACCCTGGTTTGAATGGTGGTGGGTTCTCTGTAGAAATTTCTGCAGGAACTCTGGAGACGATTCTCAAAGAGACCTATGAGGAATTTTCCCAAAAAAATGGAAAACAACCTCGAAAAAAATATTAAAAGAATTAGGTAAATACTGAATGATTGTCAGAATTGATTAGAAATTTATGTTGAGAAATTCAAGTGGAAGAATACTTAAAGTATTTCCTTAGAAAAGTACGTGGTAATCAAGTAGGATTTCTTGGAGAAATCTAGACGAATTCTTGAAAATATTTCTAGTGGAATCCTTATAGAAATTCTTGTAAGAAACCCTGGACAAAACTCATGAAAGAATCCACGCGGGTTTCTTTTAAAATAGAATAACTTCTTCAGTATTCCCTGTACGATTTTTTTCAACAGTAAATCCTAGAAGAATTTCAAGTAGAACCTGACAAAATTTAACAGGAATACTTGGAAGTATCTTTTGGAATTTTTTAGGAAATCCCTGAAAAACTTTTGCCAGAATTACGGGAGGCAGGAATGAAGAAATCTCATAAAGAGTTTTTGAAGGTTTCCTCATAGCAATTTATGGAGTTATTCTTGGAATTCGAGCAGAGCTTTCTGTTGAAATATTTGAGCATTTGGTGTAATCCCTGTGTTTGTCAACACCTGCAAGAGCTTTAGGAGGAATACCTGTTTCGTAAAAGGATCGCTAGAAAAGTTAATAAAATAATTCCTTGAAAAGTTTGTAATGGGATATCAGAACTTACGCAGGGATCTCTTAAAATTAATTCAAAGAAATGCAGTAGAAATCTCCAGATTTTTTTATAGTTGCTTGTAGTAGCAAAGTAGAGTTGTACAGGGTTAGCTAATCGTTACTAATGCGTTCAAATCGAGAGCTCAAAATTTGTAAGTCAGTGACGGCTCCGGCAACGTCCTTACGGTCACTGATGGAAGGGAAGGAATGTTAGTTAGACGACCATTGTTACTAGAGACCGACAGTAGATCTGAATCTCCACATTTGTCATGTAGAGGCTATTGGGTTAGTGGGAAATAATATTTTGTCAGTATTTTGGCCCACATATCTTGTTTCTAGAAATGGCTAGAGGAACTCGGGAATAGTCCTGTAGCCGGAGTTATTGCGGTGGGTCCCTGGGTCAAGTTGGGTAGAAAAAGGCGACTTTTTGGGACATGCCAAGTTATCTTTATTTATTTCCAATGGCATTCATTTTATTTTGCATAAATCATTAAGATCTAATATTCAACATTTTAAATGAAAAGTTTTGTACTGTTTAGAGTGTACCAGACGCGGCCACTAAGGCTTAATGACCTGAAGAACCGGCTCTAGATCTGTTAAATATTAAACCGTTTAAGATACCTAAAAGTATAGATCGAACATAATAGTTCACTGAAATGCATTCCCATAAGCTTGACACAGATGTTAAGATACAAAATGTGCACTTTATCATAAGTTTGAGGCATCACGGGGACACGAAAATGGTCATTTGTAGGATCAATCAAATGCAGTTAACATTACTATTCAATGCAATTCATTACCAGAAGGATTACGCTGATGCGATTTTCTTAAAACTCCTTGATATAGTGGCCACATCATAGGGACGATTCAAATATGACGTCCATCGTTTTTTGAGATTTCTAGACCCCCCCTCCCCCCTCTGTCACGCTTTTTACAATACCTTCTACACGTACTGTCACACTTTCGTAGACCCCCCCCCCCTCCCCCTAATGATGGACGTCATTTTTGGATGATCCCCATAGCCGATTCTGGAAATTATCTGTGACCTACCTCCAAGGGCACAGAAACACAAAACCATTACCACCCGACCTGACCCAGTGATCCACCGCAATAACTCTGGCCACATGAAAATTCCCGAGATTCTTTAACCACTTTTAAAAACTAGATATGTGTACGAGTATACTGACAAAAAATAATTTAAATCCGTTAAGTATTCGCTGAGCGGTGGAAGTTTTAGTAATTTTTCTTTCGCTCAGGCCTATACGGGTTAAGCTTTAAGGATTAATTTTTTGCGAAGGTTTCGCACGGTATTGTTTATCACTGTTTTGAAGATATCCCCTATCAGTCAGGTGTCAATTGTCTGCTATCATATCTTCGGTTATCAAATTTATTGTTATCTCAAATACTTATCCCACATGGGGTTCCCCCGTCGTTGTTGTACGGAAATTCCCAGTGAGAATTCCTCTGCGCCAAACACCATGTCCCATCATTGACATTTAAAACCGACAATGCTGACGTTGTGTATTATCTCTTTCGCGGTTTATTCTCAACAACACACGCATCGTCTATTCTCGCAGTCTTCTCGCCTCTGACGCAATAAGCTCGCTGCAACCGGTATCGTCGTTGGCCATTAATCGTGTTATTTTGGCGCTGCCCAAAATTTATTATCGCGATTCATTTTTTATTTTGCGGGTGTGCGTTTGTGTGTGTTGTGAATCACTCGCAAGTCAATTCTCAACTGATCGTATAACTAATGGCCCAATTTAACGACCCAATTTTCGTTAGGATCATTAGTCAATTGAGCCAGAATATACACTGCTGGACGAAGTGATGTGCGCAGTGACTGATATTGGTGCAATCTGAATCTCATTAGGTATCTCATAAAATGATTCACAAATTCTGACGATAGCTCGGAAATAACTTTAGAAAAAGAGTCATTAGTCTAGATTAATTTGGATTTAATCTAATCTAATCTAATCTAAGTGCTTGCACAGCCAATGTTGAAAAGCATCCTGGAAATACCGAAATTAATTCTAGTATTTTCTTGTCAACATTAATGTTTGCAGCACATCAATGATTTGATACAAACATTAAAATGGCCAGACCCACTGTGCAGACTTGGGGTTTGAAGATAATTCAAAAATTAACGTCGATCAGGTCATTCACGAGTGAATCACATGATAGACGAAAAAAGGAAAAAACGGGGACAACCGTACCAACCGTTCCATTTGGGGGGCTAGGCAAAATCGTTAGGAGAGGCGTTGCTAAGCAAGTTAGTGCACACTCCATTGTTGTTTGTGGTCCTATTCCTGGGATGGGACACAGGTATTTCTCCCGTGTGTCCTGGCTTTAGAGCCTAGGCTTAAGCGCCCTTACTCGCTCTCTGAAAAAAAAAGAAAAAATCTGTCCTCCCTCCCGTTTTGTATGAAATGTATGGAAAAAGAAAGAATACAATTTCTAATCTTAATTAAAACCGAAAAATGTGTGTTTAATAACAACCCGAGCATTCACAAATCTTTTACAAAAAAAAACAAACGAACGAACAAACAAACGTTTCTACAAAAAAAAAACTACATAAATTACAATTCTAGTACAGAATATTCATGAAATGTGGCTTGTAATGCTTTGAAAACCATAACCGTTAAACGTTAGATTAATTTGGATTTATAGTGAAAACTATAACTATGTTTCTCCTAGACAAACGGCTGCCCTTCTTCAGCCTTCAGCCTTGTGGGCTTCGTGGCCTTGCGGTTAGCGGCGTCAGTCGCCTAGGCGTATTGTGCCAGGGAGTGTGGGTTCGATTCCCGCTCCAGTCGGTGAAAATTTTTCGTCAAACGAAAAATTCATCGCTGGGCTACTGGGTGTTTCGTGTTGTCCGTTGCCTAATGTTAGTGATCGTTCAGTCTGTGCAGCCTATGTGCTGAAGACGGTGTAAATTGTCTTTTTTTTTTTTTTTTTTTAAGCCTGATACTAAATAAGGTGAGTTTTTGGATATGTTGTGAGTCACATTAATTATTACCTATATTGTTTTGCATTACGCGTTTCACACAGTGTATTCCGTGCTTCAACCCCTTTGGTGACTTTTGATAGATTCCAATCGGCTTTTTTTGCTGTTGGTCTTTTTTGTGCTGAGATAACAAAAAGCTTAATCCTGCCTAGTTTGGATAGTGGCTAGAATAGCTTAGATAAATATACAGAATAAAATGACAGCAACGTCAATCGTAGCAGACCCATGCAAAATGGTACAACCCAAATGGCGCTAGTTCAAGAACCTTACTTTCGTAAGGGAAACTTTTATCGAGACAACCTTGTGGGCCCAGTTTTCGCATGCGTGATTGCTGCACTAATTTTTTGCTAACCTTACTACCTAAACAAGAGAGAACTGCCGCTAAACACCATATTAAAGTCTTCGATAGCGTCAACATTTTCCAACTGCGAAGCCAAAAATGAAATGGATGAAAAATTTAACGACTAACGTGAACAAAAAGCAATCTTGCTATGATTCTCAAGCTCATACCTACTCGTAAACCTAAATGTCAAATTTTCATCGGACAGTTGTTGATTCATCATGCAGATCCAAATGAATGCATCGGGAAACTTTATGACCACTCACAAAATCCTTTCTGCATTGTCATGTCATAAAACCCATATTTTTCCATAATTTTCAATAACGTCCCCCCAGCAATTTACCATTTTTACGATCACCCAATCTCTGGGGGATGATGATATCATCCAGGGCTGCCCACTTTCCGAGGAAAATATGATGTAATTTCATCGTCCATTAGAACCCCGAAAACATTCATTTCCCTCTCTGTATCCCCATCCCGAAACACCCAACAACAGTTGCTGCTATCCAGAAAAACCACTTGTCTGGTCCCGGTCACAGAGGACACTCCCAACAGCTCTTTGCCACTTTCCACTTGTACACACTTTTTCGTCATCTGAATGAGCGGTTACCATGCATTGCATGGTTACCTCCAATCCAGATTGTCTGTCTGTGAAACCAGAAGCCATCGCTCGGGACCAGCACTACTTGGTCAGTGAAACGTATGTAAAAAAGCAGGGGAGACTGGGTAGACTTGATCCCCTTTTCTCGATGCGGCTGTAACTCTGAAGCGCAACAAAAATAACATATCTCAGGAATATTCCATCACGCCACAATTTTGAGCTACAGGTCATCAAAGTTGTATAAATACTGATTTTATTAATGTGCACATGAAATTAAAACAATGATTTATCAAACTTTTCAGTGATCTATTCCATCAAGCATGTGAAATAGCACTTCAACTTTCATGTAGTTTGGTATAAATTGTATAGTTTGGTATAAATTGCACAAACCTGCAGTTTCCACACAAAATTCTTAGTAACTTCTTAGTATTCTTAGTGTTACCAAAATCTATCGAACTTCGTGTACTAATCCAAAGAGAAAGCATGACATAAGCATTGATGACCGTACAATTTGTAGTTGCCACTCCGTGATTGGATTGATCGAAATAATCAAAATTGTACAGGGAACCAACAGAAACAGCTCTAAATTTAGTAATATCAACAACGGAGCCGGCCACATCCTTACGATCATATAGGAAGGGAAGGAATGTTAGTGTGACGTCCATTGCTACTTGACACCGAGGTCACCTCTGCTTCTTCACGGTTATCACAGGAGGTTTGTTAGTGGGAGGGTTCAAAAGCGACAAGAATAAAATTCAACTTAAATAAAAAATAGGTACGTTTATCTTGTTTTTTTTTTTTCAATCTAACAGGAATAAGGGCTTGCTTAAGGCAACACTTATAGTGACAAACCATCCATAGTTTGTTTGACGGTTAAATAAATGTAACATGGTCACGTATCACATTGTGGCATGACCAAGGCTGGTAGCGAGTCACTTTTTAGTGACTTGGTCACTTTTTTGAGGCCAGTCACTTTAAAGTCTCTTTTTTGAAGCCATTTCAACTAAAGTCACTTTTTTCGTCAAAAAGTCACTTTTTTCAACTATTTTGAGCTAAATTTCGGGAGAAAATTTTGAATCGGCCTTCTTAATTTAGAATCAGTTTTAAATTAGCAGGGTGTCTACTACTTGAAAAATCCTGGAAAACCTGGAATTATTAGGGAATTTTATTCAGCCTGGAAAAAAACCTGGAATTATTATAGGATATAGCCGAAATCGCAGGGAAAATACTTCGAACCAGTAATTATTATGGCAGAATGTGTCCTTTTTGTAACACAAAATTTCTTCAATCAAAAAAAATTTCGGCTGCACCGCTGTTATAACTTGACTATTCAGTCAATTAATTTTAAGTTATTTTTAATATTCCGAATAAAACTTGTTTAAATAAGGAAGTAGGACTTAGGATTGCTAAAATGAGAAAGGCAAGTACCGTAATTCGGGGTGTAGTTGATCAGTGGGGAGAAGTTGATCATTCACGTACCCACAAGTATAAACTGTCAAGAGAGCTACTATTCAATTTCAATTAGCACAATTTATATGACATTGTATTACCTGATGGCTGCTCTTGATGTTCCTGAGTTCGGTTTGAAATTCAATATAATTATACCATGGAAAAACAGATTTTTTATGAAATGTTTGATGAACTGTTGAACGGTTCTTCTCCAAACAATCGACTATTGATAAGGCTATACAACTATACACCATATAAATAAACTGTTTCATACATTCCAGATATGCTCTGTGAATCCATTTTTGAGTTTGTATTGTGGATAAACAATTATTTTCTGAGTAAAAAATGTATTTTTTGTGTGCGAGTTGCCAATTTCAAAGAAAATAGCATACCTTTAGGCGTATATTATGGTGTACTCTGTAATTTACCACATTCAAATTCAAAATTGACCGATATATCATTGAGTTGTAAGTTTTTAGAAAATTGATCCAGATTCAGTGACCCCAAATTAGGTGAATAGCATATCTCTTTATTTTAGGAAACTTATCGCTATGATTGATCAACTTCACCCCGGAATCATAAACTTCACTTTTTGATTTTTAAAATATATTTTTGTAGTTAAATGAACATTTCGTTGAAATTTAGTTTTTATAATTCAATAGATATCCAACCCGTACATGTTTTAAAAATATGTGGATAATAATACATGCATTCTTTTAGGAGTTACAGAACAGAATCGCTCAAAAGTGATCAACTTCACCCCATTTTACGGTACGATTTCCAGTTCTAGTTGGGTATCTTTCATTAGCATATGAAATAAATAATATTTGTAGGAAAAGATTAAAGCTTACAACAGGTACGAAAAATGGTATATTTTCAGGTAAGCAGATCTTTTTTAAAGGCTTGGATACTATTTAAATGCATATTTCTAAAAAGTGTTTATTTTTAGTTAAGGTCTCTAAAGACATAATCAATATGGTATCTAAAGTCACTTTTTTGCCTTAACCCTCTCATTCCCATGGTAGCTCCAGACTTACTATGGTTCTCCAACTCGATATCGAGATACGAAATATCGAGTAAGGGAGAGTTAACTGTAGATTATGATTCTATACTTATCAGATTAATCTAAAAGTCAACTAATGTTTTGAATAGTAAAACTATTGGTAAGCAATCAGTTTACTATTGTGAAACATCAAACAAATTTTTTAACTGATTTTGCAAAAAAATGACCCTTTGAAATATTGTTTTTTGAATTACTTTTTATAAAAACGATTTTTCATAAAGAAACTGTCGATTAAAGTCGTCGGAAATAGATGGCTTGCAATGAATTCTGGTGCAACATTCTAGAGGCTCCAGACAAACCTTCAGATACTATTACGTAACTATTTATCCAGAGATTCCTTCTGGAATACTTGCAATAACTACACCAGGAATGCCCCCAGCAATTTTTCAATGGAAGCTTAGAGGAATTTCTTCTTAATTTGGTACTAAACATTTTTAGAGCATTTTCCTTCGCTACTACCTCCAGTAATTGGGCCCTAAAATGTTTAATGAAATCTTGTTTTCATTTAAAAACACGAAAAAGCATGTTACTGTAACTACTTTAGCAAATTTTCCCGCTCAAATAATGGCTATATCATGTTTAAACTTTAATTTAAAAATTTGGCCCATAAATGAACCTTGACACTTTTGATCATGTTTGACGTTCGCTTAGTCGACAAAAACACCACAGGGGTTTTAGTTCGACCACTGGGGTTGTTCCTATCTGACATTTCATAAGGGACACGGAAAACACAATACACCCAAAATATGAGTTTAAGCCAAAGGATGTGACAAAATCTAAAAAAATATTTTTTGGGCTTAAACCAACGGAAAACATTAGAAAATTGAGTAAATATGTGTTTTTGGCCTAAACTTAAGCGTTTGGCACTAAAATTGGGACAGGGCTTTAGGACCCTATTTGCACAGAGATTACTCTGAAGAATAAATCGCATTATTTCCTCCAGTTTACTGATTCTTTCACAGATTTTTTCAATCGCTACTTCTAGGATTATTCTCGCAGGCTCTACAGAAGTTTTTCCCAAAGGTTTAGTACAGAGTTTTCGAAAAAAAATTGACATTTTTACAAGCAACCCTACAATAATTCCTACGCCTTTTTTCATTTAATCCAGGCCTTTTTATAACAGGGTGTCTACTACCTGGGAAAACATGGAATTATCAGGGAATTTTATTCAACCTGGAAAAAACCTTGAATTCTCAGGGAATTTCGGCCACAATCAGGGAAATTATTTCGAACTAGTGGTCCCGGTAAACTTCGTCTTGCCATCAAGTAGGCTGTTGAAAATTGTCAATGGAACCCATACAAACTGACATATTAGTTTAATACTCTCCCGTTTTACCAATTTTTACAAAAACTTCTCCAAACTTTTTCGTGACACGAACACGTCGGAACAGTAGAAGCATTAAGGCGAAGTAGGCCGTCATTGAAATTTGTACGCGTCGTTGATGATTGTTGCTAATTCATCTCATGCTTTCGAATCAAAGAAAATCAGTTGGTTTTGCACTGACACACCTGAAAAAGTATCAGCATACTTTATGCATGTTAGCGCGTACACTGATACATTTTCAAGTCAATATAAACTATCAAGACTGATCACTTTGAAATGCAAGTTAAATAGTTGTCATTGTTGCCAAAACGAATGACGGGCTACTTAGCCTTAACCTAAGAATGCTAATGTCGCTACCAGTGTCGTAAAAATTCAGCCGAATGATACCCGATCAGTGCGAAAACGAACAAAAACAAACTCCGCTAGCAAGAAGCCAATCTGACTTCGAGTGCGAATGCGACGAGAAAGAGAGTGGGTGCAACACACGCACACATTCAGTTTCACCCACTGTTGGTGTCATTTCAAAATTCAGTTTCACCTAGAGGCACTGAAATTGAATATTGAATATAAAAAATTACAAATGAATTTTATATTACTGGCGTAAGAAAACGGCAATGTGATGCCTCCAGTTGATGAATCATGATTGTCTTTTAATAAAAAAATACAACTTTTGCAATTTGCGGATGTTTTGTGGGGTATTCTGACGGAAATGATTTTTTTCACTAGTGAAATTGAATTTGAATGTCAGTAGTGGATGAGAATTAGTGTAGCAAAAGTAATTGAAAAACTGAATGCACGTTCTACCAGATTCGTGCATGTATTGTCAAACAAACATTCACACAAAGAAGAATTCAACGATGACGGAGCCTACTGAGGATCGGCGTTGTTGACTGTATATTGAAATATGCAGACACTGGTCGCTACTGTTGGTGTTACCAACATCTAGTTTGCCACGCGCTGACAGCCTGAGTACCGGGTCTCAAAGTGTCAACGGCACTACAGAGCCAGACACGTTTTCACATCTTGGCTGCCTGAATGATGGTGCAAATTTCTTGAACCTGAAATTTTTTTTCAAACCTGGAAAAACCTGGAAATATCAGGGAATTTCATTTATGTGAATGAGTAGACACCCTGTATAAGGATTCTCTCAAAAATTCATCCATAATTACTCTCCGGAATTGCTCAAAACTTACTTAAGGTATTAGTGGATAAAATCTTTTCCAAGAATTGCTCGATGAATTGCATCTGGGATTCCTTATTAGATTCCTCTAGAAATTTATCCAGCATTTCTTCAAAATATTATTACTGCGGCTCAAACACTTCACTGATATTTTTTTTTCAAATACAGTTTCCAAACCTCCATAGATTCTTTAAAATTTCATTCAAGCTTCTACACTAGTTAATACTACAGCAATTATTTCAGTTATTGCTCCGACCATTGATGGATAAATATGTTTTTATTATCATAGCGATTTATCAAGAAATATATTCATCAAGATATCGAGAGATCTTTCAGTGATCCTCGTAGGTATTCATCATTATAACTCACACAAGTTTCATCAGAAATTACACTAGGTTTTTCATTAGAAATTCCTCGCGGATTTTTCATATTTTTTCACAAAAAAATATGAAATTTTTTCTAGATATTTCCCTGAAGACAACCCGACTAGTGGATTACAAAAGGGTTAGTTATCGCATTTTTTCTAACAAAATATGTTATAATTTTGGCGGGTTGTAGTTAAAATAACAAAAATTAGAACACAATTTCTTCCACACTATACAAAATTGAAACAAAATCTGTCATAATTTAAGCAAAAATATTACACATTATGTTTCGATTCAAATAAAAATATAACTTGTTTTGTTACATTTCATTACTGAATTATAACAAAATTTGTTATTTTCTTTCCTATCATTTTTTTTATAACAAATTGTGGATTAATTCAGTTTTGAATTAAAAAAGCTTTTGTTATTATAACTGATTTTGGTTTTAATTGTGTTATAATTTCCTCCATCAACTCAAAGTGCTTCTAACTTAAAAAAAACAGATTGAATTCATGAAGATATATAAACGATTTTTAGAAGAATTACATAAAAAGTTCGTAAAAATCACAAAACAAACTTTTTCCAACAAAAAGTCACTAAAGTCACTTTTTTCAGAAAAATGGTCACTAAAGTCACTATTTTCATGATCTGATGAAAATTAGATTTAAGGCTGGTCGAGCTTTCCAAACTCCATAAAAAAGAAATAGATATTTGTAATTTAAAAAGACAAATTTAGTGTGATTGGGAAATGAAAGTGTCAAGAAAAATAGGGAATCCTGGATAGATTTATGGAAGAATTCAGGTGAATATTTCGTAAACATTTCCCATAAAAATGTCAAAATTTTTGTGAAAACAAAATGTAGGAGATTCTGGTAAAACTTAGGGCAACTTCACCGGTGGACCAAATCACAGGTTTGGTCAAAATTTTTGGAACATAGTGGACGTGGAACTTGAACCGAAATGAAGTTTCCAATTTTATTTTATACCAGTTTTCTGTTCTATATTTTTGGAACAGGCTAACTGCCTGGTCCATTTTTGGTTGGATTTGGACCAAGATTTGAGTTGTTCCAAATCTGGTATGACATATGACAGTTCGGATTTTTGTCCCTGAAATAGCTTTGTAGTCTAGGAGGTGAGGGTGCAAAAGTTGAGTGGAGGAAAGCGTTAAAGTTAAAGGAGGAAAGCGAACATCAGGCTGTTTCTCAGGGAAATCCTTTAGGAATTCCTGCAGGAATTCGTCCAGGAATTCCACCAAGAATTTCTACGAGAATACATCTAAAGATTCATCAACGAAGTTCTCCAACAGAGTCCTCCAGGAGCTCTTCCAGAAATTCTACCGAAGTTGTTCCGATGTCTCTAACAAAATTTGCACCAGGAACTACTCCAAGGATTCCTTACCAGCAGTTTCCACTTGGATTTTCTACGGGGACTTCTTTCAGGAATTCATCCGTGGATTTGCTACAGCAATACCTCCGGGGGTTTCCTCCAGGAATCTCTTCCCTAATACCGGGGATTTGTCCAGGAATTCTTTTACAAATTGCTTCTGGGATTTTGTTCAGGAATTCCTCTGGAGATTTCCTCCAGAAAAAAGCGAACTTAACCTGAATTTTCCTACCAAAATATTTCAATAAACTCAAGCGAAAACCAGGACCAATACCCAACATACCTGCTGAATAAAGTACGAGTGAACTTTCTGTAGTAACCTGCAACTATAGAAGGAATCTCAAATCTGCTTTCTGAAAGATCCTCATCAAACTCCTCTGGAAGATTAGCCAAATACGATTTGGAAAACATAAAAAAATAGAAAAGTTTGTTGAAAACTCGTCCAGAACTTCAAATGTGAGTAATAATTTTCCTAGAAATCGTTTGAGAAATTACATTACAAATTCCAATCCATAAGATATACACTTTTCCATTAATTAACCATTGCTATTGTTTTTACTAGTCTATATAGGGTCAACTATTTTTGAGCAACAACACATTTTATATTGCATATATAAATTATCGAGTTCTAGGCTATTCCAGCCTGCTCGTCGTGTTCTTCGTGTTTTTAAGTTCAAATTTGGAGCCACAAATTTTACCTTTGTTTCTATTTTTCTGATTGTTTTAAATTTTTGATACGGCAAGTTTTTTTTCGGAATGTTCTGAAGTTCATCCTTGTTTTATGAAGAAGTTAAATTTCAAATGCACCATCTTTTTGAGCAATCGAGTCTTATCCTCACAGTTCGAATAAAACGTGTAAATTTCTGAGACATATAATGTCATAATTGGAGCGTGGAATATCATGGATATTTACATGATATGTCATGTAAACTTCAGTTATATGTCATGTAATCCAGCAGAATCCTTTGTGATTACATGACATAAAACACATTTTTACATGATTTCAGACTTAGATTTACATGACGTCATGTTTACATCGCATAAATGAAGTTTACATGACGTATAATCTTCATTATTTTTAACTGTGCTGGACAGATAAATGTTAAGAAATATTTCCAAATTACTGCTGTTCTTTACATTTTAAATTTATCCAATATGTACATTCGTAAACATCAATATAGAACGTATTTTCGCTTCTGATCTGTTTTATTACTAATACTTCTAGTTTTGAAGTCCCTTTGAGGTCACTTATTGGTCACTATTTGGTCACTATTTGGTCACTATTTTAATCATTATGGTCACTAAAGTCACTATTATTTTGGCCTCTGACTGCTACCAGCCCTGCTGATGGAAAATTTCTTCCTTATTCGACGTTTAAAGGACGCGGTTTAAGCAGTATTTCTATCAAATTCGATCTTCTGTCATCATTTTTTATTTGAAATATTGATTAGTGCATAAAAATGTTGACCTTATTAGGTAGAGGAACTGGAATTTAAATGGAAACGTGAAATGACAAAAATTTCAATTTTACAAATGTTCCAAATTCTTATTAAAATTTACAATATGAAATATTTTGGTAATATAAAAGACACAAAATTTTTAAAAGATTGAAAATCTACTAAAAAAGGATTATTTACGTAAATATAAACTACCCTGTTTGAAAAAATTCTAGGCAATATCTTGTAATTTTGGAAGCACTATAAAAATGTCCCAATATGGTACTCAACTAGACCAGCAGGAGATCATATGGAATATTCCCAATCATAATTGATATTGATCGTAAAACAGTATACTAAAATTGAAATAAAATTGATTACGGTTTGCTTTTCAAGTAACTTTTAGTCACTTTTTCAAGAATCGAAAGTCACTTTTTAGTCACTTATTTCTCAAATTTGGTCACCAAAATAACTTTTTCCGGTACCAATTCTTGCTACCAGCCCTGCATGACAAGCATGAAACGAGCTCACCAGTTGGTAATAAATCCTCACCTGAAGTCACAATCTCGGCATCAACACACATAAGCTGGGGTAGAAAATCACTCCGATGGTGCGCGAAAACGAATTAAAAAAACATTTTACTCATGCAGCGCGAACAACGAATCCGCTTGCACTCCGGCGACGCAGATAAAAACACGAACCCGCTTGCTTGGGTTTTACCAAGCGCACTCTCGAAAACGATCCAACAACGGTCAAAAACAACCAAAAACTATCAACGACGGTCAAAATCGATTTGTTAAACGTTATTCAACGATTAAAACCGGCCTGACCATAGTCAAAACTTCCTACAGCGATGGGAAAATAATCAAAAAAGGATGAAACAATAGTCAAAAATATCCAAAATCTATCGAACGACGGACAAACTCAAAGTCCATAACAATTTGAAAACATTTGAAAAATATCAAAAACGGTCAACACTTACTCAAAACGATCATAGTATAATCTAAACGTTCCTCTAGCGATGTTCAGAAACTGCCAAAAACGATCAAAAAAAGATCGCAAACGATTCTAAGACGATTAAAAGCACCCAAAAACTTTCTAAATACGGTCAACATCGATCAAAATTGGTCAAAAACGATCAAAAACTATCTGAATCGATCAATGTATTATTAAAAACGACCCAGTGGCTCTTAAAACCAACCAAAAACGATGTTCTTCAACGATGACGATGTCTTCAACGATGACAAAATGATGAAAAACGATAAAACGACTGTCAAAATCATCCAAAAACTATCCAACGATGGACAAAATCGATCAGAGTTTGAGATTGAAAACAATCAAAAACGGTCCAAAACGATTATAAAACGTTAGAAAAATATAAAAAAAAAACGACCAACACCTATTCAAAACGACCATAATATGCTCATAAACGGCCTGATCGAAAACGAACCAACGATGGTTGAAAACATCCAAAAACTATCGAAGGAAGGTAAAAATCGTTAAATAGTTCATAACAAACAATCATAAATGGTCCAAAATGATCAAAAACGATCGAAATCGATTGAAAACTATCCAAAACGATTAAATCTTGGTCAAAAATAGCCTAACAGTGGTCAAAACCTGCAAAAAACGATGAAAAAAGTATCAAACGACGATCAAAAACTGTTAAAAACAACCAAAAACGATCGGAATGCGATGTAAAAACATTCAAAAACAACCCAAAAAGGTGCAAAACGATCGAAATGAAATCAACAACTGTAACACAATATAAAACATCAAAAATCTATTGTTAAAAAACGATCTGAAACGGTCCAAAACGATCAAAATGTGATTAGCCTCAATCGAAAACGGTCTGACGATGATCAAAACGTGCCTAAAACGATAAAAACGATTTCAAAAGGCCCCCAAAATATCACACGACGGACAAAATCGATCAAAGTTGATCAAACACGATCATAACCGGCCTGAAGATAGTCCAAACTGCCTACAACGATGACAAAATGGTCAAGACACGACCAAACGACCGTCAAAAGCATCCAAAAACAATCAAAAGACAGACAAAATCAATCAGAGTTGATTGAAAACAATCATAAATGGTCTAAACAATTTTAAAACGTTCAGAATATATCAAAAACGGTCAACACCTACCCAAAAACGATCTTAATGAGATCAAAAAACGGCCTGACGATGTTCCAAAACTGCTAAAAACGATCAAAAAAATGTTCGAAAACGTTACAACGACGATCAAAAACATCCAAGAACTATCAAACGAAGGTAAGAATGGTTAAAAAGTTGATAACAATTAATCATAAACGGTCCAAAATGATCAAGAAATGATCAAAACCAATAAAAAGTATCCAAAACGATTGAATCTTGATCAAAAACGGCAATGGTCAAAACCTGCAAGAAACGGTGAAAAATGATCGAACAACGGTCAAAAACATCCAAAAACTGTTAAAAACAACCAACGCAACGGTCCAATACGATCGGATCAACACCTGTAAAGCGATAAAAAAAATTATCGTTTAAAAACGATATAAAACGAACCAAAACGATGGAAATGTGATCAACTTCAATCGAAACATGATCAAAAACGGCCTAACGATGATCAAAACCTGCAAAAAACGATGAAAAATGATCAAACGACGATCAAAACGATCAAAAACTGTCAAAAACAACCAAAAAAGCTCCAAAATGATCAAAGTGCGATCAAAACTGTACGAAACTGTCAAAACGGTCAAAAACCAAAAACGATCCAAACCGATCTAAATAAGGTTAAAAAGTGTGAAACAATCAAAAACATCGAAAAACTACGGTCTAAACTTTGTTAAACAATCTTATGATGGTCAAAACCCGCCTAAACGATGAAAAACGATATAAAACGGTCCCAAAAACTATCAAACGATGGACAAAATCGATCAAAGTTGATCAAAAACTATCAAAAACCGGCTTGATGATAGTCAAAACTGCCTACAACGATGACAAAATGATCATAAACGATCAAACGACCGTCAAAACCATCCGAAAACTATCAAACGACGGAAAAAATTGATCATAGCTGATTGAAAACAATCAAAATTTGTCCAAAAAGTTGCAAACGTTCGAAAAATGTCAATAACGGTCTACACCTACCCAAAACGGTCATAATATGATCAAAAACGGCCTGCCGATGTTTAAAAACTACCAAAAACCATAAAAAAGTTTGAAAACGATCCAACGACGGTCAAAAACGAGCTAAGTTGATCAAAAGCGATCAAAGACTATTCAAAACGATCAATGTATTATGAAAAACGGCCTGACGATAGTCAAAACCTGCAAAAAAAAAAACAAAAGATAGTCAAAGCTTCCAAACCGATGAAGAAATAATCAAAACCATCAAACCACGGTAAAAATCATCCAAAAAACGACCAGTTGATCAAAAACGATCAAAGTTGATCAAATACGATTAAAGTTGATCAAAAACGTTGATCAGAAACTACCGGAAACTATCAATGTATCATAAAAAATGGCCTGACGATGATCAAAAACTGTAAAAACGATCAAAAATTTATCGAAACGGTCCGGTCCGGTCAAAACATCTCAAAACTATCCGGTCCGGTCCGGTCAAAACATCTCAAAACTATAGAAAAGGTTAAAAACAGGTCCAAAACAATTAAGAAACGATCAAAAACTATCCAAAGCAATCAAAGTATGATAAAAAAACGGTTTAATGATGGTCAAAACCTGCAAACAACTATGACAAAATGAAACGACGGTCAAAAACATCCTAAAACGATTAAAGACTGTCAAGAAAAACCAAAAACAGTTCAAAACAATCGAAATGTGCTTAAAAACTGTAAAACGATCAGACCAAGGTCAAAGACATCCAAAAACTATCGTTCCAAAACGAACTTATTCCAAACGAACTGCTACTAAAACATTATTCTTTATAGGGGAAAAGCACCAATTTTCGACCCATCAATACGATTTTGGCCTACTTTGTATGAAAATCCGAAAATTGACACAGATTTGTTGTAGGGCGGAAATTGGTGCTTTTCCCCTACCATCTGATGGATTTCCAGCTCTTTCGTAAAGACAAAGTCTCGCATAACTTGTGATCTCGCCCAAAAGCCATTGGTAACTGAGTGTGTAGCTCCTTGTTTTTTAAGCAAATGAATGAACAAGGGTGAAAATTATCACCACTGCTGTGCACATTGGTCCACGGAGCAAAATTAAGTGGAATAAATTAATAACTTGAAAAATATAAGAGATAGCGTTTTGGTGTCTTCTGAACATTTGTTTGTCTGGTCATAGCGCGTTATATGCAAAACCGTCCTAAGCGCCAAATTTCATAACTTTCGAAAACATCTACAATCATTGTTCATGAATGTGTTATAAAATATTCGACTGTAATTGACTAAGAATCTCAAGAAGTTGAAAAAATCTGTTTTCTTGATAAATTAAGGAATAATTGAAAACACATTTATTAAAGGAAATCAAAAAATACCTTCACCAAAGTTTCTTGAAATACATTTTAAGATACACGGATAAAAATCTGATCCCCACACCATGATTTACAAATCATGAAATTCATAAATTGGTTAGGTTATAATATCAGGATCACAAATCATGGTTCCTGGAGTCATAATCATGATTCCTCATAAGCGTAACATTCAGTGTGAAAACACTAAGCGGCGCACTTTGCTTCATCAGATTCGTATCGATCACTCTTAATTCAAGATGACGAAGCAGTTGAGTGGTAGAGTACGAGGCTCACAATCGGAAGGTTCTTGGCTCGAATCTCATAGCATGCTATTTTTGCATTTTTGGCATTTGAATCATGATTCTGAGCAATCAGCTACAAAAACCTAACGCGTGTGTTGCGTTACGGCAATCTGACTCATGATATCATAAGTCCAAATCATGGTGTATTTTCATAAGACGAAAACACGATGGAATAATGATATCATGAGTCATAATCTTGTTTTTGGATTCTGATTTCTACCCGTGTATGCTTATTCAAGTAGCGGGAAAAGTTTTTGAATTTACTTGCGGCATTTCAAAATGTTACGCTTGGAAACGTGGATGAAAAAACTACAAAAACGCTTATATCTTTTCATAAGAAAATTTTATAGGTAAGACGTCTTCAGAGAAAATGTGTATTTTGCTCATATCTAAAACTCTTCAGAACATCGTAGGCCTGAAAAATTGATATTTTCGTTAGTATGGACTAGAGATGGGCAAAACGATCAAATTTTGAGAGCGAATCGTAGGTGACTCACTCACAAAAGTGAATCGACTCTTTTGATCGATTCGGTAAATCATTGTATGAAACCTTTATAAAACCAAAAATAAATCATGTATTTTACACACAAAAAAAACAAAAAGTATAACAATTTTTGAATGAGAATATTTTTCGTACAACAACTTTAACTATTATCGATTGTTTGATTATAATAATTTCAACTCGAAAATATAATTCCTAGTAACTTTTTAAGTCCTCTTTCAAAATATTCGGTGCAAATGAATCATGACTCTTTTGAAAAGAACCGTGATTCATTCACTCATTTTCGAAAGTCGACTCTTTTGAATGATTCGTGAGTGAGTCGCCCATCTCTAGTATGGACCGATGCACGAGTTCACTATTTTGACGTTTGAGCGGTGCCAAATTCACTAGTTTCCATGGTCGCGCAAATAACACGGCACCGCTCAAACGTCAAATAGTGAACCCGTGCACAGGTCCATTGAGGAAAAACCGATTTTTGAGCATAAAATTCTAAAGTGACCTATATCTCCCAAACTATTAGATATAGAAAAAAATGATGTTCTACTAAGTTTTCATATTTTCAATAATCTACAGCATTGTAGAACATTTTATTGTGCTATCTTTGGCAATGAAAAAGATCGAGAGCGAATTCCGAAAGCTATGAAATTTGGCGCTTAGGACACTTTTGCATATAACGCGCCTTTACCAGACAAACAAATGTTCAAAAAACACCAAAACGCTATCTCTTATATTTTTCAAGTTATTAATTTATTCCATTTAATTTCGTTCCGTGGATCAATGTGCACTGGTAGATAGAGGAGGATCCTGTCTTCATCGAAGCATTGTTGAAACAAGCGTGTGCTAGAATAACGGCTTAAGTCACATAATCGATTTCTCTTCATCGATCCTTTCTTTTGTGAATAAAAGTGACAAGATGCGGGTTTGTCAGTTTTTTCATTTCAGGGTGCTAGGCAGCGATGCAGCCTTGCGTCCTGAGGTGAAAAAATGCTGACAAACCCGCATCTTGTCACTTTTATTCACAGAAGAGAGGATCGATGAAGAGAAATCGATCATACGACTTACGCCCTAATTCTATCACACGCTTGAAATAACGCCTTAATCCATTCGTTTGCTTTATAACAACAAGCTACACACTAGGTTACCGATGACTTTTAGGGCGAGATCACAAGTTATGTGAGAAGTATTGCATAAAATTACTTAGAATTAAACTATTTAAGATTCCGAGGAAGTAGAATGGGATCAAGTCTACTTAGTCTCCCCTATCTCCCGACTGGGCAGATGGCAAGCAAACGGGGAAGCGTACCAGACGTAGGAAATGACTCTATAAGTTCTCATCGAATCTGCAACGCAAACCAATCGAACGGGGAGATGCAGAGCAAGGCAAGGTATCGGTAGTGACGAAGCAGAATATGTGGATGTATATTATGGGACAATTTGCTCCTGGAGTATCAACTTATCCTGGGCAGTGTCCTGGTTCTTGCGTGAGCAATATTGGTCCCCTGCGAATTCGGAACTTCACAAGTCGAATCGACCGAAAGTTATTCCTCTTGTTTGGAGAGTTTAGATGAGTTTTCGCCCTGGGGGCCATAAAACGCAGGGATCGATCGAATGGCGCAGTAGGGATTTGCTAGGTGTATTGTGGATGGAAGTTATCGGGTCAAACTTTGCAATGAAGTCGATTGGATGTAATTGACCAATGAATTCGTTGAATTATTTTAGAATCATGTTAGTATGGTATTTATTTCAATTGAATAGAATCAACATAATTCGATTGTGGGTCGAGTTCTGGAATCTCTCTAACTTGCTCTCATAATATTTAAAGGAAGAAAAAATTCACCACTGCCTTCATTACGAGAATTCAACCCCAATTAAACGCAAAACTGGTTAAATTAAATTCGCAGGCGCATCCTTTGTAATCTTAATTTTCTATTGAAATTACGCAAAATATCCTGAATCCGTACCACCAATTACCTGCAGCTCCACTCAGTCTCCACCACCAGATATAAAGTAACAAATGCAGACGAAAAACTCCCACTCCCCCAACTCACTTGCACCTCGTTACCATTCACAACCGACCGTTCCAGACACAATCACAAAGACCGATTACGACGGCTGGATTCAAGCTTGCTTACCACGACGAATCAGGTTGAACATCTAGTCTAGTAGAAGCAGTCCAGACGAACTCTCGGAATGGGAAACGGGACCAAAGATAGAGAGATGGTCGGTCTTTCATTACGGTGACTATTTCTTACACTGCAATCCCTATTCTTCATCAAGTAAGTGCTGGTGCTGCACTAGGTACTGCATAAAACTGTTCGTTGAGGTTCCCTCGGGGAATGAGTTGACCATCGTGTGCTAGTACCAGTCGGGAAATGCACAGTGGCGAAGAATTCCCAATGGAGGGAATTTCGGGAAGGAACTCTTGAATATTTCCTGAAAGTATCCCCAGACAAAAATCTGGTTAAAATCTCAAAGAAATTTTGAACGAATATATTAGAGAAAATCGTAAGAAACTTTCGGTGGATTCTCTATAGTAAATTCTGAAGATATCATTAAGGGAATTACTGGTTGAATTCTCAAAGAAGTTTTAAACAAAATTTTGAAGGGAGTTTTAGACGAGTTCCTGCATGAATCTCTGAAGGCATTTCTGAAGGAATGTATCTCGTAAATTTCTGTTTAAATTCTTGAAGATATTCTGAATGTAAATCTTCGATTAATTCAGAACACATTCAAGAAATTTTTCGAGGTTTTGTCCGGCCATGTGCCACTGTGGAACGGTGCAATCATCCAGCCAGCCAGCATGACTTGTAGCCATTTAATCGCTGTAAAATCCAAGAAAGAAACAAAAACCCAATGGGGCTGCGCGCTTCTTTTCTAATACCTTGGAGACGTGGACGGGGAGGGTGGTTGATTAAATTAAATGAATAATTTCTAGAAAATTGATGTAATGAGAAAGCTACACAATCGAAACTACTGGTGATGGTGGTTTAGTGTAGCAGTAGTGGAAGAAAATTTCAAGTGGATCAGAAATTGAGTTTCGGTTCGTGGATCAATCCGGGGTAAAACTAGCGGCAGCACACAAAGAGATAGAGAGACTGGAGCTGGATAGTTACTGGATTATGATGGTTTCGATGTTTCTTTTATGACCTTTGACTTCTCTGTTAAACTTTGGTAATGGGAATAACTGGTGCAACTGCTGTGCTGACAGTTGCAGTCGATGTGGTTATTAATCGATGTGATGCGATTGTAAAGTTTATCGATCTCTAGATAATAATTAAACAGTTGTAGTGCAAGTTTATGCTTCAACAAAATTCAAATTCTATCCAAATCCAATGCAAATCGGATCAAAATCCAATCCAAATTCAATCCAAACCCAAATCCAATCCAAATCCAATCCAAATCCAATCCAAATCCAATCCAAATCCAATCCAAATCCAATCCAAATCCAATCCAAATCCAATCCAAATCCAATCCAAATCCAATCCAAATCCAATCCAAATCCAATCCAAATCCAATCCAAATCCAATCCAAATCCAATCCAAATCCAACCCAATTCAAATTCTATCCAAATCCAATCCAAATCCAATCGAAATCCAATCCAAATCCAATCCAAATCCAATCCAAATCCAATCCAAATCCAATCCAAATCCAATCCAAATCCAATCCAAATCCAATCCAAATCCAATCCAAATCCAATCCAAATCCAATCCAAATCCAATCCAAATCCAATCCAAATCCAATCCAAATCCAATCCAAATCAAATCCAATCCAAATCCAATCCAAATCCAATCCAATCCAATCCAATCCAAATCCAATCCAAATCCAATCCAAATCCAATCCAAATCCAATCCAAATCCAATCCAAATCCAATCCAAATCCAATCCAAATCCAATCCAAATCCAATCCAAATCCAATCCAAATCCAATCCAAATCCAATCCAAATCCAATCCAATCCAAATCCAATCCAAATCCAATCCAAATCCAATCCAAATCCAATCCAAATCCAATCTAAATCTAATCCAAATCCAATCCAAATCCAATCCAAATCCAATCCAAATGCAATCCAAATCCAATCCAAATCCAATCCAAATCCAATCCAAATCCAATCCAAATCCAATCCATATCCAATCCAAATCCAATCGAAATCCAATCCAAATCCAATCCAAATTCAATCCAAATCCAATCCAATCCAAATCCAATCCAAATCCAATCCAATCCAATCCAATCCAATCCAATCCAATCCAATCCAATCCAATCCAATCCAATCCAAATCCAATCCAAATCCAATCCAATCCAATCCAATCCAAATCCAAATCCAAATCCAATCCAAATCCAATCCAAATCCAATCCAAATCCAATCCAATCCAAATCCAATCCAAATCCAATCCAAATCCAATCCAATCCAAATCCAATCCAAATCCAATCCAAATACAATCGAAATCCAATCCAAATCCAATCCATATACAATCCAAATCCAATCCAAATCCAATCCAATCCAAATCCAATCGAAATCCAATCCAAATCCAATCCAAATCCAAACTAAGTCCTAGTAATGTGTTACAGTTATTAACTGATACGCTTCTTTCTATTTTCCTTTTTAAAGTGGCGTTGCTTCTTTTCATTCGTATCAAATATCATTCGAGGAACACTTGTTCGCCAAATGGCAAATGGCTGATACTTAAGCCGTCCTTATTAAATATATAATAACGTTTTTCTTTCTTCTCCTTTCTTCCAGGTATGCTACAACGATCCAAATAAATACGCTTTAAAAAAGCACGCTTTTCCATCCTGCCCTGGCCGTCTGCTTCTTCCGCACACGTCGTCGTCCCTCCGCAGGGTGGCCACCGAACCGGGAAAAACGGGAAAAGCGGGAAAAAGACGGGAATTTGAATGCACCGGGAAAAAGACGGGAAAAACCGGGAATTTGAGAAGATCACCGGGAAAATAGTTTTTTACCGAACATCTTCAAGCTGCAATCTACAAACCAACCTCCAAAATAAGTTGTAGATAGCAGTTCTATTTAATGTCATTGTTATGAGGCATCCGTAATTTTGAACAAATATTTTTCAAACAGTAATGATTTAATTTATACTATGATTCGACATATTTCTTAAAAATGTTCCGCTCTTTTTTAAGAAATGTTTCAAAATATTTTTGTTCTCGCATTGTCAGAGTTAAGTTTTGATAAAGGCCCATTTACGATTTCATAACGCTCAAGCTTTTACAGCTCATATAAAATGTATAGAATATCCATACAAAAAGCATCACGAGAGGTTGAGTGGATGTCAAAAATGATAATTTTCGGTGTTATCAAAATTGTGGATGAGCCCTTAGTAAGTGCTTCTACATCCTTACATCCTTGTATCATACCTCCGTTAAACTTATTTGCTCTCTACAGAAACTCTTCATTTGTGTTTATTCTGCGCGGCGTGTGAGTCGAGACGAGTCGCTCTCACCGCGAGTGACGTGAGACGACTAATGTTAATCAAATGGGAGCGAGTCGACAATTGTCACCTCATTCGACTCGTGCCACCTCACACGCCGCGCAGAATAGGCACGATTTTTATGAAGAAAATTCCAAGGATTAATAATGAAATACTGTCAATTACGGTAATGAACTACTTGGGCATCGTGATGATTTTGCTTTGGCACCTGGGGCTAACATTATTTGAAACTCAGCAGTAAGGCACTTACGACGATTACAAATTAAAGCCAAAGCTCGAATTTTCAAGAACACGAGTCTAGAGAACCAAACAGCGCTCTGAGCTGAAATTTTGATCGTTTGGTCATCACAAGAATGTAACCAATCCATCAAACTTTAAACGCTTACGGTTATCAGGTTCTCTAGATCTTAAAAAATTGATGTTTGGCTTCGTTTTTTAATCACCTTAAGAGGCCAACCAACTAAATGGTTTTAGAAGCATTCAAAATAAACCCCTGCCGTGCCAAGAGTAGGTTTTTTATTAGCACAATTATTAACCATCTCTTTTCCATGGTAGCTTCAGAGCTTCATTGATTTTCGACGAACGCTTGACAAATCGATTGAGATGAATTCTATGCAATAGTTTTCAGAATAAGATTTTATATAGACTTGAACAATCTAATAGTCAATTTGTTGTTCCAATAGTGAAACTATTGATAAACAATCAAATTACAACCAACATTTTTTGACCCGATTTAAAAAAGTTCTTTCATAAAAACGATTTTCGATATAGAAATATTCAATTAAAGTCGTGGGAAAGAAAGGGTCAAAAACCGGGAAAATTAGGTGAAACATACCGGGAAAACCGGGAAAAAAGCGGGAATTTCAAAATTGAAATTTGGTGGCCACCCTGCCTCCGGTCCCGGAGGAGGAAAGCTCGGTAATGATGATCTGATCTGTTTCGAAAAAGTCTTATTTCCAAAGCCGCTATGATACCGAAATAAATCTGAGCAGACTGAAAGACCGGAGCGCACGTATTCTCACCCGTTAGTCGTAAGGGTAGCTACGTGAGTCTTTACATCAAAATTTTATTACAATCTGCGAATGCCGTGTTCGTCTTTTCTCCATTTTCCGTCAGTGGTTTGCAGATCGTGCTCCCTGGAGCACTAGATGCTCCGCGACGCTTCATAATATTTTTATGTTTGATCTTGAATTTCTCAAAATTTTGTTTGTGAATGCTCTAAAATACTAAAATTATTATAATTAGTAAGTTGAACCAAATAATCCAAAAATAAGAAACATTTAAGTTTGCAGCATTCGACTGAAAGTAGGCAAACTAATTCAAAACACATTTCTCAGTATGCTGAAAAAATCCTCTCAGGTTTCTAAGAAGAATCCCCTCAGTATTCTGGAAAAAAATCATCTGAGGATTTTGTGAAGAATCCTCTTCTGAAAAGAATCCTCTGGAGAATCTGGGAATAATGCTCTCAGGATGCTGACAAGAATCCTCTCAGGATTCTGAGAAGAATCCTCTCAGGATTCTAAAAATATCGTCTCAGAATTCTGACAAGAATCCTCTCAGGATTTTGAGAAGAATCCTCTCAGGATTCTGAGAATAGTCCTCTCAAGATTTTGAGAAGAATCTCAGGATTCTGAGAAGCATACTCCCAGGATACTGAAAAAAATCCTCTAGGGTTCTGAGAAGAAACTTCTCGTTATTGGACCATAAATCAGAAACAGTACGTTTAATAATTTAATATTCAATTAGACATTTAGTTTAAAATCGCTCATATGTCTCTCTCTCTCTTGAAATTATTGAGTAGGTGCTCAGCGCAACCAAATTCTTTAAAGTGCTACACCAGACAAAAGACCTGAAAACCCCCTGTTCTACGGCGTGTCGGCTTCGGAAAAGCAAGTTTGAATTTTACGAAAACCGATGAGTGCGGAGTGACACGGCCGGATGAATAACTTATGAGCTGTGTTCATTGGATTGGGACGGAGAATTTTCTGCTTCCATCCTTTGGGAATGAAAACGATTTTGCTGCCGGATCAAAGGTGTGTACGCTGTGAAATTTATCAGCCGTGAGTAAGCGTGTCTGCTGGGTAGATTCAGAAATGCTGTGTGTGAGTCGTCCAATCAAATTTACTTTTCTATTGTGCTATGCTGTGCACATCCGGAGTCCATTGAAATATTTAGAAAATAGTCTACCATCACGATTTGCCAATAGTTTATAGAGCAATTTCGTGTGAAATTTCTGTAATTTTATGAACTGAAATAGCTTTGGAGACGCAAAAAGGTTTAATTTTCCTGTAACACATGCTGACAACATAAATTTTCTCGATAATCCCGAGTTGGTTTCTCGATGTTCAATATTGGGTGTCCTGAAATGGCTTCTCACCCATACATCTATAAATCATTTTGAGCCAGACTGTTACTCTTTTTACAATCAAACATCCTAAAAAGGGAACGCTGGAAACCCATAATCCCATCTTCAGCATTCGTGACGATCATGAAATAGAGGAAAAATCTCTGAAAAAAAAAGATACACTTGGAATCATCCATCTAGTTTCAACTTGATGTGAGTCCCACATGACGTCGTATTGTTATCGCTTTGTGTGTTGGTCATTTCAGATTATATCGGTATATCTCACAAAAGGCATGTCTTCTTCTTCGTATTGGCATTACGTCCTTACTGGGAAAAGCCTGCTTCTCAGCTTAGTGTTCAATGAGCACTTCACAGTTATTAACTGAAAGCTTTCTTTGCCAAAGTTGTATTTTTCGTATTCGTATATCATGTAGCTGGTACGATGATACTCCATATCCAGAGAAATCAAGATAATTTGCATTACTAAAAGATCCTGGACCGAGCGGGAATCAAACACAGGGACCTTCAGCATGGCTTTACTTTGTAGCCGTGGACTCTAACCGCTCGACTAAGGAAGGTCCTAGTTATTAGATATTATAATAACAGTTGTTAATAGAAGTTGGAGTACATTAGACATAACAGAAGGAATTCTTTATTACCTTGGTAGAACTGATAAAAATCAGATTCATGCTGATAAACTGGTCTTTTTACGGAAGCAATATCCGCCAGACAGAATAACAATCCCGTCCCGCGTGTTGCACAATCGAAAACTAATTACGCTCAGAAACTCTGAAACAAAGCTCGAAACACATCCTTCATTAGTTCCGAGACAACTCAATCAATAAACCATCACGTGAATAGAGGGGCTTTTACCGGTCACGCTAGCAGAGTGACAAGTCTAATTTTGACGATCGTTTCCTACCTAGCAAACGCCGAGACAAGCTTGCCAAGTTTGACTTGCTGTCTATTTCGCATGACCTATGACGACTAAACGGGAAATCGTTGGACAGCATGTTGACAGCTATCCGCCGTGTTCCATAGCAAACTGATAAACAACAGCCAGCTCTACTTCATGAATTACTAATTGGTCGACGTGACCATCGTGGACCATGAACAGTATTGCCATATAGAAGTACGATACCCAATCGCTTCGAAGTCTAGCGATTCCTTAATAATTCAATCGCCGACGCAAAATGATGCCTCTCAGATCCATAATACAATGAAATTGAGAAAAATCATCCTCCCGTCAGCAGCGGCGGTCGCATCGCATTTTATTAGCTATTTTATTGAAGGATCCGTCAACTCAACCCCTCGTTCTGACGTCCACTCCTGCTTCTGACCCTTTGCCAACCCCCGCGGAACCAGTTTTATTGCGATTATTATCATCCACATCATCAACGGCGGTATCACCACCGTAATCGGTTCGGGCTTGTGATAGTCGTCTGGTGCTGTCCTGCAACTACATACAGTCAGCCCACAATTATGAATGTACTAAGGGTCACTTTCTAGAAGAATGTATGATTGAAAATCATGGGGACACTTTGCGGGTCCGAATTACCATCACTTGAACTTCGTGATTATGTTTACGAGAAAGTGTCGTTTTCGATAGAAATTCCAAACGTTGTCCATCCCACAGATGTGAATCAGGATAAATGGGAATGGAATGAATGGCGAATAAGTGGAAGCATACGTTTTGGCGTTTTTCTTAGATTCCTCTTATCTTTGATTCATAACTGTGGTATGGATTTTAATGCTCCACATTTATGAATCAATGCTTCTTAGAATAAGTTACACACTTTATTTCCCAGGGACCTCAACCAATGTCAAAAATGATTATAAATGATTTGCGAAGCTGTATAAATTAAGAGTTTACAACGGTAAAGAAATTACGAGTTTAATCCAACACTGATCCACATCTGTGGGTTATCCTTAACTGTGGAACGACTGTATCAGTAGAAGGGGCCCGTCGATATATGATAGATGGTAGCTCACTCACAAGCTGGCAATTTCCTGCCTTTGGCGCATGTAATGTAGCTGTTGCTAGACAAACAGACCCCACACCAAACCATGTGTCGTTGAAGACGCTGTTGGATCGTTTGCCCCCAAACAGCGATGCCAGTTTTTCCGTAGATTTGACTTACAAAGAGCTGGTAGCATTTTTGAGAACTGATCACTATTTCATTGCAAGTCTCCAGTTTTATTTTTTGAACTCCCTATTTTAACCAAAAAGGTCTCTAAAGTTGCTTTTTTATTCGGAGTGCAGTGGATCTAAAGGTTCCAAAGAAACCTTCAGAGACTATAACGCGACTATTCCTCAAGTTCTCCAAGATTCCACGAGGAGAAGCTTTGGAAGTTCTTCTAGTGATTTCTCCAGAGAATTCATCTGCAATACTTTCTAGGGCCCCTACTTAGAACACTTCTGTCCCACTAGTGATTGCTTTACCAATTCTCCCAGAAATTATTGCAGTGATTTTATAAAATGCTTAGAGGAAATTCTCCAGAATTTACGCCAGGGAATGATTGAGCACCCCAACGCTACCATCTCCAGTAATTTTCACAGGGATTTATCTGATTGTTTTCCCAGGATTTACTCCAGATATCTTCCCACTTATTCTTCCATTAATTTGTACAGAAGTTCTTCCAAGAAAATCCACTTGGTTTTATACAAGTTTTTTTTATGTCATCGTGTAGGGAGGTTTCCAAGAAACTCTACAAGAATTCCTAAGCATTTTTTCAGTTATTATACCAGGAATCTTCAGATAGATTCCTCCCAGCAATTGCTCCTAAGCAAATTCCACAAGTGCGAAATCTATCCGATGGTTTCAAAGTTTATCACACTCATTCTTGTTTAAGGCGGATCCAAATTTCGATCGAATCCTATTCGTTCGAATGAACGGCCCACTTGATTTTGCTGGCGTAAACGGGAAGGCAGAAAGATTTTCGATCAAAAGAGCATTCGAACATAAACAAGTATAGGGGTGTACTTCTTCATGAGTTGTGACATCTGCTCTGTCCAAACTTTATAAAATCTCCAAATAGCACTGGAAGATAGGGCTGAGTCCTAAATCGCAAAAGGTAATTATTGGATGTTCTATTTCAGAATTAAAAAATAATCGGTGAAATAATCGTCATTACACAGCATTCTTGAGATTTTTGAGTATGCTTTTCATCTGTCGTTTCGAAAAATAAATTTCGAAAAACCTCTTTTGAAACTTTTTGAGAATGATTCAAACAAAAATCAATGTGTTCGATGTACACAATAACGTTAAATAATATTCAAATACTTCACAAAATAAGGAAGTTAAAAACCGTAAAGTGAAAAGTATTTGCGAAAAAAATCCTCAAACTTATTGCAGAATTCCATGACTGAACGACGCCTTATATTGATCTAGTTCGAGAATGTTTCAGAAACAAAAATTTTTGTAAATTGGAATCTTTTAAAACCATTTTTTATCTTGCAAAAATCAAAAAAAGTTAAAGTCGTTTATGAAATGGCTGAGTTATTAGGTGAAGTGTTAATTTTCATAGCAAGGCTGGTAGCCAAAAGTGATGTCACAAAATAGTTGTTTTAGTGACCAAATAGTGACTTAACCCTCTAATACCCAATTTTTTTTATTTTCGATCTAAATACTATTTTTCGATATCTAAAATCGTTCTAAACACGTTTTGATTAATTTTTATTCGCGTATTTTTGATATTTATAATTTTTATTTTTGAACATACCTATCCTTTTTCATTTTTTTAAGCTTCTTCTGGTTGTTGATTTTTCGCAATAATAAAAATTTAAATGTACCTTTGAAAATATTTTTTTTTTCGGAGCGTATTTCATTTTCCGTGTAACTAACAGAAAAACAGGTTTGAAATTATTTTAATACCACCAGGCACTTCTTCTTGACATTACACTGATAGGCAAACTAAAGTGCCCACCTCACCAGTTTTCGAATTTCTCTCATTGATTTGGTTCAAATTAAGTTAACACACTTAAATCTTTTTTGATATTTTATTTTTGATATTCTTTTAAAGTTGCACTTACGAAATTTTGATAAAAAAATAATTTTACTCAAAGAAAAAGAAAATCAATTTGTATTGAAAATAAAATAGTGACAAAATAAAGTGCCCACTTCCTTCTTGGCCCCAGAGAAGATGATTTAAGAAAAATAAAAAGCAATTTAATAGTTAATGTGTCCTCCTTTGGCCTTAACGACTTGCTGGAGGCGCTTCGGCATGCTTTTCACCAGGTTTTGTAGGTGTTGTGGTTCTAGTTCTTCCCAGGCGTGCTCCAAGGCCTCAAAAAAATTATTTTTGTTGGTTACACCAGTTTTGTCAACCCTGGCATCGAGAATCGCCCACAAATTCTCGATGGGGTTAAGGTCTGGGCTTTGTGGAGGCCATTCCAGCGGTTTAATCCGACAAGACCGGAAGAAAGACTCGGTCTTCTTGGCAGTATGCTTCGGGTCGTTGTTCTAGAGAAATATGAATTTCTTTTCAAGGTCCGTCTGGATCAGCGAAACCTCCAGATTTTCCCGCAAGATGTTGATGTAGGAATCTGCCGTCATTTTTCCGTCGATTTTCACGAGGCTTCCTACTCCACTCCATGAAAAACACCCCCAGACCATCACATTTTCTCCTACATGCTTCACCGTTCCTTGGATGTGGCGCTCTGCACCACATACGAGCCCGCCGCTTTCGGTTAAACAGCTCGAGCTTAAGGAGCGTTACATCCAAGGAACGGTGACGCATGGAGGTGTGATGCGATGAAATGTGATGATGAAGATTTAAGTGTGTTAACTTTAATTTGAACCAAATCAATGAAATAAATTCGAAAACTGGTAAGGTGGGCACTTTATTTTGCCTATCAGTGTACGTCCTCACTGAGACAAAGCCTGCTTCTCAGCTTAGTGTTCTTATGAGCACTTCCACACTTATCAACTGAGAGCTTTCTTTGCCTAAGTTGCCATTTTCGCATTCGCCAGGCTTTTCTTCTGTGATAGTTTGATTGTAGAAAAATATAAAAGGCATGATTTTTTGTATTACAGTGTACTATTACACGTTAAATGAGCCCCAGGCATTTGAAGGTTACAAAAAATACAATTTTTCAAAAATATAGAAAAGTTTCGAAAGTCATAAAAAACTTTCCTTATATGCATGTTATGAGCCAAGGTTTAAGCCAAAAACAAAATCATTTTGATTTCCGAGCTACGTAAAAATATGCAGATCTAGTCGAGTACTACTGGAAACCAATTTGAAAAATTTTAACTTTATTTATCTGAAAGGTTTCAAGATTTTATCTGCAAATAGGGCTGACAGGGCTGGTAGTAAGTCACTTTTTTGTGACTTGATCACATTTTTTGGTCACTAAAAAGTCACTATTTTCAACAAAAAGCCACGTGAGTCATGTTTTTCAGAAAAATATTTTCGTGATCTGATGATAATAAAATTTCAGGCTTGGCTATTTGTTTTCAAATACAAACAACAAGAAATAGATATTTGATATTTTAAAAAACAACTTTAATAGTATTAAGATTCTTGGGGGACTCACGGCTAACTTTCTGGAAGAATACAGATGAATGTTCCGTAGGAATTTCCAACGGAAAATATGAAAATTTTCTGGAAAAAGTTTTGAAGAAGATTCAAAAGCGATTTTGGTATGAATTTTTTGACCGAAATATTTTATTAAATTTGGATTGAAACCAGGACCAATATCTGACAAACCTGCTGAATCAATTACTAGTGAACTTTCTGCAGTAATTCACGGTTATAGAAGGAATCTTAAATCTGCTTTTTAAAAGAACATCATCAAAACCCCCCGCCCGGAAGATAAGCATTAGGAATAAAAACCAAGAAAAAAAAATCAAAGAGTTTGTCAGAAACTCGTGCAGGAACGAGTACTAATTTTGCTAGAAATCATTTTAGAACATTAAGAATTTCAACAAATAAGCTATACATTGTTCCATTAATTAGCCCTTGGCACTGATTTTTTACACGACGTTGATCAACTATTTCTATACAGAAACACGTTTCTTTAATGAATGCTTGGACAATGTTTGACGATAATAATATCAGTAGCTATTCCCTAACGTCAAATCCACCTGTTCATGAATTAAAGCAACAAATACGCAATTTCAATCGTTTACCCAATTTAAGTATGAAAAATTAGTCATTTTCAGGGTTATATATCAGATGATTTTTTTTTTTTTTTTTTTAAATCTTTATTTGAGTGTATTTTAACGCACGAGGGCTAGTTCTACACTTATATATCAGATGAATCGTGAGGTTACGTTATGATTCTTTTCAATAATACATTCATTAAAACGGTCAGTTGAAATGTAGTTATTTTAATAACGCTTAGAATCATTTCTTAATTCCTTATGTACAACATTCTCGTTTGGCTCGAGTTCGTCAATAATCAATTGTATTTTTGAGTTGTTCATTTGGAAGAAATGGTTTAATTTTACACGAATTCTGCCACAAAATCAGCCTGAGTTTCTTTTTTTTTTTTTGTTAGTTTTAGAATTTTGAATTCTGTCAGAATTTGTTTTTTCAGAATACAATTTTGTAATTCGTTCATGATTTTCGCCACAATTTTGACTTCAACCATTAATATCAAGTTCAATTTATTCAATGTCAAGTTCAAATTCAAGTAATTCGTTTGGTTTGTATCTCTACTTAAAAATCTTCAATTAATGTTTGCCAGTAAGTTACACATGAACAAGAATTTGCTGAAAATTCTATCACGAGTTTGTTTTCTGGTATTCATGTAGGGTAGGTTTACCAGTTATGGACATAGTGGTTCCCTATTTCGCCATACGTGATTACTTTAATGTCTTCAAATTTTGAAATTTTGTGAGTGTTGTAGTAGTTAGTATTAAGATCTTGATGTTAAAACACTCAAAAAAATTTAAAATGTAAAAGTTATCATAATCATCATGGCCAAATAAGGAACCACTATGGCCATAACTGGTACACTTTCGCTATTTGATGTTTTTTCTGACTTAAATCTGAAATATAAAATAGTAACCTATATCACGCTTATGTTTATCTCGTAATTTGTAGTTTTGAAGTCGTTTTTTGATAACTATTTACTCAGTATATTGATTCTTTTGGTCACTAAAGTCACTATTATTTTGCTGTCTGACCGCTACCAGCCCTGAAAATGCTGTTTCCATGCAAAATTCCCAAGTTTGGAGCTCTGTAACTTAGCTTCTGGTAGTCCGTATTAGCTAAAATTGAAATAAATGTGGAGATTTTGTGTGTAGCAAATTCATAGAGCACATCAACCACTAACTACACAAACAAAGCATGCAATTTTTCGTTGGAGTTCTGAACAACTTTTCTACGTGTGCAAGGGTGGAGCCGGTTTCATTCTAGAGGCATTGTCTTTTTTTAATGCAAGTCTCTCTATTTTAATAGGGTCTCCAAAGTTTCTATTTCAACTAAAATTGTCTCTTAAGTATCTTTTATCCATATTTTGCTTGCAGTGAGTCCTGAAGCTAATTTCTACAAGCTCCAGAAAAACATTCAGACACTTTTACTATTCTATGGGGTCAACAATCTCGTCTTAGATTTCTCGAGAAAAAGCGTCAGGAAATATAATCGTGATTTTTTGAGAGATTTCATCTGGAATAGTTTTCAGGATTAATACAGAGATCTCTAGAAATACATCTACCAATTATCCCAGAAATACTTTTGGACATTTATCAAACGATGCTTGGTGGTGACGGGGTGGGAAATGCAGCAGATTCTCCGGTTTTCTAGTAACAACGGCTAACTAATTAACATTCCTTCCTCTCCCCGATGGACATAAGGACGTGGCCGGCGCCGTTATCAATCTACAAATATCAAGAGCAGTGTGGTTGTACATTGAAGATGGAAAAAAGCTACAACCCAAGCTTCATCTTAAGTGGTTCTCTGTGCAATATCACTATCCTGATTGATCACGGAGTAGCAACTACGAAGTGCATGTTCCATCAGTTTATCGTGTATTGATCGTTTATCAAACGATGCTTGGAGGAATATCTTCAGAATTTGCTCTAGGAAATCTAAGCACTCTGATGCTACTACCTCCAGAAAATCCATAAAGGTTTATTCCAGAGTTCTTGAAGACATTCGTTTAGAGATTTTCCCTAGAAACGCCACAAAAATTTCTACTCTCTAAAATAAAGTTACATAAAATCAGGTTCTTCTAGACCAACATATAATGTGTGTAATTTAACACATCCTGAAACTTTGACTTTGTGCTTATTTTTGTTTTATTTTCCTAAATTTCACGACAAGCGAAGATGCTCAGTATTGCGAAAAAGAAGAATAATCAGCCCAGTAACAGTTTTTCATATTTTTTTAAAATTATACTCAAGACGTTTAGGTCCAGAAGAGCTCTGTTCTGTAAGGATCTTGCTCTATTTTGACCTATTTGACCTATTCACGGTTACTCCCAGGATTTGCTTCAAAAATTAATGAAGATTAATGGATTCAAGGAAATATATTATGATATTATTCAAAAATGCTTCAATGTGTTGAACGTAACGTGCATAATTAAGGCTCTATAGGTTTTTTTCCAGAACATGATCCAATGATTGCTTATTCCATTTTTTTTCTAAATAAATTTCTCCAAAATATCTCTATGTAATCTTCAAAAGTATTTTCAGATTCCACTCTAATTAACACTACAGCAAATTTTCCAGTAATTCCTCCGATCATTTCCAAATTTCTTTAGCGATGAATTCAATGAATCCCTTCAAAAAACCATGCGGGTTATTATCCATAGATTTGAATGATTCTGTTTTTTGATTAACTTAGCAATTTTCCTAGGAAATCTTCCAAAAACTTCATCAAGAGTCCATGAGTTCTTTCAGAGGTCCTTAGTTATCAAGAGTGACTTGGAACCTACACAAGTTTCAGATTTTTGCTAGAAATACCCTACGGATTTTTTTTTTACAATTTCTCTACAAGTTCCTCAATATTTCTTAAGTAAACGCGACGTGAGACAAGACATAACACTTATAGTTTTTACTATCGTCAAAAAAGCTTAAAAATTACCCTTCTGTCGACCGGTTTCGGGCGCGATGTTGCCCAACTACGGGACAATGTCCGACGATAGTAAGAACTATAAGTGTCTTGTCTTACGTCGCGTTTTTATGAATGTCGTGTTGTTCTTACGTTAGCACAAATCACATAAAATTTATAGATTTTCTTAAGTTTTCGTTAGAAAATTTCGTTGAGGAATGCCTGGGAAAAATATTTGAAGACTTCCTTAATAAATATCGCGAGAAATTACTTATTAGGATTTCAACAAATTCTTAGGATGAATCTCTGGAGTAATTCCTGATGGTGTCCTTGTATAAATTCCTATTTGAAAGCTCAAAGAAATCCTTAGAAATTTCGGGAGGAATCTCTGGAGAAGTTTCTGATTCAATTTTTGAAGATGTTCTAAGCGAAAGCCAAATCTTAAATCTTAATTTCTCAGTAAATATTCGTGGATAATTTCTGTAGTTATCATTTAAAAAATCCAGGTTGTCTTCTTGAGGTATCTTTAGCACAATTTTGAAGGTATTCCTTGGGAAAACTCTTGAAAAATAATTACTAAATTAACAAATCTGCTAAAGAATCTTCGGAATAATGTCCTAATCTTTGGGCGCCTAATTTTTTTCTGGTGAAATTCCTAGCGAAAAAATCTTGAAAATATGCATACAGTCGTGATGTCACGAGGAATAAAAAAAAACTCAGAAATATTCTTAGAGAAGGAGTCTAGATAGCCGTAGCGCCAAACGCACAGTTATTCAGCAAGAGGGTTCGTGAGTTCGATTCCCACCGGTGTGAAGGATGTTTTCGTAAAGGAAAGTTTCTCGACTCCCCATACAATATACGAATGCAAAAATGGTCAATGTGCAGTAAAAGTGCTCACAAGAACACTAAACTGAGAAGCAAGTTCTGTCCAAGTTGGAATATGACGCCAGAAAGAAGAATCCCTAAAGGAATATCTGGTCTGATTCCTGTTAGTATCGTTATGTTTGCGTGGCTCCTGTTTGGTCTTTTTAGAAGTCTCTAAAGTTCCTATTTACAGGACACTCAGACGCAACCAGCCCTGGATCCGCTATCTAACACAAAGCTCAAATGTGTACCTACACACTAAGCTCATTTTACCGGAAGTCGGTGAATTTCACCGTAATCTCAACAGCTGAACAGTTCGGTGAAATAAAACACCGTAATTTCGTCGAAATTTAACGGATGCCGGTGAATTTTTACCGAATACTGTAAAAATTTACCGTACTCCGTTAATTTATTTCACCAAACCGTTCAGCTGTTGAGATTTCACAGGAATCCGTAAAAAATTTAAGTGTGTAGGTGGCATTCTTCTAAAACAATGATCCCAATAAAAGTAAATGGCAATGTACATTTTAGTTTCAATTTGGAAAATGTTCGTAACTTAACCTTGTATGTAATTTTTAGATCGTTCTATTACTCGAAAACTAATCAAATAATATTGGCGAAATCGAAGAGTGCGAAGAAATTTTACTCTCACTCTTAAGCAATGAAAACTGTCTTCTTGTTTAAAAAATTGTTGAACTAAAATCTGTGAATTTCCTTAGCAAAATAAAAAGATTTCAGTAAATTTTATTTACGAAATCCATAAAACATATTCAATGCCGTAGATCTATGGAAATTTCCGTAGATTTGGCGTCGTTGCCCCTAAAATGCAGGCTCGCCATCGGAACACGCTGTGGTGTGTTGTGTACCAGCAGCGCGTTGCCTCCCCCTCACTCCCTCTCGTGAGGACACTAAGACTCGATCGATTTATGAACGACCACGGCGACGCCAGCTAGTCGTGCCAAGATTGTACGTCGTCGAACCATTATTTTTTGGTCCTTTACGCTGAATCGATGCCAGATTTTTGGTCCGTTGACCTTTTTGGCTGGAGGAAATGATGGGGGTGTGGCGATGTAAAGAACAAAGCACTGCGATGCGAATGATTTATGTTGTAGATTATTTTTCAGGATTTTATGCCACCGTGAGAAGAGGCCCCCAGCGAGACTGGGAAATCCTCCATCAAAATTCTAATTGCATCCTCGTTACTCACGGAAACGGTGAAGTTTTCCCACACCGGAAAACGACAAAAGTGGTCAGAGATAAGGGAGAGGGGCAAATGCCGATCAGGCAATTCTAACACACATTCGTTTCCATCAAACCTACATTACTATTGATTAGTGTAATTTGTATCTGGCTACTACTGATGGATACAGGTCAATACGGAAAATTTTAGCTTATATTGAATATCTGATTTCGACAAAAAAGAACCTCATGTCGAAAATGGGAGCCATACCATCCATTTCATCTTTTTTATCTCTCGTCGCCGTTCTTTTCATCGTCTTATCCTGCCGCTGCCAGTAGGCATGCCTGACTAAACTTTGGATGCAATATTCCGTACATATGGCTTTGCTCCAGTGGTCCTTTATACATATATGAAAAGCCTCTCTTTGGCGTGCACTAGATAGTCGAACTTTTGTGAAAAGTTCCGAAATGGATCCATTATCTCGTCATATCTTAGAGTTGGGCTGCCGTTGACGCTGTCACTCGGCGGCACTAACGTCTGAGATGTAGTGACGCTCTGGAGATGGTTTTCGGTGTTATTTTCGCTTGGATCTTTTGTTAATGTAAACTTTTCGAGCGAACGCTTGTCTGAGCAGTTCGTGTATAAAGCGGGATGGATCTTAAGAGCACTTAAGACTTTTTTGGGTTAAGTTTATCAAAAAGCGTTATTTTTTTCTTATGGGCAGGTAAATTCAATTAATCTCTAAAAAATCTAAACTGTTACTACAGATGAAATGTAAAGTGTTGTTAACAAAATGTTACTAATAGCTTTCCATTGCTTGTCATATAATCTTAATAAGTGTAATTCAAAGTGATCAATCGCAGATTTTGTAATAGATGGCTGCCGTGCATCTTTCATTTAAAATTATAAGTGGATAAAATGTAATTCAAATATATTTTAGCAATTCCACAGAACGTGCCGAGTCGTAAGTATTTTTCATTAACGCCAGCCAACAGAAGGCTTAATAAGCTTCACGAATCTCTCCGCTCCAGCTCGCTGGAAGAATGCGCAATTCCAAGAAGTGCACACACTGCGGGTTGCATCTATTCATGTCGACGGTGGTCGGCACGACGTTGGAATTTCGGTCCAACATCGCGCCAACGAGCTCACGGGCTCAGACAGCCGTAGAAGTAAACGCGCAGCTATTCAGCAAGATTAAGCTGAGGGACGTGGGTTCGAATAGGTACTCAGGATAGAAACTTTCTCGACTTCCCTGGACATAAAGTATCCTCGTATCTGCTACACATGCAACAGCTGCTCTCAGTTAATAACTGTGGAAGTGCTCATAAAAACACTCAGCTGCAAAGAAGGCTCTGTCCCAGTTGGGATGTAATGCCAGAATGAAGACGAAGATCGCCACCGAGCTGGAATTTAAGGCACAACATTTCCACGCAGCCGGGATGTAGTTCCACGAAATGGGTATGCATTTCTCTCGCGTCCTTGCGTGTCACTTGTAGAACAACAGTGCATTCCACGAAAATGGACATGGATGATTTTCCGCCGAGCGGGAAAACTGCGGTTCATGCAGCACGAGTGCTATCAAAGAAAGCATTAGCGGCAAGTGCGCTCTAATAAATTTGTTTAAGCTGAGAGCCACGTTACGGACGTGTAAGGTGGACCATTTGTGTAAGAAAAATAAACTAAAAATCTTAAGTTATGCTCCCCAAATTAGTTAAATCGGATCCCCCGAAACTAATGTGAAAGTTTGAGCGGAATCCAACAATTTTAAGGAGGAAGCCGAACGAGCTTGAAGTTTACATAAAAAAATCAACCAGATAGATATATGGAAAAAAATGTTCCAACTATGTAAATGAAAACTAAATTTAGTGCTATACCTTTTAATTCTTTGACCGGTACGCGTATTTCGATTTCTGGGGTCCCAATGATCAAATTTGGGAGTCGTAATTTAATGCTTTTGTAGATTGATCATTATGGGCTACCCTAATGTAGCACCTGGCCGGCGGAGGCAGCATCGCTTCAAACCAACTGTGTATCGTAAATTTGTTCGCGCAGTTTGGCGAGCAAACACATAATTAAATGAAGTTCCGTTTTGGCAAACGTGTCTGCTGAGCGCCACACCGCGTCCGAGTAAACACACCAGAACGTATTACGTAGTCTTGTCTAGCGAGAGGAATGATGGTGCGCCAACAGGTCCCCTTTTATGGATTGTCCACAGAATCGTTGCTTTCATGTCGGCAAGTTCGCATATATGGAAGGAGGTATAATACCTATGGAAACTTAGACAGTACGAGTGATGGAATCGAAACGGAAAGTCTTTTTGAGAAGGTGCTAGTTCCCACGGTGCAGGGCTGGTAGCAGGTGTCATTACAGAGATTCGATCACTATTTTAATGGAAGGTCTCTGAAGTCTCTGTTTTAACACTTCAGCCGTCGCGCTGTTGTATTTTGTACAACACTGTTGAAAAAACCTCGCTTTTCGTTCACAACAACAGCGTGGTGGTTCTGACGGTGGCGAACCGCGAGACATTTTTTCATTTTTTCTGCTTGTATTGAAGCTTGTTGCAAAGTTCTAGAAGCTACTTGCTTGTTGCAAAATTCTAGAAGCTACTTAGAAACTTTCAGAGTCTCTGACACGACCATTCTGTATTGTTTTCCTCGAGAAACAGCTTTAGAAATTTTTTTTTGCGATTTCTTCAGATGTTTCTTCTGGAATTCTCTCACTGGCTTCTACAGAAATCGTTCCAGAAAATCCTCTTCATATTCCTTTTCCATTTCTTTCAAAACTTTGTCCCGAAATTCCTCCAATGGTTTTGCAAGAGATACTTAGAGGATTTTTTTTTTGATTTTGCTCTTTGAGCACTCCAACGCTACTATCTCCAGCAATTTCCACAGGGATGACTCTGAACCTTTTTTCCAGGGGTTGTCCCAGGACTTCTTTCATAGATTTTTCACTACTCTTGTCAATAATTTATAGATTTGTTATTCAAACAGATCTTTCAAAATTTCCTACAAGAGTGAATCCAAGAAAATCAACAAAGACTTATTTCATTTTATTTTGAAGGTATTCGTTTAAGCATTGCTTCATGGAAAGCTACAAAAAATAATTATTGCGTTCCTACGTCGATTTTGCCAGTTAATCTTCCAGCCATTTCCATATGGATTTCTACGGGGACGGACTTAGTGTAGCGGTTAGAACACACGCTCCTCACGTCGAGGATCTGGGATCAAATGCCATCCCTAAGATAGATAGTCACCTATCACATAAAAAGTTCCCTTCTTTCGGAGGGAAAGTAAAGCCGTTGCTCCCGAGATGAACTAGCCTATGGCTAAAAGTCTCGGTAGTAAAAATAGAAAAATGGATTCCTTCAAGAATTCATCCACGTCTTTTTCCATGAATTGTTCCGAAAAACCCTCGTGGGATTTCTCGAATTCAAATAAATCTAACACAAACCTTTCCAAGGAATAATTTATAAAATCGACCAAATTTTCCTGATAAAGATCCATCTCTAATATTTTCTCCTCCAGCGATTACTCCTGTAGTTCTTCCGAACATTTGTCAAGTAATTCCTTCATGGATCCTTCAAAAGTTTATTGAAAAAAAAAATCATTTTAAAGTTTGAAAAACTCAAAGTTTTGCATCAGTAAATCATAGAAGAGATTATAAAAATCGAATATACATCAGATTTTTTCTTGCTAGAGCTAAATATTTTGTTCATATATGCATAATTGGAAGGTTTTTAAAATATTCCATCGGTGATATCTATTTTTTTATACTCAAAACCATGGAAATTACTTTTTGTGACCCTCTTTTTCCCATAAAAAATGTATATAAATGTAATATAAATACGTTCTGATGATACAATAAGAATCTTGAAATGATTCTAAACTATAATGATTATCTGGATAACTTCTCTAGAAGTAGTTATTTTTTTAGTTATATCATGTTTAATGCAAACAAATATTATTTAAATATTAAAATAGGCCATTTCCAATAGTTATTCGCGATTTTTTTTTATCAATAATAATATGTAAGCGAAAGTAAAAACCATTTTTCTTTCCACTTACTCGTTTCCTTGTTGGAGAATCGCGAATAACTAATGATTATGGCCTATTTTATTATTTTATTTATTTTATTTTTGCATTAAACTTAAGATAATTCGAAAATTGCTACTACTAGAGAAGTGATCAATATAATCATTATGGTTCAGAATAATTTCAAGCTTCTTATTGTATCATCAGAATGTATTTATTTAGACAAAAAATAAAAATAAAAATTTGAAAATCGGCCAAAAGTTGTTCTTAGAAAAAAATTTTCATTGAAAATTTCTCCATCATGAAACTTTGTCCCAAACATCTGTTTATTATCAAGATTCTACGGGGAAAAATAAAATTAAAAAATATTAAAAAGGGGATTTTTGTGTAATTTATAATTTAAGTTTTTTTTTAATTTTTAATAAGAACAAATAACATATTTTTTCAGTGTATATTTTTTTTCTTATAGTTCAAACTACAATTTATTCATAGAACATTTTTTTCTTAAATCAACAGTTTCGGAGTTAGAATTTTTCAAATAGGTTGCAAAAATGTATAGGCCATTTTCAAAAGTTATTCTCAATTAAAAATAATCAATTTTTCTACGGAAAACACTTACTCTACCATACCAAAAACATGTGCAAAATTTAATCCAAATCGAAGATTATCGAGCACGATTTTTATTTTTTTCGACTCATTCTAAATGGAATTCGTCTACATAAATTTTTTTTGCTAGGATCGAGTACTGATTTCTAGCTAGAAAAAATCCGATGAACATTTGATTTTTATAATTGGCTGCTCATATCATGTAGTTGTCGAGATTAACAATCCAAGGGTTAAAATCCTCGTTAAAAAAGGAATAGCGTGTTATTCGCAATTTATGCATCCTCCGATCGTGCATTCTCAAAATTCTTTCTGGATTTCGTCCGATGTTTTCCAAAGAGTTCATTTGAAAAATTGAAATTTGAGAAATCCATGGATTTGTTTGATCATTCTTTCAATATATCTTAGAAATCTTCCAATACTTCCTCGAGAATCCATGAGTTCTTTCAGAAATTTCTACGTGATGTTTGATCAGAGATCTTTTTATTGCTTTTTAGTGACTTGGTCACTTTTTTCGACCTGGTCACTGAAGTCACCTTTCAGAGAAATGGTCACTGAAGTCACCATTTTAGTGATCTCTTGATAATGAATTTTAAGGCTGGGTCAACTTTACAAACACAGACAGCAAGAAATATAAATTTATTATTATAAAGAAAAATATAGTGTGATTTGGAAATCAAACTGCCATGAAATAAAGGGATTCCTGGATAACTGTCTAAAAGAATTCAGGTGAATTTTCATAGACATTTCCAACTGAAAATGAAAAAAAAAATTTGGTAAAATTTTTGGAGAATATTCTAGCAGGTGACTTTGGACTGTATTTTCTGGCCAAAATATATGAATAAATTTTGGCGAAAACCAGGACCAATATCTGACAGACTTTCTGAATAAATTACTAATAAACTTTCTGCAGTAATCTGCGGCTATAGAAGGAATCTTAAATGTAGATATTTTAAGTAGGCATGGAAGCTTCTTCTAATTACTTATGCAATATGTTCATGGTTGATCTCAATCTCGAGTCAAAAATCAATTGTTTTCTGGAGTTACTGTTGAATGAATGTCTGAATTTTCCAGAAATTCTGCCACTAATTTAGCTTGAGTTTTTATTTACAGCTTGTTTTTAAATTTTGGATTCTGCCAGGATTTTTTTTGCGGAATTGCGCTAAACATTCTATTACGAATTTGTTTTTCGGGCTTCATGTAGGTATTTGATTAACTACGAGTTTTTTTTAGATTGAAATCAGAGCTTTATAGTAGTAACATATAGAAACCTTATATTTTTCTCGTAAAATAAGAAGTGAAATTTCCAATGGGTTATCTTTTTGAACATTTATGGCACTTGATTGTCATCATGTTGACTCCGGACAGATACCTGCTAAGAAGTTTTTTTTTTAAATTACTCCAGTTCTCTACGACATTCTAATTCAATCCAATAATTGTAGGTTGATTAATATCCATATAGAACGTATTTTCATTTTTTGTGATTTTTATGACTAATGCGGTTAGTTCTGAAGTCTCTTTTAGATCACTTTTTGGTCATTATTTTGATCATTTTAATCACTAAAGTCACACATATTTTATTATTTCGCTGTCTCATCGCTACCAGTCCTGTCTCTCCGATGTTTTTAAATGATTTTTTCCGAAAATTTCTGAAACATTTTCTTGACAGTTCAGTTTCCAGGAGGCATCTCTGGAAAAAAAATATAAAGGTGCCCTCAAAATGTCACGATAATTCTGAAGGATATAGAATTCCTTAGAATTAGTGGTGGCATCTTTGGGAAGAATTTCTAGATAAGTTTATGGAAAGAATTCCTCAATACATTTCTGGTTAACTTTTCGGATGGATATCTGGGATTATCCTTAGAATAATTCCAGGTAGAATTCTAGTGTATCTTAAAGCGGATTCTTGGAGAAATTAGAAGTTCAGAAGTATGCAAGAGAATCACTATTTGAAATTCTGAAGAAATTTTTGAAGTAATTCTTGAAGAAAACTTTGAGTAAATACTTGAATCAGTTTCTGATGGAATTCTCGGAAGAAATAATACATCATGAAGTTCATTTATTGATTCTTTTACGAGCTTTTAACAAGTCTCTTCAAACATTTGGTTGAAGATTAATTTAAGAGTTAAGCCTGGAATTGTTCACATTGAGAAAAAATTCGCTCAAATGCATACAGTAAAAGGAGGAGCAATACTTGTCGTAATGTCACGAGAAATTCTTGTCGCCAATAAAAAAATGGAAATATCCTTTGAGAAATTATGCCGGATTCTCTGAAAAATCCTTGTAAATTGCTAAGCTGCTTGTTTTTGTTTGGATTATTTTAGTTCTCTTGAATCCTGTAGATTCGCTTTTTGGTTCCTGTTCGATCTCTTTAAGTCGCTTTTTAAAGATATAATGAGGTTTCTAAATTTTCTATTTTTAAGACATTCAGTCGCTACCAGCCCTGTAGGTGCGATTCGTCCGACTACGACCGGATACGTATTTGTTCTTCATCATTATCAAGTTCTTACACTTTATTTGGAATCTTGCATGTTTCATTATACTTTTTCTAAAATTTTTACCAGAAATTTGTGAGATTTGTTAAGATTCATGCATAGAAAGTGATTAGACACTTACGAACTAACGTACATAAATTCGGTTGAACCTTAGCAGATTCCGGTTTGATTTGCCAAACCATCTCGGCTTTCCAACTAAACCGGTCCAGGAGAGACCTCACATAACGTAGCTGCGTACTCTGTATGGTCATCTTGATTCCATTTCAACAATTGGTCAAAGTCAACGGCTTACCTAGTTTGGATAGTGCTGCGAGAAGCATTATGCCTATGTGTGACTGGAATATATTTATTACCTTGAAGTCGAACTGGACCAACTAATGGGCTATGTCTCAAAATTCGCTTGAAAAGTTCAATCTGTTCTCACATGGTGTTATTTGTTGAAAGAGTATTATTTATAGTATGATAAACAATTGGCTTTCTTTAAAATCGAATTATCCAAGAGATTTGGCGTAGGGATCCATATTTTAATCGATTTCCCTAGAAGATCACCCTTCATTTGAAACAATAGCTGGGCATCAGCAAACCGAATGCGAGATTGCATGCAAATTCAAGTGCGTGCCATCCCGAATTGAAACGAATAACTCGCACCATTTATGCATACACAATTTTTGTATTATTATGGTATTGAAAATATTGTTTAAAACTATTAAAATATCTTCTTGAGGTATTTGAAAGCGAGGTTCAATACCCCACATTGAACAACTATTGAAAAATTTCACTTTTATATGAAAAAATATCTTGTGTTATTTAAACATAGCAATACCTGATCCAATTATCAGTTTGGTGTTTGTAGAATATGCTATTTTACCTCTTATGCAGGGCTCTGTTATACCTCATTCAAATGGTAAGTGTTGGAAATTATCTGGTATAGGATACTATAGTTCGGTATTATGTAGCACATTTCTGCTCGGGATTGCTTGCCGTACCGCACAGCGCAGGCAGACCGGCAACGGAATTACCATTTATGATTTGGTAGATGGAATGAAGCGCCTTGTGTGACCACAGCAGAAGCAGAACAGGCGCTGCTGGTGGTTGAATAAGCAACTCTGATGTCGGGTTATTATAATGCGCTGTTTGCACAGAATTTATTATCACCTCAAGATTGCAGCCACAATTATAGATTCCTGCGAACGCTTAAAGCATCCTTAATTAGTGTGTTTGGATAATTAGTACCGAGCCGGTCTGGCAAGCCTAAACTCCGTCGATGTAGTAAACATGTAATCAAATTAGAGGTGGCAAAAAGGACGTTTCCATTAATTGTAAACCTACTTAGATGTAATGATTGCTTACAAAAATATAAAGGAAGATCTGAAATTTTCCTTGTATTCTCCTGATAGCCTTTTTTTATTATCCTTCTCTAAAATAAACTCAATCTAACTATGCAAAGCAGTTATCGTGACAACAGAAGATTACAACGGGTTTTACCTAAAATTATTGATAATTTGTTTCGACATTCGCCAGACAAAAAGAAGTCGCATAACAGTTAACGAACAAAGTCGTTTATTCATACAAATTGCATCACTCTCGCACTACATGTTGGTAAAAATCATTTAATCGATAAGTTTTTTCTCATAAAACGTTCTTTTATGAGAAGTTCATATGTCCATTTCGTTGCGTCCTGTATAATAGTTGTATAAGGTAAGTCGGATCAATCCGTAGCAGCTGTCAAATCAAATGTGTTATCATAAATTAAGTCGCATAAAGGTACAGCTTAGTACGCACAGATTTTGTACACTCGCATTGCATGCTGTTTTTCGTCACATAAAATATGCACGTACAGTCGAAGCTCGTTATAACGACAAATTTTATAACGACAAAAGCTCTCAATAGCGACCTTTTTCGGTCCCATGAAACGCATTTTGATGTTATAACTATTCTCTATAACGACTTTTCTCTATTGCGACGGTCCCTTGCGATGTCGTTATAACGCGCTTCGACTGTATATCGCTTCCACTTTTGTACGTATAAGGCCTTTTGACAACACTTTATACGTAAAACTTTGCACATATAAGCATCGCATAACGCAAAAGGTGATTTCGTTATACGTACATTCTGGTTGTCTCGGTTGCCCCAATGTTTCAGCATTGGATATTCTATGTGATTCATAAGTACTGCACCAGGCAGACAGCTTCAGAATCATCGTGAAAAATTGTCTACTTAAAGGAATCAAATGAAGAGCTTTTGTTAATGTGAGAAGTTCAGTTTTGGAAGTATTAGGAGAAATCTTCCATTTTAAATAATATCAGAAAGAAGGAGAAATAGGGACGATAGTATGAAAAAGCTTTGGAAAACAAAGTTTCCATATGTTTTAAAAGATTTTTGGAATTCAATTACAAGTTCTGGAAAATTTAAAAAAAAACGCTTTCACACAAATCATTGTCTTCATATTATGCAGAATGTTTTTCTGTAATGCGGATTATACTACAACAAAGTATTCACGTCTTTGTTCCCTGACAGTACAGTTGTTAATTATAAGCTCGATTTCTGGATTAACAATACAAGCGATTTGTTTCACTTTAAGTCCACCCACTATATAGATAGGAAGTGTTTTTTTTTAGTGGGACACGTCATTGGAGTGCCTTTATGTCTATGATGGATCACCAACTGGTGAGCTCGTTTCGTGCTTATGATAAGATTCTTTTTTTATTGTGACAACGTTGTTTTCAGGTGTCTAAAAAATTATTAAACAAACTATGGATGCATAAAAGCTTAAATGTGTTTATTAAGATACACCAACTTTTCTCTTTATTTTATTTTTCGTAATTATTTAAGAGTAACATTTGAATGGTTCGACATTGAAAGTGTCTATGTACAATATGACAGTCTTGGGAACTGTGACCACAATTCACCACAGTTCATCGATTCTTCCATTCCACCAAAACACAAAGCAGCAGCAGCATCAATACCATCAGGCGTTGCGCTGCCAACGGTTCACACACTGCTTGACTGTTTTTGTCTCTCCACTATGACCATTTTCGGGCAGCCATTCCAAGCTGAATGATTGAAAAAAGTGTTAAATCATTCAATCGCTAATATTTCGCTTGTGTTTTCAACTAATTGAAATCTATTAGCTCTAACAGAAAGACCACCAGCATTCCGTTACGATACATATAAACAAATTCAATTTCATACTGCCTTTATCGAGCAAAAATGCAAAACCCCGAAAACCGCAAAAATCGTGTCACCACTGTGCTCGAGTCATTTCGCATTCGGGGTTGAAAAACGTTAGGAAGAAGAAGATTACATTTTTTGAAGAGCCGTGACATTTTTTGTTTTGAACCGTCATGGTTTGCTTTGGATTTTGATGGTCGTGTAGAAAGATGTAAATGTAGAGGCGGTAAATGTTTGCTCCAGTACTTTTCTCATCCCTGCAATATGATCACGTTTCATTACTTCATAAACTGATTGTAACCTCAGTTCAATCAGGAGTAGCAACTATAAATTGTACGGTCATCAAAACTAATAAGTCCACGCAGTGTATGGATAGGGTAGAAACAGCAGTTTTTGTCAGCCTAAGAGAAAATATTTTTTTAAATATATTGAAAGCCCTACATATATTGCAAGAATGCTGAATGAAAGCTTTCAATCCAAATCCTTATTATTAATGTGAATGTGTTCTACTATTTCATGCTATTTTTCTGTGCAAAACGCTGGCTACAAATGGAGCTATGATCAAAACCGGTGCTTCTACCCTAGGCCTTTCCGAGATTGGATCAATCTAACAGGGAATATACGTTACCGACTAGCAGACTTGGTGTTATATTCATCAGTACCTACAGACGATCAGTGTGATTGATGTGACGCGATGCGAGCTGCGACATCCAAACCTGTTGATGCCGGCGAGGACAAACACGTTGTTGACGCCACATGTTCCAATTGAAATCACAACGCCAATGGTGCGAGGCAATCCCTTTTTGGACGTATTCTAGCGTACTGTAAAACGGGGTAACATTGATCTGCGGGATAACGATGATTGGAATGTTTTTTCTGGTAAGAAGTTCGATGCAAAATTGTCAAATTACTATAAAGAATGCAGAATTTGGAAATTGCCTACAAACATTACAATAACTCAAGAAGTAAATGACTTGTGAGAGTTTGGCTTTCAGGATCATAATTCAAGTATTTCACGATTTTTTTTATATTTCATATCATTGCTTTCATTATTGATCAACCATGTATTATTGTTATCTCCTATCAACAAAAAATCGCATAAAACATTTTTTAACATTGTTAAATCTTTCGGAAAACAAAATACAGTATATTGCCACGAAAGATGGGTCCCAGTTCTTGTTTTGAAAATAAAAAAAAACTGTTCAAATTATTTTTTTTAATAAATATAAAAAAACTGATCAATGTTACATCGGACTACGGTTCATATCGCAAAATTCAGCTCCAGTACTTAGATTGAAAGGAGATTCCACTCTACTCACCCTGTTGACACTGCTATAGGTAGAGTGCACATTGACTGAATTGTCAAGTAGGTATTGATAGACATTGAATTGGTCATTTTCGCCTCTCAACCAAATGTCATTTCCCTAGGCGACTGACAACGTCGTTCGACACGTTACTTCCCTAGATAATCACTAACTCATTTACGGCGGGATACCGCCCGGCAGTTTCGAGAACGGAGGCAAACGAGTACAGGTCGTAAATTATACTCCACAGGCGATGTATTCCCGTTTTGCGTGCTCCGCCAAAATAGTCTGATCAAAAAAAAAAACGCATGAGAACCGAGAAATATCTACTTTCTCTCCGTGCACACGTTGTTTATACTCAAATCAAATTATTTCGCATAACTTGTAAACGGGCCAGCACTCCAACAATAACAACACTTTCGGATATATTTGGTGCCCCTGGATATTTGTAGCGCTCTTTTCGAAGGAAGTTTCCTGTGCGTTACACTCAGTCAAAAAGACTATCGGAATACATAGAAATGTCTTATGGAAATTCATCACAAGGATTGAATATCATAAATATGTCTTAGAAAACAAAATTTGAAAACAGAAAACGTTGTCCCCAAATTCGCTCCATGCTTCATAAGATGAAATGGATGAATTTGGATAGTTCAGTTTGCTGCGTGTAGTTCCGTTCGTAGGTTATTTTTTTGCGATCCGCGCAAATGTAGGTAAAATTGCAACTCGGATTCGAGTGTTTGGAAAAGCGATCGGATGACGGTATGTGGCGCGGTGCGATACCTGGCTGGGCTGGTGTCTGCGTTTTCGCAAACAAACGAGTGTCTGTCTGTAGGTAGGCTACTGATGCAGCATGGGTGCGGTTCCCCACGGCTTGAGCTACAGGGGATAGGCAAAATGATTGAGATAGGCAAAATTTGCCCAAATTCAAATGCTTATAACTTTATGAAAAATGGATGAAATTGGATGCATCTGGAAGCAGTCGACGGCAAATTTTTTACAGTTTTAGGAACTTTCTGGGCCATGCATATTTGCCACTGGACGCCGAAGATGTTACGGATTTTCTGAGGTCATGTCCAAATGTCATTTTTTCTGTCGCTTGTATTTTTGTGCGGTGTAAAGTTAGATAGATGTTTGCAATTTTCCTAGAAACTAGAACTAATAGGAAGTTGAATGCCACTGGACGCATTAAGATTGGTTGGAAATCTTCAGAAATATGTCCATTTCCGTAAAACTGGTTCTTGAAAGCATGGTCAGTCATGTTTGTATTTCAAATCATGTAAATATTATCCGGAGCTATATCCAAGCGGACAGCAACCTTAAAAATGATGTTTCCTGCAGCGTATTCAGAATCATTAGATGCACAGACCACTCTATAGAAGGTTCCAGGTACCCCGGGGGAAGTGGTCAATTAGAAACATATCCGGAACCATATCAATATGGGCATCAAACTTCATGATTTTCAAAGGTTATGCTTTCCGAAGCATTTCCAGCATCACCGGCTGCCATGACCACTTTATAGTAGGTTCCAGGTGCCCCGGGGAGGTGGCCAATTCAAAACATGCCCGAAAACACATCAATATGGGTATAAACATCAAGATTTTTGAAGGTGATGCTAATAGAAGTATTTACAGCGCATCTTATTTATACGACCACTGTATAGTAGGTTCCATGGGCCCTGGGGGATGAGGTCATGTTTCGAATTGGCCACATCTCTAGGAGCCCCTGGAATCTACTATAGAGTGGTTATTACATCATGTGGTTCTGAAAATGATCGCCATTTTCCAAGTCCTATGGATCTTACTGTTTATGGTAGAATGTGATTCTAAACAGATGAACGGACATGTTCCGAATCGGCCACATTCCCCGGGGCACCTGGAACCTACTATAAAGTGGTCATGGCAGCCGGTGATGCTGGAAATGCTTCGGAAAGCATAACCTTTAAAAATCTTGAAGTTTGATGCCCATATTGATATGGTTCCGGATATGTTCCTAATTGACCACTTCCCCCAGGGTACTTGGAACCTTCTATAGTGTAGTCTGTGCATCTAATGGTTCTGAATATGCTGCAGGAATCATCATTTTTAAGGTTAGTGTCCGCTTGGATATAGCTCCGTATAATATTAACATGATTTGAAATACAAACATGACTGACCATACTTTCAAGAACCAGTTTTACGGCAATGGTCATATTTCTGAAGATTTCCAACCAATCTTAATGCGTCCAGTGGCATTCAACTTCCTATTAGTTCTAGTTTCTAGGAAAATTGCAAACATCTATCGAACTTTACACCGCACAAAAATAGAAGCGACAGAAAAAATGACATTTGGACATGACCTCAGAAAATCCGGAACATCTCCGGTGTCCAGTGGCCAATATGCATGGCCAAGGAAGTTCCTAAAACTGGACCAAATTTGCCGTCGACTGCTTCCAGATGCATCCAATTTCATCCATTTTTCATAAAGTTATAAGCATTTGAATTTGGGCAAAATTTTGCCTATCTCAATCATTTTGCCTATCCCCTGTAGCTCCTCGACTCTGTTTACATCATGGATTGTATATTTAGCTGATAGCTGCACGATTCGTATCAGCCGAAAGAACGACGGTGTGTTGGACCGTTGTTTAGAGCTTATTGCTTGTTATAGGTAAGGCAGAATATATACCCGATATCATCACATGTATTGGATTTAAATATGAATGGAAAAGTGAGTGAAGCAGACCCAGATGACTCAGAATTGGTCTCTCGACCTACCGAAATGCTGTAGAAATTGTTCTATTTTATTTTTACGCATATTGTTTCCATTGCAATTCAGATTTGAACAGTTTTCTCCGAAACACTTTGTATCGTGCAATATATAAATAAAAAACAATCAGACGCTCGTATTCGCATCAATTTGAAGACGATTCCAACTGTTTGTCCTTATTGAAATTTGCTCGAATCTGTTTCGCATGTTTCGTGTATTACCTTGAACTAACCTAATGGATAGGTCAATCAAATTGAGGAGTTATTTTTATGTCCCGTCGTAAATTTAAGGAATAATATTCACTTGATGTGATGTGACTTCATGGCAGTTTAAGGAGAAATATGTATACTCAATGCTTTGTCATAGCACAATCAAGAATGTCTGACAAATTCTTGAATTGGCAGGAAATTGAATTAAATTGCAAATGAAATTAAGAAAACATAGCAAGGTTTGTGTGACACTGTACGATGGGCGAGGATTGTCTACTAGGGCAGTGGTTCTCAACCTTTTTGAACTTGCGACCCCTTTTTGAGATTTTACAGGCATCCCATGGCACCCAAAAAAAGGTTCTTCAAAGGTTTCAAAACCCAATGGAAAACTAACTAACACAATGCATGCGTAGTGATGCCAGCGATGGCTGAGGAGTAGGGTTAATCCCAACTGAGAAATAAATTGAACAAACATGGACAACATACCAAGAGTCTGTCAACGAAATTCCCATATATCTATTGCCATTTGAATAACAAGTGCAAGTATTTCGATATCCGATTGTACCATTTATTCAACACATATTTCTGCTTCGTCATCCCCCATAACGTCGAAAACATCATAAGGTGAATTAAATTCACTTACGGGGATGAACCAGCTTCGGGCTGAATTTTCCCATAATAAAGAGTCAATCAATCAATTAAATTCACGGTCCTAAATGAAAATTGGTTATAACGATTCACTTTGTCATGTTTGTTTTTTCTCGGCCGCGTTGGATGAAATTTTGCAATAAGAAGTACTTTAATATGAGCATAATAAGCTCAGAAGCTTTAAAAAAAACATGCCGAAGTTAATCCAAACTGCCAAGAATAGGATCCGACTCTTCACTCTTGGATATCTAAGGTATGGCTTGGTTTGATATAATTAAAAGTGTATTTTAAAGCAAAAATTTGAGCTATTTCAAGGTATACATTTTTGAAACTGTTGCGCAGTACCTGCTAATCCTAATGCTAATCCGGATCACGATATGAAAACCTAGTCTATGTCATAAAGCCTCCTTGGATCTAACGAGAGTTGGAACAATTTAAGAATTTCTTTAGGAATCAGCTATGGACCATGACGAACGAAAAATTTTGAAGGCATTCTTAGTGGAGGATGGGTTGGCCATTACAAGCATTATTTATTTGTGGAACAATGATCTGAATTTGTATACACATAGCACATTTTTTTTGTATACTTCCAAAATTTCTCCAAAAAAAAATGAATTGATTTACGTATCTAAAAAATCAAAAACATGGTCTGAGGGTAACTTTTGCAAACTTCAAGTCCTGAAAAATCATAAAAGTTTGCGTAAAACATCTTTAGTGTTGATCTTTTAGACTTTTGATAATTCTATAATATCTGTTTGTCCAAAACTCTTTCAAAATTCAGAACGTTTTAACCCACAGTACATTTATTTGCATCAATTTTTTCATGAAGTGCTTGGATACAGTTCTAAAAGTTTGAAAGTATGATACAACAAAAAAAATTGCAAATATTTTGATTAGTTCTACTTTACTTAAGTAAATATTAAAAAATTGCAAATATTTTGATTAGTTCTACTTTACTTAAGTAAATATTAATATTTGACTTCCTTACTCTTGGAGCAAGGAGAATTCAAAAAATCTATCTTAGAGTTCATCATGAGATTTAAACAATCCTCTACTCCGATAAATTTAAAATTTATGGAACTGAAATGGGATTGCTAACATTTTCCAACGTCTGACAATTGCTCGCATAAAAATAAAATGGTCTTCTAATTTTATCAAACCACATAGAGGACTTGATCGGTGAAAAAGCTTGTGTATTTGAAAACATTGCTTTGTCAAATTAAATATTGAAACTTTTTGGAACATATCTAAGAATATGAAGTCGCCGAATGGATGTCATCCGGTTTTAAAATTTTAGGTATCCGGTAAAAATCCGAGAAATCTTATTTTGAATAGACACCCTGGATATTCATAATAAATCTTCGATACGGGACTTTGAATTTTCTGAATTTAGTTCTTCACAGTCCTTAACCCGTATAGGCCTGAGTGAAAGCAAAAATACTGAAACCGTCACCGCTCAGAGAATTCTTAACGGAATCAAATGATTTTTTGTCAGTTCATTGGCCCACATATCTAGTTTCTAGAAGTGGCCAGAGGAACGTGGAAATATTCCTGTGGCCGGAGTTATTCCGGTGGGTTACTGGGTCAAGTCGGGTAAAAAAGGGCTATTTTTTGGGACATGTCAAGTAGCCTTTATTTATTTGCAACGACAATCATTTTAATTTGCATAAATCATTAAGATCTGATATTCAACATTATAAATTTAGAGTTTTGCACCATTTAAAATATACCGGATGTGGCCATTCGGGCGTAATGCCCGGAAGAACCAGCTATGGATTTGTTGGATACTAAACCGTTTCAATTCCCGAAAAGTATAAATCAAACGTAATTGTGCACTAAAATGCGTTCCCTTAAGCTTAGCACAGATTGTCAGATACAAATTGGCCACTTTGTCGTAAGTTTGGGGCGTCCCGGGACCCGAAAGTGGTCATTTGTAGGATTAATGAAATACAAAACTCATAGTTATCCAGTTCAATCGTTTATCAAAAGGTTTACACTGATGCAATTTTCCTAAAATTCCGTCATGTAGTGGCCACATTATAACCGATTCCGGAAAATATCTGTGACTTGAAATTTGCCTACCTCCAAGGGCACAAACGCACAATACCCTTCTCACCCGACCTGACCCAGTGATCCATCGGAATAACTCCGACCACAGGAATATTTCCGCGTTCCTCTGTCCACTTCCAGAAACTAGATATGTGTGTCAGTAAACTGACAAAAAAACATTTGAATCCATGAAGAATTCGTTGAGCGGTGAGGGTTTTAGAATTTTTACTTTCACTCAGGCCTATACGGGTTAATGTTATGAATTATCTACGTACAACTCACAATGTGTCTTACAATACTTCTTTTCAAGATAAGCGCAAACACTTGAGCGCTGTTGTACACGTGCCGAGAATTGGAAAGTAAACTTATACGGAATCGATCTTCAATGCACATCGATTCGAGAGCTTTTAAAGTACTTCGATTTCTAATTAAAACCATGCACTCGTGTGAAACCTCGCCCTATTTCCAGGCTTCCGATTCAGTTGTCTTCAAATCTTCACTGGGCAATGTTCTCCTTCGCCGTAACGGTTAACTTGATTTTATTGGCCACCGTAAGTTACGCGTTGCCCAATAACCGCCACAGGATCATCGGCGGCAATGAGATCGACATAGCCAAAGTTCCTTTCATGGCATCGCTATCTAACGGCTCCGGACATTACTGTGGTGGATCGATAATTAGCGAGCGTTGGATTTTGACGGCTGCTCATTGTATTAGAGACCCAACCAGTACGGATCTTGCGGTGAGGGTTGGGTCCAGTCGTCACGCCAACGGGGGTCAACTGGTGCGTGTTCGACGCATTGTACAACATCATTTGTGGAATCCTTCGACCATTGACTACGACTTCGCGCTGTTGGAGCTTGCTGAAGTGCTTGAATTGGGCAAGGAGTTGCAGGCTGTTGAACTACCAGTAAAAGATGAGGATGTTGCGAACGGAAAGCTCTTGCTCGTATCAGGTTGGGGAAAAACGGAGAGTGGTTCATCATCTAACAGTGCGACGTTGAGGGCCGTGGAGGTCCCAGTGGTGAATCAGAAAAAGTGCGAGAAGATGTACTCGGACTTCGTGCAGGTTACTCCGAGAATGTTGTGTGCTGGACATGATGAAGGGGGTAAGGATATGTGCAACGAAGACTCCGGCGGTCCGTTGGTTGACGGAAACAAACAAGTCGGTGTTGTGTCCTGGAGTAAGGAGTGTGCCGCTGTCGGAAACCCTGGAGTTTATGCACGGGTTGCCGCTGTTCGTGACTGGATCGAGAAGGTTGCGGGTGTTTGATGGAAGTAAAAATGCCGGATGAAAAAGCTTTGGCCGTGAACCCGTTGTTTTAATAAAAATTGAGAAAGTCGTCCAGTTTATTTTGAACCATTTTGCTTTTACTGATATCAGGATATAATCTAGATTTGCTAACTGCTACAGTTTACTAATATTTTTCCTTTCTTTTATTTCAGGTTGGTAATCTTTCGCTTCACTTCAATTTCGCAATAACTGGTAAGATATAGCATTTCTCGTTCATCCATGCACTTATAAAATAATTATGAGCTTGTGGGTATCCACTTGACAATGCAACCAAGTCTGCGTTCGCTCCACCATTCCGCTGACTAATCCACGATACCGGACCAAAGTGGTGTACGTATTACCTACGTCATTTAGTCGTACGTTCGTACGAGATATGCCCTCTTAACCTCGTTCTGCCTCAACCAGGAGCGCAATCGTTGCAACGTAAACGTTAAAGTATCTCCACATTCCTGTCGAATCACCCCTGTCCTCTGTCTCCTCATGGATGGAGAGTGGAAGAATTGCAGCGTCAGTCAACCAAAGTGACTGATGATGACACTTTCCGGGGTTCCGCATTACTGTACACTTGTTGCATTAGCATACTTGGTACAGTAATGCGGTGAGTACTTTAGGCGATCTCCACCATGTTAAAACAGTTATAATTAGCTGTGTTTGAATTTATTCCTGTTAGAAAGAATGTTGCTAATGGCATCCTGAAATAATTAGGAATGAATAATTCTAGTTCTTCAATAAATCTTAGACCAACGCTGAGCGACATTTCGATTGATTCAATTTGCTTCTACGTATCATAGATTCTCTTTAATCACTAATGACACATTGTGCTGCTCCCCATCAAGACGAGTCATATGGGTGTGGAGATTCCAGACATTTAGCATGTCTGCTTCCTAACGCTTTGAATGGGTTTACTAATCTCTTCGTTTGTACACCGGGTGATGGGCCTGTCAGACAGATAATTGTAGAGCTCCATATCTAGACTGATATTGGATTCCATGTAAAACGAGCTACACGTTGGAGTTTCCCAGCGGAATTTCTCATCGTCAGCCGTTCTACAACAAGCCAATTCAGCGAGTATCTACCGAACGAAACATTTTTTTTTGTTTCTGTTCTGGATGAACCACTGTTTTCTTTGATCTTTTGTGGTGTACCCGTGTCCTTTGTTTAGTGCATGTCGTTCTACTACATTACTATTGAGAAGTAATGAAGTAGTCGTTTTTTATATTCCATTTTTTCTTCACCATTTTGCATAGAGCCCCTTTGGAAAAAGATACCGCTATTTATACCTTTTGGAGGAAACAATTTGTCACCATTGCACTGTCAAAAGCGCGCCCCTTAATCAGGTTCGGTCACTATGCTGGTTGAATTTTTTTTTTACCATGCATCGGTACTCTAGCGTATCAACTTATTGCTTCTACTTGTAAGCTTCAAAGTCGTTTTTTGAATCTGTGAACAAGTTTCATCGCATGAGACATTTAGATTCCTTGAAACAAGAAGCTTATTTTAGAAGTTAGGAGGTCTGCTACTCCACTGATTCGGAATCGTTTCCCTCCTAGATATCGAAAGATAAACTCTTGAACTCGGAAAGAACTTGTCTCATGAGTTGAAACCAACCTCAGATGCTGATTGGGCCATTTTTCCACTTTGACCTCCTCATAATCTAGGACAAATAGGTGGGTCTTAGTACTTGTTACTCTCTTATACTCTTCCGACCGTAACTTATAAGTATTCACAAGAACAGATACAACAAGAGTACAATATGGTAGATCTTACCTCGTAACGCACCTCGAAAAGGTGATCTACCCGCGTTACGGGACAATACATTGTGTCGAATATATTTTATCATCAGTAGTGGAGCAATCAAATTTAGTGAATTCGGTTCATGATGCTGCACACTGGACTTCTTTTTTTGACGTAGAAGTACGTCTTTCTTCTCTATACAGGAGTGAAATTGGAATTTCAAAACCGAGAGCGTTACGCTGGCATGAAATATTTTAAACGTTTATAACTTTTCGCTGGCTTAACGAAATTTCTTGATTAGCACCTCAATCGAAAGATAAGACATCAAAGCTTCATGTCGTTTACTAACTGAATCCCACATACCTGTCCAAATAGTTTAATAACTGTTTTAAAATAGAACGTTGATTTCAAGCAAATCTATAAATAGGGGTGGCTAGAGAAAATTTGACGTCATTTGCTTTTCACTCTCCGATTGGCTCGCATCTCAGCAGGCGACAGATCGGCTTGCTCTGACCGGGCGTGCTTCTCAGGCACAGACATCGATAGCGAAGGACGCCCCCGTTTGTCTTGCTTTGCTCAAATCGAACTGTCGAACGAGCGAGAGAAGATGCCGTCCGAAGCTAAAGCTATCACCGCTGCCGTCGCCTAGAAGAAGAAGAGGAAGCAGTCCACAGGTGAATTTGCGGTCGAACTGTGAACACGGTCGGGCGAGTCATTCTCGCTTTGTGGTTCACCGCTTGTTTGCGTTCACCCAGCCATCGTCATCGCCGCCGCAAATTTCATCGGCCGAGGAGCTGTTGACCCGCGCTTCAAAATTTCGACTCGTGATGAAATCATCATTGGTGGTCAAGAAGCAATCCCGTTAGGGGCAAATACCAGAAGCCCCCTGAGTTTTGCTGGTCCGAGCAGTGTTATTTATCCGTAACAACATCGAAGCTTACAAAGCGGTTCTTTTCAGAGCCATCAAATTTGTGGAAAAGAGTTAAAAGAGAAATATTTCCGACTTTATTTATAACTTCTAATATTCCTAAATCAATTTCACACGGCTTCATACAAAATTTCATTTGTCATGAATAATTTATGACTCAACCATTTGAGATTGTACTCGCGGACGCTGCTGCAGTGCCGTCGGGGTGAGTGCACAATGATTATAAAATAGAGTGGCTTTTCCAACAGCGCCTTTTATGTTCCATATTTTATGGGAACACTTTGATTAGGAAAATTATCCCATGTTACAAAATTGCGACATGTTTAGAATGCTTTTGAAAAGACATTCTCATTGAACAATTGTAATAATTTTGGCACCCATGAATCAGAAATTCACCGTCATAATAAAGAAAACGATTGATTATCAATAGCTCGTATTGAATATTTAGTTAATATCAACCCTTCCAGCAATTCATGTTCGACCAATTTCTCACGTATTAGTATTCTCCACAATTTTCAAGTAATTCCAAGCCCAACACATTATTGGCACATACCCATTTCCCAGACTGGTCGATCAGAAAGAGCACAAAAGGGAGGAGCATCATCTGCTATTCCAAGGTTATAAAACATGCTGCCTTCGTTGGATTCAGTTTCATTCCATTTCCGCTTTCGAGCTGGTAAGAGCTCCTCCGAACTTGCTCACTATTGAGCTACGTTTCCAGATTTCAACTAAATCCCTGTGATCCGCTACCCTGTTGCTGTTGTGCACCCATGAAATATTTAGCTGGTTTGTCGAATAAACTGAGAACTTATTCACATCTTCTTATTCTTCTTGGCATTAACGTCCTCACTGGGACAGAGCCTGCTTCTCAGCTTAGTGTTCTTAGGATACTTCCACAGTTATTAACTGAGAGCTTTCTTTACCAAAGTTTCCATTTTTGCATTCGTATATTGTGTAGCAGGTACGATTATACTCTATGCCCAGGGAATTCAAGAAAATTTCCATTACGAAAAGATCCTGGACCGACCGGGAATCGAATCCAGACATCTTCAGCATGGCTTTGCTTTGTAGCCGCGGACTCTAACCAAACCACTCGGCTAAGGAAGGCCCCAACTTATTCACATGCATTTGCAACTTTTTCGATTCTCCATACAAAATGACCAACTTTGGTAAGTTAGATCTCAGTTATTTATGGAAATATTGTCGAATGAAACATTCATAGAATATCAGATGTAGCTTGAGTTTTAACATATATTTTTGAATAATTTTTCCAATTACAAGTTTTTAAGTAATAACGGTTTGACTAAACTGTAATTTTCGACGAAAAATTCAAAACTTTTAATCTTAAATTCTGATAGCCTTACACAAAAACTGTCTTCAGCAAACTTATTCATCTCGTCAAAATCTACAACTTTGCTGTTTAGTTATGTCAATTATAAAAAACCGTCAAAAAATTCACTTTAGTCAAACTGTTACTGCATTTCAACGTGTGATTGGAAAAATTACTCAAAAATATATGTTAAAATTTAAGTTATTTCTGATATTCTGTGAAAATTTCATTCAAATCGGTCCATAAATAACTGAGATATAGTTTATCAAAGGTGGTCATTTTGCATGAAAAATCAAAAGAGTTGCAGTTTTTTTTTCTCAGCGAAGAATTATCAACGAAAATAGCGCAAAAGCAATAACCAATCGCGTGCGAATAGCGAACGGAGTGACGAAACAACTAAGCGAGAACCCCACCACTCGCCATCGGTGAAAGAAGCTCGAGCAAATAAAACCACTGGTTGTTCACTGAGGAAAGCAAACGTAAGACTGTCATAAGATTTGCTTATGGAATTACGACACAAGAAAAATCTTTGAAATTCATAAGACCATCGTATGCTTTTCGGCAGATGTTGTTTCCATAATACACTTCGAAGGAATTTCGTAAGATGATCTTATGAACCATCATTGACTTGATAACAAAATCCATAGATAGTCTTATGAATTACGTTCTGAACCATTCTTGGTTCCATAAGACTGTCTTGTGTAATTTGAGCTTTAGATTATAAATTTCAATGAATGAATAATACTAATCCGCGTTGAAAAATAGATTAACCAACTTGGGAAAATCAAATTTTCATCCATTTTGTCATGACGCAATTCGATCAAAGCACTTTACTGTAAGCATTAGAATCGATTTGCGATATGACAAAATGGATGAAAATTCGATTTTCTCTAGTTGGCTAACCTATTTTGAACGCAAAGAAGTATATCATAGCAGCGAAACATTATTGAGAAAAGTTGTTGATAACGCCTGAATTGTTGCAGGTTTACGTTAGGGGCGGATTAATGGATGAGGGGGGTTTGTGATTTCTTACGCGTCATACAAATTGTTTTGAATTTTCATTCCCAAATCTTATTGTTTGGATCCAATTCCTTAATCTGTTCGAAAGAAAGTGTTAGTTACAGCGGAATTGATGATAAATAGAAAATATTTACCCTTTGATGCATTAGAAACGGAGTCAGCCAACGACAAATCAACAAACACGTCCATTTCGGAAGCCATATTGAATTTCTGATAGTGAAATGAGAAAATTTGCCTCACGTGGTTCTTCATAATGATGAGCAATGGGGTTCATAAGCGTTCTTATGACATTGACAATTGATTGTTATGAAAAAAAAATACACTTGTCTTATGAATCTCAATCTCGTCGAATGAAATACACAAGTGTCTTATGAACCAACAAAAAAAAAGTAACAGGTTGTTTCCAAGATACGACCGCCAAGTTGACGTTGGATAACGTTAGCCTCTTCTATTTCCTGGCTTGGGACCGTCACGAACTTATGAAAGTTTTCTACTGCTAAAAATCCAATTAATTTTCACACTATTTGTTGCATGTCAATTCTGATTTATTATAGACATTTGTGTTAATACAAAATAATCACTTTACATGTATTCAGAAGCTTAGTCCGTTATATTGAAGAATTGATTTTTAAGTATAAACTTAATCATTGTTAGTTTGTATCAATTAATTCAAAATATTTGAATCATTCCTTAACAATAGAAAATATATTGTATTCCGACAGCACTGCAGTAGCGTCTTTGGAAACATTCTCAAATTGTCGTTTTGTCAATTATTCATAACTAATCAGAGATGAATAATAGCAAGAATGTGGTAAACACATTAGCAAATATAACACAAATAACTCTTTAGTACACATTTGTTAGCCCTGAAAAGGGCCGATTGAACTGTGAGAATCGAGTAACTATTATTTAGTTCACCGACAGTTCTGTTGCTGTGAGAATTGCCAATACTGTTGCGCTTCATGGTAGGAATATTTTCAAAACTCTTTCAAAATTGAATTGTCGTCCTGAAAAGGACGGTTGGGTTTGGATATCGTCGATCGCCATTCCATGCTCAGGTTTGATGGATTCAGTGCTAGTTTTGAATTCTGGTTTCGGTGATGGAGGTGATTTAACCTCAAAATCTGTACAGCGTACGGCCCTACCACTTCAGAGCGTAGCCGACAGAATTCTGGATGACTTCAGCATACCGCGGGTTTTCTCGTAGATGAGACCGAAGGTACGCTTGACGTCACCACGGCGAGCCAGACGGCGGTGGTTTTGTGATGATGCAATTGATGTTGTCACGCAAAACCTTGCGATGACGCTTGGCGCTTCCTTTTCCGAGTCCGGTCTATCTTCGGCAACGATTGTAATAAAACTGATGCTTGGCCGCCGGCTCGGCTCCTTTTATGCGGTACGCTATGGATGAATTCTTCTTGCTCGCTCGCTGTTCACTGTCCGTCTCGCTCGCTCGCAAGAGAAGGTCATAAAAGGGACCGGCAGCCGCGCACATTCAATCATTCATTTGTTTCAATCCGCCCAGAGAACACTACGACGATGGCTCTACCAAGCAGACTGCCCGTAAGTCCACTGGTGGAAGCGGCCCCACGAAAGTCGCTCGCTAGAGCGTCTCAGCCACCGGAGGAGTCAAGAAGCCGTATCGCTATCAGCCAGGAACGGTCTCTCTGCGTGAGATCCGTTGCTACCAGAATTCGACGGAGCTGCTGATCCACAAATTGTTTTTCCAGCGCCTGGTCCGTGAAATCGCTCAGGACTTCAAGACCGATCTGCGATTACAGAGCTTGGCCGTCATGGCCCTGCAGGAAGCGAGCTAGGCCTATCTTTGAGGCTACCAACATGTGCGCGATCCACTCCAAGCGTGTGACCATCATCCCGAAAGCCTTCTAGCTCGCTCGTCGTATCCGTGACGAACGAGTTTAAATTGAATTGGGACACAAGCAAAACGGCCCTTTTCAGAGCCACAACAATGCATTCCACGTAAAAGAGTTACGGCTAGAGATATTTCACCTATTATTATTAATTAATTTATTTATTTAATTGCCAATTGAAATTTCGGATGATTAGTTTTCCAGTGAAATGGCAAACAAAGTTTTACTTAGGTTCCCGTCGGGCGGCGGTAGCATTTTTGCAGTCTTCTCTGTGCGATTATTTGGTTTCGATCGACAATTTCTTACCAAATCAAATCATCAATGAAGCTGTTGCTGATAAGTTTTAGCTTTCAAATCGACAAGTTTATACTGATCGCTTTGTCATGCATGTGGTTAGCGACGACGACGACAACGACATTATTCAATCATCGCTAAATGCGAGGCAAACCGGAATCCTCATTCTAGTGCCGTCCCCAATTTATCTCTCATGCACACAATGTCGAAGATTGCCCTGCAAGAGCACGATGGGAAATTGATTTCTTGGCCCTGTGATTCTCGAAAAGCACTAATGTTGACGCTAATGAAAGATTGCATGCAAATGACTGACCGAAATATGAATTCATCACATCCATTCACCAGTAATGTCGCTCTTAACGGTGTAAAATTCTCATAACTCTCTTTCAAAATGAAATTGTCGTCCTGAAAAGGACGGTTGGTGGTAGTCACAATCGATCGAACTGGGTTTTCATTCCATTGTTAGACAGAAACACACCAAAAGATTACCGAAGACGATTTAATTAAAATGCGGTCGTGCGCGTGAAGTGGAATTTGATTGGCTTCGACTGAACACGAAATAATGGAGAGAAGTAAGAAGAAGACCGAAAGGGGCGTTTCCCTTTGAATGACGAAAGAGGCTAAGATATCGCGCAATGATGTCTGTGTCAGGAATACACAAGAAAAATGTGCTTTTCTATGAAAAATAAGACATGCTTCGATATTTCTCAATTTTTCAATAGTTTAGTCATGAGAATCAATAATTTTCATTATTGGAGTAGATTCGTAGAAAGATTTCCAATCGATTGGTGCAAGAATCTTGAAAATCTATCCGGGCGTTAGTAAGTTATTAACAGTCAAAATCTAACCACTTTTCGTGACGCGAGCGATTTTTCGTTTTTCGAAATTGTAAAATTCTCATAACTCTCCTTCAAAATTAAATTGTCGTCCTGATAAGGACGGTTGGTGGTAGTCACAATCCATCGAACTGGGTTTTCATTCCATTCTTAGACAGAAACACTCCAAAAGATTACCGAAGACGATTGAATTAAAATGCGGTCGTGCGCGTGCGCGTGAAGTGGAATTTGATTGGCTTTGACTGAACACGAGATAATAAAGAGAAGTAAGAAGAAGACCGAAAGGGGCGTTTCCCTTCGAATGACGAAAGTGGCTAAGATATCTCTAAATGATGTCTGTGTCAGGAATACACAGGAAAAATGTGCTTTTCTTCGAAAAATAAGACATGCTTCGATATTTCTCAATTTTTCAATAGTTTAGCCATGAGAATCAATAGTTTTCATTGTTGGAGTAGATTCGTAGAAAGATTTCCAATCGATTGGTGCAAGAATCTAGAAAATCTATCCGGGCATTAGTAAGTTATTAACAGTCAAAATCTAACCACTTTTCGTGACGCGAGCGATTTTTCGTTTTTCGAAATTGTACCCCAGTATGTTGCCGTAAGACGTTATCCAACGTCAAAAAATAATAAAAAACGCGTTCATTAGTGTGATCTTATGAAAATCATGCGAGATTTTTGCCTCAGTGTTCTGCTCCCAGCAGATTTCTAGCATCGAGGTTCTTCTCGTTGAGCAAGTTCGGAGGAGCTCTTACCAGCTCGAAAGCGGAATTGGAATGAAACTGGATCCGACGAAGGAAGCATGTTTTATAACCTCAGAATAGCAGATGATGCTCCTCCCTTTTGTGCTCTTCGCTTTCTGATCGACCAATCTGGGAAATGGGTATGTGCCAATAATGTGTTGGGCTTGGAATTACTTGAAAATTGCGGAGAATGCTACTGCGTGAGAAATTGGTCGAACATGAATTGCTGGAAGGGTTGATATTAACTAAATATTCAATACGAGCTATTGATAATCAATCGTTTTCTTTATTATGACGGTAAATTTCTGATCCATGGGTGCCAAAATTATTACAATTGTTCAATGAGAATGTCTTTTCAAAAGCATTCTTAATATGTCGCAATTTGGTTACATGTGATAATTTTGCTAATCAAAGTGTTCCCATAAAATATGGAACATCAAAGACGCTGTTGGAAATGCCACTCTAAAGCAATTGTTGTGGAATGTTGAGCACTCACCCCGACGGCACTGCAGCAGCGTCCGCGAGTACAATCTCAAATGGTTGAGTCATAAATTATTCATACCAACTAAATTTTGTATGTAGCTGTGAAATTGATTTAGTAATATAAGAAGTTTTATATAAAGTCGGAAATATTTCTCTTTTAACTCTTTTCCACTAATTTGAGGGCCCTGAAAAGGGCCGATGGCTTTGTTAGCTTTGATGCTCTTACAGATAAATAACACTGCGGGATGTTATCAGTTGATTGCCATGGTCAAACGGGGAATCCTCAACTCAAGTGTATAAATTTGAGCAAGTTATTTGCTTATACGACGAACCGAAAGTTTCGTGGCGTGGATGGCGCACAACAGTAACAGGTAGTGGATCACCGGGCTTAAGTCGAAATCTGATGATGGCGGCGATGACGATGGCTGGGTGAACGCAAACAAGCGGTGAACCACAAAGCGAGAATGACTTGCCCGACCGTGTTCACAGTTCGACCGCAAATTTTCCTGTGGACTGCTTGCTCTTCTTCTTCTTCTTCTTGGCGGCGGCAGCGGTGATGACTTTGGCTTCGGACGGCATCTTCTCTCGCTCGCTCGACAGTTCGATTTGAGCAAAGCAAGACCAACGGGGAGGTCCTTCGCTATTGATGTCTGTGCCTGAGAAGCACGCCCGGTCAGAGCAAGCCGATCTGTCGCCTGCTGAGATGCGATCCAAGCGGAGAACGGAAAGCAAATGACGTCAAATTTTCTCTAGCACCCCTATTTATAAATTTGCTTGAAATCAACGTTCTATTTTAAAACAGTTATTAAACAATTTGGACAGGTATGTGGGATGCAGTAAGTAGACGACATGACCCTTTGATGTCTTGTCTTTCAATTGCGGTGCCATTCAAGGAATTTCGCTAAACCAGCAAACAGTTATAAGAGTTCAAAATATTTCATGCCAACGTAAGGCTCTTGGTTTTGAAATTCAAATTTCACTCCTCTATAGAGAATTTTTATTTTACTTTAAACTGTGCGGCATAATCAACTGCAAACGCATTCAGTTCCCGATGGTTAGTGCCTGTGCTTTTACTGTTCATAAGTCGCAAGGTGGAACTTTCCCCGAGGTCGTGTACGACTATGACAAAAGCCAGGATCAGCAATTGGTATATGTTTGTTTGTCGCGGGTTACTTCACTGCAAGGACTATTTTTGACAAACTCTTCCAATATTTTTAAGTTCCATCATGCCAAAGGCAGCAATTCTCCCAAGAGGGTTGCCTTGAGGAATGAGCTGCAGCGCTTAGGCAATCATCGATTAGTGACGCTTTGAGACGAACTGCGTGAAATACTGGATCATAGCGGCCAAACCTGCATATTGATGAGTATCAATGAACAGAGCCTAAATGCTCATGCAATGGATATTGCTACAAACCAAAGCACTGGACCGATTCTATCGATTCTAACGATCGAAGCACCCGAGCTATCAAACATCTAATCTACTGGAGGAGTTTGGCGAACTACAGCTGGAGCCAGAAACCGATCACCCAACCAAGCAACACAAGGAAGCAACGACCAAACAAACAAATTCAATCATCTGCCATTATTCCTGGAACACCAAACACTGGTTTTCGGAACCACAGAACGACAAATGGTTCTTTTCAGAACTACCAAAATGAGTCCAAAAAGAGTTAACTTCTGAAAACTTCATCCGATCAATAACAACACAAAACTAGTACACTTACAAATTCATACACATGACAAATCAAATTATTAATCATCGTAGTTCTACGTCAACCCCGCGGTAATGTAATAGACATTACCCACCCCAAATTTTTTGACTTACGTCCCAATTGGGACTGATTTTCTTAGCGTAGTGTGTTTAGAGTCCATATCGTATTTCGTTGGGCAAGGATGGAGATACTCGCATAGAGTATCTGTGGGTATCCTGGGAAATCGAGTCAACAACCCACAGCAACCCCCTAAACAGAAATAGCTGAAATGAAGGCGTTTCTTTCTAAATAATTTTCTTTACAAAACAGACAAAAACAAATTCCTCAAAAGATTGACTGAAAGTGCCAGTATCATTTAATTGGAACTCAACCAAAACTGTTGTGTGATCATTTCATCAAACTAACATCCATAAAACCACCATGAGTCGATGTCTCTTGGATCGGTATCGACTCATAAAAACAAACTAAGAACAACTTTTGTCACTATGATGGTTCCTTCAAACAGCTTTCCAAAGCTTTTCTGTTCCAGTAGATAGGCATCCGATTAACTATTTTGATAAACTGCAATATGCATTAACGACAACACCTGTTCTCATCGGCCCAACTATTCCCACGACACTCATCTAACGCCACGCAATTCAATTCAAGCTACGCCAAACGTTTGTTTCATCTTGAGCACACAAGGTGCTTCACAGAGGATGTGATCTCGAGTATCGAGGAAGAAATCGAATATTCCAGCTGAAGTCAGCTGGAAACGAAACCGAGCAAGCACACCGACCAATCCCAGGAACAGACGAACGATGACGTCAATTTCTGCGGAATGTTCTGTTTTCTCATTCTTTTAGCCGCCGCCGCCGCCGCCGTCTGCATACCTATTGTTGGGGTAAGCTCACTGATCATCTTATCGCTGCACAATGGGACCATTTCAGAAAAAAGGCGATCAAAATGTCCAGTGGGTCTCAGCATATTGTCATCGGTGTCGTTAAAGAATATATTAAGAAGGTTTTTCTATATCATTGTACCGGGATTGGTGGTCCGATGGCTACCGCTACTGTTTCATAAGCAGAAGGTCATGGGTTCAATCCCAGCCCCAGGCCAGTAATCTCAACAGCTGAACAGTTCGGTAAAATAAAACACCGCAACTTCGTCGGAATTTAACGGATTCCGGTGATTTTTTACTGTATACTGTAAAAATTTACCGTACTCCGTTAATTTATTTTACCGAACTGTTCAGCTGTTGAGATTTCACAGGAATCCGTAAAATAATTTAAGTGTGTATCCTTACGCCTGATTTTAAGGCAGTTTGCTAACCAAACAGCAAGCCTCTCTGTGCTAAAATTACCTTATCCCTATCCTGAACAGGCGTAGATGCAGGGGTAAATCCGGTCTAGTATGGAACAGTTTTAAATGCAACATTAATTCTTCTCCCTTCTCCTCATTGGTCTGCATTCTGACGTTGCAAGCGTCATTGTTGTCTGAAAATAGAAGATCACCCACATTTATAATACTGAAGGTCAAACAATCCCAAGCAGTATTCGGGTTGATTCCTTGTGTAAGTGCAGCAGATCTGACAATACTCGAGAAGCACCAACGGGCGGGCGAACAAGCTCACAAGTTCAAGCTCGCATCACACACGCATCGAAGAATGTTAGATACAAAATATTCGCGTAGCTATTCAGCATGACCATGCTGATGGTCGTGGGTACGAATCCCGCTGGACGATGATCTTTTCCTTTTCGTAAAGGAAATTTTCTCGATTCCCAGGGCATAGAGTATCTTCGTACCTGCCACACGATATACACATGCAAAAATGGTCAATCGGCAAAGAAAACTCTCAGTTAATAACTGTGGAAGTGCTCATAAGAACACTAATCTGAGCAGCAGGCTTTGTTCCAGTTGGGACGTAACGCCAGAAAGAAGAAGATACAAAATATTCCGGATGAATCATTTTCCAAGATTTCCTTATCCATTATTGAAGCTCGATCACATCATCACTTTAAAATGTTTTTTTCTGGATTCTATAAGAATACTCTTTGATATTTTGCGAAAAGTTTATCAAAAAACTGATTTTGAGGTAATGTTACCAAACAACTGGAATTTCTCCTTCAAAACTAAGAGGTAAGAGGTAAGGTAAGAGAATATTGGTATCTTCCACAAAGTTGCTTTAATCTTGATATTTTACAACTGAACTCACTAACCTTTTACATTTTTTTCTGTAGAAACTGTTAGTTTACACTCCAAGTAATTTGGTACAATGATGTAGAAGTACCTTCTGAAAATATTCTCTGATGACAACGATGCCCTTGGTATTTTACACCACTATTGATCTTTTTTCCTGAAATGATCCCATTGTGCGCGGCTGGAAGCCAATCGAAAGACAAACAGTGATTTCAATTTTCGAACAGTAGAGACCACCCGGCCGCATCGATGGATTGGAAGGAAAACCACACGTTCCACTATACTGACATAATATGCAACAGCAGCAGTCGCATACAATCACATTTTCTGTGCCTTGTACGTCATAAATCCCAGTCCTGACTCAAGTACGACATCGACCATCAAGTTGCGACGTAATATTTTCTCTGCCCGTCTCTTTTCCACTGACTTCAGTGCAGTATTGACTGCAGGAATCGTTTGTTCACTTTAAGGTGAAACATCTCGGAATCCAAAGATGGCCGGCACAATGGCCGCCTTGTGCCCCTACTCACGTTTTCAAAGGCACTAAACTGGAGAAATAGTTGGCAAACTTTTCTGATCTTCTTATTTTAAGCTATCTGCCAGTGCACAAATCCAAAATAAGAAGTGCACTGTTGTTGGATGCTTTCCTCGCGAGATTTGTGCCTTTCAAGTTTTAGTACCCAAGTAACAATTTCAGTGCTTTTTGATCTTAGATGTTATTTATGGAGGTTTTATTAAAGATGTATTCATTCCTAACAGATTTAATAAAGCATTGTAAAGTGCCAAACGTTCTTTTCGGTAAAACCCACTTTAAAATGCTTTGTAGATATCTACAAGAGCTACCGTTAAAACTTATTTGCTGGCCACATTTGTTGATAATAAGTGGTATTTTGAAGGAGCTGTGTAGTGTCTATTAAAACCTAAACATAAAACCTCATCTTGCTTGTCTTGTCAAGGCATGGGTAAAACTTCTAAGACTACACTAAGTCATGTTAAAGCCTTCTTAAAACTCAACTGTCTGATGAATGTTATTGGAATGCAGTCTGCGTGTGGTTATCAATATCATTATGTTGATAATGATAATCATGTAGTGAAATAAGGATTAATCAAAACGCAAACATAGAAATGACAAATATTCCCCTCGAAAAATTAACAGACTACCGTATAAAGCATATTTTTCCCATGCTTGCCTGAACTTCCCGTTCAATGGGACAACTATGCTGCACACAACAGCTGAGCTACACGAAAAAAGCTATCATTTTTCAGGCACTTATCACTTACCGTTTTCTGCATCAGTACAGCCGATCAAGCACGGCGGGCTGCATCCTAACAATCCAGATGCATAACGGCACAAATTTAATAAAATGAACTGCATCATAAAACTGAATCTTCCGATTTGTTTACCTTTTTGACAGCACTAGCTTTCCTGAGTGCATTGAGTTTAAGTCAAGGCTCTTAAAAAACATATTTGTCTTAGTGCAGAACAAATATTCTGATTTAGGAATATTTTAGCCAGTGAGGGTTTTGCGCACGGGTTCTTAAGATCAAAAGCGTTTATGAATGATTATATTGTTCAGAATAATCACCAATTGATCTTAAACTATCCCAGACAAGACCAGCAAGATTTAACTGGATGGAATCCATTTTTATTGTCGCCGTTTCGGATTGATAATTGCAATATGCGTGGGAAATTTCAATTTACGATTGAGATGAGCATGAAATCATTCTGAAAATTGCATGGATTAAAATATTAGATAGCCAATAATGATGTCGTAACTGTGGCGCGTTGCTGTAAATCGAAAAATTTTATTTCATTCCACCAGTAAATTTTTATTGGCAGGAATTTCACGCGATCGTATGGAAATTTTCTGCCATGCAAAAAATGATTATTTTAATTGATTATTATGAGTCGGCAGACATCATGACGGTTTCAATATCAAAAAAGGTTATGGTTTATAAACAACTTATCGGTTGATGTTTGTTCGATCATAAGCTCTTAACATTGGTTCTATTCCGTGTATTAGGATATCTTAAAAGATTTAATACCGCTAGTTGAGCTCAATAAGTCTATACAATAGCTCTTATGAATGTTTTATAGCATACTACAAGGGTAGATGTATTCATACGATACAAAACTAATCAGTTTAGAAACAGTTTTAAGGTATAGTCTTAACAACCTCCTGTAGTGTGGGCCTTTTCGGGCTTAACGGAGTTTTATCAAAGGTTTATTAAGGTTATTAAGACTAATAAGTTCTAAAATGAGTTTTAACGATATGGTGGTAACAACAGCTTGTAGTAAATGAAAAAACTAAAAATGTTACTTGGGTACTAGCTTCAAAGTTGATTCCAAACTGTTTCACCTTAAGTTTTGGTTTCCGTCTTCGACGAAACACCTTTTTCTAAGATTGACTTAGGGAAGATGGAGCTGCATCTGTGCCTGAGCAGAAGAAAATTGATGTAGAATACTAAATTAGGGTATTCTATACCAGATAATTTCCAACACTTACATCCTGAATAAGGTATTAAAGAGCCTGCATAAGATGTTAAATACCAAACATAATATCTCATGCTATATTTTGAAAACCAAACATATATTTGAATCTGGTATTGCAATACCTTAATAATACGTGATCGATGTTTATATGAAAGCTACTGATTTTTGTTGTTTGATTGTTCAATATCTAAAAAAGCTCTCAATAGGTTGCCAACATCTTACTTAGATATTATTGATAGTTTTAAACCATTGTTTTTAATACTATAATAATACTGAATTGAAGTGTTGCCAACACATAAAATACTGAACAAGACCTCATTTTAGTATAATACCATTAATGGTATGGTGCGTGTTATTCGGTACCCAATGGGGTTAAGCCTACATTTGCGGCTGGGTGTGGTGGGTGGTGATGGGAAACCAAGTGCTCTAGAGACGAAAGGCGTCATCGTCTCTGTAGGTCATCACTAATGGGTGTATGTGTCAAGTTCGCTTCGAAAGGAAAAGCATTGCTGCAACGTGTTGAAGTATGGGTATAATTTTCCGAGTGAAAATCAAACAAAAGTGTTGGTAAAAATAATGGGTGAGGATCGAAAGTTTCTCTTTTCTAGCAGGTTAGAATCTTTGGTGACCAGTTTATGTGGCTTCCATATTCTTGTGGAAATGTTACGGCTATGAAGCCGAATCATATTTAACTGATGAACTTTGGAGTTATATCGTTTTGGGCTTGAAGCTTGTTTAGCTTCGAAAATGGCTGCATACTAAGCAGTCAGCTTATAATTGTTGAAGTGTTCTTAGAAACCTAAGAGAGACTGAGTTCTGCGCTGTGAGAATCTTTGTAAGCTACAGTAACCAAGAATACTATATTTGAAAGATTTCAATCTGTACGTTTGAAATTTAAATTTTCTACAGAAGATTTGACAAATCTCCTGAATAACGGTCATAGTCTTCGATTCTGCCAACATTCCATTCAGATATTTATGGCAATTCTGCTATAGGGAATGCAATGAATTACTGGAGAAACTTCTAGAGATTTTTGTTTGAGCTGCAGATAAAATATCTGGTCGAAATTCTTAATGTAAATTTCTAATGTTATAAAACTGCATTCTTTTTTCAGAAATCTATATAAATAAAAATGGAATTGTGTTTGTATGTCACGAAATGGCTTACGAACGTGTCAACGGATTTGAATGATTCTTTCTGAGTTTTGTTCGTCAAGGGTTCCGACGTGTTTGTGTGTATAAAAATCCCAGGATATTCAACGGGAAAGTTGAAAAAACGAGCGCGAACGAAACTTTTATTTCATATGGGACGATCAAAAGCGTTTTTCAACAGCCTACTTGATGGCAAGACGAAGTTTGCCGGGACCACTAGTTATAAATAAAATTTTAGAGGAATAAACAAGTTTTTGATGGAAATTAGTGTAGAAATTTTTAATTATTCCTGGAATACCTAATAGAAAAAAGAGAGTTAGCCTTAGAAGCTCTTTGTAAAATTTCAGAGAGAAACAACATGTAATACGTTCGAACACATAGATTTTGAATTCCTCACTTGGTATCCTATGTGGCTCACTGCTATATTATTGAAATTTTCTGTTGTAGAGATTTCCGATGGATTGTCTAATATTTTATTAAATATTTCGATGCAAAAAATAAAAGTGTTTCTACAAGAGCTGCTGACCACCTCCAATAAAATGTATAGAAAAAAAAACATGGTTGGATAAGGTAAGTGATCCGATAATTATGGGTTTCCCTATATTTGCGATAGTGCCTTTTGGCTTAGGGACAAAATGTCGAAAAACAAAACATAAAAAGCAGTAAAATTTCAACAGTGATTAGGATTTTTTTTTGTTTGTTGAAATGTGCGTTTGACACATAGTGAATTATTCATTCTTCCAAAAGAGAATATTCTTCCAATAAATTTTCGTTTTCTTCCGACTCTCTATTTTCAACGTTCTGTCCTTTCGGCGTTTTGACATTCAAAGTTTTGGAATCCGACGTTTCGTCACCCAATCTCTTCTCCTCTATCGCCCTTTTTGCATACTTCGCCAAATATCGTCCTGAACACACCTCGTTCGAAAATTTCTGGCGCTTGAAGGGTCTCTTCGTTCGTAGAGGAATACAAATCCTGGTTACGCTACGGAGAAAACATCTTTCGAGAAATTTTGCAGTAAAATTTCCTTGAAAATAATATTTTCCAACATTTTTTCTACGACACCATCTCCAATTTTTTTTTCAAATTCTTCCCACAATTTTCAAAGAAATTTCTTCAAAAAATCTTCCTAGAATTTGTCAACAAATTTGTGTGAGAAATCATTTAATAACATACACAACAATTCTCTAGTCATATCTAGAAAGTGCTATAAGGGTTCCTACATGAATTCTTGCAGAGACGCCGGAATTTGTAACCAACTCAGTTATTAGGTCACCAAGTGGCTCGGTAGCTTAGTTGGTAAAGTGCTCGTCTAGCATACAAGAGTCCTGGGTTCAAATCCCAGCCGAGCACGTGGATTTTTTTTTTCATAATTTCACCCATAATTTGTCCATCTTTACCACGCGTAATGAGTTAATTAGTTTAATAACCATGCGGATTGGATTACCGAACAGCTCAATATAAGCGTCAATTAATTGTAGGTTCGGTCAATTATTACAAAATGCAATTCGCCGAAAATGGGGTTTTCTCAAAATCTATGCGAATCGAATGCATCATTTCCGAACTAAGGTATCTTGTATAGATCCTGAGAAAAATCCAACCGTATCTAACTTCTTACCGAACCGACAATACTCACTCAACTCTAACAATAGACAGGTTATCGTTAAGTTTTGTGTTATTTTTCGTAGTTGGAAAATCAAAATTATTTCAGTTTTGGCTAATAGAGCTTATAAAAATATGCTGATGATGTATCCCATTGGGAAATAATGTAGTAAAAAGCTTCGCTTGCAACAAATATCCTGACAAGTGACAACCCAGTAAAACATTGTCGTATCACTACTAGCGTTGGGCAAAATTGTCTATAACATCGATGTTACTGAATCGATTCACATTTGAACTGCTGAATCGATTCACCGATTTAATCGAATCTCTTGAATCGATGTTTTTGAATCGATTCGAATCGAATTCAAATTTAAAATATAGTTTGAAATGAGACCAAATGTAATTACATTCAATTTTAATATACCTCAATTAAATCAGTTCTGAAACTCAATAGAACAGATTTACTTTTGCAAAAGGTTTATTAAAAATTTGATTTATTTTTCATCATGCCATTAAAAAATATTCATAATTTTCAACAAAATGAATCGAATCAAAAAATCGAATAAAGAGAATCGATTCACTCGATTTCAGATGCCCCAAACATCGATTAAAAAAATCGATTAATCGGAATGAAAACATCGATTTTCGGAACATCGATTCAAAATCGCCCATCGCTAATCACTACGCAGCATTACCTGCGCCACTCCATTGATTTTGTTCACAATCGATGTCACGTTTCCGATTCCCTCGACACACTCGAAGAATCAATCAGAAAACGTGTTCATCTGAAAAATCGAACGATTCGACCCTGCTGTGTATACACGGTTATCGCCGGGGTGTTATTCGACATTCCAACCATCCGCCTGACAGGTATGCAACCTGATGTCACCAACAACATCACAAAGCTTGCACTGCTCCATCAAAACCACACAGCTCCATATCCACTTGATGATTCCTGCACACAGAGGTTCAGATTCCAGAGAAATCATGGCAAAAATTTTGCATTCATTATAATTTACTGGTTTTTATCATGATAAGTTTTGTGGAACATGTTTAAGAAATGCAGCTCCTATTTTAGGCATATTTTGGTTTTTGTCGTACAATACTTTATAAATAAATTGTGTGTTTCGCACACTTTCTAAAAATTATAATTTTATATCTTTATTAATATTATAATATTCTATTTACTTATGCTAACAACTATATATGCACGAGTTTTTGTGAAGATGAAAGAGTTGAGTTTCAAAGTAAAAATTAAGTTTTTTTTTTCACTTGTGCACCTATTGTTTGACGTTGTTTCGCATCTGAAATCATGTCTTGAAAAGATTTTTACGAAACTGAACCTCTGTGTATCGATGAGTTTTCTTTTCGAGTGCGCACATGATGAAACGTATGAACAGGTATTTGATGTTCGGCTCGAGGTACCACTGTGCAAGGGGTAGTGCCGTTTGTTGCCACGGGGAGGCTGGGGGAAAACACTCCAGGGGAAAAAAAAACACCTGTAGAGTTTTTCCGACTTCTGGTTCCCCCGTTGTGATATGGCACCCCCTCAAATGTGGTGCAACCTCGCCGAAATGATGTAAACTCAAGCACCAATTCTGATGCGCACTCCCGTGAACTGATAAGGGCATCTGGATTGTGGATTAGAGCTGTGATCGCGGTAGACTATTTGGTAGTGGAAATTGTACAAAGGTTGTTGTTGTTAAATATTGTTAAGCTGAAGCTCGACAATCCAATTTTGACTGAAAATTAAAAAAAAAACCGTTATTTCACAGTGTTAAAATTGATCACTACAGACTTAATATAAATTCGGTAACAGCATTCTCATCGCCGCTCTGACTGACATGAGCTTCCGTTTGTTTGGCCTCCTCACACATACAAATACACATGCCGAAGTTTTTGATTTTTCTTAATTTGTTTAACTCACCTGCCATTAATTATTGCCAAATCACTAATCCAATGTCGGAACACATTTATTTGTGGTGATTAGGGGCATAACGAACATACGGGGCGAAATGGATACCCTCTCAATATCTGAGAATATGCATACTACATTAAAAGCTCATTAACTGCATGAAATCTGTATTGCATTTGTAATGTTTGACGGTATAAAAGTTTATTTTTTGCTTCAATTGGTCGGTGTTCAGACAGACTGGACCAAGTGTTTTTTAATGGTTCCAGGAAAACGTACCCGAGGCATTCGGACTATCAAAATCTTTGCATTGTTTGCTGTAATAATAGTAATTATCTATTTAACCATACATCTGTATCAAATGAGCATCGTAAACATCAGAATTAATAAAGCCCTTAGCAAATCTTTAGAACGTCAAAATATCATCTAGTTCGGTCTGTCTGAACACCGACCAATTGTCCTTCAAGATTTGACTTAAAGTTTTTCTCAGTTTCAAATTGGCATACAGTAATGACCCGATTTTGTCTACCCCCGATTTTAGCATCCTTTTTACCCGATTTCAGCCTAAAATTTAAATCAGAGTGAACACGTCTATACTGGCAACATTGAGTGCATAAAGTCAATTATGAACTTGTTGAATATTGAACTGTAGCAGTCAGGAAATCTGTAAATATTTTTGTATATAGTTTGTGTAAATAAGGTTGTTAGAATAGGTTGTAAAACCATGTAAATTTTAAGAATGAAATTGAGTTTGAAAGTATTTCCTCAACGTAGGCAAACGAGCATTGAAACAACTTGCAAACGCTTCCCTAGGTCGAAGCCATTTATTTTCTTGAAAAGGTGGGAAAGAGAAGGCAGCACGACTAGCATGCGAGTTGTCCAATGTAACTGGGTAGTCACGACAGTACACGAAGACTTTCGGGAAATGACGTACTTCCGGGTGCGTTCGAGATACACTTTCCCTTATCTGAGGCTTCACAGACTCGATCATTTCGTCCGTGATCGACAGGTCGATGCTCTCACCGGCTTGGTGATGGCTGTCGTGGATATTTTACACGTCACGGCGTGATCAAAATGGAAATGGTGGTTGACTTACCCAAGATTAGCGGTCTTTCGGCTGTTAGTACTGCCTTACCGGTCGATTGACGATCCAGCTAGTGGACTCCGTCCACGTGAAGGTTCCCTGGGCTTCCTTGGACTGATATGGTGACGAATCCGTCCGCTTCTGGCTGGTTGGCGGTAGCCAGGAATTCCTCGTCCGTTGGAGAAAGAAATGTCGCGCTTGGGTGCGAAGAACTGTGGGCGGGAAATACAAGCCAATCTGGCAGGACACGGAACATAAGCACCGGCACAAAGAGCACATCTAGAGCACAAATTCTCACGTTGATTATAGGTTCTAGCTTCTACCTTCGCACACACAATTCTTCACGCACACTTTTGGTCTACTATTAGAACGAAACATTCTACATTAAATTACTCAACTATATTTAACATCACTTTGTAACATACTCTTGGCACACGGAAAACTAACTAGCAAACGCGGACACTTCCAACTCTTTGGATGATCACGGACGAAATGATCGAGTCTGTGAAGCCTCAGATAAGGGAAAGTGTATCTCGAACGCACCCGGAAGTACGTCATTTCCCGAAAGTCTTCGTGTACTGTCGTGACTACCCAGTTACATTGGACAACTTGTATGCTAGTCGTGCTGTCTTCCCTTTCCCACCTTATCAAGAAACTAAATGGCTTCGACCTAGGGAAGCGTTTGCAAGTTGTTTCAATTCTCGTTTGCCTACGCTGAAGGAATACTTTCAAATACAATTTCATTCTTAAATTTACAAATACAATTTCATTCTTAAATTTTACATGGTTTTACAACCTATTCTAATCCAATTTGGACTGAAAATTTAAAAAAAAACCGTTATTTCACAATGTTAAAATTGATCACTACATACTTAAAATAAATTCGGTAACAGCATTCTCATCGAACTTCTGTGAAATCGTGTGACAGCCGCTCTGACTGGCATGAGCTTCCGTTTGTTTGGCATCCTCACACATACAAACATACATGCCAAAGATTTTGATTTTTCTTAATTTATTTAACTTACCTGCCATTAACTAACCCAATGTCGGAACACAGTTATTTAACTATTAGGGGGATTAGGGGCATAATGAACATACGGGTCGAAATGGACACCCTCTAAATATCTGAAAATATGCATACTACATCAAAAGCTCATTAACTGCATGGAATCTGTATTGCATTTGTAATGTTTGACGGTATAAAAGCTTTTTTTTTTTGCTTCAATTGGTCGGTGTTCAGACAGACTGGACCAAGTGTTTTTTAATGGTTCCAGGCATTCGGAATATCAAAATCTTTGCATTGTTTGCTGTAATAATAGTAATTATTTATTTGACCATACAACCTTATTTACAAAAACTATATACAAAAATATTTACAGATTTCCTGACTGCTAAAGTCCACGTCTATACAATCATTTAAAGACCGAAATTTTGAAATTTGAAATTTTTAATAATTGTCCAAGAAACTGATCAATGTTACCTTGGATTACGGTACATAAAAAATGGAAGTAAAAAAACAATGTTTATATTAACAAAATCATAAAACTAAGTCCTTAACTTAAAATAAAACTTGTAATATGTCGAATTTTTTTTCCAGATTTTAGCTCTATACCGATTTTGTCAACCCTAAATGCAGCATGGGGCTGACAAAATCGGAACATTACTGTATAAGCAAGACCGTGGAAGAATCTATTTTTTAGCAAAGTTACGAACCCAGAAAGGTTCTTTTTAGCTATTACGATTGAGGGAGAGCCCTTTTGCATATCGGAACGATTGACAGTCATTGAATGTATTGGAATAATTAAATTTCAAGCAAGTGTTCATTTCGGATACCTTTTTACCAGCCTTGTTTTCGACCCAATTTTCTATCTCGTTTTTCTGACATATGATATGATTTTTATCACTATGAATGAATTTAGCACGTCGTACTAACATCAAACTTGAAAACTAGCCGGGGGTAAATTAAAAACATTGCCATTTAATGGTTTGAAAACGAAAATTTGCTAAACCTGTCCATTATGCCCCTAATTCCCCTACTGCTATTCAATAAATCGTTTCCTCTCTCAATCTCCCAATCCGTGGTCATTTCTAACTTTCAGGGTAAGATTTCACTCGGTTGTTTACACTTTCACGCACAGCTACTAGACACAATTTATTTTTTTTGTATTTTTCTATTTTTCTGGTGCGCGGTGATTCTTTTTTCGCTATCAGTGCTGCCAGCGCTGTTTGTTTTTCTCTACGAAATATTTGAAGTCAAAGTGAGAATAACGCTTTTTACAAAAACACTAGGTTGCGAGAGCAGCTATTTTATGCAAACTGGCTTTATCAAATGAGAATAATCATATAGATATTGAAGCGTACACACTTAGAAAATATCACCGACTCCGGTAATTTTCTTACCGAAATATAAACCGCTGAGCGCTCGGTAATGCTTCCGGTAAAGTTAGGAATTACCGAACAGTCTGTAATTTTAATCGACACGCAGCTGTCAAAAATTTTACAATATGCTCGTGAATTATTACCGAGCGAATTGTTAAATGAATTACCGAACGCATTGTTCGAAACAACAGGCAGTCGGAATAGAATAGGATGATCGGAAAAATAAAAACAATTAATTTCGTATTGATATCGAATCGAAAGGGGCCCAGATATCCGTAGCGGTAAACGCGCAGCTATTCAGCAAGACCAAGCTGAGGGTCGTGAGTTCGAATCCCACCGGTCGAGGATCTTTTCGGGTTGGAAATTTTCTCGACTTCCCAGGGCATAGAGTATCTTCATACCTGCCACACGATATACACATGCAAAAATGGTCAATTGGCATAGAAAGCTCTCAGTTAATAACTGTGGAACTGCTCATAAGAACACTAAGGTGAGAAGCAGGCTTTGTCCCAGTTGGGACGTAACGCCAGAAAGAAGAAGAAGAAGATCGAATGTAATTGATTGATTTATTTCGCGTTTTAATTTTTAAATCATAATCATGGACATGTTTGCATTCTAATGAAGGCGGGACATTGAACACCATTAGTGACAGCACCAACAACTCGAACTCGCGCTTCGAATCTAGCGCTACAGGAACAAACCAACTCAGTTATGCCAATCCTGACTTCTTTGCAGCTGTTTATCACTTATGAACAAAACCGCCACCAATTCCGTTGTGGGTGGTTATAGTTGTTATGCGACGATGCCATCCGGAAACATAATTTGGCTGTTGTATACTACAACGAAAACATTCATGTTAAAAATTCGCTTTTGAATGGAAACTCTCAGGTCATACTTACGGAAAAGTATTGCCGGGCGCTCATCCTGCCGTTGTAGTTTATAGACAGAATTTAGATGATCGTGATGATTAGCAGTTCTAAACAAATATGGCTGACTAACAAATATCAAGTTACCATTTGTTCGGTAAAGTATTGGAGTACTATGAACTGAAGTACGGTAAAAACTTACAGTCTACGGCGAATCTAAAACGATTTACAGTTTTTTCGGTAAATAAAACGACGATTTCGGTAAAAGTTGTCAAATATTGTTTTGGTTTTTTTATTTATTCAAGGGTGTTCGGTAAACCTCGTTTGTAATACCGAAACTTCAGTTAAAAATGTAAGTGTGTAGGCGTTCGAAAACCCTTGAAATACAACTGTTCGTTTGAAGGAGTGTGGAGTGCACTACATTTATTGGGCTTTTTATTAGAGATTTTGTTCATTATTCATGTTTTCTATTATTGTTCACGTGAGTAATGAACGATCTATTGTGCAAAGATATAATATTTTCTTTTCTAAGAAATTTTTACTAATACTCGTTAATTCTTCCGTATAGACAACATATTGGCAACCATGTAAGAATGCTCTATGCTTCTACAAGACCTGTATTATACTCGTATATATGTGTTGATACACTTGGTATGTATTGGAATTAGTGGACTTAAAGGAGTTCACCATAATGGTAGCAAGCGTGCTTCTTGATCAGTAGGTCGAGAGTTCGATTCCTGGTCGAACCGTTTTCTCGTTTTTCTTTATGATTTCGTTTGTAAATTTTACAGATTGTTCGGTGATTTTTCACGGAACCTACAGCTGTTGAGATTACGGTGAAATGTCACCGTATTCCGTATTTTTTTATTAAGTATGTATTTTGAAACTTTTTTAATTCAGATAAGGTACCGTGGGGTAAGTGGATAGTTGGATACAGAAAAATCAATAGTCAACTTCATTGTTATTTTCAGCTAACGTGAATAATGTTTTTCTAACTTTTTTCTCTGGATAACAAATGAGGAACTAATATACTCCAAATCGTTATTTGTTTCGATTTTTCTGATTGTTATGTATTGAGTATAAGGTACTTAACAATTTGCGCCAAATGATCCACTTGCCACACCATGGTGGGGTAAGTGGATCACCTATAAAAAAAAACCCTATTCTCAAAACAAATATGATGTAATCATGTATAGTAAGAATAGTATTACTGTCATATATGTTAAGTGCTATGTTATATATTTTGATAGCTTTAAAATTTAAAAAAAATCTTTATTTTATCAAAATATTATGGAAAATATGTGTACATTAGTTTACACTTATTGGAACAAACACAAACATTGTAACTTGAATATTTTGGAGAAAATTCATCCCTTTTATACATCTGAGTTATAAAGAAGTATTGAGGATTATTCCTAACAATGTTTTCAAAAGACACTCGTAGTTTAAAAATATTAATTACATGTAAACATACTGAAAATTTTTTATTCTATTTATGAAAATATTTTTATCATCTGTCTAGAACAATCTATATGGTTAACAAACGTACGATAATATGATTTCAGTTGGAGAATTTGTATATTTTGCTCTTTTGCATTTCAGCTTAGATAAACCACGAAAAATGTTTGATTTTGTTTTTGATTCTCATTTTTTATAACAGAAAGACTGTACAACACTTTTAGGTGGATTAATTAAAACTTTCTCAGGTCAATTTGACAAATTCAAGCTAGGAACGAAAAATGTAAAAGGAAAACAGCACTTGATGACATTAAAACTCATTCAAATCCGCGTAAGTAGTCTGCCAGTATTTGATAACAGTACTTGATCCACTTACCCTATCCCATTGAAAAGTACGGGTAAGTGTACCATGACCAATATATCTATATTTATTTATCAAAATTACATTTTTCTCATTGTGACTCATACAATTAGAACTGAATTGTTCACCATGTGTTGAAAAAACTAATAGTATTCGATTTTAGGCAGAGATGCAATGGATTTTTCATCGACAGAAAACAACTATAAAATTAATTGGTTTTTGCTTTCAACAAGTTTGCTTGTGTTAGTGCACGTGTAGTATCAGTTTTGCAGTAGTATCAGTGTGTACGTGAAAATATTAATATTATGCTTATTATGGTCAAATGATCCACTTACCCCACTGCTACACTTCCTCCACGGTACCTTAAATGTACCGGTATTCGCAATAATACCAGTATTCATCAATCCTTGTCTTCATTGCCCTGAGCCAACAAAACATTAGTTTCAAATTAATTCTAATTTTTTTTTAATTTTTTTTTAATTCTACGTGGATTACCGTGATAGGAAATAAGTGGGAACCAGGGCTGGGAAAAATCTGAAATTCACTCTACAGTAGCCAAGCAAAGCCAATCACAGTCAGCGGAGCCAGTGAAACCCCGCTGCTGTAGGCAAAATGCCTTGAAAATAGCAAAACACCCGTTGCTAAGGGCAACCCAAAACTACTGTAGAAAAATGTTCTATTTCCCGCATTCACAGCCTTCAATGACACTACTGATTTAGAAAATTCATGTACCCAACATAGGCTACTTGATGAGATTCTCGTTTTTGAACTACTGTATTAGAAGAGTCACGTGATTTTCGCAAAAACTCAAGCCTACTACTATTACCGTTCCCAGATCTGGTGGGAACTAAATGTTCCAGCAGCTGGTTTTCAGCTATCTGTGAACAAATTTTCGATTTTCTATCGACGATATTTGACTCATCATGTCGTATGATAAAAAATGCAACAAAAATGACTTCCATTTTAAAGGACGTGCTGCAAATATTTAAAGGATTTTTGGATTTGCATTTGTAATAAATGGCAGTCATAATGTTTTGAATGGTGAGTCATATATTTTGTATTCATCTGTTTTATTATAAAACACTGTTTTAAACCACATCAACCATAGCCTACACTCCACTGGTTTCCTTGATCCATTCGCGGACGGCTGCCACGCGAGAGTACACTCCTGGATATCCTTCCTCGGCACAACCCTTACCCCAGGAAACCACACCGACCAGCTTGGATCCCTCAACCAACGGGCCACCGGAATCTCCCTGGCAAGCGTCCTTGCCTCCCTTGTCAAAACCAGCGCACAACATCCTTGGGGTCACTAGTCCAAACGAACTGTAAGCCTCTACGCACTTTTCCTGGTTGACTGCGGGAACATAGGCGGCTCTCAGTTCCACACCGGACTCCGTAGCGCTCTGGGTGTTACCCCATCCGGAAACCTGTAGGCACGATCCATCCTCGACCGACTCGTCCTGTTCCGGCAACTCGACAGCGTAGAAACCGTCATCCAGTTGCAATTCCTCATCCAGTTCCAACAGCGCAAAATCGTAATCAATAGTCGCGAAGTCGAACTCCGGGTGTTGAACGACACGTTTGACTGCTACTAACTGACCACCTTGGGTATGCAGAGTAGATCCTACGCGTATGTTCATCTGTGGATCTTCGCTAGTAGCGGCGCAATGCGCAGCCGTCAGCACCCATTTGGGGCTGATGATGGATCCTCCGCAGAAATGTCCAAAACCATGCTGTAACGATATTTGGAACGGAACGTCAGCAATGTCCACTTCGTAACCGCCGACGATACGACCCGATGAACGCAGGAAGGGGTTAGACCACGAACGCAAATGATGTGGACGGCTCGGAAGTGCCTGACTGGTGATCGCCAGAACGCTAGCAACTGCTAGAACTGTGAACAGGGAGGCCATGATTGGCTGTGTTAGGTAGGTTGAAGAATAGGGTTGAACTGTGCATTGGACAACCGCAAACAGTGGCTTTATACGATTTGACTTACTTAGTAGAGGTACTTCAGGCTTCAAGTGGGAAAGGTTTGAAGTGGTTTCGGTATTGGATTTTACATTGTAAACTAGTAAAAACCAATTTGAATTACGGGCACGTTTCTATTATCTTGGCAAAATAATTGGACAGTTTGTCATAACTAAGAAATTTATTGAAGAGATAGTTCGTGTAATTGACAAATAAAGAGCCTTAAATTCCTTAAATATTAAACTGACCACGCTCACATAGTCGACGTAAGATTCCATTGTACACAAAATCTAAAAATACGTGTGCTACGTCATTAAAAAGACGGAAATATATTGTAAGACTCAGCATATCGTACTCTAGTGCTGTGCGCTCACAAATTATTTCTGTTGGCGGAAGTTCGGAGGCTATCCAAATATAACTGTACTTTCTAACGCATATTGCATTACTTATTGATCCCTTGTTAGGACCCGTGCCCATTGGCGTAGGAACAGGGGGGCCAGGGGGGGCTGGCCCCCTCCAGAATCATCCAGGACCCCCCCCCCCCAGAATTTTTGATGACAATAATAAAAAAACCGATTTAAGATGACGCAAATTCTTCTGGAATGTACATGACTCTTGTTATTAACAAAAAAAATCGCTTCAGTAGTTACGTTATGTACAACTATATTGAGAAAACCTCGTTTACGTTACACAGCATCAGCGCGGCTGTTCTGACTTCGGTGAATCGTGCGACAATCGACAGCTTAACCGTCCGATTGATTTCCCATATGAGAATTCACAAAAAAAATATAATAATTGAAAAAACTAACACAAATTTTGTCATAAAATTACTAAAAATACTACTACGAAAATTAAGGTTTAACTTTCAAGGAATTCCGGCATTGGAAACATTTTATAAGATTAATGGCTAAAACAATGTAACAAAATCGGCCATAGTGTTATTCCAGCAATGAATTCCTTCTTTGATTTTGATTCAATGTTTTAAGTATTCGCATGAATAAATTTATTGCTTAAACTAGAAAACCTATTATTTAATAAATTATTTGATTAATTTCCAACAGATTTGCAGCAAATTATTTTCAAATAACTTTTCAATATTATTCATAGAATTTTAGTATTATCAAATTCCTCAAGGAATATTGAAGGTTGGCTTCAGAACTTTTGCAAATCTCATGGAAATTAGTCGAATAATATTGTTCATACCTTCAAAGCGAATTCTTCCTGGTGGACATCCTTTCCTTCTATGTCTACTTTTTATTAGCAAGTTGATTCCGGAATACGTTCCCGGATTTGCCAAAAAAATGTTACTTCTGTCAAATCTTATGCTGGGATATTTCACTAAAAATTCTACTAGAAATTATTCTGTGATTTTCTTTTGATATTTCACAAAAAAATTATTTACAAATTCTTTTGCGTCGCTCATCAATGGTCCTTAAGAAATGTTTCCAAAAAACATCACAAGTTGCGTCAAATTCTTCTTTGCTTTTTTTCTAGAAATTTTGCTTCAAATCTCCGGTTGATTCATGAATTGGAAAAAAATTGTATTTGAAACATCTCTTGCCTTCGAATCTTCAAAAGAAATTTGTTGAAATACCCCTGGAAAACTTTAGCTTCCAAAGTTAGCACAGCGGAAAAGGAATTTGTAGAGAACCATGTAGTAAAATAACTGGGAAGGGGGAAAGGATATTTTAAGATATTCATAGAGACATGTTTATTGATCTTTCCTAAAACACTTCCTAAGAAATAATTTTACCAATTATTGTCTGATTCGAAATTCCTATATTTTTGGCCGGAATTTCTAAAGGCTTTCTGGCAGAATCCTAGAAAACCAGAAGTCAAAGAAGGATAGATTTCAAGGATAATTTCTTAAGATGATTCTGATGGAATCTTAAAAAAAAAGTAAATTGTAGGAGTTTTGAAAAATTTCAGAATTCTTAAACGTATGGTTCCTGATTTCTGAAAGTTCATCAACAAATTTTCAAAGTAATGTACAATACATATTTGGTAATGTTCTTAAAAAATACCAGCAATATTTCATTTAACTTCTACTGTACTACAAAATAATCGATAATAGACTATTCAAATTAGTTTGTTTGATATTTCTAAAGGTAGGAAAAAATGGTAAGAACATCAATATGTTCGCAATATAGTATCATGACACTTCGGAGTTCATACAAAATATTATCTAAGATTTTGATTTTATTTTGCTTTTAGTAAAACTGCGTTTTAACACCTATAATGTTTTATTATAAAAGACGATTATGAATTTTACGACAGGAATGTAGACAATTTTTCCGAATTAAATGTCAGCTGCAATTATTAAAAAATTACCTACAAAGTTCTTTCAATCCTTTTTTGTATGTGTTTCTCTGAAATCTGATATGGAGTGATTCGTAAAGAAATTTGTAAAGCAATTCCTAAAAGTATTGAGATATTCAGGGAGTAGTTTTTGAAAGTAAGGAGAGTGGATACATTTTTAAATGTTATTTATGAAAGAATCATGAGATTACCAATAAAAAAATGGAATGACTTCTAGAACCTGAAATAATACTTGATGGAATTTCTGGAGATTTTTTTTGAGAAGTTCAAGAATGAATTGCTAAATCTTAGTAAATCGATGAAAAATTTCTTCAAAAAATTCTTTCGGGAATTTTGTTAGTGCGGTTTGAAGAAAAAAAATCTCTGGAAAATACTTAGATGAATCTCTGGTATTTTGTTCACGAGAATCTTAAGGAAACAATAATTTAATTCTCTAAGACATCCCTGAACAAATTACTCTGGAAATCTTTGAGTATTTTCGTGGAAGAGTTTTTGAAAGAACAGTTCAACGGTTTCCGCTAGGAACTTTATAAAAATGTTAGATTTTTTATAACAATTCTTAGTTAAGCAAAGCAAAAAAAAAAAACAAAAATTCAGAGGAAGTTTTGAAGGAATGAGGGATATTGCTCCTTGATTTTAGAGAAATATAAAAAATGCAGGTAGATCTGCGTTGATGATAGATTGGCTTTTCAGTCCTGACAAAATTAAAAAAAACTGTTATTTTATTTTGTTCCAACGTTGCAGTCCGTTTGGGACCTTCTTCAGAGACTCAATTTTAACTGTTCTTGCTTCCAGATAGATAGGCGGAGAACTTCTTTGAGAAATCATGAGAATAACAATTTCCCAATTGAATTCTTTCTAATTAATCATAACATTTTTGTGGAATATTACGAGGAACATTTAGAGTAACACCCAGAAGATTTTTTTGCGGGAAGTCTGGATAATTTTTGTTGTGATTATTTTCAAACAGCACTGTAGGGCTTCAAAAGCAAACTGTTCTGAGTAATTCGTGAAATGAATCCTTGCTTGGTGATCTTGAAGACATTTTTGTGTTTTTTCTGATTAAAATCCTAAACAAATTATTAATGAGCAACTGGAGGACACTTTAAACTAACAGTTTATATATAATAAGTACGTAGAGAACCTTACAAAAGAAATGATTAAAAGAATTTCTAATACATTTTCTGGCCGAATTCTTCAAGAGATTGTTTAAGTAATTCGATACAGATTCTTCAAGAATTTTTCTGGTGAGATCAGAGAGTCTGGGTATGATTTCCTGTGGAAAACCCAGGACGAACTTCGTGAAAACTGGTAAAAGAGTTCTTGATGAAAACACTGAAAATTATGAAAATAATTCATAACGAAATTTCCTTAGGAATTCTAAGAGGAATCTCTTCAAAGAACATGATTGAATCCTTGAAAAAATCGTGGAAGAATCACAAAGGACATTCCTTGTGATTTTTTCGCTAGAATTATTGAAGGTTTACAAAAAGAATGAATTTGTACATTTAAACTACAAATGAAACTGATGTGCCGCGAAATGAGACAAAATCACAAATTATTTAAATCTATACAAATCTATTGAAATTACGAAATTTGTGAAAATCGTGATTATTGCGACCAACATTACATCTGTAAATTGGAGATGAACCAGCCGTGGGCTGAAAATCTACCTTATAGAGATAATAATAATAATACATCTGCAAAAACAGGTATATGCTAGGCCCCCCCTAGGCCCCCTCCAGACAAAAATCCTAGCTACGCCAATGCCTGTGCCTTCGGTTTTCCGTTGAACCCTTTCACGCTAGTAAATTCTTCCTGGCGTTACGTCCCAACAGGGACAAGGTCTGCTTCTCTGTTTAGTGTCCTTAGCACCTTCACAGTTATTAACTGAGAGCTTTCTTTACAAATTGACCATTTTCGCATGTATATATCGTGTGGTATGTACGAAGATCTCGATACCCTGGAAAGCCGAGAAAATTTTCAAATCAAAAACATTCTCAGCGTAAGTCGACTAAAACTTTGAGCGTATCAATTCTTCTCTAAGGTCAGAGAGTTAATTTTATTGAATTACTAAGTTATGTATTAAACATTTAAGATTCTTGAAAAAAAAAAAAAAGAATAGAACAACACTTTCGGTCGACTCCACCCAACTGTGCAGAGATTGAATGATGCGACAGCTTCTGCTGATAACGAAACCTACACGGATTGTGCGGTTCGATGGTGTGCTGGCTGCGAGGTGGTATGATTGAATTGATTATGACTGACGTTGATTTGGTGCTCCACGGCCCTCGTAGACTGTGCGGCGCTCGGCTGATGACTATGCGAATTGGTCGTACATATGGCGAACTGTAAGCTTTCCCCACCTACACCGTTTTAGCTTGGCAGCAACATGCAGAGCGCAAGTTAATCAAAAATGGGTTCCGAAATAGTTCTGAAATAAATTCGTTACGAATCAAACGTCAGATTTGTATCGTGGGTGTTAGGATAGCTATCTGGGGATCTATGACATGGCAGCGTTTTGATTTCAGGAAAAGTTTTTAATAGCAACTTCTTCTCAAAACCACAAATATGTTTATTTTGGTACATTTTACTTTCTTTTTTGGAAACATGTCAATAAATGTCATATTACCAAATATAACCGTGCGAAAATGAAACAGGCTTTTGTTTCCACAATTAAACATATTTATATAGGTTACTTCTAAGAGAAACGTTTAGGCAGGTTCAGGAGAGGATGCGGTTGGGTTGCAGCAACAAACTGGCAGACCATAAAACGCTATAGATAGAAACGTCGCGAGGAAGAAGCAGATTGTGAAGTGATTAAGCGTAAAGGCGTCGTTTCGTGAACCAAGATGTGCTTGAATAAATTGCAGCTTTTGTATGATGATTTTCATAAATCAATCATTTTCACGCGTATTTTGGATCTACCGGAGAACCAGGTTATTTCGCATCGCAGCCAAGTAGTCCCCGATATGTGTGTAACTATCCTCTCAGTAAATGGGACTTTTTTATGATGTGGTTCAATGGCCAACGAATTTATTAAAAGGAAGACCTATTTGATCAGTTTCGCGTGTGAAACGAGAAAAAACATATTTGTATCGCCTTTGAACGGAAGACTCACCTACTTACGTTTCAATAACGATGACAAACTATCCAACTATTTCAGCAATTTAATATCAATGCCGAACATGGACGTCATTAGGATTGGATTTTACTAGTTTACAAAGTAGAATCCAGTATAGATACCACTTCATACCTTTCCCACTTGAAGCCTGAAGTACTCTTTCTTTAGTAAGTCAAATCGTATAAAGCCACTGTTCGCAGTTGTCCAATGCACAGTTCAACTCAACTCTTCTACCTACCAAACACAGCCAATCATGGCCTCCCTATTCACAGTTCTAGCAGTCGCTAGCGTTCTGGCGATTACCAGTCAGGCACTTCCGAGCCGTCCACATCATTTGCGTTCGTGGTCAAACCCCTTCCTGAGATCTTCGGGTCGTATCGTCGGCGGTTACGAAGTGGACATTGCTGACGTTCCGTTCCAGATATCGTTACAGCATGGTTTTGGACATTTCTGCGGAGGATCCATCATCAGCCCTAAATGGGTGCTGACGGCTGGGCATTGTGCCGGTAGTAGCGAAGATCCACAGATGAACATACGCGTCGGATCCACTCTGCATACCCAGGGTGGTCAACTGGTAGCAGTTAAACGTGTTGTTCAACATCCGGAGTACGATTCCGCGACTATTGATTACGATTTTGCGCTGTTGGAGTTGGATGAAGAATTGCAACTGAATGACGAATTCTACGCTGTCGAGCTTCCGGAGCAGGACGAACCGGTCGAGGATGGATCGTGCCTACAGGTTTCCGGCTGGGGTAATACCCAGAGCGCTACGGAGTCCGGTGTGGAACTAAGAGCCGCCTATGTTCCGGCAGTTAACCAAGAAAAGTGCGTAGAGGCTTACAGTTCGTTTGGATTGGTGACTCCACGGATGTTATGCGCTGGTTTTGACAAGGGAGGCAAGGACGCTTGCCAGGGAGATTCCGGTGGCCCGTTGGTTGAGGGATCCAAGCTGGTCGGTGTGGTTTCCTGGGGTAACGGTTGTGCCGAGGAAGGTTATCCAGGAGTGTACTCTCGGGTGGCAGCCGTCCGCGAATGGATCAAGGAAACCAGTGGAGTGTAGATTTTTGTTTAGAATGGGTAGTTCTTGATAATAAAAAATGAATACAAAGTGTATGTCTCAAAATTCAAAAATATTTTGACTGTCAGCATTTCAAATGCAAATCCGTAAAGGGAAAACTTCTTAGAAGCATCATTTTATGGGGTGTCTAGTCATAATTTATGTTTGCTCGTAAATTATCCTTGCGTTGCAGTTATCATTTCGTTTTTTGGTGTCCTGATACCTACTCGTTCCTCATACTGTGATGGGGAGAGGGGGGTTCAGTTGATCAGGGAACGGGTAGAATAGATACCAAATGACTGCACAGCAAACTATGTCATTCGTGCCATTCCGAAAAGTGATTTATCGGTCTCGGGGATAGATAATGCTATGATAGATATGAATGGATTCAGAAGGTGACACGCGATTTATGACGGATAGTTTTGTCTGATTTTTGTTCTTTATGCTATTTACTTTAAAAGACATTTGTTTTATCGGTTACATAGGTAATTTTTCATGTATTTTCTTTATAGCAAAATTGACCATTTTTATGTTATTGGAATGAAAGAAGACCAAAAATTAAAATTCAGATTGATTTTACGCTAATCGTTTTCCTGTGAAATGAAACTCATCGTTTTGATAAATTATTGAACTGTATTGTATACTGGGCTAAGTTAGTAATTAATACAACCTCTGCATTCGAGTGTCCCAGTTAGAAGTGCATTCTGGTTCATTTGGAGCGCTCTTCATTAAAATTTTCAAATTGTATGCGTGGCATCTGCAGAGAACTCATGCTTTTTGGCTTGATATATAACCCTCCCAAACAGTAGCTGCATTAGTTGATTCTATAGTTAATGCTTCTTGATTAAGCGAATTAATTGTGAATGCAACTCTAAACACGATATGAATGTGCTACCTTGGTCGTGGAATCAATATCAATAGAAACTGGAAACTGCGGCTTTTCTTCCTATCCTGAACGTGACTGGGTTCGTTTCCCAGTTTATGTAGAATATTTTGATAATAATTGAAACTTCCTTATCTACCCTGGACATAGACCTTTATCGTGTCTGCCACACGATATACAAATAAGAACTTCCACTCAGCTCTTCGAATCAGAATCAGAAGAGCAGGCTTTTATCTAGTGAGGACGTAATGCCAATAAGGGGAAAACCCGTAATTATTCGTCGAATCATAAAGTGCGTGGGATATAGTGGTTGCGGTTATATAGACAGTTTACAGTAGCAGACAAAATCATACACTCGCGTGTTTTTGTTTGAAGTTTTTTCAAACGTATTCCACTAAATGCACAAATGTTTGAGTAGAAAAGATTCCGCTAAGTTTTTTTTTCGTAGTGTGTTTTTTTTTCACAGTAAATTTGCGAATTGACCTACTTATGCCTCACACTGAAAGTCGAAGTTATGATTGGTTCTATGTCTGTACGGATGTGTGTGCGTATAGTCTAAATTGACTTTGAAATCAGTTCATTAGTTGACTCCCTGGGAATCGGTAACAGGTCCAGCTAGTTTGGCTGATAACGCGTGCATATTTTATTGCAATATTGCACGTGCTGCTGTGGCAGCCGTTTTAATGTGATTTTAAATTCATTATCCCAGCACACCAGCGCAGCTGTGATAGAATGATCAATGGATATAAATTGTATGCAAACCGTATGCTGCCCTTTTTTCGATTAAAATGGAAAATTTTGATTGTTTCGAGTTGATTTCAAAAATAAAAACTGTCTCACTGGTTGAGACAGCGAATATTATCGGATTACAATACAACGTTGAATAATGAGTTCATTCACATGAACTGCAATATACGTTGTAGGACGAATGATTGCCTCGCGACAGTAGACGATTCCAATGAAATGATGTAAAAATTTGAATGATTTTTTGTGGGTTGCATATTGAATGTTATGAAAATAACAATTTTGTCGTGTTTAAATACAAAAGAGTGTAAGCCACATTTTGGTTGGTTTTAAGTTCACGATTAGTGTAAAATTCGGTTGTTCACGAGCTTTCTACCAATTGCTTTTTGTTGTTCAATAGGGAACATAACATAATTCGTAGAAAAATGTCTTTTTTTTCTGTACCAATACAATTTGTATGGAGTGAAAATTTGCTCAAAAACCTTAAGGCTTTGCTTCTAACTCCCCTTTGAATTCTTAAATATTGCTTTGCGTGACAAAAATGTAAAACAAGTTTTAATATAGAGTCGTATTTTTCCTCCTTATCCATGGATCGCATCACCGGCCAAAGGTGACTCCCAGATCTTTTTCTTCCCTCACTAACCATCACCCTTACCGAGATGATTGTGGAGATGCAGAGGTATTTTCGGTTTCTAAAAGCATCAATCACACACTAACATCTCTTCCCCATACCAACTGACTAACAATTTGACCAGCACCGTTATTGATTAATAATGTGAGATCTGTTAAACAATAAATAAATTGGTTCTTATAATTTCATAAATAACTGCTCCTTGTAATTGGTGTTCAATCACTTTTATGCTTTTATGTTCGTGGGCAAAGGTTAAACATTTAGGTGAATCGATATTTTTTTCCGTTTCAAGGGCGATTTCAAGTTAAAAAAAAACAGTTTATCGACACTTTAGTTGGCGATGTTTACTACTAGAGGGCGTTTTCAACGTTTATTAGTTGATCAAAATTATAATTTCAAGAAAAAAAACAATCAATCATTTCTAGAGCAACTATTGAAAAGCTTCCTGAACTTTTTCAAGAAGTATCTGTAGTATCTGGCGGAGTTTGCAAAAGAATCCATTGACAGATACTTAGAAAAATTCCTGGAAGATTTCCTGCTTCAATAGGAATTTTAGAAGAATCTCTGAACAATTCTAGAAACTCTATATGAATTCCTAGAGGAGTTCAAGGAAACATCCTCCCGATGAAACCTCTTCAGAAGTTCATGGAGTAATCCACGAAGTCATTCTTGAAAAACCCTCGACAAAATTTTGAACAATTTTCCGAAGGAATTCTTGCAGCCCTTCGGAAAATGTGTTCCCGAACATTTATAAAAAATCCTGAATGTAAAGCTGCAGAAATTTCTAAAAGCAAAACTGGCAGGATTTCTGCAGGATTCCTAGAAAGCAAATTTAGAGAAATTCATTAAAAGAAATTTGTGACAATTCCTGAAGTAATTCCCGAAGGTATTCTCGTAGGAGTTTTTGTAGCAACACGTGTAAAATTCCTAGATGAACACCTGGAAGAGTACTGCGGTGCTTGAGAAATGTATAAGAGTACATGATTCAGGTATTAGAATTTGCTGATAGATTCCCTCGAAGAATCCTTAGAGTAATTCCAGAAGACATCTCTTGAGAAGCTTTTTAAGTAAATGTTTGCCAGCAAATATCTCTTGAGGAATTCATTAATGAATACACACTAAGAAAGAAACTAATAATACACGTGACGTAAGTTTCGTGGTAGGTAAAGTACTCGATGTAAAAAATAAAATGACGTAAATTAGAAGGGATTTGCACTTAAAATTCCTTTTTTTTTTAATTACATCCGATGTGATTTGATTTTCTCTGATCCGAATAATATTCAGTACATATGTAACGAAAAATTACATCATGTGTAACTTAAATTTACGTCATTTTACTTGTCTTAATATGTCGGGCACAGATGATGTAAATTCACATGATTTTTTCTAAGTGTGTAGGAAAATTTTTGAGGCAACCTTCAAAGAGATTTCTGTTGAAATAAAAACATGTAGGGAAAGTGTACCAGTTATGGCCATAGTGATTCCCTATTTGGCCATATGTGAAATTTCGATAACTTTCACATTTTTTATATTGTTGAATGTTTTGACATCTAGATACATCCTTTATCTTACTGCTAAAACGCACAAAACTTTTCAAAATGTGAAAAAATCAAGTTAACACGTATGGTGAAATAGGGAACCACTATGGCCATAACTGGTACACCTACCCTAGAACTTTTGAAGAATTCTTTGCAAGACAATCGAAAGAAATTCTAAGAGGTATCTTTGAAAATCTGGTGAAGTTACTGGAGGATTTGTTGAAGAAATGTTTAAATATATTCCTCAATATATTAGTAGAGGAACTAAAATTTCCTAAATGATTTTTTGAGATTTTTTTTTAGAAAAAAACCCTACTGGAATTTGAAATCTCCGATTAATTTAAAAAGGAAAAACTCCAGAAGGAACAAGTCTATGGATTTCTGAAGGAAACTTTGGAGAAGTGATTTTACAGGAAGCCTTGGAGATGTTCTTATAAATATCTGAAAGGATTTCGTAAAGCTACTTGAAAGAATCCTTGGGAAAATTATCAAAAGATGAAAAGTGATTATTTGATTACACTTGAATCTTTTTTAATTTCATATGGCATCCCCTATAAATATCCAAAAATTGAAAATGCCTCTTAAGAAAACTGGTTTAAAGTTTTTATTCGGAAATAATTTTAAATTGTACAGTATTTTACAATTACAATTGTTTCTCCAAAAAATCTGGTTTGCTGCGCTCCAAAGGGTAAAGACGGTTCGAGCTGGATGCATTAAAATTCCACCAGACTATAGAGCCGCCTGAATTCATCGAACTCAATCGATTGCTCTTTTTGCTGGATAGCTATCACACTATAGCATTTAAGCCATCTTCTGTTCAGAATTCAAAACTGACACGAATCTCCATCGAAAAATTGAGCAAAATGTGGGATAATTCCTTGAAGTCGAACTTTTCCAATTTTGAGCTTGTAGTGCAAACAAACACACGCGCATCGTCTGCCACATCGTCTCGCCGGAGAATTCTCCTCTCGTGCGCGCAGGAAAATTATCAAATCCCCTTCACTGCACAGCTGCTCCGTTGGTGGGAGACACACATTGATGTTTCAATCTAGCGGTAACGACGATGTAACGTGACGTTCGTAACGTCCATGAGAATCCAGACTTGTAGGTGGCTGGAATCTTAGCCAAATATGAAGGCATATGGAGGTGGTACCGTCAGAAACTCAAACATGTCACATGCGATCAGAGAGTTACAATCTCAACGGAAAGTTATGTTGTTGAATTAATGCCGTGGGTTTTCCTCGATTTTCCTTTATCCAAGCCAAAAATCAAACTCAGCCTGTACATTTATTTTCTGAACAAAAGCTCCCGATTGATTTTTCTTATGTGAGAAAAAAAACATATCATCAAGTTTTAAATCAGGAAGCCTTGGGAAAAGTGTAGCATGTTAAAAGCTTCAAGCTCTACTAAACTTTCCTACTTTCCCTTGCGTGTAAATTCCTACTGCAATATATCGATCTATTTACGTCTGTATTCACTTAATATCGTTTTTATTTGCTTACATTCTATTACATCAAGTGGTATGTATAGGCACGAAACAGGAATTAGTTTCCCCGTTGAGGGGCAAAAAAGCGGAGACTCTTGCCGTTGAGAAACATACAATTAAGTTCAACGATTTGAACATATCGAAAATAGTAATTTAAATGAACTCCAAGTCTGAAAGACTTCCTGTAAGAGCTGGTGTTCCTCAAGGCAGCATTTTGGGGTCAATATTATACAACAATTTTACATTTGACTTACCTGAGTTTCCTCAGGGATGTCAAAGATCTTTATTTGCGGATAACACAGGCCTTCCGCCAAAAGTATGCTTGTCAGTAAAAAAGTTTGCATATTTTTTCTGTATTTGCAAAAATGTAAGATTTCTCCTGATGCTTCTAGAACTCAACTTATAATATTCCCACATAAACCAAAAGCTCTTTGTTCGAAACCTCGTTTGGAGGGGTTCCAATAAATTGGTCAGATGAAGTTAAGTATCTAGGGCTCATGCTTGATAAAAATGTAACTTTCAAAAAGCACATTGAGGGCATTCAAACTAAATATAACATATGTATAAAATGTATGTATCGACTTATCATCAAAAAATCGAAACTTTGTCTTAAGAACAAATCGAATCTTTGAAGCTCCCTCTCTGGTATGATACTAATGAATTACATATAATATTCAATATTGAAGTATTGGCACAATTATCGAATGAAAGTATCAATAATTTTAGACAGAAATCGTTTCAAACTAGTTTACCCCATGTGAAAATTATCAATAACTAGTAACTGATGTTAACACAGAAGAAACATGTATTAAGATGTGTATTACAAGTTTGTTTTCCGGATCATATTGAATGTTATCTTTAGAAGAGTTTTTACCTGCGTACGTCTTACGTCTGCTGCGCTTCTAAAGTATGTACGAATATGTCGGAGCTGCAAATACCTACTCGAGATGGGGGAAAGTATGCGATTATAATCAAGTGATACTCCATAGCTGAAGAGTGGATTTACATTTAATTTCGAGTACGTCACCTTCTTCTACTATTTCTGGGCTTTACCTCCCCTTTGGAACGGAACCTGCTATATAGCTTAGTGTTCTGCAGTCGATTCCACTGCCCTGATTTCTCAACCAAATTTGATACTTCAGCATTCGTATATTGTGTGACGAGCATCAATGCATTATGATCAAAAGAGTCAAGTAACTATTTTCCAGCCTGGAAAATATCTGAACAGTATCGAGAATCGAAACTCCAGCATAATTTTGCTTTGTAACCGTTAACATGTTCTTAAGGCTAAGAAAGATCCCAAAGTATTTCATCTGAAGTAGGTTAAAAATAAAGACATCCGAGTTGGTAAATATAGACAGCCTCTTGAGTGCTTAATCCATTATTCAGTTTAAGTGTAACTCCTAGGAAAAAAAAAATAAACCGATTATTGCTTCTTAGAATCGATAACAATTTATGATCTTTTCAAATGTTATTCAACTACATTTATAATCATTACAATATGCTTTTACGTGTTCCTAGATGATTGTTCATGTCATTAACCTCATCTTTTTCTTTTTCTCATTCCAGGTTAGTAACACTATCCATAAAAAGCGGTACCCAGTGATAAAATTATGCAACCCATGAAATAATCACCGTGCGTTCTTCGGTAAGATCTCCGGGGACACATTCCACCTACTGCCACTAGCTGATGACTACAGAGCAAAATTAATTTCAATGACCCGGACCAAAATGCCAATACGCACTGCCCGGTAACCAATCCTGTTGATTGCTGTCTTGTACAATCCAACCAAGGTCTCCAAGGTCCTGTTGCACAACACTCCCTGTTCAGCTTTGTATCGCTTAGTCGTTAGTCGTCGTAACCTTTTCATTAATCATTTCATGCAACGGGTGGTGGTGGGTGACCCCAACCACCACGCCTAACTGGAATAAGGAAAATGAAAGCTGTAGCTTTTCCTTTTTACATAATTCCCCCGCGGCGGCTCACCAACCTCGGGACAGAACGTTATCACTGACTTGGTCAGCCTTTAGGGTATGCCAGAAAAAAACAATGTTCGAAAGGTCATAGTGGTCAAACCTAGAATGAAAGATATGCTTATTTACAGCATTTTAGTGTTTAGAAGATTGATGTTTTCTTGTACACCCTAATGGTCACTGCCACCGGTGCCGCCGTGTAGCGAATGAAAATAAGGAAAAGCAAGACAAATACCGGAACCAGTGTCGAATACTAATCAGCAGAGCGGGCGAATCCTTGTCCGGTGTCGTGCACGCGATTACGACAATGAAAGGAGCCACCAGGGCAGCTGATATCAGTATGACGATGATGACGATGGCTGGTAGCGATAGAAAAAAAGCATCCGGACATTCCGGGAAATCCGGGTTATGAAACAGACGAGAGTCGTTTAAAGAGCGGGGTTGGGGTATCATAAGGGAAATAAATAGATTGATACCGAAGGATTAGGCGAGGAGCTATAAATGAAAACGTTTGAACGGGGCATTGTGGGTTACAGGGTTATATGAAAAATCCTTTTTCATCCTTAGAACAATCCACCACGCCTAAATATTACCGTGAAGTTGATGACATCAGAAATTATAATCAATATGAAAAAAATATGTATGAATGATTTCAAAAGTTTTTTTTGTGATTTGGAAGGAAACCTTCAGGTATCAGGTATCAGAAGGCCGGCTCCAAAGGCACGTTCCCCACCAGTTGGGAGATTTGTGCCATCGCCATATTTGAGCCTATTTCATCATCTACCCGATGGGAGAGGAAAGGGAAGGGAAAGATGGGAGGAAATAGGAGTGGGGTCCCTTGAAGAGGGAAGATCGCATAAGCGAAATGAGAGCATGTAGCTCCATACCACAATGGGTTCGAACAGCGCCCTAAAAAGGGCACTGCAAAACGCATGAGCGTAAAGAGAGCCTATAGCTCATTACCACAGCGGGTTAAGAATAACAGGATGTCCTGAAGATTCAGGCTTCTGTATTCAGTTTCACTTAATAAGTGTTTACCAAGTAATTGGAATCGCATTTGCGCAAAAACTGGACAGTTACATATCAGGTGATACGAAGTTCCATAATCGGAGTCACAACTATCACACACAAATGAGTCAGCACGCTGAATATTTGCCATGTGATAGTTGAGTCGGCAGTGGCCTGTCAACGCTCTGACCAAGAGACTGCAATTCTGCTTTGACAGATTTGTTAAATACTTCGCCACCTTTGGAGATGGCTCAGTAATATACAATTTTGTTTGACGACACGACTCCAAACTATTCCAATATTGCTTGTGCTGAGTTGCCGCCCAAGAGTTTATCTGAAGCTTCACCCAGCACTTCGAAATTGGAATAGCCGGCTCAGGGCCAATGAAGTCATGCGATGCTCCATCGCGAGCTAGCTCATCAGCCAATTCATTTCCAGCGATGGAAGAATGGCCAGGTACCCATACAAGGTTCACAGAGTTGACTGAATTCAGTTCCTCAATTTGAGTTCGACATGCGATAACAAGCTTCGACCTTGAGTTGGCCGAAGCGAGAGCTTTTATAGCAGCCTGACTATCTGAACAGAAGTATATGACTTTACCCATTACGCGCTGTTGAAGTGCTGATTGCACTCCACACATAAGAGCAAATATTTCCGCCTGAAAAACGGTGCAGTTTCTACCAAGTGAGTAAAACTGATTCAGCCTTAGCTCACGAGAATATACTCCTGCACCAGCTCTACCTTCAAGAAGGGAGCCATCAGTGTAACATACTATATTGTTTGATATACTTCTTTCCAAATAGCCAGACGTCCACTCTTCCCGTGAAGGGAATTGTGTGATAAATGTCCTGTAAGGAAAGTTACAAGCAATTGTGAGATCACTTGGAGCAAGGACAATTTTGTCCCAATTCACCAAAAGTGGAAACAACGAAGTGTGTGTAGATCTACGATTCACTGGATTTTTCTCCAGTAGATCCAGTACCCATAAACGGTAAGAGCAAGAAAGTGCTTCTTGTTTAAGATATATGTGTAGTGGCGCAACGTCGAAAAGGGCCTCGAGCGCTGCTGTGGGAGTTGTAGAGAACGCACCAGACATCGCCATCAAGCACATCCTTTGGAGATGGCCCAATTTTGATTGGATTGTTCTCACTTCGCCCTTTTGCCACCACACAAGACATCCATATGCCAATATTGGTCGAACAACTGTTGTGTAAATCCATTTGATATATTTGGGTTTGAGGCCCCAAGTTTTACCAAAGGTTCGCCGGCATTGACCGAAGGCCATGCAAGCTTTTTTGACTCTGAAATCAATGTGAGGTGTCCATGAAAGTTTGGAATCTAGAATGACTCCGACATACTTTACTTGATCAGTCACATTAATCTCAGTGCCAAAAAGACGTAAAGGTCGAATTCCATCGCGGTTTCGTCTTTCCGTAAAAAGAACAATAGATGTTTTATTCGGGTTAACCGAAAGGCCATATTGGCGACACCAACTCTCGACTACCTGAAGAGCACTTTGCATCAGGTCGAATAGGGTGCCTATGCACATACCAACTATCAGAGCTAGATAGTCGTCGGCAAATCCATAAGTTGGAAAACCGCAATTATTGAGTTGCCTCAATAGCGTATCTGCTACGAGATTCCACAAAAGTGGTGACAAGACTCCCCCTTGGGGGCATCCGCAAACACTCAATTTTCGAATCGCTGCTTGACGCAATGTCGAGAAGAGATGTCGGTTTTTGAGCATTTGATGAATCCAATTGGTAATCATTGTAGGTAGCCCATGGTTTCGTGCGGCTTCCAATATGGCATCGAAAGACACGTTATCAAAGGCACCCTCAATATCCAAGAAAACACCCAAGCACGATTGCTTCTGAGCGAATGCTTTCTCGATATCGTATACAACTTTGTGTAAAAGAGTCACAGTGGACTTTCCAGATTGGTAAGCATGTTGATTCACATGAAGAGGCATGTTTGCCAAATAAACATCACGGATGTGATGATCGATAATCCGTTCCAGACATTTCACTGGACTGATTGGTCTAAAACTCTTCGCTTCCTCATACGACGCACGTCCTCCTTTTGGGATAAACTTTACAGTAATATCACGCCAGGATTTGGGAATGTACCCGGTAGCAAAACTGCTTACAAGTAGCTTTTTCAAAACATGTTTGATAAACTCAAATCCCTTTTGGAGCAGAACAGGATAAATCCCATCCGCTCCTGGAGATTTGAAAGGAGCAAAACTATTAAGTGCCCATTGAATCGATTCAGTAGTTACGATACTGCGAGCCGAGGCCAGAGACTCGTAACTACATGAAAAGACATTTGGTTCATCCGTAGATGCTATGTCCACACATCCGGGGAAGTGTGTATTGAATAAACATTCTAAAACTTCTTCATCGGAAGAAGTAAAGTCACCATTAGGTAAGCGAATTTCGTTCACTTGGAAATCCTTAGATTTTGCAAGAATTTTGTTCAACCGACTGACTTCACTCAAACTGGAAACATTTGTACAAAGGTTTTTCCAGCCGGATCGTTCAGCAGAACGAAGAGCCTTCTTGTAAGCCTTGCGAGTTGACTTGAACGACTCTGATCCAGCTGAACGGCGTCTGTTCCAACTCCTTCTACATTGTTTCCTGAGTCTAGTCAGATCGGAATTCCACCATGGGGTCCCTCTTGTAGTCTTTACAGACCGCAGAGGACATGCTTCTTCAAAAGCTTCCATAATGTAGGATGTTGTAGTATCAACGGCATCATCCAGATCACTTGGATTTTCAATGGACGGAGAATATCCATGAAATTTGGTCGCAACCAATTCAATGTAGAGTTCCCAGTTTGTTGACCGGGGATTCCTAAAACGCAAAGTCTGCGCAGTTACATTTGAATGTTCAAAGAAGATGTAGCGATGATCAGATAATGATTCCTCATCTGATACATGCCAATTGGTTAACTCGTGACTGATTCTATTCGAGCAGAGCGTTATGTCTAACACTTCTTCTCTATTAGAAACCATGAAGGTTGGGCGATTGCCTATGTTAAGTAATCCAAGGTCTGTACTACTTAAGTATTCCATCAGACTGGAGCCTCTCAAATTGATATCCGAGCTGCCCCAGATGATGTGATGAGCATTGGCATCACTGCCCACAATCAGCGGAAGGCCTTTTGTTACGCAGTGTACGACAACTCGTTCGAAGTCATCCGTTGGGGATGGTTCATCATGTGGTAAATATACCGAACAATAGACGTATTTCCTGTTGAGGTCACCAACAGAAACATCGATTGTGACAGCACATACATCTCTGGTAGTTAACTCAGAAATGAGTGTAGCAACGATTGCTTTATTAACGAGCACGCATGCGCGGGGCATGGATCGCGAGTTTGCCATTTCAAGCTTGCTAAAAGTAGCAAAAACTGGGTCCACAAGGTTACCTAGATAGAAGTTCCCTCTACGAAAGTAGGGTTCTTGAACTAGCGCCACTTGGGCTGCACCATTTTGCATGAGTCTGCAAAGATTGATCGTTGCTGTTCTTTTATGCTGAAGATTGATCTGAGCTAACCTAACCGTAGCCACTACCCAAACTAGGCAGGATTAAGCTTTTTGCAATCTCAGCACGAAAAAGACCAGCAACGAAAAAACCAGATCGGTATCTATTTAAAGTCGCCAAAGGCGAAAGAGCACAGAATACACTGTGTAAAACGCATGATGCGAATCCATATAGGTGATAATTTAAATTAAATGTCAACATATTCATAATCCCACCCTTATTAAGCCTCAAGATAGAGACTGAAGAAGGGCAGCCGATTATCTCGGAGAAACACAAGGTCACCTGCACCATTGCTCCGGGTAGCACAGGAAGGACTCAATACTGTGGAGGGCGCCCTGGTACCCCACAGGCTCCGTTTGCGGTTAGGTTTTATTTAGACCCCCCTAACCATTCATTCTTAGGCACGGTACGCATCACACCATAAATTAGGGGTCACCTGTGAGGTGGACTTTTACCACCGGAACAGGCAGTCCGTAGTGTTAATTCTTAGCCAGTTGAAACAACCGCTACCGACACTATCTAGGCTATCTAGGCTGCTCGGGAAAAGGAGGTTAATATTGATGATTAACTCCTGACGTGCCCAAGCAGCCACCAATTGAAGTTGAAGTTGATGACATCAGAAATTATAATCAATATGAAAAAAATATGTATGAATGATTTCAAAAGTTTTTTTTGTGATTTGGAAGGAAACCTTGATTTTCCTAATGAAGTTCAAGATCTCCTGCTTCAATCCTCCAGATTCGGAACAACTGACCACGATTGTCGACACTCTTTGCTTCCTCACTTGAAACGAAGATCCTGAGCTAAAGGCTGCTTCGATTTGATGTTCAAATAATTTGTCCAAAGCATCGTACTAATTGCTCATTCCGATTCAATTATCAACATTAACCAACACCTTTGGAAGAGAGCGCGCATTCCGGAGGAACGTCCTTTCCCTACGCTTTCTTTCTTTCATCATTATAGCACGCCTTTTCTTACGCCTGATACATAGGCAGTCTGCTAACCAAACAAGAAGCCTCTCTGTCATAATGTTACCACCCCTACATCTTCCCGTATGAACTGGCGTAGATGCAGGGGTATATTCGGTCTACTGTGGATCAGTTTTAAATGCATCATCAATTAATGTATCTCATTGGTCTGCATTCTGATGTGACAGGCGCCATTGTTGCCTACAAATAGAAGATCACCAGTACTTATACTACTATGATTCGCATCGCTCTCCTGTTCATAGGAACTTGCTTCATTTGCACCCTAGGAGCTTCTACCGATGGTTTGCACCCTTTACGACCATGGTGGAACGCTCTGCGCTCCAGTGGTCGCGTAGTTGGAGGCTTTGAAGTACCCGTTGAGCAAGTTCCCTTCCAAGTGTCGCTGAGCTCGGATAATTTCAACCACATCTGTGGGGGATCGCTGCTTTCCGAACGCTGGCTGATGACTACTGGACATTGCGCCCATCCTGATAACACACATCTACGAGTATGAGTTGGTTCTAGTCTTCATGTCAATCGCCATCCGATGTACAACGCAGCTACCGTCGACTACGATTTTGCGCTACTGGAGTTGGAAGAGACGATAGTATTCTCCGAGAGCTGCGCTCCGGTTGAGTTGCCTCAGCAAGACGCTCCGATCAACGAAAGAACTTGCCTGCAGGTTTCAGGCTGGGGTAGTACTCAGAATCCAGCTGAATCAAATGATGTTCTTCGGGCTGCCTACGTTCCGGCAGTGTCACAAGAGGAATGCAGCGAGGTTTATGTGATATATGTAGGAGTTACCGATCGAATGGTTTGCGCTGGATTCAAGGAAGGCGGTAAAGACGCATGTCAGGGAGATTCCGGTGGTCCACTTGTCGATGGCAACACTCTGGTCGGAGTGGTATCCTGGGGTAAGGGATGTGCTGAAGCTGGATATCCTGGAGTGTATGCTCGTGTTGCGGCTGTTCGAGATTGGGTGTCCGAAGTGAGTGGACTGTGACGAGACTAAATAACGTAAATTCGATTCGCAAGTGTATTTATTTTATATATATTTTTTGTTCAAAATATAAATAGTTTTTTCAACTAATATTACTGTACTAAATTGTCCATCACTAGAATTTATCTATTCTAACGTTTGAGAAAATCAATTCTAATAAACCCTATAATACTTATACTTCATTTTCCCTATTGACCTTGTTGCGACCATTCTTGAAACGGTGGTTCTGTTTACGACCAATATTTATATCAATGTATTGCATAATCAATATTAAAATACGCCGAGTCTCGTTTCATTTCGTCAAGATCATGCTGAGGGTCGTGAGTTCGAATCCCGCCAGTCGAAGATCTTGTGGGTTGGGAATTATCTCGACTTCTGAAGATATAGAGTACTTTCGGGCTTGATAAAACAAGTTTATTGAGCTGTTATACCATGCAGGGTTAATGCAATAGAAGGTGAGAAATTTACAACTCTTATACCGTTTTGTCTCAAATGCCGACCAGACTCATATTCCGTACACTCGGTTTTTGTATGGCGATTTGGTTGGAATGTTTCGCTGAAATATGTCACCAAATAACAAGAAAATGGTACTCAATTGCAATACAATTTTTATATTTCCAATAATAATTAATTCTGCGGGAGAAGTGATGATTTGATAGCTCAGATAAATTTATTTGCGACATTATTCATTAGAATACGATTTATTCGTGCTGTTCGGAATTTGAATCAAGGTGTTCGTAATATGAGACAGAATGAGCAGTGTTCGGCATTTGAATCAAAATATTGTTCCACACTTTTACCTAAAAACAATCCTAAAACAAACTTAATCAACATTATTATCGGTACACCCAACAGCTAACAGTTAGACTTTGCGGAGAAATTGAAATTTTATACAAATAAAAGTCAATTTATGCCAATCAGATGCGTTTTCCTTAAAAATGAACTATAAAAAAGCATAACTTGGCCAGTTATGAATCGATTTTGGATCTTTTGGTCTCAAACAAACCGCATACTCATCCATATGTTCCAGAAGAAATAGGATTGGCCTCTTGGTTCTGGATTTATTTCGGATTCAAATGGGGTATATTCGTTCCGGAAGTGATGGTTCACGTTAATTTTTTCAAGCTTAGCGGTAAGAAAATTATTCATTGTGTACTTTCTATACTTCTGGCAGCTTTTCAGGTCAAATAATATTGTTTCTCATTGATCCTGGCCTTTTCGTATACCCAGTCACCTGGCACCGGTTCCAGAAAGTACTCAAAGAAGACATTTTCTGAAAGTTACAGAATAGTGCGCCGGCTCAAAATTTATGATTTTTTATCCTGGCAGGTGCTGGCAACATCCGGATATCCCAGAATCGGTTCCGATAGGGCCTCAGAGGGCCACTTTTGTAATCCTGTTCACTCATATCGTGCGATGGCTCAAAATTCATGATTTTTTATTCCGAACATCATAGCTATACTGCCATGGACCAATTTGAGGTTCTGGTCACATCCAGATACCCCGGAATCGGTTCCGGTAGGGCCTCAAAGAGACACTCTTGTAATTCTCGCACGATATGAGTCGTGCGACGGCTCAAAATTAATGATTTTTTATTCTGAGCATCATGCCGTGAACCAAAATGAGCTATAATGCCGTGAACCAAAATGAGGTTCTAGTCACAGCTGGATACCCCGGAATCTTTTCCGATAGGGCCTCAGAAGGACACTTTTGTTATCCTGTTCACTCATGTCGTGCGTTGGCTCAGAATTCATGATTTTTTAACTTGAACATCATAGCTATAATTCCATGGACCTAGCTATAACTATAGGACCAATATAGGGTTTTGGCCACATCCGGATAATATTTATGGAAGGTTATAATGAGGATCCTGCTAGGATCTTAAGTTTAGTAATTATTAGGGATGTTAAGTTTAGTAATTATTTATATACTTTGAATATTATTGCTGGGAATAAATCTAGCATAGTTATAACAAATTGTGGAAAAAATAAAATTATTTTCTTATTGCAATCCGTAGAAAAGTTCAAGTAAAAATATGTTGGTGAATTTTTATAGGTAAACCGCCTGAGATGATTTTCCTTCTGGCTCAAAGCATTCTTTGTAACATTCTTTCAGAAATACTTTTATTTCTCCTTCGACTTTTCATTATTTGATTGCCAGAAATGCCTCATCGACTTATATGGATCCAAAGCTATTTCAGTGGATTCGATAAAGATGGTTTCCGTAGTGAAACCTCCATGAGTCGATATCGACTCACGAAATGAAACGAAAACCAAAATATCTTGGTTACTATGATGGAACTACTTTCCAAAGGATTTCTGTTGTTCATGAATCGATGTTTCCATGAGACGATGGTCTCTTCAATATCGACTTATGGAGATTTCATTGTATATCAAGTCACGATAAAAGATGTATCGTAATTGCACCTTGAAAATACTTCTTATTGCTTTGGTTTAATACTTTTGTTGGTAATACTTTTGCTTCTGGTATAATACTTTGGTTCGATAAGATGGTTATTTTGGATTTGTTAGCTAAATTGAAGATACTTTTCAAAACATCAATTTAGTCCAAACATAGTGTACATTTTTTGAGCCGTCGCGCGAAATAGTTAAATTGAATTCCAGAAATGCCCATACCAGATCCTACCGGAATCGTTCTATGAATCATATGTGTCCGAAATCATATAAATCTTAATCAGAATTTCAAACCGTTTCCGATATATTTGGATGTGGTATAACTCATTTGAGCTTGAGCTTGAGCTTGAGCTTGATTGGCCGCCCGTGGATGCACTCCAGTATCGCCAGATCAGCTGCACTTACACAAGGAACCAACCGAATGACTGCTTGGGACTAACAGGCATCCTCAGTGTATAAGTGCTGGAGATCTTCTATTTTTAGGCAACAATGGCACCTGCCACGTCAGAATGCAGACCAATGAGGGGAAGGGGGAGGAATTGATGATGCATTGAACTGACTCCCACGTAGACCGTATATTCCACTGCATCCACGTCAGTTCATGCGGGAGTGTATGGATTGGGGGAAAGGCATGGCAGAGAGGTTTGCTTTTGTGGTTAGCAGACTGCCTATGTATCAGGCGTAAGAAAGGCGTGCGCGTGGAAGTAGGAAGCGTTAGGGAAACGGTTTCTTGTCCGTCTCTGGTTCTAGCGTTTGCTATGAACGAATAGTTTGAATGGGATATATTTAGAATGGAAGATGAAAGCAAGTGAGAGATATACAACTACAAAGTACGAGGAAAGGGACGGGATTGAACCCATGACCTTCTGCATATGAAGCAGAAGCGGTAGCCATCAGACCACCAACCCCGTCGATGTGGTATAACTCATTTGAATCCAGAATAACTCCGGAACCAAGGGCCAATCCTATTTCTTCTGGAACGTAATCTTGAAGAGTATGCGGTTTGTTTGAGACCAAAAGATCCAAAATCGATTCATAACTGGCCAAGTTATGATGTTTTATATTCAGAGGCGTTGCGTCCACATGTGCACTGCACAGGTGGCAACTCGTTCATCATAACAACCTACAATATGTACTATTATTGAAGTACGATTCTATAATTCTCTCACTAAAAATTAGCCTATTTCAATTATCTTTATCATTGATAGCTTGCAACACAATTTTCACCTATCAAAATATTTGTTGTTATATTTTTGCTATTCAAATTAAATGCAAAAGCTGTTTGCTGCGGCGCAAGATGTGTGCCCTTATTTTCCCTACGCGCTCAGCGCGATGCATGCTACGCAACACTTTGTTCCACGCTACACATAGTGGTTTCTGCACTCGTGTTGCACACGTTACATGTCACCAACACTATTCAAAAAGTGCTGGTGGAAAATATAAACAAAGATCAGCTGTTCCCAGCAAAATTAAACGGCAGTATTTTCAACCAGAGTCTATGAATGGAGAGTCGCGCGAAGAGTGAAACCAAATCTACCTATCGAACTGTCAAACCGTCTACCTATCGAGCAGACCAGCAAAACAGATAGGGGCTATTTTCGAAGACGAAGAAGAACAACCATTCAAAGAAGCCTCTTCGCGCAACTCTCCATTCATAGACTCTGTTTTCAACCAGAAAATTTGCGCACGTGTTCGTGACACTGCTCGGCGAGAGCTCAATGGACCAATGCACGAGTTCATCATTTGACGTTTGAGCGGTGCCGTGTTATTTACGTGACCATGGCAACTAGTGAATTTGGCACCGCTCAAACGTCAGATTAGTGAACTCGTGCATCGGTCCATGGACCGATGCACGAGTTCACTAATTTGATGTTTGAGCGGTGCCGAATTCACTGGTTGCCATGGTCACATAAATAACACGGCACCGCTAAAACGTCAAATAGTGAACTCGTGCATAGGTCCATTGCTGCTGTGACGATGAAACCCAACGTGTGCACTCTCATCGGGAGATGCGTTGCCTTTTGTCGTACACACAATTCTGTATACATATGTGGTAGAATGTTTTTTGAACTACAAACGCCAGTGTGTAAGTAGCCAAAGCGTCAACTCTGGCCGGTGCACAGTCTTGCCTTGCCACATGAATCTGTGCGAGCGTGGGGATACAAGAGACAAATCAATCCACGAGAGAGATCCATTTTGCTTGCTCTCTTTTGGCCTTCGCGCTTTCAGCATCACCACGCTTGTGGTGTGGAGCACTGGCGTGATTTTTCAAACGGCTGACGGTAAGAAGTTTCTGTAAGTTTGACACTCAGTGCTCGCGCTGTTTTTTTACAATACTGGTTAAGAACCTCGCTTCCAGCATACAGTATTAGCGCGGTGGTACTTGTGATGGTCAATCAGAAGACAACCAGAAAATTGATTCAAAAGCGGTCATGCCCTCCGTACCGTCATCGTCAGCATTTTAACGCTTGTGGTGTGGTTTAAAAGCGAGCATTTTTCTTGATGCATGCACCAAGTACACGAAGCGACCGATCTTGTATTAATACTATGCAAAAATATGTGGGCTATGATCACTAACTCTATATTGCAATATTAGTTAGCATCCAATGCTTTATAAATCGAAACTGATGACCCGCATAATTTGAATTATTTTCAAATGCAATTTTACAATTTCCCATAATGATGACTAATCGTTAAAATTGAAAAAATGAAAAAATAAAACTAAGTAACCCGATTAGCATCTGCAATCATAAATGTTTTTAATCAACTGAAAGACTAGAAGAAAATTATATTTGAAAATGAAGGTTAGTAAAGATTGTTTATACATTTTATTACCTTAGAAAAAAAATGGGTTGAATCCAATGTGTACCTAATAATGAAAAATATAAAATGACACTAATGTTGTTTTCGTTTTTAGGAATTGGGTTGGTTATTAACACATAAATAAAGCAACGTTAAACAAATTGTAGTTCGGTCGAACTGGAATCGGGTTGGAGTTGAAACTGTGGCTCAGAACGGGTTGCGCCAGTTCCAACCTAGGTTCAAAAACGAATTCGACATAAATTAGAAGTGCACAGGTTGATAATTAGACCACGCGACGCCTCTGTTTATATTTCATTTTTAAGGAAAAGTTAGATGTTGGGGGTTTGAGAATTATTTATAAAATCTACTCATAAAGAGTTTGAAAGCTTGATAACTCGAAAATGTTACACACATTGAGAAATGACTTTCAAACAAGAGTGATTCAAGCTTTTGTCAAATTCCAATCATTTAAGTACCAAAATTAAAATAGTTTTTGAATGCTTACAACAAAGTTTGAATTAAATCCAATGGTTTCGATAAAACATTTATCAGTGTGTGAATTCAAGGAGTGAACCAGAAGGGATTTCGATAAATCACTGGGGACATTTTCGAAAAAATAAATATCCCTGCAAATATTAATGCAGTTCTTAGTTGTACTGCTTAAAGGATTACTGATATGATTAGATATTTTATTATATCACAATATGCTCAGGAAAATCCCAGAGAAATTGTATGCGACACTTTTAGGAGAATTCTAGGAGTAATTTCTGAAGTTATTCTTCAAGACGTTCTCGATGTTTTTGTTTTGGAATCACGTCGAGATATATTACCGAAGGTGCTCCTTGAAGAAGCTCCGGGATTATCTGTGGTAGAATTAATAGTCACATTTTCAAAAACATCATTGAAATATTCACGACAAATTTGAATATTGCTTAGAAAAGTGTTTTTTTTTTTTTTTTTTGGGACGGACTTGGTGGTGACTTCCTTTGGAAGGGAAGTAAAAGCCGTTGGTCCCGAGATGACCTAGCCCAGGGTTAAAAATCTCGTTAATAGAGATAAAAAAAAATTTTTTTTTTGATGATATGAATTTTCCAATATGAATTTTCCAACATTAGAATTATTGCAGTTTTGAAATTAACTCATGAAATTAAATTCAGTCGTGCTTGGTGAATTATTCTATGAGCGATTTTTAGCACTAAAGTAACAAATGACAAAAAAAATATAGCGAGTCAATTTCCGCAAGTCAGTTTGAAGCAAATGAACTTGCTGCCCAGTGCATTGAAAGGCAAATAGGCAGCTATGATAGTATATTTACCAAGCGGTGTTTCAAAATTAACACCCAAAGTTTCAAAAACTTTGGCTTCAAATGATGAAAAAGGTTGATGTTTATGCGCCTATGAATTATGGAATCCACCACATGCTCCATCTAGTCGATCATTACGATAAACAAAAAAAGTTTGGATTCGGGTTTCAAAAAAGTTTCAGTATAATTGCTTTATGTATGTAAAGTTTAAGTAAACTCAAGCATTCCAATTCAAAATATTTTAAAAAATATTTGGATCCATTAGAGAAACGTAATCCAATAACAATTTGATTAGTAAATTTTACACACACTTGGACTGCTTCAGCCATTGCAATGCAATGCAATGCATTGTGGTGGTTGTGAACATTGTATCAATCATTTGGTTCAATTGTTCAGTTAGAAAATCAAAATAAAAGGAAGACATATTACTAGAAGTAGGTAATTTTTTTCATGATTTTCCGTTTGGATTGTCGATTGATGAACAATCGAAATAATAGTTGCCCGGGGCAGGTATATTTTCATTTGATTTGAAACAGTTAAAAAAATCATTCGCATAGTAGTTATCACAGGTATTTCCATTCCAATTGAAAAGATTCGACCGGTTACCAGACGAAAGAAAATTGGTTTGTGAACATGCATGATTATAATTTACCTGATGAATATGATTATTAAGCAAGCGATCGTTAACTGAAAAAATGAGAATTGTTTGAGATTCTGCCTGGAGAATTCCGGCTACGAAAAGCGTTGCCGGTCATCTGCCTGGTACGATCCTCAACGATTCGTTTGTGTGAGGGTCAATCCCAAAATTTAGATTTCCATATGGTTGCCCCGTGAAATTTAATCTTTAAGCCCTTTTCTCATCAACGATCGATGGATGCTCAACTCGACCGTCTTCATACATGCTCCATATGCTTCTTGACACATGGAAATGATCGCTTTTAGTGAATACCAGACAATCCCCTTCGCTATCATCACAATCCTTGGAATCGCTGAGGGCGTCGATAAGTAGGTGTCATATAATCATTTCTTGTTACGATGGTGTCATATCATTGTTATCTACTCCTCGTAACAGAGAAGATGGGCGTGGCCGGTATTGGGAGTTGTCATGCTTCCTTATTGCTGATGTATGATTGGATAGCTTTCCAAACAGTTTTGCATTTTTAGGGTGATTGTGGGCATATGGACACATTTAGCAAATGCTTATTTTAAGACCATAAAATGTCAATACTTTTCAGTTAGCCTCAACTGGTTTCCAAGTTTGTAACTAGTAAGGCGACGTGCTGCATTCAATAAAGGACACATCATATCAAACGGAAAAAATGAGCTAGAAACATGAATCGATAACAAGGCTGATAAAAAGGTATCGCTGCAAAATGAACACGTTTTGATATGTAAAAGGGTTCTCCCTTAGTCACATTGGTAAGAAAAAAACTTTTCTAGGTTAGTTACTTAGCTCAAGAATTATATTCTTCAACCGCCTTGCTTTGAACCATTGAAGTTGCGAAAAAACATTAACTTTCATACCGTCAAACAGATTATATGCAATACAAATCTAATGCAGTGTATAAAATTTTGATGGGATATGCATATCAGAGAATACGGGATCCATTTCGCCCCGTATGTCCATTATAACCCCAATCACCCTAATTACAGTGAAAGTTAGAAAGTGAAAGCTCTTAGTATGAAATCTAAGAAATACTAGGTTGATACGTAACGCAATAGGAAGGATAAATTATTCATGTCATATTTTATCGACAATCGAAACATTTTTTTTTGTATTTACTAAAAAATTATAGCACTACTACACTTAAATGAACGTATCTGAAAGTGTTTTCTAATAAGGAGAGAGCTTGAAGTGAATCCTGCAAGCCAACAGTTATGATAAGTATTTTTAGATTCAATTACCAAAATTAAGTTTAACGTTCTAGTATATTAAAATGAATGGCAATCTCTTAAATTTTTGAGATATTGGCGAATAATGCTATGTTTACTTTAAATTGATTCCTAGGTATAATCGAATGGGTTTCTAAAAGAGTCGAAAGTAATTCATTTTTAGTTTGAACTCTATTTTGTGTCTCTAAAAATGAAACGTGTTAGAGTTGTGATAGAACCTTACATTTTCTTTAAACCTTAGGTCTAATAAAAAATTTGTATCAGGTCTTGTTCTGGGTGTATTTATCCCCACTGTGTTTGAGCCCTTTTAATCTTCAGTTTAATAACTGTCTCGACCAGTTTTTCCAGCTTAGTTTGTTATCAGTAATATCCCAGTTAATCTGTGGCACTTGAAATTTTCCACTATATAAACCCAACCACTGTTCCATTCAATCCGTAGTTCAAACAGGTTCGCAATCAACAATGGTTCGCATCATTCTTATTCTCACAGCAACTTTCTTCGCCTGCGCCTTGGGTGCTTCAACCGGTGGTTTGCACCCTTTGCGACCATGGTGGAACGCTCTGCGCTCCAGTGGCCGCATTGTTGGTGGCTTTGAAGTGCCCGTTGAGGAAGTTCCCTTCCAAGTGTCGTTGAGCCGGGTTGGATCTTCCCACTTCTGCGGAGGATCGCTACTTTCCGAACGCTGGGTGATGACTGCTGGCCACTGTGCGGCTTCTGGCCAACCAAATCTTCAGGTGCGAATCGGTTCTAGCCTCCATGCTTCCGGTGGTCAACTGTTTAAGGTTAAGGAGGTCACCCGCCATCCGAAATACGATGATGCTGCCATCGACTACGATTTTGCGCTGCTGGAGCTGGAAGAGACTGTAACGTTCTCCGATAGCTGCGCTCCGGTTAAGTTGCCTCAGAAGGACGCTCCGGTCAACGAAGGAACTTGCCTGCAGGTTTCAGGCTGGGGTTATACTCAGAACCCAGCTGAATCGAGTGAAGTTCTCCGGGCTGCCTACGTTCCGGCAGTATCGCAAGAGGAATGCCACAAGGCTTACTTGAGCTTTGGAGGAGTTACCGATCGGATGGTCTGCGCTGGATTCAAGGAAGGTGGCAAGGACTCTTGCCAGGGTGATTCTGGTGGCCCTCTTGTTCATGACAACACTCTGGTCGGAGTGGTATCCTGGGGTTATGGCTGTGCTGAAGCTGGGTATCCGGGAGTGTATGCTCGAGTGGCGTCCGTTCGTGATTGGGTGCAGGAGGTCAGTGGATTGTAAGAAGACATTGTTAATGAACTGCATAACGATAATGAAATGATTTAAAATAATAAATTGTATTAACGCAAATATAGACCAATAATTTTATTACTGAACTATTCTGTGAACAATATTGTGTTTGGAAAACATATAGCACCTATTCAATTTACCGATCAACCCTCATCATACATTCATACATTCATTGGTACATTATTGTGATTACAGCAAAGCCTCTTCTACAGTTCCCTCGCAGATACCTTACTCCATGCTAAGTTGCGTCCCACCAATGAGCTAGGTTCTCCGTAGAGCTCGCGAGCTAGTGATTCATTCTTTGTCCCACACATCGTGCTTCTTCTTCTTGGCCATTGGCGTAGCTAGGATTTTTTTCTGGAAGGGGCCTAGGGGGGGCCTGGAAAATTCTTGTTTTCAAAAGCATGTCGGTCGCAATAATCACGTGTTTTTTTAATTGTTGCTTTGTCTCATTTCGCGGCACATCAGTGATATTTGTAAATTTCATTCATTCTTTCAGTAATCCAATCAAAAATCCTTCAAGTAGGGGGAGATCCCCCAGTACCGGACAGCACCCAATACCGGACAAAGTCGAAAAATTGAGAAATCGTGATCCAATCAAGATGATGTATTGGTAGAAAAGGAAGCTATTATGGATACTAATGTTCGTGTAGAATAACACATCCTTGAAATATGCATGTCTTTTTATAAAAATATAAAAGTTTGAAAATCTTAAAAAAATTGACGTATCGCCTTAATTTTGAGCCTATTTAGTAATTATTTTGAATATGAAAAAATACTTTAGATCACGCAAGCATGTTCGAACATAATCCTAATTTGATAGTATGAATGTATTTTGTACCATAATTGAACTAAATATGGACAAATTACGATTTTGGTTAAGCACCTCCTGTCCCCCAGTTTCGGACAGCTTGATTTGTTATATGATATCTTTGTAATTATTGGACCAGTGTCTCAAAATACATCCATTTTTAATGGATTCCGTCGATCATGGTATCAAACATGCGATAAAATTAAGAAGAATGAATATTCATAACAACATCGTAATATGTGATATTTTCCATCATATATGAAAGAGGTTTTTGATGGACATCTTGCGAACTAAGAAAAACTAAAATTGTTCTTGTAAATGTTGCATTTATATACTATTCCCATAGTAAACACACTCAATGATGTTAAAATTTACAGAATTCCAGGCATTTTCAGATCGTTTCCGGTATTGGGTGCCACCTTTCAATATCGATCATTTTGGTACTAAAATACATCATTAAAATGCAATGTCAAAATTCATATTTATATTTTCAAATTTATTTTTGTACACTATGAAAATGATAATATTTATCATAAATGGGTAACACGAGCAAATAAAACCAACATTTTTCAAATTATGAATTTAGTGGCTTAAGTGTCCGGTACTGGGGGATCTCCCCCTATTCATGCAAAAAAAAAACTCACAAGGAATGTTCTTCATGATTCTTTCACGAACTTTTCCGGTATTCAATTATCTGATTTGATCAGATTCCTTTGAAAATTCCTGCGGGAATTTGAATTATTTTCGTACTTTTATGTGCCTTCTCCAAGAACTCCTTTACTAATTTTTACTGAGTTCGTCCTGGGATTCTCACGGAAAATCATTCCCAGATTTTTTGATCTCACTATAATTTTGAAAAAGTCAGATAATGCATTAAAAATTGTTTTAATCATTACTCCTGGAAGGACCTCTTCGTACATACTAAATATTCATTCCAGTTGTCAATTTAAAGTATGCTCCGCTTGTTCATTAATAATTTGAACTTTCAGGAACTACTAAGAATTTCTACAAAAAATATTACAAACAAATCTAGGAGTGTCACCAAAAATGTCTTCAAGATCACCAAGCAAGGATTCATTCAACGAATTCTTCAGAGAGTTCGCCAACAGTTTTTCCAACTGTGCTCTTAATGTTCTTCTTAGAGTTTCTCTACAGTATTGTTCGAAAATATGGCAGCAAAAATTATCCGAAATTTCTGCATACAAATTGAATGATTCTTTCAGCTGTTACTCTAAGAATTCTTCGTAATATTTCACAAGAATTTCATGAGCAATCAAAAAGAATCCAATTGGAAAAAATAATATTCAGGATTTCTCAGAGAAGTTCTCCACAGATAATTATTTCTTAGATTTTTTTTTAAATCAAGAAGCAACATCCCGCATCCCTAAAAACCCTCGATTTTTTTCAGAAATGCCTAACAAAGACATGTTTAAGGAATTTTAATATTCCTTTAAAGTTCCTAAAAAAATACGTTCAACAATTGATTCAAAATCTCTTCCGCGAAAATACTCTTATATTTTCCGAGTAATTTGTTCATGAATTTCTTAGAGAATTATGTTATTGTTTTTCTAAGATCGTTTAAAAAAAAACTACCAGAGATCTAAGTATTTTGCCGAAAATTTTCTTTCGATTTTTTTGGGAAGTTTTTAAACTCTTTAATGAATGTTCGAATCCTCTGAGCAGAATCTCAAATAGAGAAACTTTAAAGTAGATGGAGTACCGTGTACCTTTTAATTCCGCTCCTAAGTTTTTAAAGAAATTGTTCATAAAATTTACTAAGATTTTGCAATATATTCTTGAACTTCTCAAAAAATGTTTATTCATTCAAGAAGTTCCATCAAGTATTCTTTCAGTTCTAGAAATAACTGTCATTTTTTCCGAATGGTTATCTTATGATTCTTCCATAAATAACGTTATAAAATTATCCACTCCACATTATTTGGTTCAAAAACTACTCCAGGAATAGCTAAATATTTTTAGGGATTACTTTCAGGGATTGCGAATCACTCCATATCGGATTTCTAGAGAAACACATACAGAAAAGATTTGAAAGAAGTTTGTTGGTAATTTTTTGAATAATTGTAGCTTTAAATAGACAGTTTTGTCTCAAATTTCGAACACTGCTGTTCGAAATTTGAATCAAGGTGTTCGGAATATAAGACAGAACAAACACAGTTTTCGGCATTTGAATCAAATGTTTAAAAGAACAATTTTAACAGTAAACCGAACAACTCTCTGTTAGACTATGCGTAGAAATCTAAATTTTCGCAAATATCACCTAATGTATGTCTATCAGCATTTGAAGTCACTGTTGGCCTTAAGTATTCGGAATATGAGTCAAAACGGTAATTCAGAAAAATTTACTAAATTCTTATCGTAAAATTTAATTTCTAAAACTTGTTGGCAATGTACCTCACAAAAAAGCTTAAGTATTTCTTGTAGGATTTACTAGAACAAATTTTGTTCTGTTTAGTTGGTCAAACGGATGGATTTTTTACTGAAAGTATTTGTAACTAATATCTTAGATAATATATTGTATGAACTCCGAAACTTCATTATACTATGATAAAACATATTGATGTAGAACCAATTTTTCCTACCTTTAAAAATCCAAACAAACTTTTTTGAATGGTCTATTATCGATTATTTTACAGTACTGTAGAAGTTTAATGCGAAAGCATTGCCTGTATGTTTTAAGAACATTACGGAATATGTATTGTGGTTAAATTCGTAATGTATGATTTTAATAAATTAAAATCTCAGGGGAAACTTTTGCACTACTTTGAAAATTTGTTGAGGAATTTCTGATGGACTTTTAGAAATCAGGAAACACACGTATAAGAATTCTGCCATTTTTCGAAACTCCTATAATTTTCCTATTTTTAAATCCAGGGAAACAACAAAATGTTGAAGCAGGTAGAATAATAGATGGGCAATGGTACAATGAATGATAAGTTATTATTTATAATCTTTTCTCAAGAGGTAAATTACAGGATAGTTAAAACTTCTTTAATGAATTTACAAATAAAACAAATCTATCAAGAAGCTCCATCAGAAACTTCTTTAGAAGTTATCCTTGTCATCTATCATTCCTTTACTTTTGGTTCTCTGGAATTCCGGGAATTTGAAGCGAAATTTCTAGAAAAAGAAAAACATAGAAGAATTTTTGACGCAATTTGTGATGTATTTTGGAAATATTTATTAAAGACTCTAAATGAACTTCTCGAAATTTGTAATAAAATTTTTGGAAGAATTATTTGAAGGAATTCACGGAAGAAATTATAGTAGACGTGAGCGTCATTTTATGGTAAATTCAAGAACATATTCCGGAATCAATTTGTTAATAAGAAGTAGACAGAATAAATTTATGTTCACCAGGAAGAATTCACTTTGAAAGTATGATCAAGGCCCACAATATTATTTGACTAATTTCCAAGAGTTTTGCAAAAGTTTTGAAGTCGCCCTTCAATATTCTATCTTTTCAATAATTTTTTTTTCGAGCTTTTTTCGAGTTGATTAATGTACGGATTTATTTAGTGAATTCTCATGAGGAAATTATCATCACTGGACAGTGAATATGCTGCTTTATGCTGAAACAGCATTATTTGGATTAAGGTACCGCGGGGCAAGTGGGTAAATGGGGTAAGTGAAAATAATGTGTATATTTTACTGAATATGTGAATTAACGTTTCAAAATTATGCGTAAACCGTTGACGCCATTCAGAACATTACGGTAGGTAAGAGATTCCTGAGATTTTTCAACCATTATTGCATAATAGAGTAAAAGATTGTTAACCTGTTAACTGGTACTCCGTAACAAGTTGGCGGCGTGCAATCTTATTTTAATATTTTCAGTAGAAAAAAGTTGCGGAAAAAAATATTCTGTACCGTCAAACGGGGCTTCTTTTGACATTATTTTCACATACCTCAACTTTGAGGATTTCTAGCTCAAAGAGTTATGGATAGATTTCAATAATTGTTGCATATATTTAAGTTGTATATGTATGTAACAAATGTGCAAAATATAAAGCAAATCCAGCAAGAAATAAAAAAAATGCTTAAATAGTGAAAAATATGTGTCCTTCAAAACAAAAAAGGGGCTACTTTGGACACTTTTAAAAAGCAATACGATTTGACAATAAAATCGTTATTTTCGCATAAAATTTCAACTGGTTCTATAGATTGTCGTCTATCATGATGTTCTTGGGCGTTTGTCGTTGATAAACATAACTAAGAACATTATAAAGCACGAAAACATACACGTACCAATATAACACTTTCCAGCAGAACATGCTATTCATAGTTTTTGATTTCCAGTTTGAAATTTCAAGTTTACTTACTGTTAAATGAAACTGTCAGCTACGAGTGCTTGATTGCTTAAGTGAATATAAACGAATGCTGTAACCAAGTACTACGACGATCTTTAAGGTCTGATTAACAATATTTACCATTCGTTCTGTTTTTTAATGATATATTAATGATATGTAGAAGGATCTCTCTAATTCCTGTAACTTAAAGTAATTTTTATTCGAAGTGAAATGCATGAAGTACAAGGATAATCCTTCGTAAACAATTTAAATTTAACTTTTGTTAAACGTTTGTTGGTTTTCAATAGTTTTGAGGTAGCGTAAGAGTAGTTAATGTTTAGCAGATGTAGGGTGGTATTGCTTTGTGTTGCGGACTTATGTAAAATATGACCGATTTGTTTTTTTTAAGGAATATGTCGTGAATGTACTATTTATACGTATTAAAATATATGTGTTTTATGGCTATTAACTTATCTGAATACTTGGGTTACTTTTTTTTGTGTTGTAAAATATACAAATCAACACTTTAAAATAAAATAAAAGTCGTGAAATTAAGACCTTTGATCAATTATTTGTATAAAACAATTGTTTTTAACACAAAATAATCACAAATTTCTATAGAACATGACGATTTGATAGTTTTGTGATGTTCCCAACAACTTTCCACGATATGTGAAAAATTCGAACAATGTTTATATACCAAATGTTTTGTGCCTTGTGAATATGTGTTCGGAATTCTTTGATATATTTTCTTGTTAATCCTGTTATTGTTGATGTTGTTCCAAAAATAAATTATGCCTGATTGTAGAGCATATATTGGTTAGTAAAAGTGCTGAAGACACAAAATGACTCAGATTAATATTTATGCTGCAAATAAATCTAAAACGTGAGTGTCCAAAGTAGCCCCCGGAATCAAAAGTAGCCCCGTTTGACGGTACCACTTCTGAGTTATCCCCTCTGACAGTTTTAAACTGCAATAAAAAAAGTTTTAGAATTAATTCGACATAGACCTAAAAATAACTAAATTGAAAAACCGTCAATTTTCCAATCACGTGGGGCAAGTGAAAAGTTTCTCATTAGAGATTGAATTTGTGCTTTCTCTCTAGGTAGCTATAAGTACACAAGGTTCGCAATTATCATAGAATAACAGAACGTGCTTATAATTCAAGAAACACTATACTAAAAGCGTTAAAAGCTATTATCATGGCCAAATCATGGAACTTCTCTAAAAATAAGGTTGCCAAATATTACGATATTAATATGTTTACTTCGGACAGCCGATTAAAAGGAAGACGTTGATTGGAAAGTTCCAATATAAGACAACGCACGGAAATCTCGTGGAATGTCTATGTAAAGCTAGTTCAAAACATAAAAATGGGGTATAGGTGTATCCACATAAAAAGTTTCTAAATACTTTATTGAAGGATTCCGTTTGATTTCTTTTGAAGAGTTATCCGACGTCATATCCGACTTTCTTAAAAACAAATAACAAGCGGTGAAAAATCTACAGAGAAGAAATCAAATTGCTGTCCCATGATGTAAAAACTAACATTGGCAATGTTGCAGTTATAATGTTGTCGAATCATTTCAACAAACATAACTGAACAGAAGAAAATTCAAGTAACAAGAATAACATTTTCTTTGTATACATGTTACTTATGTTATTGTTCATTGAGACGCCTTAACAAATGTTAAAGGTAATAGAAATCGTGAATGCAACTGTTAGTTTTTGGATTTATTGTTCAAAACGATAAACTTTTCACTTGCCCCACCTGTGGGGCAAGTGAAAAGTAAGGAGACTATTTTCAAAAACTTTTTCTGTACTTTTTTCTTCAATTTAACATAAAAATCAATTTCAGTATACTGCTTATATTTGGTGGGAGTCAAGCTAAAAAAATATACACGACCTCATATGTCTTAATTTAAGGTCTCCAGAATTTTAAGAATCCCAACTTTGCATAATCCATTACGCACTTGCCCCACGGTACCTTATTCAGAAAAAAAACGAATTTTGGGAATCAAATTTCCAGTATATTGACACTTCTTTGTACCACGGTATTTTTTGCAAGACGTCGAAAAGTCGCATATAACAAATATATTAAATATTTTTATCTTCATCAACGAGATTTGCAGCCCGAGGCTGGCTCATCTCGGTCGCATACAAACAAGTTCTATCAGTAACCATTCGATCGACAGTCGGATGGTTAAGCTTTCGGTTGTAGCGCGATTCACCAAAGCCAGAACCGCCACGCTGATGATCTGTGAGACAGGCTAGGTTTTCTCATAGTTGTACAACATAGAATAACGTTACTACTGAAAAGATTCTAATGTCAACAACAAGAGTCATGTACATAGATTCATAAGATTTTGCTTCATGTTAAATTGTTTTTTTTTTCATCTTTTATATTTTTTTGTCATCAAAATTTCTGGGGGGGCCTGGATGACTCTGGAGGGGCCAGGCCCCCTGGCCCCCCCTGTTCCTACGCCAATGTTCTTGGCATTAACGTCCTCAATGGGACAGAGCCTGCTTCTCAGCTTAGTGTTCCTATGAACACTTCCACAGTTATTATCTGAGAGCTTTCTTTGCCAATGTTGCCATAATCGCATTCGTAGGGGGGCTGGAAGCAAGAAGGACACCTTAAGATATATCGGTTCAAATCATGGTTGATTAGCACAATTTTTGAAGATTATTACAGTGTAGGGGCAAGCTCACCTCTTGTTCTAAATGATGTTATTGATGAATTCCAAAAATATAGTAAATACATGTTTATTTGAGATTGTTGAAAATGTCTCTTCTTATGAGGTTTTCCAACGAGGCATGGGGCAAGAGTGCCAGTTGTATGGGGCAAGAAGGCCACAAAGCAAAATGCAACAAATCCCCGCCTAAACTGTACATTATAGAGTAAGTGCAGATAATAGCTGAAAAATAAAAGTTGACATTATAGTACAACAGTAATTTTACTAAGTTGATTTAGTTTTCGTCCTATTTGACTGTCGGAATCTTTTTGAATGTCCAAGATGGCTTATTTTGATTTTTTATGGTAGGAAACATTGATTTAATGAAATATTAAACAAGAAAAATAAAATTTCATTTGATTTTATATGCGTAAATTGCGGTGTCTCTCTTGCCCCATAAGACATATTAGGGGTATTCACATAACAGCGTAAAGAGCTGCGTAAACCATGGTAAATTGGTTATCTGAAATAGTCCATGACATTGCGTAAACTGCCAGTAGATTATTTCAGAATGATCAAAACCAACAGCAATCCATGAGCGCTCTGGTGGTTTAACAAATGTCAACAGTTTGTTTTTAGTACGTATTCGGAAATAGTAGTTTACGGAACAAGTTGCAGAATGATGATTTTTACAGCACGAGTCGTAAATTTATCCTACGAGGCTTGCCGAGTAGGATAATTACGACGAGTGCTGTAAAAATCGAGTTCTGCAACGAGTTACGTACAACATTTTTTGCAATTTCGTAGAAGACCACTCGAGGGTATCAGAAATTATATAGGAATGCATACACTAACATTTTACAATTTCTGAGAAATTGTTGTGTTATGATTCATTACGCAACTCAAAACAGTTGCGTAATGAGAAAGCGTTGCGTAATGAATCATTACAGCACTGGTTTCAGTTAGGTAATGACTATTCCCGCACTGCATACTTCAGTGCAGGAAAGTAGGCCGTTTCATGACAGATTGGCTTGATGAAAAACAGCCTATTACGATGAGAAATTGCAAAAATGCATTTTCATGTTTCGATACCCGGCTGGAAGCAAAACGTTCTTGCACTGTGAATTGGAAATTAATTACTGACAAAAGATTGCTGATTCACATTCCAATAAGAACTTGTATCTTGATGTTGAACTTCATATGTGTCATGGCGACAGAATTGGATACCTTGATCTAGGACAGGAAAAATTACGATCGGTTTAGCAACATCGGATACGTGGTTTTACCTGAGTGGCTCCGGAAACAGCTAATGCTTTTTATTTCATACCAATTGAGTGAAAAAAAACCATAGACTGACTATCTTCAGTGGTTTGGGAACGTTTTTGATTCCTCCCAATCGAATTATGCGAATCCAAGTACGAGTGGCCAAATAACGTTTTTAGGCAATATGAATACGGAGCTATCTTCACTAATCCCTAATGTTCCGGAGTCAGCTCCATGTACCCTGGTAAAAACGGTCATATGTAAAATTTCTAAGCACCAAACTTCGCTGTTTTCGATATAACTTTGGTACGAAAACCTTTTACCTCTATTGCATATCTGTCACCATCTGTAATATAAATTCGTATGTCGTTAAATTGCAAAATCCATCCAAAGTAAACCCCAAAAATAATCAAATTGCGAGCTGAAATATCAGATTGACAGCGGCTAGACTAGACAACTAGATTGCAAATATTCGTTTTGACACTCCGTCACAGGAAATGGGAAACTTTGCGAAAGTAATCGTTCTCCCAAATACTCGGTACCGTTTTGACTCATATTCCGAACACTTAAGGTCAGCAGTGACTTCAAATGCATCTGATAGGCATAAATTAGGCGATATTTGTGAAAATTTAAATTTCTTCACAAAGTCTAACCCTTAGCTGTTGGGTGTACCGTAAAAAATATTTATTTAGACTTGTTTACTATTGTTTTTACGTTAAAGTATGGAACAACATTTTGATTCAAATACCGAACACTGTGTTCATTCTGTCTCATATTCCGAACACCTTGACTCAAATTCCGAACAGCACGAATAAATCTTATTCAAATGAATAATTTCGCAAATAAATTTATCTGAGCTAGTCTTACTGGTCTTGAACTAGAGAATCATCACTACTCCAGAGCTATAAAATAGATTTGAAGACGTTAAAATTTAATTGCAATTGACAGCCATTTCGTAGTGATTTGATGACATGTTTCAGCGAAACATTTCAACCAAGTCGCCATACAAAAAGCGAGTGTTCGGAATATGAGTCTGTTCGGAATTTGAGACAAAACGGTACCTTCCTTAGCCAAGTGGTTAGAGTCCGCGGCTACAAAGCAAAGCCATGCTGAAGGTGTCTGGGTTCGATTCCCGGTCGGTCCAGGATCTTTTCGTAATGGAAATTTCCTTGACTTCCCTGGGCATAGAGTATCATCGTACCACACGATATACGAATGCGAAAATGGCAACTTAGGCAAAGAAAGCTCTCAGTTAATAACTGTGGAAGTGCTTATAGAACACTACGCTGAGTAGCTGGCTCTGTCCCTGTGGGGACGTTAATGCCAAGAAGAAAAAAAAGAAGAAATACTCGGTATCTTGAGATATAGAACGTCATAACAAATATATGAGCGCCGTATAGTAACATTTTCTAAGCTAGCGCCATCATGAGGTCAAATTCCCAACTAACCGGTGTGTACTATGTTGGTCCTTTCTCTGGTGCAAAGCTAGAAAGTATAATTTTATATAGTACTCCTTCTGAGATATAACCGTCCAAAGTTTCAAAAATTCGCTGTTTTTGTACCTTTATTCACAATAACCCATCTCCGCGATAAATCTGCCTCATTTGATTTTTTTTATATATTTTAGTAAAATTCAATCCTATTTGCTTTCAATTTGATTTCAACTGCCGAAAAATCGAAAATACGTTTATTTTTCGCGAATTTGACAACGTTTTTTATTTCCTTTTGAAGTTCGTAAAAAATCGCACAATGAACTCCTGAGGACTTTTTATGAGTGATATCTAAAAAAAAACTTTGAGAAAATGCCAGAATAAGTTTCTGATGAAATTCATGAGAGACCTCATAAAAATATACATACCGTAATACAAGCAGTAATACTAGACGTAATGGCACGAAGAATTCCCAAAACAAAAGTTTTAAAAATATTCTTGGGGAAATGTTTATTTCGCCCATTTTGTGGTATTCAACGTAAAATAAATTTAAAAAGTTTCTCAAGTGTATTTATCCCCACTGTGCTTGAGCCCTTTAATCTTAAGCTTCAAAATTGTCTCGACCAGGTTTTCCAGGTTGGTTCGTTATCAGCAGTATCTCAGATAATCTACAGCACTTGAAATTTTACTATATAAACCCATCCGTCGTTCCACTCATTCCGTAGTTCAAACAAGTTCGCAATCAACAATGGTTCGCATCATTCTTCTGCTCACAGCAACTTTCTTCGCCTGCGCCTTGGGTGCTTCAACCGGTGGTTCGCACCCTTTACGACCATGGTGGAACGCTCTGCGCTCCAGTGGCCGCATAGTTGGTGGCTTTGAAGTGCCCGTTGAGGAAGTTCCCTTCCAAGTGTCGTTGAGCCGGGTTGGATCTTCCCATTTCTGCGGAGGATCGCTACTTTCCGAACGCTGGGTGATGACTGCTGGCCACTGTGCATCCTCTGGTCAAACAAATCTTCAGGTGCGAATCGGTTCTAGCCAGCATGCCTCCGGTGGTCAACTGTTTAAGGTTAAGAAGGTCAACCGCCATCCGAAATACGATGAAGTTACCACCGACTACGATTTTGCGCTGCTGGAGCTGGAAGAGACGGTAACATTCTCCGATAGCTGCGCACCGGTTAAATTGCCTCAGAAGGACGCTCCTGTCAACGAAGGAACTTGTCTGCAGGTTTCCGGCTGGGGTAATACTCAGAACCCAGCTGAATCGAGTGAAGTTCTCCGGGCTGCCTACGTGCCGGCAGTGTCGCAAAAGGAATGCCACAAGGCTTACTTGAGCTTTGGAGGAGTTACCGATCGGATGGTCTGCGCTGGATTCAAGGAAGGTGGCAAGGACTCTTGCCAGGGTGATTCCGGTGGCCCTCTTGTTCATGACAACACTCTGGTCGGAGTGGTATCCTGGGGTTATGGCTGTGCTGAAGCTGGATATCCGGGAGTGTATGCTCGAGTGGCATCCGTTCGTGATTGGGTGAAGGAGGTCAGTGGTTTGTAAGAAGACATTGTTAATGAACTGCATGTCTTAAATGAAATGATTTGAAATAATAAATTGTATTGAAGCAAATATAGATCAATAATATTATTACTCGAATCCTGCAGCTCACGAATCATTTCCATGACGTTGTTGGTATTTAACCCTTTTTTATAGCCGTACATACTTGCTCCTCACGTGCAGCTCTAAACATGGGAGGCCGTCCTCAGAAATATGCCCTGTTGATGCTCGCTTCGTACGTTTGGTTCGTGTGACAGAACCAGTAACAGATGGTTGCTTACTTCCACTACTAGCAGGACCGCAGCAGGTTGATGGCACTTGAAGATCCAATGATGCTTGTAGAGTAGATTGAGATTGAATTGCAGGAACCATTGTAGATCCTGCATTTGGAGGAGAAATCAGTCTGTAGGCCCCTGCGAATACGAATTCTGTCTATCTCGATCAGCTTCAATTTGACGTTTTATTTTCGTACATTGTCTAGTGTCATTCGCTGCATGCTTACCCCGCAATTGGCATACCCGTTTTTAATTGCCTGTGCTCTCAGCGCCGTTCAGATGTTCGTCAAAGTGCTGCTTCCACCTTTCGATCACCTCACGCTCGTCCGACAAAAGGCTCTTATCCTTATCCCTGCACATCTCGGCTCGCGGCACGAAGCCGTTGCGGGATGCGTTGAGCTTCTGATAGAACTGACGTGTTTCTTGAGACCGGCACAGTTGTTCCATCTCCTCGCACTCCGTCTCCCCCAGGCGGTGTTTTTTCTCCCGAAAGAGGCGGGTCTGCTGTTGCCGCTTCCGTCTATAACATTCCACGTTCTGTCGGGTCCCTTGCTGTAGCATGACTGCCCGCGCTGCATTCTTCTTCTCCACAATCTGTCTACATTCCTCGTCGAACCAATCATTCCGTCGACTCTGTCCCACTTACCTGACGTTGCTCTCAGCTGCATTGTTGATGGCTGCTTTCACTGTTCTCCAGCAGTCCTCAAGAGGGGCTTCATCCAGCTAACTCTCTTCCGGTAATGCAGCCTCGAGGTGCACGCATTGGAGACATCCGGTTGCTTAAGCCGCTCTAGATCATACCGGGGCGGCCGTCGGTACCGTACGTTGTTAATGACGGAAGGTTTTGGGCGCAGTTCAACCATCACCAGATAGTGGTCAGAGTAGATGTTAGCGCCATGATAGGTCCTGATGTCGATAATGTCGGAGAAGTGCCGTCTATTAATCAGAACATAGTCGATTTGTGATTCTGTCTGCTGTGATGATCTCCTGGTGTATCGGTATGGAAGGCTGTGCTAGAAGTAGGTTCTACGAAAAGCCATATTCTTGGAGGCGGCGAAATCAATTAGTTGTAGCCAGTACCACAAGGAAGTAGGGATAGGAGTTGCTGGGCAAGAGGCTAAGGACCACACAAAGGGGTCTATTTTATTCCTGCAGGTACGCGAGGTATCAATGGTACGCCATACCCACCCATTTACCGTGCCAATACGTTTTAATTGATTTCGAATCACGATCAAAGCAAGCGAAGAAAAACATCGCATCAGTTTCGGTCCATGATCGGCAAGACCCAATTTACCATTGAGGATAGGTGTTTTTCTTTACTGGCATGATAAACAATTCCCGAGCATTCTGTAGGAATAGTGCCCCTCAGATTTGGAGCTTGTTTAGATGGGTTTTATCATGCACTGTTATCCTCCCGATATGATTTAAGCTGTAGAAGTAGACGATACACAGACTCTCATGATGTGCTGCGGATCATGATTGTTACAAAGAGCGATAAGTGAAAGATACTCTCAATTTCTCTCCAAGCTTTATTTTATGAATCATTACATAAATGAATTCAGATGCGTAATGAGCTCTTACGATACACATAATTCTGTGCAGGTAAGTAGATCGTTTTATGACGTATTGACGGCATGAAAAACAGTGAAATTCCTGATTGAATTCTTGAAGATGTTCTAAACGGGAATCCTGAAGCGAGTCCTAGGAAAATCGATGGAAGAATCATTGTATAAATTCTTAGGGATGGAAAAAAAAAATCTGGAAGAATCTTTGAAATGTCTCCAGATGAAATATCTGAGGTAATTTCTGTGGTTATCTTTATAAAAATTCCCGGTTAATAGGTTTGTTTGATTTCCGTGTCAGACTTGAAACTTGTCGCGAGGAATGTTTCTCACGGAACATCTTTGGAGCAGACTTGTCCTTTATCTAAGTGTTTAAGTTGCAATCTGTGCAGTCTATTGAAGACGATGTATACAATGAAATATGTTTGAAATACTTATAAATCATTTGCATTTGCATTTGGGTTTGTTCTCGATTTATTTATTCCCACTGTGCTCGAACCCTTCTATTCTTGAGTTTAAAAACTGTCCCCACCAGGTTTTCCGGATTGGTTCGTTATCAGCAATATCTCTGATAATCTACAGTACTTGAAATTTTCTAATATATAAACCTACCCGATGTTCCACTCATTTCGTTTTTCAAGCAAGTTCGCAATCAACAATGGTTCGCATCATAATCCTGCTCACAGCAACTTTTTTCGCATGTTCCTTGGGTAATTCAACCGGTGGTTCGCACCCTTTGCGACCATGGTGGAATGCCTTTCAATCCAGTAGCCGTGTAGTTGGAAGTACCCGTTGAGGAAGTTCCCTTCCAAGTGTCGTTGAGCAAGGTTGGATCTTCCCACTTCTGCGGAGGATCGCTACTATCCGAACGCTGGATGATGACTGCTGGACATTGTGCATCCTCTGGGCAAACAAACATTCAGGTGCGAGTGGTTTAGCCTCCATGCTTCTGATGGTCAACTGATTAAGGTTAAGAAGGTCAACCGCCATCCGAAATACGATGCAGATACCATTGACTACGATTTTGCGCTGCTGGAGCTGGAAGAGACAGTAACGTTCTCCGATAGCTGCGCTCCGGTTGCCTCAGAAGGATGCTCCGGTCAACGAAGGAACTTGTCTGCTGGTTTCAGGCTGGGGTTAATACTCAGAATCCATCTGAATCGACTAAAGTTCTCCGGGCTGCCTATGTTCCGGCAGTATCGGAATGTCACAAGGCCTATTTGGGCATTGTAGGAGTTACCGATCGGATGGTGTGCGCTGGATTCAAAGAGGGCGATAAAGACGCTTGCCAGGGTGATTCCGGAGGTCCACTTGTTGATGACAGCACTCTGTTCGGAGTGGTATCCTGGGGTAAGGGATGTGCTCAAGCAGGATATCCGGGAGTATACTCTCGACTAGCGGCCGTTCGTGATTGGGTGAAGGAGGTCAGTGGATTGTTAGTAGACTTCTAAAAGACTTGGACTTTGTTAGAAATGATTGCAAATAATACATTGTACTGACGCAAATATAAACAAATAATTGAACTTTTATTACTGAACTACGTTGTGTACAATAATTGTGTACACAAATATCCAACACCTCCGTACAATCATACTATTTTGTTGAGTAAATAACTTTTTCCATCATCTTAAAGTTTTCATATTCATGCGACCCATCCTCGAGAATGCATCTGTAATGTAGCCGCTTCTGAAATTGTAATATCGCCGCCGCCGCCAACGGGTGGTTATTTAGCTCAGATGATTTACTTGGATACAACCGTGGGAGGTAAACTTCCCACGGCAACAAAACCCACCACCGCACACGTCTGAAAACTGTGTATGTTGGAAGTTCAACGTTCAACGCGGCTGCCACATATCGTTACCGCCGTTCATTTGTCTGGAAAAATATTTGTCCCAACATTGTGTGCAGTGGAGAATTGTTTCACATTTTTGCGCTCCTTTCACAGGTTTCCGCCGAAGGCGAGGACTAGATGGAGCGCTAGTGTGTATGCAATGTGCAATCCCGAGTGCAGGGTTGGTAACAGTTTTTTTTAGGATTGGTTACCATTTTATGTAAGTCCCTAAGAAGTCTCGATTTTCTGGGCAATATATTGGTTGAATTCTTAAGAATGTCTCAAGTGAAAATTTTGGGGGAAATCGATGGAGAAATCATTACATGATTACATTCCAGGAGGACTTATAGGCATTTTTAAGAAGTCTGAAAAAGAATCAATAAGTGAACTTCTGAAAACTTCGGAAATACTAATCCGAATTTGAAGAAAACTTGTGCAAATTGCAATCAATTTCTAATGAAATTCATGGAGAAAATTATGAGCAAATTTATTTGAATTCGTTTTGTTTCTGCTTGTTTTCTTTGTTACTGTTTGGTCTATTTTGGTTGCCTGTTTGGTCTCTTTTTGATCCCTAAGTAGTTCATGTTATGTCTCTTTTTTCAGTCTTGAGGTCAGTCGCTACCAGCCCTGTCCGAGTGAGTACCACTGCCAACGAACCGGGAGAGAGTTTGAAGTAGGCCACAGACACCACAGAGCACAGTGCACACACAATGGGAAAAAGGACGACGGCGGGAAAGGATAGTGGGTGCCATGACGGATAAGCGTAGTAGATATAGTGCCCTAGAATCAAAAACCAACAACTATCTACATACGTAAGAAAACTCTCCCCCTGGGAGGCAAAGGCTCCGTTCCTGAGGGATTGGTAGGAGGCTTGCGTGCGACGTTTCACTTTCTCTCTCATAATCGAGTCATGCTCCTCTGTCTGTGCTTCCTTACTACATGCACACATATACTACGCTTTGGGGGCAAGTACGCTGTGTGCTCCCATTTTGGGGTCTCCCTCTCTCGTCACGCTATGTCCAAGGGGGGTTATTATGCAAGTTTCATGTACCTCAAGATTTTCTTTCACAAGAAGTTTGTTCTAATGTATCAACATTGGATATTCTATATAAAAACGTCAAATGAACATAAGTTAGTGTGTCCCATTCCCTCTAAGACTTCATCCCAAATTTTGTAACTAACTAAAAAATCGTAAAGTTGGACAAGAGTTTCTTTTTAAGATTTCTAACTCAATTCAAAACAAATGTTATAAATGTCATGGTGGTTCGAATGCTATTCAAGTAAGAAACTTTCACTTCAAATATTACAGAAGTGGGCTCCGTAGCCGTGCGGTTAGTGTCACCAGGCATTTAGCCGCATCGTGCTAAGGAGTGTGGGTTCGATTCCCGCTGCAGGCCGTAGAACTATTCGTGAGCAATGTTCTCCGACTGTACTACTGGGCGTTGCATGCTAGTCCGTTGTCTAGTGTGGTGCTTCCTTCAAAGGGCAAAACGCCCACTGGAAGCATTAACGTGCAGGTGTCTTTAAATTAATTAAAAAGTCGATTGAAATTTGGAAAACTTATGGCTATTTGTTGTTTTTAGACAAAAAAACGTTTCCCACAGAATTCCAATTGGAATCTAACAGGATTCCCAAAGATTATCCACCAAATTCCCACAAAATGTATACCGTTTTGACTCATATTCCGAACACTTAAGGTCAACAGTGACATCTAATGCATCTGATTGGCATAAATTAGCTGATATTTGTGTAAATTTTAATTTCTTGGCAACGTCTAACTGTTAGATGTTGAGTATACCGATAATAACGTTGATTTAATTAGTTCTAGTATTGTTTTTACGTAAAAGTATGGAACAATATTTTGATTCAAATGCCGAACAAACTCTGTCTCATATTCCGAACACCTGGATTCAAATTCCGAACAGCACGAATAAATCGTATTCAAATGAAAAATTTCGCAAATAAATTTATCTGAGCTTGTTCTACTGGCCCCAAACTAGAGAATCATTACTACTCCCGTGGTATAAATTATATTGGAGACGTCTAAATTGAATTGTAATTGATTGCCATTTCTTTGTTATTTGGTGACATATTTCAGCGAAACATTTCAACCAATTCGCCATACAAAATTCGAGTGTTCGGAATATGATTGGAACCCCAGGAACTAAACACACTGAAACACCAGCATCCACCCTTTAATTCCAGAATCTACATTGGAATCCTAGGATACATACTGAAATTCTAGGATCCTCACTAAAATCCCTGGATCCACACTGGAGTCCAAGGATCCACACTGGAGTTAGATGATGCACAATGGATCCCCACTGCAATCCCTGGTTCCTGACTGAAATCCCAGCATCCACTCTAGAATCCCAACATACAAACTGAAATTCCAGGATTAATATTGAATACCAGGATTCACACTGAAACAGGAGGATCCACACTGAAATCCCAGAATCCGCACTGAAATACCAGGGTCCACACTGGAATACAAACATCCTCACTGGAATCCCAGAATCCTTACTGGATTCCCAGGAGCCTTACTGAAATCCTAGGATCCACACTCGAATATCAGTATTCACACTGGAATCCAAGAATCTACACTGAAATCCCAGCATCCACACTGGAATCCACACAGAAATACCAGGTTTACACTTGAACACGAGAATTTACACTGGAATACCAGCATCCACACTGGACTTCTAGAACCCACACTGGCATCCAAGGAATTACACTGGAATGCCAAAGTTCACACTGTCACCTTACGATCCACACCACAGTCGCCGTATCCACTCTGAAAACCTACGATCTACATTACAATTCCATGGTTTACACTGGAATCCACACTGATATTCCAGAATCCACGCTGAAGTTCTGGTTGGTATCTCAAGAACCACATTGAAATCCTGCAATCACATTGGAGTTTCAGGATCCACACTGGAGCTCCAGGATTTACACCATATCCCTAGAATCCACATTGAAATCCTAACTTCCACACTAAAATTCTGCTATCCACGTTACAATTCCTGGATCCACATTGAATTCCTACAACCTACACCACAATTCCAAGATTTATAATGGAATCGAAGGATCCACTCTGAAATACCAGGATCCACACTAAAATACTATGATCCACATTACAATGCTAGGATCCTCATTAGAATCAAAAAATCCACTCTGAAATCACAGGATCCACATCGAAGACTCAGGGTCAACAATGGAATTTTAGGATCCAAACTAGATTCCCAAGATGCACTCTAGAAACTCAGGATGTGATCCACAATCCAATCCCAAGATCCACACTGAAATTATAAAATCCTTTCTACAATCCCAGAATCCACATTGGAATCTCCGGATCCATTCTGATCTCAGAATTCACACTTGAATCTCAGAATAATAAATTCTAAAACCTTAAATATATACCTACCATCACCTCGAGACACCCATATTTTGGAAAAATATGCGGATTTGGCATACATTTTTAACAAAATTGATTTCATTTTACTATAAAAGTAATGTACAACGAAGTTGTAACTAAATAATAAAATCTTTTATGCATTTTATTTGGTATAAATTAGGGGTGGCGGTCTTACCCCATCAACAGTGCACTATGGGCGGGACAAAATCAATTACTCGGTAACGAAGCGCTTCCGTCATTTGGTACCTTCGGCAAAGTTTTTTGTAACAACGAGGACCATCTACTGACATAAACGGATAGTTCGTAAATCGTCCGCATAGGTGGCGCCACAATCTAACTTTTTACTGTGACATTCTAGAGACTTGACATGTTCGGCAAAGTTGCTCATTTTGATAAAATAAACAACTCTCTAGAAGACGTCAAAAATCCATAGCCTACTGTCTTCGAGTTATTGGCAAAATAAGACCAAATTAGTAAAAAACGATTTTTTTCACCGAATTTGTCATTTTTCTTAAGAACTATGTCATATTACACTTTTTGCTGATGGAAGCTCTGGTGGAAAATTTTAAAAACACGACGCTTAAAATTTAAGAAATAATGAAAAAAACTTGCAAAGTATAGCACTTTTTGAACCTTAATGTCTTCAAAAGCGCAAAAAATCGCAAGCTCAGATTTTCAGGCAACATAGAACAATACTGGATGAAACGAATTTCAAGATTTCAGAGAGGTATATTTTGGTGTTTTTTGATATATTTATTTTTTGTTCTATGTTTCCTGAAAATTTGAGCTTGCGATTTTTCGCGCGTTTGAAGATATTAGGGTTCAAAAATTGCTTTATTTCTCAAGTTTTTTCATTATTCCTCAATTTTTATGCGTCGTATTATTAAATTTTTTTTCACCAGAACCTGTGTTTGTTATTTATTCATCAGCAAAAATTATTATGTAACATGGTTCTTAGAAAAAATGTCAAATTCGGTGAAAAAATCGTTGTTTTTTTTCACTAATTTGATCTTATTTTGCCAATAACTCGAAAATAGTAGGCTGTGGAATTTTGACGTCTTCGGAAGAGTTTTTTTTTATTTTATCTAAATGAACAACTTTGCCGAAGATGTCGAGTCTCTAGACACAGTAAAAAGTTTGAATGTGGCGCCACCTATGCAGACCATTCGAACTATCGGTTTATGTTAGTAGATGGTCCTCGTTGCTACGAAAAAACTATGCCGAAGACACCAAATGCCGGAAACGCTTTGTTACCGAGTTATTGATTTTGTTCCGCCTGATTGCGTCCCTGGCCCATAGTGAAGTGGGCGGTTTTTACAACTAGAGCCTTATTTCAAAGTTAAACATTTTCAATTCATATTATACTTCACTGAAGCATATTTCACATTTCTGTGAATGCATGGACGGGTGATTTGCTGCGTTTTTCAAAAATTTCCCTTTCGAAATCCTAAAATGAGCATCTATCAAATTTAGGTCACATTCAATAGCGACGAGCAAAAACTTTGTTTTTTAATGTTTATTATCAAAAATTTTATGTAAATAACCCCCTTAAAGCTTCGGAATGACAAAAATAAAAATATTGTGTTTAAGCAAAGTCCTTGGTAAATTTTCAAGAAAACCGCCGTTTTCATGCCAAACTGAAGGTGGTCCGTCTTACCTCGGCGGGCTCTTTTACCCCGTCTTCTCCAATCAGGAATCTCTGATTTGGAAACCATTTAAGTTGATTATAAAACGAAGCCAAACTTTGATTTTCCAAGCGCAGATCATTGGGCGTCCGAGGCTTCTGATCTCAAAATAGATCACTGGGCGTTAGGGGTTGAGGCAATAGTAGATAGTTATACCTAAAAATGTATTTACCCATTTTGACACAAGCTTGTTTAGCAAAATTGTAGCCAATATGTTGGAGTTTTACTGTGTGGTTTTTATTTCTTTCCAACTGTTTAATCTTTTCTGGAAATATTGATAATTCCACTAAGAACAAACTTGTGCCCCAGCTTACTCTTTACATTTCCCTAGAACATTTCTTATTACATTTTCGACCAATAGCACAGTAGGACAAATGCCCAAAATCGTGAACTTTTTTCTGTAGCTTTTTCAATCGTGCTTTTATTGATATGGTGTCTTGGGATGATTTTTTTCAAATAAAATGACGCAAATGGGTAACCAGAACGTTTGGCTTGGAATCCCGCCACATGTGGCGCTACAAATTTCAACTTTTTTATTTGACGATTTTCAAATATGGTGTGTTTGACATAGTAATAAATTAATGTAATTGAAACAAGTTTGCTGGATACATCAACTCATCAACTGGTCACCCTACTAAAATACAAAAAAAAATCGTAAATGCGTTTTATAGTTCTTTTATTTTTTCCACAAACGTTTTTAATATTCCGTAACAAACGTCAGCAAACTTGCTGCCGTAAGGTGACTAAGCCGTAAAATTTGAAAAATATTCGTATCTGGAAATTAATTGAATAATTTATCTTGCCCCGAGGTACCTCACATAACAGTTACATAATAACCCTCTTTGGGCATAGCGTGATACCAGCTCGTCGTGTCACGACGCACAACACAGCCGAGCACGAGAACTTGGCGCCAGCAACTCCCGAAAGCAACCTGCCAGAGCCAACGTTGGATCCCCATCGCAGATAAAGTCGGTCGCGTGCTCGGTTCGGTCGCAAATTTGGCGTCCAGAAGCAGCCGTAGTGGCGGAAAAATCCGGCGAAAAAAACGACCCCATAAAGTTTTGTGCTCTGCTTCTGTCCGGTGGGTGGGCCTTTACACAAATCGCGTACGAAGTGAGTGGAAAAGCTTCTGACGGTAACACGGGAGACGGTGGATCTGCTTCGAGCAGATATGTACGTTGTTTTTCGTTCCTGAAGTACAGAATACAGTGTGGATATTATCCGCTAGTGGAGAAATTGTTGCTGAGAGGTGTGAAATTTCTCTTTGAAAGTGGATATTGTTAATTTTTGGATGTCTGGTGATGCCCGATAGGCTCCTTCGGTGTGCAGGCAAATTGAATGGGTAGTAGGTGCTAAAGTGGATCAAATTGTTTTTGATGGCCTGAAGAGGATGCATCTGCTTGTGACGGTGGTGAAGTGGATGATGATTTGGTACAGGGAAGGTGAAGGTGCACTGCACAGGTTACAGAAGGATACACTTATCATCTGGAGTGTTCGAAGGAGGGTTTTCAAGCTTGAGAGAGTGTCAGTATGAGATTCTAGTATCGAGAGGAAGTACATATTAGCACATGAAAAGTAAGTAATTGTTACCCGAAACACAATTGCATGATTCAGCAAGATTGCTTCTTTATTTGAGGCTATTGAAGGTAGAGAAAAATGCTCGTATACGTAGTAAAAATTAAGCTGTCATAAGCAGTCGAACATTCAATCCCATTATTTTACAATTGTTCGGATTCATATTGTTCACAACTGTTGTATTAATTGTTTGTTACACACTTTTTTTCAATTCTGTAGGATCTTATACTTTAGCATTTTGTCCTTTAGCATCTTGATAAGGACTGTTAATTTTATAAAGAGGATCTTTTTAATTTATCAATGAAATTGCAATCGGTTTTCTGTACCTCGTTCGATTAATATTGTACAATGTTGTGATAATAAAAAAGCTACCTAAATAATTGTATTTCACACGACTAAGGAAGTCAAGGAAATTTCCATTACGAAAAGATACTGAACCGACCAGGAATCGTATCCAGACATCTTCAGCATGGCTTAGCGCGGATCCCAACCACTCGGCTAAGGAAGGCCCCTAATTTTCCAAATATGATGAAACAGTTTTCACAGATTTTTCAATATTTTAAATTTAATAGGATCTCAAAAAAAAAATTGTTAGGTGTACGTCCTGATAGATGTACTAATACATTTTTAATATGAAAAAAACCTACGCCGTCATAGAGTTGCCCACGCCATATTTATAGCACAATAGAGAAAAAATTGTTTTTTTTTAATCTCTCAAAGCACAATGAAAATCGTCAAAATTAGCAAAATGATATGAAATCAAAGTTATTTTCCATGTATTGTTTTTAAAATAAGTATGTTATTCTGATATTAACGATCGGAATATTTGGAGAAAAAAAAGCAAATTGCAGCAGATCAGTAATGAATGAGTGAGAATTTAAAAGGAAAAAAAAGATCATAAATAGTTGTTGCTGCCAGCACTGGTCAGTTGTGTCACTTCAATCGGTTGACTCCGAGCTGTCACCATATCTATTGCCAAGTGTCAATGAAAACGTTAAACAGACATGCAAGTTGTTGTTTGTGGAAGAATAACGTGCAATGTGCGTTAGGCACGCACGTATCAGAACTACATAATTAATTACTACTTAAATCTATAGTATATTTGCATTTGAAGTTAATGTCGAAAAGTTGGAACAAATTGAACTTAATCTAAACTAATTGTATCACAGTAAGTTGTTTCTTAAATCTACTTGAACTAAACCTAACCTATAATTATATCACAGATTGTAAAAGGGGAGAGCATAGAGGCTAAAACTAAGTTAACATTGCTCACATGCCGAATACCGATAAATGTAAGTTAATAGTTGGAATTGTAACCAGGAAAACCTAATAAAATGAATATTTACAGCTTTTAGCTTTTTCGCACCTGAAACGATGAGTTTGCGAGCTGCTTATTAGAATTTGGTCCGAGGCACCTCTTTGCTCCCGTAACACTAAAAGATTTATCGACTATGATGGATTGGGTATCGAAGGACAAATTCCAGGAGTCGCAGAACATACGAGCGAGAGACAGCGTTATGTATTCGCGCCTCGACTCGAACGACGATCTCCACTATATTTCCGAAAAGTGCAAACCACTGAGTATTGCAGCATCGAATAATAGCTCTACCCGTATTGCTCTCCGATTAAGACAAATCGAGGAAGAGCGCGCAATCCAAAAGCGTGAAAATGAAGCGGAGATGAGGGCAATAGCACAGGAGAAGAGTGCTGTGCAAGAAAAGTATAGATTGCTCGAAGAGCAATTGGTCCAACGACGAAATCGGACCAAACTTAACAAGTGCGCTATTAATGAAGCGGCAGTGTTGCAGTTGCTACACAGTAAATCTAGTGAAACCATAAGAGATGGACCACCAACTGGTAGTAATAAATGCCTCAGGGTTACTGGCAAAATAGAGGTTGACGAACTGCCGAACCAAGTAAATGTGTCGTTGCAACAAAATTCAATAATTGATCGATCGCAACTGAACTGGACTCAGCAGCAGATAATTTGTGCGTTTCCCAAAACGGTTCCGAAAGTAATTTGCTTCGTACCTCTAGTATCACCATCGTATGAACAGATGGATCATACTCGTTCGAAAGATGAACCTTTTCCGAGATATTCTTCCAAGCCGAATGATGTTCGTAAATGGTATCCCGAATTGATTCCAATTGAAGAAAACGATAGTCGAGCAAAGAGAGTTAAAGTTGACTCCGGCGATGATACGTTATCATGCGTCCCTCCAACATTCGTGGCACCAGATGTTCCAGACCCAGCTCCGCCACCTTCGTTGTCGGATGCTCCAGAATCAGTAACGTTCAATTGGATTTCTATTGTCCTCTCGTTTTCGCGAGTGCTACCCAGTACGCGTACGTTCGGAAAACAAACAGTCTCGTACGGATATCGGCGAATGTGCTCTATAAGCTCTGATGGGATTGTGATTGAACTAGTGCTCTCCGAAAGCAAAACAATGCCGTTGAAGAGAGGATTCGATAACAATATTTATATTGTGGTTTTCATATCGACAAAACCATTCGTAAACAAAGTAATATTCGGAAATGAAAATAGCAAAGGTTATCAGATGTCGAGCTCGGTTATATTTCAAACAGTGTTAATCATGCATCACTGGTTAACAGGTGAACAATTCGTTAGGAATCAGAGTCGTAGTAGCAGTAGCAGTACTACCGATCGTTCATGAAATACTTATGGCTCGAAATCAACAAGTCGCTCTCGTTCTAGATCTTTCAAACGGAGACAATCGCGCCCAAAGTGTAGTGCGTCCGATGCACCGTTTCGGAATCATGAACTGGTTCAAGTCCATCAATTAGATAAGGAATGTGATAAGAAATGGGATTGGAAGCTGCTAGTGATCACAATAAAACATAGACAGCTGTTCGATAAAATATCCAATCTGGAGAACAAAAGTGATGAGGAGAGCTTGAAGGATGAAAGCAAGTTAGATGTAGACTTAATCGTAGATGAAATTTCGCAGCGGATTCCAATATCAACAAACGTTTCGGACGGTATGAGTTCCAATCATCCATCGACGATAGGTGCAACCTCTACTATAGGCTCGTTGGAGGTCCACACAAGATTCCATTGGAATATCTCTGGGTATCGTGTAACATATGAAGATAGTGTTTATGCTGATCAGGTTGAACTAGAGGAGTTGTGTGATTCGAAGAACTCAAATTCCAGTAATATGTATGAATTGAGTACTAGTGAACACGCTGGATTCAATCATCAATACAACAGAAACCAAAGTGTTGACTGATGCAACGTTGTGATGACGCATTCTCACAATGTTGAAGTGTTTATGATCACGAGCAGAACCAGGCGTAGCAGTTTATTTACTGCAAAACAATGCGAACGTAGGAGTATCCTTGAGACATTTAACAATCGAATGGTGCAGGGGATGATATCTTCGAGAATAGATATGGAGATGGTCGAGCACCTTTCACAATCGATAGGAAGTGCTCATACAGAAGTCGTGCAGTCCACGGATTTTGTACACTGAGCAATTGGTAAAACTGGTTCCATTGACCAGTGTTACGGGGGAGAGACTGTTGCTGCCAGCACTGGTCAGTTGTGTCACTTCAATCGGTTGACTCCGAGCTGTCACCATATCTATTGCCAAGTGTCAATGAAAACGTTAAACAGACATGCAAGTTGTTGTTTGTGGAAGAATAACGTGCAATGTGCGTTAGGCACGCACGTATCAGAACTACATAATTAATTACTACTTAAATCTATAGTATATTTGCATTTGAAGTTAATGTCGAAAAGTTGGAACAAATTGAACTTAATCTAAACTAATTGTATCACAGTAAGTTGTTTCTTAAATCTACTTGAACTAAACCTAACCTATAATTATATCACAGATTGTAAAAGGGGAGAGCATAGAGGCTAAAACTAAGTTAACATTGCTCACATGCCGAATACCGATAAATGTAAGTTAATAGTTGGAATTGTAACCAGGAAAACCTAATAAAATGAATATTTACAGCTTTTAGCTTTTTCGCACCTGAAACGATGAGTTTGCGAGCTGCTTATTAGAATTTGGTCCGAGGCACCTCTTTGCTCCCGTAACAATAGTAAAATTTATACTTTAGAACGCAACTAAATCTCATGCTTTAGCTCTTTTTCATACAAATATAGTTTATTTCAGTAACCTAAACCAATTTTGAACATGCTTTTTACTTTACTTTTTTGCTGGGAGTAAAATGATGGTATTTCAGCGAATTTGACCATAAATGGGTAAATCACTAGAGTGAGCTAGTGTCAAAGATTTGTAAAATATTATCGGTGGTTTCAAAGCTCCCCCTTCAGTAGAACAGTAACGGATTTCAATACAAAGTTTGTTCATATAAATGGCGATTTGTGTTATGTGAAAAATAATGTTTAACTTCAAATATCATCTTTTTTCTTACGAGTTTTTGGAAAAACTATTAAGTTCTTCAACCAAAAGCATTTTGCTAGATCTATTATTTTCATAACATCGTAGAATAGTAGTTCAACGATGCACAGAAACCCGATTACGATTTCATTAATACATGAGAAAGTATAGCATTAACAAGGTGTCCGCTTTATAAAATGAACAGTCCTTATGATATCAGATAAGATTACTCCTTACATTTATGTAAGTATTGCTCAAGGAACAACTTTAGGAGTTATTCTGAGACAAAAATATTTTTTAGATAAAATTCTTGCAAAATTCACCAGTAATATCAATCTAAACAGCAATTCTTGAAAAATTCGATGGTTGAATTTTTTTAAGAAAATCTTATAAAAATTTGCAATTATCTTATGAACTCTACTAATTTATTGGGAGAATCTCTCTATGAATTCGTGGAGGAGTTCCATGAGTAACATCTACTAATCACTTTAGAAAAATTACTGAAGGAATCCCTGAAGAAATTATTTGAGAAATTCATAAATTAATAATTGGGAAAATTTGGAGGAATGTTTGGAGAAGTCCTTGTTAAAATTACAGGTCGAATCCTTGAAACATACTTGCGACGATTCTTTTGTGAACCCTTCGATTTGTTTTCTGAGAATTGCTGGTGAAATTTTTATACCATTTTTTAATTTCTGGTCGACCTCTTACGAGTAAACAACATTAAGGTATTACTGAAAAATTGGTTTAAGAATTCGACGTACTTCCTGATGGAATCTCTGGAGTACTTGTTTTAATTACTAGGAGAATCTCAGGAAAATTATGTAGATTATTCCCTAAACAAATTTTCTGGGGAAGTTTTTGAAGTATCGCTATTTCAAAAGAAAAAAAATAGTGATGTTCTATAAAGTTTTTTCTATTTTATAAACATTGGTTGGAACGAAAAATAGGGTGGCCTTTAGTAAAAAAGATAATCATACATTTTTTTTTTATTTTGAGGAAAATTGGTATAGTTTGAACTATAAAGTTGAAAATAAAAAAAAAAAAGTTGATTCGACAAATAAATTATAGCTCTTATATTTACCGCTTTAGCGCATTTTTCGGTAATTGCTGTAGAGTGTCCCATCAAAAACAAGTTTTTTATTCTTTTTTTTATCGTATGAACGTGTCAGCTGTGTCAAAAGAAGTACATTGAAACGAACTGAAAACTTTTATCAAGACTCCAAGTCAATATGCAGAAATCCACAAGAAATCCCCTTTGAACTTCAATTATTGTACCACATAGTAAGCCATCACTGTAAGATTTTTTACATCTAATTGAACTTAATATATCCTAATATACACTCCCGTGCATAAGT